>NW_023425573.1:64231628-64896628 GCF_014108245.1 Pipistrellus kuhlii
GCCTTATCTCTTACTACAGCCCTCATACAACATTTTGAGCTGGAAGCTCTAATTCCCAATAAGTCAAATATGATTGTATTTGGGAAATAGAGGGGTTACATCAAAAGGAAGTCTTTAGGGTGGAGCCTAATCAATCAAGCTGGTATTTTTATAAGAAAAGCTTATTTTGACATAGATATGTACATATACATTGGAAAGTTCATCTGAGAACAGAGAGAAGATGGTCTCATCTCAAGCCAGAAAGAGAGGCCTCAGAAGAAACCAAATCTACCAACACCTTCTTCTTGGATATTTAGTCTCCAGAACTGTGAGAAAATAAATTTCTGTTGTTTAAGCCATCCAATCTCTCCAAAAGCAGGAGCTGTGCAAACAGCTAACCACATTCAGCTATACAGAACCACCTCCCTATAACCGTTTTCATGTAATGTAGAGTACAGGTGATGAAATAATTAAGTTTAATTTGAGGACTTAGTAAATAACTCATGAAGAAATGTTTGAGAGGAAACATTACTTTTGGGATTGGAGAAAAGATAATTGTGAGTCAGGTAGTTTTCCTAAGCAGGATGAAAGGGTGATTTCTTTACAAGGTCTTTGTCCAGATGGATTTGAAGAATGAAGCCATGGACAAAAGGTGGTAGATGAAAAGGGTGTGTTAGCATTAAAAAAATCATTGAACCTGCAAAGAATTTTGTGAGTTTATTTGAGCCAAACTGTCAATGTATGCCGGGAAGCAGAACCTTAAGGAATTGAGATAATGCTCCAGAGAATGGCAGATTACATTTGTATTTATACATTGCTATCAAGGGAGGGACATAGGTATGTTATGTGAAATTCATTGGTGATGGATTAAGGGGGTGGGATAAAGCAAAGCCAGGAAAACTCCTGGGATTGGATAAAAAGTGAAATGATAGACATATACTTAGGTGGGTGCAGGAACAATTAACATAATAATGAAGGAATTTGAGGCATCTGTCCTGGCTTTCATCACATTTGGTTATGCCCCAGGGGTCTCTAGAAAAAGGGAAGTTACAAGTTACCCAGATATTTCAAGGGTATGTTATCATAGATACAAAAAGACAGATAGGCTCAGTTAAGATAAAGTTAACCTTGTCAAGGAAGATACCGGCCTAAGATGTACCGTATTTTTCAGACCATAAGACGCTCCGGACCATAAGACGCACCAGTTTTTAGAGAAGGGAAATGAAGAAAAAAAGATTCTGAAACAAATAGTGTCCTAAAATATTTTATGTGCATTAAAACCCAACATCACAGTCATAAACACATGTAATCAACCCTGTAAAGTAAACAGCAGCATTTAGAACCATTTTAGAGCCGGGCAAGCACACAGAGACCACACAGAGCCGGGCAAGTAAAAAAACTTTTTTTTTAAAGTATATGTGTAGGCTATATTTGGACCATAAGACTCAGGGACTTTTTCCCCCCACTTCTGGGGGAAAAAAAGTGTGTTTTATGGTCCGAAAAATACGGTAACTGCCCACCATAATTGCGTTTAGTTCAAGTTTAATTTCAGACCATCTTTTGTGGTTACTTTCGGTCTCTGAGTATTCAAGACTGCCATGCAGGCCTCCCCTGAGCTTATCAGGTTAGCAGGTGGAAATTTATTACGGACTCCCACATAGGGAGGGAGTCCAAAAGGGTGACCCAGTAAGCCCTCTTTTGCTAAGGTTTATAAAATCTGCAGTTCTTTGTCTTTTGACATCCCATTCTGATCAGTCATTATATCAGCTTCAAACCCCACATGCCTCCCTCTCTCTCCCCTTTCAGTGGTAGAATTCTCTACTTCCCATGAAAATCCATTTTCCTCTTTCTCCCATTTGTCAGGATTTCTCTAGCCTCTGTGAAAATTTGTTTCCTCTTTCTCCCCACACCCTTGTGGCTTTTCCCTGTCTCATGTGAATGGATGTCTTCCTCTCCCCATTTCCTGTGGCACCTTGTTTTGTCTCTGTGAATGTATGTCTTTTGGTAACTTCAAGCCCTCATCTTATGCAGTCCTCCTCCATGGACCCTCTTTATTTCTAAAACTCCCTAAACCTGCCTATTTTACCCCCCAAATTCCTTTCAATTGTAGGCTACAGGAATAGTTTGATAAGAGGTGCAAAAGGTGTTTTTGTGTATTTGCTATGCTCAGGGAAGGCTGAGTAGTTGGGAACAGAATAATTAGCATAACCAAAGGTCTTGAGCTAGGAGGAATTTATCAATCTACCTCACATTAGCTCCACCAACCCTATTTAGTCTCAGAACCTTGACTTCCTAAACATGCCTGAAATGAACTATGCCCACTCTCATTTTCATAGCTTTCCTTATGCAGGTTTATACCACTACCACCACCAACAACAAAAAATGTGCAGCCTCCTAAATCTATACTTAGCCATATTTAGTTTTCTCTTCTTCTTGAAGATGTTCTCTTTAATACCAATTGACTTCTACTTACCCCACCCCAATATTTATTGCTTTCTTCCTAGACCAGTCTTTAACATCTTAAGGCAAATAAATCTATACTGTATATTCTCTCATTCTGCAGGTGCAGTATGCTTCATTCTTTTACTGAACTATAAGATCCATGTGGGCAACATCCATGACATATTTACTGGCAGCATCCTTGACATTTTTGAGTATGTAAATTGTTTAAAACAAACTTTCAGTTAAATGGGTCAGAATCTTGAGGCAATAAAAAACCAGCTTTGGTATCTAATTGCAAACTTTAAAATGGTATCGAAATAAGAATAGACACAGCAAAGTGTTATCTTTGCCTTTGCTAGTTATAGTTAGTATGATTCAATTTCATCACTAAATGTCTCTCTGCCCACTGTGTATCTTTTGACCTAGCAGAAGGGTTTGAATATTCAGTCCATTTTCTTGTTCCAGACAGTTGCTGTTGCCACCAGGAAGATATGCTGAAAAGGTGTTGTTGTTGTTTGTGTGTGTGTGTGTGTGTGTGTGTGTGTGTGTGTGTTATGTCATTTCATAAGAAGAAAAAGATACCATCTTCTTTAACTCAAGGAACATAAAAACTGAAATTATAACAAGCAAAGAATCTTTTAAAAAATAGAATCAGGACTAAGAAAGAATTAAAAGGACAAAACATTTTCTAGTTTCATTTACACAAGTATAAACTTGTTTACACAATTTTATCCCTTTGCTTACACAGTAAGTTTACTGTTAGAGAAAGATTTATGAAGGAGAATTTAAGTAAACATATAAAATCAGATTAAATCCATAGACTGGAGAGGTGGTCTAGTGGAACTTAACCCTGGTTTTGTCATTAGCAATTTGCCTAAGAGCTCAGTTTGCTCATCTGTAAGATGTGTTATAATAAGTAATAGTTGCATAACAATAAACTCTACCCCATAGAGCTCTGAACTGAGTTAATATATTCAAAATGCCTAGAGCAGTGTTCAGCACTAAACAAACCTTTCTGAAGCAGAGGGATCCGTAGGCCTGCAGGAATTCCTTCATGGAGAGTATTCACAATTCTGAAACTTAGAATCTCTCCTTATCTTTCCTTTGTCTGCCTAGTTCTAATGAGTTCTCTCTTAATATGAGATGCACCGTGTTAATATTGGATCCAATTAAATAATTTACATGAATAAATGGTTGATGTGAATAAAGAGTTTTGGTAAAAGATCACAAAATTTCACAATTCCGGAATAGCACTAGAGCTATTGAAACATATACAGAGTTTACTAAGGACAGAAATAAATTTCAAATTTTAGTTGTTCAGATTCAGACAGACTAGAAATTTGGCCTACTTGACATAATACTTCTACTCTTCTTTCAAAAACACAAACTATAGATTTCTAGGGCATGTTTTATTTTTAAAAAATAAAATAAGCCTTCCTAAAATTTTCTGACCAACATCTATTTTCCAGAAGTTCCTTGTATACCAGTCTCATGGACAGTTGCATTTTTCAGCCATGAAATAAAAGCTTTAATGAGGATTTGGCCATCAATGGTAATACATGGGGTTAGTCCAGTCTGAGCTATCTTAGATAACTTCTTGCTTCAGTGAGAATAATTGTAAATAATGACTCCTTTAGATCTCAGTGAGAAAGCTTTTACTGCAGGTTCCTTAAAAGGTACCTGAAGGACTGAGCTCAGCATATTCTCAAAGGATTTATAGACAGCCTCACAATTCAGGGCTTTAAGAATACCATACTTAAAGTTACTTTCCTTCTTCTAACATAATGTAATAAAATAATAGATCATTTAATTCTCCTAATGCTTACAAGTGTTTTATTTATAACTAAAGGATTAAAGACTAACTCTCCATTTTCAAGCTGTTTTAGAAAATAAAATTGAATGGATTCACTGAAAACCTTCTTTCTAACAACAACAACAAAAAAGACAAAAGCCAATGTACTATTAAAATTGCCAGCTCTTTAAAAAAAATATATATTTTATTGATTTTCCACAGAGAGGAAGGGAGAGGGATAGAGAGCTAGAAACATCGATGAGAGAGAAACATAGACCAGCTGCCAATCTACATGCCCTTGACCAGAAAGTAACCTGGGACCTTTCAGTCTGCAGACTGATGCTCTATCCACTGAGCCAAACCAGTTTCGGCAAAATTGCCAGCTGTTTATGTAAATTTAATTGTTGATGGACTTTTCTCACAACATGTACATGAGTATCCATATGGTGAGGATGAGACAGGTAGATCCTAGAACCTGTAGCTTTCTGGACACAAGAACTGGAATGATTATAATTATTTACCTAGAAAATTAAAAGATGAGCTCAGTTTATTTCCCCAGATTGTCTACAATGTTTTTATTCCCTTAAAAATTAGAAAACAGTAATGCAAATATACTCTTCTGCCTCAGCAGCTTTAGGGCGAAAAAAAAAGGCTTCCTGTAAAAAGAAATCAGAATGATATAAGCATTTTATGTTTTACCCCCAAACTGTCTGCTTTTCCATCTTATCTGTGTTCGGCATATTTTATGGAAATTCACTTTTATGGTATTAAACTTGAAGCATTGATTTTAAATTTTAATAATCACACATATTTTGTAATGTTTTACATAGAAACATAGTATATTTTAAAATATAGACCTCTTTAAGAATGGCACTAAACCCTTCCAAGTAGATATACTTTCAAGGTTATCAGATGCATAATCTGGAGATGAATGCGTTCTTTGACTGCAATTCGACTACATTTGGGCTATGGTTTACATAAAAATACAATTTTTAGAGAAAAATCATCATTTTATCTGAAACTGGTTCTGGGGGTAGCTTGTTGCCCAGTGATTCATTCCCACAGATGATGGCAGATAAACTGAATATATTTGAAAGCAGGGAATGACACCCTGGGCTACAAGATGAATTAATTTATCAGGCTCTCACCCTAGGTGGTCCGCTGGTGACAAGGGCTTAGGAACTGGATGTCTTCATTGCAGTTATGTTCCCGGAGAGCAATCTTCATCATTTATCCGCTACTGCTTTCAAATTACCCAGAGCTCTGTGCAGGAATAAACTGTAATGTATGGCCGTGGCCTTAAATATGTGTATAAGGCTTTACTTAATGTCATAAAATGAGAATCTTGTGCAGGCAGTCATTATTTGAACAGCTTTACTAGTGAGAGAGGCCACATGCTACATCTACAGTTTTAGCTCTTTTTCATAGAGATACACAGAAAGACTGAGAGTTAATGTGTTTTTTCACAGGGACTGGAGACAGGTAAAGATTCGTTATTGAGGGGAAAGTGCTATACTGGATAAAAGTTAGCATGCTTTGAAATTTAAGTACTAGACTAATGGGACTTCAGTATAAATATATTTATTATCTCTCACAATGAGAAGCCAGGGAAAGGGTATGTTCTAGGGCCAGTTGAGTCAGTGGCCCAGGGGTTACATCAAGGACCATGCTTTTTGTTTTGTTTTTTCAGGCTCTTTTCTTAATCATCATTCTTGGGGTGTAAGCATTATCCTTAGACAGCTTGTCTTATTGTCACCAGATATCTGCCCCAGAGCAATAGCAATTGAGGCGTGTTAATAAACATTAGGAAATATTAGCATTGAATATCAACTGCTCTCTTTGATCTGGTTGAGCCTACCTTAGTAACTTTCCATCCAATATAAGCAGCCAGAAATACAAAATATTGTACCTCAAGTGCATTAAAATTAATAAATTAATGGGGTCTGTAACTGGAGTGCCACCAGCTGAGAAAGAATAAATGCTTGAAAAATATCAAGGTGCCTGTTAATGAGAAAAGAGTGGAAAATGATCACTCTCAGATGATATTAACAGTGTCCACCAGACATATCATCAGAACAGAGCTGAGGACCCTTTTCAGAGAAGTCACTGCCATTGCCTCGACTGACTTATGGCAAATTATCAATCCAAACTCATTTTTCATCTGTAAAATAGGGATTATATTCCTTTCTCCTAGCATGACCAAGTTTATTATAAGGAAAAGCAAATATCCATCTCTAAGATATGCCTAATTATCTTGTAAACATATTCATCAGAATCTACCAAGAATTAACAATTTAGAAAACAACTATATAGATCCAGTGACAGCAGACATTGCTTCGAAAATAAGTCGGGACCCCAGAGCCCTGGCTGTCACCTACTATCCATCATTCTGGCTCTTCGTCCTGACTGAGATAGGAGGGAATGCAGGACTTTAATATATGCTGTGGTCCCTAAAGCTAAATAAGATAACCTGGCACTTTCTTAAAGGAATTCTTCTAAATATACCTTTTAATTAATTAATTAATATGGTCTTTTTCTTTTTTCAGGACAAAGAGATACTTGACTATCTCTTTTTATTGTATTGTTGAAAGTATTACAGATATCCCCTCTGTTGACTTGTTTGTTTTTCCCATTAACCTGTTAATTCTTAACTAGCTTTTAATTGATACATTCATTAGTATCACTTTAAACCTGTAAAGTCTATTGTAATGGTATCCATCTGTTATTCTTTCTTTCTACAAAGCATTCCCTACCTTTCTTTATAGAATAAAGTAATCTTCCAAAAGACTTTCTCTTCTTATTGCTATAGAATGCATTATATAATTGATTCTTATGCCAACAAGGTGCTATTGATATTTAATATAAATTATTTCCTAGACAATGACTCATTCATGGTTTAATTCAATAGATCTAAAATATATTTAAAGCCTGTCTGGCTGGCTTCCTGCAAAATGCTGTAATCATCATTCTAAACCTTTTTTTTTTTCTTTCTTATTTTTATCTATATTTATATTTCAAGTGCAACAGTGATGTGCCTCTTCCTCACTCTATATGTGATATATGACATACATTTTAAAAGGTAGCAATCAACTGCAGGTGCATTGACTAAATTGGGCCCTCATGAGGAAGAACTGAATGATATTTACATTGATTTAAGTTTCTTCATCACTAATTTTGCCTGTCACTGTCTTTCATAGAGTATTTACTTTGGTTCCAGGTTATATATTACATGTTTCAATGTATAAATTAAATATTTGACAGAAAAGAAAATAAGTGATCATTGTTTCTTGAAAAATGAAATCTGTCATATATTTGGTTTATGGGCCAGGGCAAAAATTTCAGTTTAAGCATTGTTTTTGAGCATTAATAAAGCAAGGAAACAATTAAAATATGTTAAAAGTACATTTAGCTTACTTTTGAAAACATGACTCATTTAGAAGCCACAGGAATTGAGACATCCCATGAAAGGCATACTAACACACATTTGTATTGTTTCTTATCTGTTCTTTTTAGTGAAAGGTAATATTAGATAGAAAAATATAAAAATTATTAAGAAGGATTTTAAATGTTAGCTTTCCCCCCTAAGAGTTCTGTGATATTACTCAGATTTCTTAACTACTTTAGGTCTCAGATTCTCCATCTATAAAAAGCAGAATAATAATATTTCTACCATGCAGGTGGTTTATACAAGATACACACATACACGTGCATATATGGTAACACTCAGTACCTGTACATAAAGTAAATCACACATAGTAAGAGCTCAGTAACTGCAAGCTATCCTATCTAATAAAAAGGGACTATGCTAATTGACCTTCACACCATCACAAAGATGACAGTGCCAATAAGGGAATATGCTAATTGACTGTCCTGCCCTCAAAGATGGCAGTGCCCACAGCCACAAGATGATGGCACCCAATCCCCTCAGCCTTGCCAGGGTGATAGGCATGTGGCAAGGCTGGGAATGTGCCTCTGGAGTCCCCCAGAGCCCTCAGCCTCTCAGGTTGCCCAGGGCCAGCCCAAGTCGCAAGCAAGCTTTAGATGGTGGCTGCCCAGGGCCACCCAAGGCTCAGATAGCCAGGGCTGGCCGAGGCTTGTCATGCCAGCAGTGGCAGCAGCAGAGGTGTGATGAGGCATCATCTTCCCCTGATCACTGGGTCACCTCCTGCCCCTGAGGGGTCCTGGACTGTGAGGGGGGCAGGCCAGGCTGAGGGATCCCCTTCTAGTACATGGATTTTCATGTACCGGGCCTCTAGTTATTAATAATTATCATTATATCATCCCTTCCTATTTTAATAGTAAGTCATTTTAACTATCAATCAAGTATATAAATTAGTGCTTATTGTTTGCTGAATAACACAACACCTCTAACCTTAATGACATAAATATAAAATAAGTATTGATATTACTAATAAGATGACAGGTGAGCTGGCAGTTCTGTGGATAGGTACCAGGCTGAGATCAGGTGAGTTTGTTGTTGTATTTTTGGTCAAGCTACAGAGTGTCTGGGCACTGATTCTCACCAGGGATGACAGTGATTATTGGGCCTCCTGTCTCATTATCCAGCAGGCCAGTTTGGATCTGTGCACTTAATGGAGGCAGGTTTCAAGAAGGTTGGTGGTCATGGGCACAGCCTCTTGAATTCTAAGCTCATGACTGACATAATGTCACTTCCACACTGAGTAGCTCCTTTTCTCTAATAAATATTCTTAATATTCTTCAGTCCTTGACACATCTTTTTTTTCTGGTTCTCTTCAGCTTCAAGGCATATTTCTAAGTATGTCTAATAACCTAGAGTCCTAGCATATAGAAGCTCTGAATAAAAGAAAAATGCATAACATATCTAGCAAAGAAAAGTCATATACCTTACATGTTAATTAGCTGGTGGAGATTGTACTTCTCCACTGAACTCTCATAATTTCTTACTTATCATCTCTCTTTTCATTATGTTATTGTTGTTTATTTATACCAATGGCATGACATATTGTTTCTGGAAAACAGGAATTCAATTTTATTCTCTGTATTTCCACTGACTGGGGCACTTTCTATGTACAGAAATTTTTAAAATATATTTTTAATTGATTTCAGATAAGAAGGGAGAGGGAGAGAGAGATAGAAACATCAATGATGAGAGAGAATCATTGATTGGCTGCCTCCTGCATGCCCCCTACAGGGGATCGAGCCCACAACTCAAGCACATGCCCTTGACTGGAATCAAACCCATGACCTTTTAGTCCCCAGGCCTACACTCTATCCACTGAGCCAAACCAGTTACGGCTGTACATTAATAATTATTGAATAAACACTATCAGGGCCATCATATAGCAAAAGAGGAAGAGATTGTGTTAATCAAGAATCCTCAAGGAATAGCCTAAGAATGGAGATGAACCATGAAGTCTGGTAATAAGATACATTTGAGGAGAAGTTTTAGTGATCAATCCAGCAGCATAAAGAAAGCCTAGAGCTGAAAACCCAGAAACAGAAAATGTGGGTAAAATGGGTGAAGAAGACTCACTTACTTCACTGGAACATAATTTGGAGTTGGAGCTAGAAGAAAAGTCAGGAGACAAATTTAAAGAGCCTTAGGTTAAAATACTTAGTTTCAATCCTTTTATTATTTAATTAATGAGAGATAATTAACAAATTAATTAAATAATAAGAGATAATTAAGCCATTTACTCTCATTAACCATTAAGCTTATCAGACTACTTAGGTTTTACTTTGATCAAGAAAGACATAGACACATTTAATCAAGATAATTACACTCTGCAGAAGAAATGTGACATTGATGGAAAGGTCAGAAAATAATACATTGTGTGAAAATTCTTGTATACTATAGGAGTAATTAAGCACACCTAAGAAATTCAAAATCATGAAAGGAAAGTGGATGTTTAAAGAAAAGCAGAGCACAGATTATGAAGATTTTTCATATTGGAACCCTCAGCTGACAGTTCCTGAAACACAGAGACAGAGTTTTAAAGCTATTTGATGAACCAGTCTTGGGCTCTGTGCACACAAACTCTCCCTCTTTCGTTGGCCAGACCTAGTTTCAAAGGCCCGATCTCCTGCAAAGGAAACTAGAAAATGTAATCCTTATTTGGCTTATCCAAGTTTGATTGCTTAAACATTACATAAAAAGTTGTCAATGGGGTGGAAAGATGAATATATATAATACTTATACTTTCAACAATAAAGATTTTTTTTTAAATTCCAAAACCAAAATGTTGCACAACAGAGGTCAACCTTTTGAGCAGGGATAAATGTAACAGTGAACTATGTTCCATGCACTTAATGTGCGCATGCAAGCACCTACATAATTTAGCATTTACAATTTTGAAAATCTCATATGGAGCTTCCATTCTAGAAGTCATTATTTATACCGGGGGGGGGGGGGGGGGGGGCGGGATACACTAGTGAGTCTCAAGAGAAAAAGGAGCATCTGTGTCAGGAAACAATAATTTTCAAATTGAAGCATGTATCAAATAATGTGAAGATCTTATTAAACATGCAGATGCCAAGGCCCAACCCCAGGGAGTCTAATCAGTTTTAAGAGTTGATGTGAGGTCATTAGGGTATGCATGATGAGAAGCATTTCCCCGGTCCCTCCTATCACTGGATAATTCAAGGTAGGAAACTCCTGTGTTCTCCAGGTCTGCTGCTGAGACATCACCGTGACAATGACAGTGGCCCATCCGAAACGTGCTCAATTGTATGAAAGCAACCTGCTCACTGACTTTGTAATAAGCCAATGTAACTCATTTCCCATTTTTTCTTCTTTACTCTGGAAGCCAAATATTTCCTTTAGAGGAACTGCTGCAAAGAACTTAACACTGTAAGCTGGAAAAAAAGGCCCACTCTTTATCTATAGCATGGCATCTTCTTCTACTATATATTTAAAAAATTTCTGCCAAAAATAATATTTTTCAAAGTAATTGAGGTTATCAGATTATTTTGACAAATACAAAGAAGGAATCTCATCTTACATGTTGTGAGGAAAGATGATAGGAAAGTTATAGAAACCAGGATTCCATTAGTTCAAACCTTAGAAAAGGGGGTTTAGTGGGCTACCTGTTTAGGACTTCTTCCCTATGTGAGAGTCCGTACTTGCTTCCAATGAATTTCCACCCTTTTCATCTACCACTTTCTGTCTGTGGCTTCACTCTCCAAATCATCTGGACAGAATCTTGGGAAAGAAATCACGTTTGCATCCTACTCAGAAAAACAACCAAACTTATAAGCAGTGGACATTTCTTAAACCCTTGCCTGCCTTAGGCCATCCCTCTGCTCAAAATTTTAATGGCGACCTGCTTCCTAAAATAGAAATATTAATCCTCCCACTTAATGCCCTCCAAATTCAGACCTAAAATTTGTCAGTGCCTAAGCCTTTTTATCCAGACACCTTAATCCAATCCCAGACATACCTTACTCATACCTTACTTACATACTTCTTGGTTTTACAGGAGCTATAGCTATTCTGTCTCCTTCCACCTTGTTCCTACCAAATCTGGAGGCCTGTGTTGACAGTGGATTCCTCTCTAAATCAGGGCAATCTCATGAATCACCTTCAGTAAATGGGAATTAGCCCTCTCTCTGTTTCTGTCTTGTTGCTGGTTCTGGAAAGCAAGCTTCCCCTGGTTCTACACCTGATTGTATCCCAGTTCCCATTAATCATCCCAAATGAAGAGTCTGGTTTATTCCTGTGGTTTCTACCCCCCCACCTCCAGGTGGCAACTGGAGTCCTGATGCTGAGTATCGGCGCCTTACCTGAGACCATTTCACCTACTGTTTCCAGACTTTCCTGCCACGGACTTCCAGCCAGCTAGCCGAAGATGATGAATGCTGGATTGTCATGCTTGCACCCTACCTAACTGCTGGGTCATCCATTACTGCAGGGAAGAACTGCTGCCAGCCATTTCTCTGATTAATAATTCACCACTGTAGCCTGCTATTTGGGTGGAAACAGCTGTAGGAGTTCTGCTCTAAGACCAGTGTTTGGGGAGAGTGGGGGCAGAGGAGGATTGGGGGGGGGGGGAGAATTCCTAGGAATGTTGTAGGCTTAAGGTAAAGGTCTAGCAGCTCAGACCTAGATCTTATTCCATGATAGAAGACAATAATATGTAAAAGAACTGAATTCTAGAAGCAAAACCATAGACAAAGCAGTGCAAAAATAACAATAGCTAACATTTATTGAAGTCACACTCAATAAGTGCCTTAAAGCCAAAACCGGTTTGGCTTAGTGGTAGGGCGTCAGTCTGCGGACTGAAAGGTCCCAGGTTCGATTCTGGTCAAGGACATGTACCTTGGTTATGGGCACATCCCCAGTAGGGGGTGTGCAAGAGGCAGCTGGTTGATGTTTCTCTCTCATCAATGTTTCTAGCTCTCTATCCCTCTCTCTTCCTCTCTGTAAAAAATCAATAAAATATATATTTTTTAAAAAGTGCCTTAAACTAGGATTTTCTAAATTCTCTACTTGCATATATTCACTTAATAGTCACAAACAACCAAGGAGATAGGTTCCATAGTCATGCACATTGTGTAGGGGAAGAAAAGGATGCGCAGAGGTTAAATAAATTGCCCAAAGCCACATAGGTTATAAGTGGAAGAACTAGTTTTATTCCAGAAACTTTATTCTTGAACATTGTTGAAGACTGCCAACATATGGAGTGCAATGTAACAATTTTGTTGAGCATAAAACCTGGAAATATTGCGACTATAATAAAAAGATCTCCATGATGTCTGTTATTGCATTATCTATTAAATAGTAAATAACAATTAAGTGTTGGATAAGTTAACATTTTAAAGCAAAGTTTCACTTTAGCTCTATTAAGTTGGATTTCTTTTGAAGGAGACATATTAATGACTCTCCTTAAGAAATTCTGTGATTATCCTAACCCACAGTTTTATGACAAGAAATATTGGAGCATTTGAGAAGCTTCTCTCCCATGTTCAGCCATGGTTCTACCCTGCCAGGCAAATAGAAGGAAATTCCTGGAAGAAAATCTTGTAACACAGACCAAGTGAAAAGGGGAATGGTCCCAGGTCAGGGGTGGGATGGAGTGGGGATCTTAGCCCTAATATGACCCTGTTTGAGTCACATTCAAGTACTGTAATCCTTAAGCTTAATTCTCCAGCTGCTCTGAGAATTTATGGGAGCCTATTGAGCAGCTTTATGAAATCAGCTACCTTTTTCTACCTTTTTTTTTTCTTCACATGGCTAAAGAAATAATTTATTTTTTTGTATGAGCAGATGCCATTAGACTTAACCAAGGACAATTTAGATTGTAATGCCACTGATGTCAGGAGCTTTGCATAACATGTCTCACCTAACCCAATACTACAAAGTTATTTCTCCATTTTTAGGAGGGAGAAAACCAAAGCTCAAAAAGCTGACTTTAAAAAACACACCCCAACTTATTCTAACATTTCACATCTGGCTTTAAGTTGCAGAGCACTTGAACTTCAAGTCTATCTGTCCAAGTCTTGTGTTCTTTCTGCTACTGCCTGTTACTTTTTACTTTTTTTTGGGGGGGGGGGTGGGGTGGGGGGAAATCCTTTTTTTCTGTATGCAAATCAAACTGCTCCTCTCTGCAAAGGTGTTACTTTGGGGGGGAGGGGGGAGAAGGGGGAATATTTTAAGTATAAAGTACCCTCCTCTGATTATGGGTGGAAAATTGTAAGAAGTTTCCTTCTCTGTTGGAAAGTCTTCTAGTTCTCAATTTCTTCTGTCTTGGAGAGAGAAACAAAGACAGCCATTAGCTATCTATAAAGGCATTCCTGTCACAAATGCAAAAGATCTGGATTTATTAATAATGAGTGTGGGGTGTGGGGTGCATGTGTCTTGTGGGCATGTGTTTCCCTAAAATGAAAGAATAAAGAAAAACACACACATACAGAAAGAGAGAGAGAGTAAAAGTGTGAAGGTGCAGACTCACCTGAATACTGTACTAATCTCCTTAATTGTTATTACATGCAGAATTGATTTCAATGGACTGAATCTTTGGCAAAGGTCAAATTACCTGGGTTACAAAAAATAAACTGTGATATGGTCAGTGAAGGAAAGAGAATTAAAATTTACTGAGCATCGATTCTGCTCTGTAGTATGTTAGCCATTCTACAATTAAGTTTAATACCCATTACAGATGAAGAAACTGAAGTTCAGAAAAATTAAACTATTTCCCAAAATTATACAGCCAGAAAGATTTAAATGCATATCTGAATATATATATCTTCCTCTGAAGTTTATCCATCAAAGATACTTTAAGTTAGATCCTTATATATGTATCACTCCAAGTAGATCTAACTATTGAATTAATTGCTAAATTACCAAAACAACCTCCTATTTGCCTCTGATATTCTTATGCTTTATACTTTTTACGGTTCCATATAGACATGTTCCAGTTCCCCAAAAGATAAAATCCAAAGTTCCCCAACTGGCCCCATGGTTGCTATCTAATTGCCTCTGTGATTTCTTACCACTAAACATCTCCCATTCCATCTGATCTCTTGAACTTGTCTGTTGAGCACAAACCTCACATTGTTTCCTTTGGATGTTTGTTCTTGGTTCACCCACTGGCTGGGCTAGCTTTTCCTCTGTCTCATCTTTGAGTTCCAATGATTGTCTCCAATCTTGGCATCTATTGCTTTTACTTATTACAAGTGCTTTACTTTGTTTGCTACTTCCTACGTATGACTGCTTGCTTAGAGGGACAGTAACTCTACTTTATGTTTGAAGTGAATTTAACAAGCAACTTATGAGCCATGCCATATGCTTGAAGTTTTAGACAAAAAGATACAAAGATGTGGTGTATATTTACATACATACTTATCACACATAGTGTGTAGGGCCACGGTTTTCATACAATAAATGCTCAGTAAACATACAAATTAATAACTTTTTGACTTCCTGATCAAGTTCTCTCACTTCAACTATTGAACACAGGCTTGACTTCAGGACTCCTCTACATGACTTTCAGATAACAGCACCATCAAATGTTTAGAAAAGGATATGCATACTTCTGTGTTTCAGGAAAATAAACTTTCTTTGGAAAAAATTTTTGAGAGTCATTTAAAAGAAAACTAGCTTAATAAATGCACTTGTTATTAAATCAACGTATAATAACAACATCTAACATCTATATTTTCAGTGGTTCAGGACCTCCTTAGGGGAAAAATATGTTTGTATATATTAGTATATATGTTTGTATATACTAGTATATACACTGCTCATATGTTTATGTACATATTATATATACGTATATTTATACACATACACATACATACCCACAACAAAATTTATCAGACTGTGGTATGTTTACTATATTATATACATTGTGGTTTATTCAAGTTTAGTATTTTTCTGCAATATTAACAGTGATTATCATTCACTGATCACTTGCAATTGCCAGACACTCTACTTGGATTTTACAAACACTGCCTTAGTATGTCCACAATGGGAGTTTATTTTTTCCCCTTTTTCAAATAAGGGAACTGAGGCTCACTGCAGCTAAATTTAATTTACCTAAGACAGATTTCAACCCTGGGTCTTCTATATGGCTTCTGCAATGATCCCCTGTTTTATTCTCTGTCCCAATCTGCTTGCTTGATTGTCCTTTAACTGTGTCTCAATTTTCCCCTTGTCTCTCAGTTTGGCTGTCCTTTAGCATCTTTTCAAAATCAACTGCATTCCCCTTATAAGAATCAATTTCTAGGAGTGAGGGTTGACACTGAG
This sequence comes from Pipistrellus kuhlii, assembly GCF_014108245.1. Lineage (NCBI taxonomy): Eukaryota > Metazoa > Chordata > Mammalia > Chiroptera > Vespertilionidae > Pipistrellus > Pipistrellus kuhlii. Next base: position 64,247,570 of record NW_023425573.1, read on the forward strand.
GTAGGAAAGAGTGAAATGCGTGATTTAGTAGAATTATCGGCATTTTAATAGAAACAGCTACCTGCTGCATCATAAGGGTGGGCAGGTGCTTCATACTCAAGCACCGTGTGCTGATGATGCACATGTGACAAAGGTCTTAATAGTGACAATTTGAGTATGATGCTGTTGGAAAGTAAATCCACAGGCAGCCTTAGCTTCTTTTATTTTGTAAGATTAAAAAAATATTTGGTATTTTAATCATGCTCTTTGGGGATATTTTATGACATCCCATGGCTTCTTCCTCATCATTAAAATTAATTTTATTAAAAAAATTGTTAAAGATATTTTTATTGATGTCAGAGAGGAAGAGAGAGAGAGAGAGAAACATCAATCATGAGAATCATTGATCAGTTGCCTCCTGCACAGCCCCTACTGGGGATCGAGCCCACAACCTGAGCATGTGCCCTGAAAGGGAATTTAACTAAGAACTTATGATTCATAGGTTGACGCTCAACCACTGAGCAACACTGGCTGAGCAAATTAAATTTATTTTGCCATTCATTTAAAAGCCAACTTGTGAATTCTGCCCATGAAATTTTATCTTTTGTACATCTTTTCAATGTCCATGATAGAGTTTTTCTTAGACTGCACCCTAGAAATACTCATTGAGCACAGAGATCAAAGAATTATGATGATGTAAAGTAATTCCCTCCTATATTTTAATCTAGAAATATTTCATTACTTATTTGAAAGAATCTTTAACAAGTTAAAGCAATTTGGCAAAAAAATCCCAAGGTTTCAGCCTCCTACGCTGATGCATGAACTTGCCCTGATGAGGACTCTTTGTCTCAGGAATGTGCACTCAGTATTTCAGTCAGAAATGCAGCTTAGATTCAGGAGTTTCATAGCAGGGCCAGATTACAGTGCCTTGACTCACCTCAGTCACAAAATTAAGAGAGCCCCAACAAGTCCATAAGCAGGACAAATAATACTTTAGTGTAATATTGATAATACCTAAATGTATGCAAAAATCCATGGTGAACAAACAGCCAAAATGTAAGTAAAGACAGGACCAGTAACAGCACAGAACAGAGACCTATCAGCATGTGAGGCAAAAGGAACCATCAGCAACACTGACTCTGTCCTGATTTAAAATGTTGGTATTTGTTGTGTCCTAGACCTCACTAGCTTCACCCTCATCCTGGCCCTGTTTCAAAGAGATAGACTGATATGCTAACCCAACTCACAGAGTCTAGAGTGGTGGTCAGCAAACTCGTTAGTCAACAGAGCAGCAATCCGCGGCACCACAGTTTGCCAACCGCTGGTCTAGAGCAATAACCCAAACAACAACAACAACAACAACACAGCAACAAGAGAAACAAGTTACAATGGCTAGCCACTCCTGGTCTCAGATAATAACACTGTTACTTACAGATAAATCTACCAAAGGAAACCATACCTCAATAAGAATACAAATTAAAGCTAGAAGTGACAAGTGTGGCTTCTGGTTCTCAGGCTCAGGAAATCACTCTCCTGGACCTTGGCTCTGAGTCCCGCCAACACTTTCCATGATCCCTGTTGGACATAACCCACGACTGACTGCATGTGCTCCCTGGCTCCCTTTGTCCACTAGAGGACCTTAAACTAGAAGTCTCTATCCTCAAAGAAACTTTTTTTCAATCAATGTACAATCCCAACACTATATGATGATGGCATATAATAAGGGCTTAATAAATGATTACAGTTATGTCTTACCTTGCATATGTTTACCTCTCAGATATTGAATTTGTTGTTTTCTTTCAGAGTTTTATACATTTACTAGAGACCCAGTGAATGAAATTCATGCAGGAGGGAGGGGAGGGATGTCACTCAGCCAGACCTGCACCCTCTCCAATCAGGGAGCACTCAGGTGATGTCCGACTGACAGTTTAGGCCTGTTCTTCATAGTTTTCTGCTCTCTGTGAGGCCTGCCTGCTCCATACCACAGCGACTGCCAAGCAGGCCATACTGGGTGCTGCTTGTAGGCCATACTTGCTGCTCCCTGGTTGCCACAGTGAAAGCCAAGCAGGCAATGGTGGGTGCTGCCTGTAGGCTGCTCTTCACTGCTCCCAGGTTGCTGAGTCTGTGCTAGGAGCTGTCTGCGGGCTGTGATTGCCTGCTCCCAGTTCATCATGGTGACTGCCAAGCTGCCTCCTCCTTGCTGTCAGACTGCACAGAGCTGATTAGGTTAATTTGCATACTCACTCCTGATTGGCTGATGGGTATCACAAAGTGATGGTCAATTTGCATATTTCTCTTTTATTAGTGTCGACCATTCTAAAATCTTAAACAATTCTTGAAATAACTAGATACTTCTGATAAATGTTTTTGAATAAATAATATACCTGTGGGCACAGATTCAATCAGTTGTTTTTGCAGAAAGTCAATAAATAAACATAGTACCTTATCTCCCCTCCAGATTCCCATTTTCTTCTTATCAGTAGCTGTGGGGATTTGAAGGTTTTACTGAATAACTTAAGAAAAGCCAGACATCACTACAGATTTCAGAATCTCAGAAAAATTTTAATTTTCTCATGAGGCAAACCAGAAGTGTGACAGCAGGTGATGGAAACACTTCTGGAAAAAACACACCTGGATGATGTTTGGCTAGATTAGATTATTGTGAATAATTATTAACTCTTGCCTCCTATGAGTATTATATTTGTACTCAGCACATCCACAGGGGTATCACTTCCAGGTTGCAACAGTTGTGTAGTCTTTTCCCCTCTTCCCTTCTCTGTTCCCATCAGCAGCTCTGTTCCATCAGGATAATAGCAGCAAACTAACATAAAAAGAGTGAGGCAAACTGCACTTGTCTTTCACCACAAATTGGAATTGTCTGTCTTTAGCAGTGTCAGAAGGCAGTCTTGCCTTTCCTTTCATAGGCTGAGATAAAACTGAGTTGTGATCACATTTTGGTGCTAGTTGAATCAATTAAATACATACAGAACAAAAAAGCTTAAAGTAAATCTCAAGACTTTCAGCTCAAACTACTTATCTATATCCCAGTCACAAAAGAGACCGTAAAATGCAGAATGATAAAACTGAACTAAAAATGATAGTATGATAAAGGGATATTTTTAATACAAATGATAGTAGAATTCTGGTCAAGGCAGGCCAATGATCATTTTAGACTGTGTAGCAAGTAAAATTTAACTGATTTTATTTATTTATCTGTTTAAAACTCCCACTATAATGCACTTTCTGTGTTTTTTTTTTAAAAAACAAGGTTGCAAAAGAAATGGAAAACAGTAGTGAAAAAATATGTATATACTGTGAAAAAAAATATGTATATACTGTAAGTACTGTAACATGTAAAAAATGTTATAAAATCACCTAAATCTCTGTACCTTTTGAGATCAGTAAGAAGATCCTCTTTAGACACATGCAAACAACTAATTAGATAGAATTCTCTCTGATGTTAAGTCTGAAACTGTGAAGAAAGCTAGTGCTGATTGTATAGATTTCTCTTTGACCCATGGATGTTATTTATACTATAAAAAATGAGCACATTTATCACTCATGTCCCTACTTATAAAATCATGTAAGATAACGCTAATCTACATAGATTAACTGCCTTCAATTTTCATAATTGCTCATTTCCCAATGCATTAAAATTCCATTTTTTCTTTTTTCTTTGCTTGAATTTTTTAGATAACCTAAGATGAATGTATGCTTATTCTAGTGTATAAAAGTGTATTTCTTTTAAACTGCCTATTTTATAATTTTACACTTGATCCTTTTTCTTCTTCATTTTGATAACTATGGCTGTTTATATCTCCTGTGCATGTTCATAATAGTCTTTTTCTTGCCTTACCCATTTTACTCTGAGGCAGTTTCTGCAGCTCTCTGTCCAAGGCTTTGGCAGACAGCACTTGGAAAATATGTTTTAAAAGATGTTCCTGCGCCACCAAATCTGGTGTAGGAGTCATCTGCCTGTCTCTTAATTACCGCTGGGAAAGGGAGAAATGTTTTGGCAATAAGCAGCTCAGAAAGTTCAGCTCATGAGATCTAATTAAAATAATAACCTGACATGCATGTTCCTCTTGGATTACTGTCTTATGAGTTGGTTGTTCACGACTTTCTAATGCCAAATCACTGTTGTCAGAGCACCACTGCTAATTAGAATGAGAAACTGGCTAATTCGCAATCAGAAAACTGTTGACATAAAAAACATAAATGTCAAGTGTCAAGTGTAATGATTTACTACAACGTAGAGTAGCATTAACTCCTGAAATATTAAAGAGAATATTTTACTATCATATAATAAAAATAAGAGCAGTATGATGAAGAAGCAGGAGGGGAAGAAAGAGGCTGCATTATAAAAGGATGTAAATGATATTCACAACCCGTATCTTCAGGCCCTACATGGGAACACTTACCAAACTACATGAGAGATGGGCATTAGAAAAGCTAGAGGACTTGTTAGATAGCTTAGTGAGAAAGTCAAAGAGTGGCAGAATCAGAAATAGATCCCATCAGTACTGACATAATTATTTGATATTTCAATATTAGTTTTTCTATACGCAATTAAAAAGACAGTCATACATTTAGAAAGCTGAAATACTATTATCAATGAAAAACATTATGATAAGTTTTCACTTTATTGCCTTGATATTGAATATATATAATATAATTTATACTATGGAATATAGCATAAAGGCATTAGGATAGCATGTATACATGTGTGTTTTGGAGTCAGACTATCATCCTAGATGTAAATATCAGCACGACTGCTTAACTAATCAGGAAAGTCTTTAACTTCCTTAAATCCTTAATCTCAGTTTCTTCAACTGGGGGAAAAAAAATCAACCTTCATAGATTATTTTTGTGTTAAATGAGATGTTTTTACTCAATAACCTACTTTTGAATCTTATTTATTCGAGATATTCTGCATTTGCTTCGCTACCCTCATGTCTTCACTTTCTCACTACAGTCATCCAGGCTTCCACTTCTAGCATTTGGTTATTACCATAGTGTGATCAATTTTCTGGGATGAGGTGTTTTTTTTGTTTTTTGGGTTTTTTCTTTTCTTTTCTTTTTCTTTTTTTTTTTTTTTTTTTTTTTTTGTGTGTGTGTGTGTGTGTGTGTGTGTGTGTGTGTGTTTTTAACAAATTTGTAATTTATTGATGAGAGAGAGAGAGAGAGAGAGAGAGAGAGAGAGAGAGAGAGCGAGCGAGAGAGAAAGACTTGTTTCACTTAGTTAGGTTCACTGGTAGGTTCTTATATGTGCCCTCACTGAGGATTGAACATGCAAACTTGGAGTATCTGGATGAGGCTCTAACCAACTGAATTACCCAGCCAGAGCTGGGCTGAGTTTTTGAGGCTAGCTTTAATTTTAACTGCCAGTCCATCAACAGCACTTACTGACAGGTAATATTGAAACAAAAAATGTGGAGTTTGAGTCTGAGTTCATTGCCTCGAGAAGTTATGGACAAAAATAGTTAGTGGAACCAGAGTTTATTGAGAGAAGCCTGTCCTGGAAACGGTGAAGCTGGGGTTCCAGGAGCAGGCCAGTTTGCAGAGCTTCCCTTCCAGGTTACAGTCGGGAATATTTTAGCATCTGAGCTAATTAAAGTCTGTCAGTCCATGGGTGGAGGCCCACATGGCCATAAGCCACATGGTCACAGGGGAGCTGTTATTCTGCAGTCAACACAAGCACCTAACGAGGAAGGGAGAGGGAGAGAGTAAGAGGAAGAGTGGGCTTTTTTTTTTTTTTTTTTGTATATATGTATGCTTATTAGTTCTTGATTGGTCCTTTCAAAGAATTCTGCCTTAGCAACATCCTTGGGATTGATTTATATGCCTTACTGCCTTGCGATTGGTTATCTGAAAGCTGCCTTTCTCAGCAACATTCATGTATTTTAAAATTCATGCCTCTTGCACATACCCTTCCTTTCTAGCCTAGTTGGGGTGACTTAGTAACTCCATCTAGCTGGATTTCTCAGTTTTATCCTCCCTCCCACAACCCCATGGTTTGTGACCCTGTCTACGCAGCTTTTCTCAATATGACTTAACATGTCAGAAATTTACAGAGGAAAAAGGTCATGATTCATGTATTTGAGAAAACCTCAAAACTAAACCATTCACATATGCACAATTTTGTGCATACATGTGCACACACACATGCATATTAATTAATAAATAAAAATTAAAATAATAGCATAATATAGTATCCAGGGAAGCCTGCTAATAGAAAATTTATTTAATATCAGAATCTCAACATAATGCCAAAATTATTCAGGATTTTCAAAAATTACCAGGTTTATTATACCAAAAACTAGAAAAATTTCACCTTGTATGAGAAAATGCCAATATTGGTATGGCACTAAAGTTGAAATTATCTGGTAATGTTTTTATAGCAGCCATCACAAAGTTGCTGTAAGAAATTATAAACATGCTTCAAACAAATTTAAAAAAAGAAAGTCTAAGTAAAGAAAATAAAAATATTTTAAAAAAGAAATTTTAGAATTGAAAAGAATAATAACCAAAGTAAAACACCCAATAGATGGGCTCAACACCAGAATGGAGAGAGTAGAAGAATCATTGAGCTTAAATTAGAACAACAGACATTACCCAATGTTACTCTCATAAAAAAAAATAAATAAAATAAAATAGACATCAAAGCTTGTGGGACCATAACAAAGATCTACCATATCTGCCATCAGAGTCCCAAGAAGAAAGGAGAATGATGGGATCTTAGAAGTTCTAGCCATTAAAAATAATGGCTAGAACATTTTAAATTTGTTAAAAGACACAAACCTACTAATTAAGAATCTGAGAAAAACCAAACAGAATAAATCCAAGGAAATTTAGTTCAAGATACATCATAATCAAATGTCTGGAAGCTAAAAACAAAGAAAAAAAATCTCAAAATCAATGAGAAAGTAAGAATGCGTTATGTAGATGGGAAAACAATTCAAAGGGTAACAGATTCTGCACATGACAATATGGCCAGCAGTTAGCAGCACAACATTTTCAAGTGGGAAAAGAGAACTGTGAACCCCCAATTCTGTTTGGCAAAATCCACCTTCAGGAATGAAAAAGTAAAGACATTTGAAAATGAAAGGAGGGTGACTTTGTAACCAATAGAGTGAACTAAAAAAAAAGTAGATAATTATGTTTTGAAATCAAAAGGAAATGATTTTAAAAAATCTTAGAACATCAAGAAGAAAAATCAGTGGAAAGAACAAAAACAGTTAAATAGTGGGTGCTTTTTTTAGATTTCCTAAAATATGTTTGAAGGTTGAAGCAAAAATTATAGCAATGTGAGATATGGTTCCTCAAAGTACATGGAGGGACTATTTAAGATTTATATATGAGGGAAGGCAAAGGGATGAAAAAAGGAGGGTCTGATAAAGTATCTACACCAGTAAATTGTGGCCAACTACAACAATGTAAGGTAACACCTAGAACAGCTACTAAAATCCTGTACTAAAAGATTGAACCCAAAATAATATAAATAAGTCAAATAGAATTTTAAAAAATCAAGTAACCCACCTGGAGGGCAGATAATTTTATTTTATTTATTTATTTATAAATCTATTTTGATTGATTTCAGAGAGGAAGAGAGAGGGAAAGAGAGATAGAAACATGAATGAGGAGAGAGAATCATTGATCAACTGCCTCGGGCTGGGCATCAAGCCTACAACCCAGGCATGTGCCCTTGACAGGAATCGAACCCGGGACCTTTCAGTTCACAGGCCGATGCTCTATCCACTGACTCAAACCAGCTAGGGAAGATGATACATTTTTTCTTTTAAATGAGGAAACAAACAAAAAACAAAATATTAAATGGTGATTTAGGCTCTAAGATGACAGTAATTACTTTAAAACATCAATTAAAAGGCAGAAATTGGCAGAATGGATTTTAATAATTATATGCAGGAGCATTAGTTTAAAAAAAAAAAAAGTCTATATAAAAGGCCACATACTGTATGATTAAAGTTGCAGCCATTCTTGAAAAAAAAAAAAAAAAGAAGGGCTGGAGAGAGAGCTGGTAGTAGTTGCCAGCAGTCAGGAACAGCTGGGAGGAAGGAGGCTGGGTGTACTATAAAGGGGTGGCATGAGGACTATATCTGGTGCCAGAATGGTTATATACCTCGATTATATGGGTGATTATAGGGATCTATATATGAAGTAAAATGACAGCAGGCTACACACACCATTGCCAATTGTCTGGTTTTAATATTGTCCTAAAATTACATAAAATGTAACCACTGAAAGAATTTGGACCAATGTTACAGGGGCCTCTCTGTATTATTCTTGGAAATCCCTGTGAGTCTGTATTGTTTAAAAATAAAAAGGTGTTTTTTTTAAGAAAAACAAATATTTTTGTTTTTAAGAATATGGGGAAAGGATCATATGGCATAATAATGCTACAAAAAGCAATGAAAGTTCAATATGATTAGTGAGAAAATTTGTTGTTTAGAAAGACCAGGGTTGTAATTTGTGGAGAAAGACAATTTTAATTATATGTACTTAAATATCTGTAAAGAGAAATGTAATGGGTATGTGCATGTATGTGACTGGAAAAGAGCAAAATGGAAATATTAAAGTAACTAATTCTTTAAAAAGTGTCTTTGAAGTTTCATTTTTATGTAAGAGAATATATTGAAATATATCAACTGAATGACTTGTTCACCTCCTGAGAATAAACAGTTTTTTTTCTCAAAAGGCTTTGAAAACATTTTATAATCTATATCAAAGAGTTCAGGACAATTAATAGAATTTTGTACTGTTTCTGTGTTTATCCCATGTGATAACTAAATCTGTGAAATGCCTACTTCTAAGAGATATTCGGCCTTTGAATTTAACTTTTTATCTACCTTTACTTTGTTTGGTAATAAAGTATCCTTCTAACACTGAGCTTACTTTATTAGCAATAAAAAAAATATCAGAGATATAGAAGAAACCTAAGGGTCATGGTATTGAATAATTTTCTGCTTGCATAAAGATCTATTGTGACAACTGAACTGAATTAAGGAAATAACTCTAGCATTTCTTCAAACTAAACCAGAGCTTAGTTTGGTTTCATAAACAGGACAGAAATATTGCAATTCTATTGAGATAATTTCCAAAGAGCCACTCTTGGGAAAAATAGAATGTCTCTTCAAATAAAAAAGTCAACCACTTTTTTTATTTAATTGACATCAACAACATAAGTGGTATCCATCTAAGAGCAATTTTTTGATGTAAAAAAAAAATAAAGAAATAATAAGAACGTACTTTCTACAATAGGAAACTTAAGTATATATAATAATAAAAGGGTAATATAATAATTAGACTGAACAGCCTAACAACCTTCCATATGTCCGGATGTCCTTCCTGACAAAGCTAGGGCATGACAGAACCCGGCTGGGTTCCAGGGTGCCTATGGGCAGCCAGAGGGGAAGCTAGCTTGGGTCCCGGGTGCCTATGGGTGCCCAGAGGAAGGAAGCCCAGGTCCCAGGTGCTAGAGGGAGGCCAGTGCTGGCAGCTAGGGTAAGGAAGGCCTATTCTTGCATGAATTTTCATGCATTGGGCCTCTAGTCCTATATAATAAGTCAACCAATCAAAGTGCAATATGTTAATGATATGCTAAGACTGTTCAACTTCTTGCTATTATGTGCACTGACCACCAGGGAGCAGATGGTAGGTTAGCTTGCTGCTGGGGACCAGCCAACTGGGACTGAATGAGGTGGGCTAGACATGCCCTGGAGCCCTCCCGTGGTCCCTTCCTGACTGGACAACCTCCCACATCCCTCCCTGTCCCCAATCATGCACCAGTGGGGTTGGTTCCTGAGCCTGGCCTGCACCCTCTCCCAATCCAGGACCCCTAGATCCAGGATGTTGAAGAGGCAGTTTCAACCCAATCCCACAGGCTAGGCCAAGTGATCCCACTGGTGCACAAATTTGTGGAGTAGGCCCATAGTCCTATCTATTATAATAAAACAGCAATATGCAAATTGACCATCATTCCAACACACAGGATGGCCACTCCCATGTGGTCAAAGATCCTGTCCCCATGTGGACACAAGATTGCCACTATAAGATGGACAGCAAGGGAAGGGCAGTTGGGGGGACTCAGGCCTACAGTGGAGAGCAGTTGGGGGGGTACCAGGCCTGCAGGGCAGGGCAGTTAGGGGTGACCAGACCTATAGGGGATGGCAGTTGGGGGCAAACAGGCTGCAGGGAAGCAGTTAGACATCAATCAGGCTGACAGAGGATTGGTTAGGGGGTGATCAGGCTGGCAGGCAGAAGCAGTTAGGGGTAATCAGGAAGGCAGGCAGGTGAGCAGTTGGGAGCCAGCAATCCTGGATTATGAGAGGGATGTCTGACTGCCCGTTTAGGCCCGATCCTATTAGACCTATTAGGATCGGGCCTAAACGGGCAGTCAGACATCCCTTAAAAAGTCCCAGATTGGAGAGGGTACAGACTGGGCTGAGGGACACCCCCCTCCCCTTCTGTGCCCTAATTCTGTGCACTGGGCCTCTAGTATTAAATAAGCCCAATCAAATTCAGCTTATAAATGACAAATAGACAACCAAGTGAAGTAACACCACTTAATTTAGTGATGGGAATTATGAATTTTTTTAAATGATGAAGGAGGAAAGAATAGCTATATCCACTAGAACGACATAACTACTTAAACAATTAAAAATTCTAGAGCGTTTTGTTTAAACTTCTGAATTTGTTTTATTCTGAATTACATTTCTACCAGACTATGTGGGTACTCTGGGCATATCTTACATTTTAAGCTTGCCACTGCCTGAATTTCATTAAACATTTTTCTCCTATTGAAAAATGTGTTCCAGTACTTGCTAAAATTTTTTTTATGAATACTTTTATTTACCTCTTTTTTTAGAACTATGGAGAACTCCTTTGCAATACACTGTATATCTCAATCTTCTGTTCTCTGTAAATGAACCAGGTAGTTTTATTAACCTTATTCCTTACAGACTCAACAATGTTTATACAAGTACATTCCTTAGCAATTAGCTTCTCCCAGGAAAAACAAAACAAAACAGACCCAAAATTTTAGAATGACAATATTTTTAGGTAGATCAAACCTTTAAGTTTGAGTCAGAATTAGTAGAGGCCCTCTTTATTAAAAGAAACAAAAGAAAAGTTATATCAGATCTTTCTGATAATTTCTAACAAGATAAACTACATAGTATAGATCCCGTGTTTCTCCGAAAATAAGACATCCTCCGAAAATAAGACCTAGCGCATGGAAAGATAAGACATCCCCTGAAAATAAGACCTAGCGCAACTTTGGGAGGAAAAAATTAATTAAGACACTGTCTTATTTTCAGGGAAACAGGGTTGTACATAGAGCACTCAGCTAAATAACAAAGTTTTATATATTCATTTACAGCTAACATAACTAAATTCCAATTTTATTGAAATATTACATAAATTAGTCAAATAAGTAACATCCTACATAATCAAAGCCTAATATGGTAAGTGTCCAACCATGTGTTTGACTATTTGATCAGTTGCTAAGATGCACACTGACCACCAGTAGGTTAGCTTGTTGCTGGGATCCAGCCTATTGGGAGTGGGCCAGGTGGGCTGGACACACCCTGGAGTCAACCTTCCGGTGTCCCTCCCCAGCCTCTAAAATAATTATTCTAATTAATTTCCTTCCAATGCCTCTAATTTGTCATAAAAACCATGTATTATAAATTATTAGGTTACTACAGATTAATAGCACATTTTCTGAGATGCCAAAAAAAAAATGTATAAATAGGACTAACAATAATTAGGGGGACCAAAATAATAACAACAGGAAATCAAGCACATATGCTTTATTTCCAAATGAGACCTTTGCTGCACTTATAGTACCCAGCAGAACTTTTTGATATTTATTACCCTGTGCTTACTAGAAAGTATCTTTTTATCTAGCCTTATCTTATAAAGAAGAGGAACTAGATTATAAATTGCTTATGTCATCATATTTTTATATTATATTTCAACAAATAAGTTTGTGATTTTTAATTTTTTCACTTTAATCAAGAGTCATACAAGTTTGAAGCTTGTAATTTTGATTTTATAATGTCATTCACCTATAGTTTTTTCACAAACAGATGAAACTATGAGTGTTGAATTATTCAAGAGAAAAATTAAGAAAACAATCTTATTTATGATAGCATCAAAAAGTACTTAGAAATAAGTCTAACCTAAAAGTTAAAAGACATGTATGCCAAAAACTATAAAACACTTAAGAAATTACAGCAGACACAAATAAATACAAAGATGTTCTATGTTCATGAACTTGGAGAAGTAATACTGTTACAACGTCCATACTATCGAAAGCAATTTACAGATTCAATATAATCCTATCCAAATCCCAGACATTTTTTACTAATAAAGAAAAATAAATCCTAAATTTCATATGGATTCAGAAAAATGCTCTGAGAGGCACAACAATTTTGAGCAAATATAACAACCTGAAGGCATCATGATATTGATCTCAAAATATGTTACAAAGCTACAATAATCAAAACAGTATGAAACTGGTATAAAATTAAATATATAGAGCAAAGGAACACAATAGAGAACTCAGAAATAAATCTACACATATACAGTAAATGGCTCTTCAACAATGGTGTTAAGAATATACAATAAGAAAAGAATAATATCTTTAATAAATGGTGTTGGGAAAACTGGATATCCCATCCAGAAATAAAATTGTACCTTTATCTTTGATCATACAGAAAAGTTAATTCAAAATTGATTAAAGATTTAAATGTAAAGTCTGAAACTTTAAAATTCCTAAAGAAAACCACAGAGTGAAAAGGCAACATACAATTAAAAAATATTTGCAAACCATATATCTGATTAGATAATAATTTCTGAAATATATAAGGACCACCTAAAACTCAATAGCAAAAATAAACAAATAAATAATTCTACTAAAATATGGGCAAAGTACTTTCATACTAGTAGACATTTCTCCAAAGAAGATATGCAAATGGCCAACAGGGATCTGAAAAGGTGCTCAACATTGCTAATTATCAGAATTACAAATAAAAGTAACAATAATATCACACACACATACACACACACACACACACACACACACACACACACACACACGTCAAATGGCTGTTATAATAATAATAATAATCCCTAGCTGGTTTGGCTCAGTGGATAGAATGCTGGCCTATGGAATGAAGGGTACTGGGTTCGACTCTGGTCAAGGGCACATGCCTAGGTTGCAGGCTCAATCACAGTGGGGGGTGTGCAGGAGACAGCCAATCAATGATTCCTTCCCATCATTAAGTTTCTATGTCTCTCCCTCTCCCTTCCTCTCTGAAATCAGTAAAAATATATTTTAAAAAATAATAAGTGTTGGCAAGGCTTTGGAAAAATTGGAACCCATGTACAGTGTTGGTGGGAATGTTAAATGGTGTATCTCTTTTCAGCAGATTTTCTTGACATAAAAATCATGCTTAAGAGATCACTTGCAATAATTTGGTATTTTCTGTTGCTTTACTTATATTAAAGTTTGTCTAGTCTCTGTTTTCATATTTTGCTGTAGGCAGATTTTTATTTTTATTCCTTGTTTTTCTTCATAATGTTTGAAGTAAGTATAGGGAAACCCTGATCTCAGTAAGTGCCCTTGCTTTTAGCAACATCCACATTCAGAAAGATTCTTACTTTTCTGCTTTGCTGGATACTATCAAATTGACCTTCAAAATGCTAGTACCTAACCATATTCCTACCACCCATGAAAGAGATTATTTTCACTAGAGTTTTTCCATTCTGAAAAATGAACATTGGTAGCCTATTTTTATTTTAATTTGTATTTCTGTGCTCCCTAGTGATCTAATAGATTCAGGATGCACCTCCAGATTTTGTATCTTTTCTGTGACTCACCTGGGCAGAAACATCACCTTATTCTCTTGGGTTCTTAATTTTCTTTTGCTTCTTTTCCTCTTATTCTTTTTCTTCTCCTTCTTCTTCTTCTTCTTCTTCTTCTTCTTCTTCTTCTTCTTCTTCTTCTTCTTCTTCTTCTTCTTCTTTTTTTTCAGTAGAGGTATACTAAGTAGGAGTTATTGACCTTGTTCATGTATATTGCAAATATATCCTCATTTAAAATATATCTTATCCTTAAAAATTAAAAATAATTGTAGTATTCAAAAATCTGTTTTTCTTTTTATTCTATTTCATTTTATGCCTTGCTTTAAAGCCCTTCACCCAATCCAAGCTTATAAAATACTCCCTATTATTTTCTGCTAATATGTTAAAGTATTTACTTATTTATGTATTATATCACGTTAAGTCATCTGAAGTTACTTTTTTATTGTAGTTTAAAGTGCGATACATACAATTTAATACATTTTTTCTGTCCAAAGATTAGAGAAATATACAAAAATTAATTTTCCTATATGTATCTGACAATACTAGATGAGTGATGGTCATTTGAAGCAAGTACTACATAATAAACACTACGGATAAGCTATTAACCAAGATTATTCAGTCAAGTCCTTAGTTTATATCTACATCTACGGCCACATAATATCAGCAAGGATGTCACCATAGGTCCTATTGATGGCACCATACTAATCAGTAATAACGTAACAAATATTACAATAATTTTAAAGCATTTGAATGTTTTGAAATTAAATTCTTGTTATTATATTTCAAATCTTAAAATGGCAACCTATTTTAAAATAGTGATATTTATTAGGTTTCTCAATTATGCAATCTACTCAAATAGTGATTATGCTGAACAAAGTCAATTTTAGAACCTTGTAATACAACCAAATGGAAGAAAGCAGCCTTTTATCCAAGAAGACATAGTTTATATGGCCCATTGTTTGGTTATTTATAATAATTTCCTACATGATCTACTTCCTATATCATTGCCATTCACTCTTTAATATAAGCATAAATTATCACACAGCATAATTTTGTGGAAGGGATCAAAGGCTGTATATTTCCCTTACCACAAATAAATTAAGAGATAGCTTGAAGCACAGTTGCCCATATTATGAGAAATCATGATGGAAAGAGAAATTGGCTTACCATTTCTAAATGAATCAGGACATAGGATATTAACAATAAGTGTATTTACAAATTAAATATTTCATTTGCAAAAGTAAACCTTCTAATTAGGCAGATAAAATCATGTTTCTAAAATGGCAAAATAAAAACTATTTTTTTTTATTCTAGAATTTCTTCCAATATTAGAATCTCTAGCAACTGGACAATGTAAAGCCTGGACTTCCAAAAGATAGTTAAAAATAAATATTACAGATAAGCTGTCTTTTTCTCACTATTAAATAGAGTCTCAAAATTTTGCTTCTTTCTCTGTTCTGAACTTAAGAAAGCCTGTGTCACTTCTTTCCCAGAATAAAAGGTTAAATGGCTGACTTTATTTGAAAACAATTGTCAGTCTCATTGCCTCTCTCTCTTCCTTGAAATATTCCCTGAAAATCATATCCAATGGTGCATCTTTTTGCCAGAACTTAGGAAATAAACCAGCTTGAACAAAGGAAAGTGGCATGTGCTATAAATTAATTTGCAGTATTCTTTATGGTTGTGGGAAAATATGCAGAATTCATGTAATTTTAGGCAAAGAAAATATTTCTGCAGTTGAATTTGATGACAGTCTTTTTGGAAGAATATCATGTAAATTTTTGCAGCTGAATATTATATTGATTCCATTTATAATACATTCATATTATACATTTTTTTATACATTTGGAAGCTCTAAAATGTCACCATAAAATAATAAACCAATTGGTATAATTTCAGAAATAAAGGTCTATATAGTTCAATATTGTCATGCAAATTTCCAGAGGGACAGATTTCCAGGACTAAATGAGCTATTTCTGCATTCATATTAGATTTCCATTTTAAAAAAAACAAAAAAACAAACAAAAAAAACTCATTGCAATTTCTCATTCCTCCTGCATTCAATCACACTAGAAGACATACCGATTTGTTCCATAACAAGGACAGAGACCTTGGAAGTTCAGGAGTATAATCCCAAGGGATGGGTAAGACCGAATCAGTTAAAGGTCACATGTAGCAGATGCTTGCCACTATTTCAACTGGCACTAACCACATAGTTTATAACTTCAACCTAAATTAACACAATGAATGGAAAGATGCTGTCGTGGAATTGAGAAGTGGAGCGGGGGAGGAGGCAGATGTAGGCAGGTGATTTAGCAGACTGTGCTTTTCCATCTGTACACCTGAGCACAGGGGACCCTAGGCACAGACATCTGGCTCTTTTTGCTTTTTCGGCTTTGAATAATTTATTCTACCTCTACTTATGGCTCTGGACAAATTTAGAAAAGTAACCGTGTTCCCTTACTTACAGATTTTGGATTCTCTCTCCTGTTTACCCAATTAATAGTAGCACTACACCTAGGGAACCGATCAATGATTCTCTCTCATAATTGATGTTTCTCTCTCTCCCTCCCTCTCTGAAATCAATAAAATATTTTTAAAGAAAAAAAAAATTATCATTACACCACTCCTGTTGTGTTTATGGTAATTGAACTGCTGCCTTATCTATCAGAACTAAGTTATCTTCCTGGAAGTTAACTAAAGATAACTAAATAATTACCTTCTTAATTATTTAGGTAAAGTAATAAACTAATTTGAATCAAGGTATAAATTGCTGAGTTACCATAAGGGCAAATCAATAAATATTTGTCAATATTATTGCATGATGAGAGATTACCATTTTTTTCTGGCCCCAATTTAATCTGTATACCCATAATATTCTAATTTTCTAAATTCATATAAAATGATATACTTTTAAATAGAAATGGTAAAACACCTTTCTCTGATCACATACCTGACTAGTAATTACAATGACCTGGAGGGACTTACAAACAAATAAGCCCCTCAAGACTTTTTGAATCACAGACGTAATTTTGTAAAAGCCACACGTTGCACATCCAGAACTGAGAACCGGGGTTCTGCATTCTTGTCACAGAACGGGTTGTCCTACGCCAGTGGTCTACAAATTGTGGCTCGCAAGTCACATGCAAGCAGCAGTTCGCCAGTCTGTTGGCTAATGAGTTTGCCGACCACTGTCATATACCACCCTTTACCTCTTTGCACACAATATGCCACAATTGCCTAATCCTCACAGATTCCAACTATAGGGTAACATTTAGTCTAGCAGTGGAATGCAAACTCATTAGTCAACAGGAATGCAAACTCATTAGTCAAGGTGGCTCGTAAGCTGAATGCGGCTCTTTGGCCCCTTGAGTATTCTAATGCTGCTTCTTCAAAATAGACTCCAGGCGTTGTATTTTGTGAAAGAGCCACACTCAAAGGGCCAAACAGCCACATGTGGCTCACAAGCCACGCTTTGCCAACCATTGTCCTAGGCCAGCAGCAACAGCAGCATTGCCTGAAAGTTTTCTTAGAGTTTCAGGATCTCAGCTGTAGCCCAGACCTGAGTCAGAATGTGTCTTTCCACAAGATCCTCGGTGATTTGTATGTGTGTTCAAATCTGAGGAACACTGAGATAGAAGCAGCAGCATCAGGCAGGATTTTACTGCTAGATCTGATGAAATAAGCAGCTTTGACTTAAGACAAGCAGTTAGTCCTGAAAATATTATATAACTACACAGTGAATCCTTACAATTGCAGTTGAATCACCTTATCTCCTTGCTGAGCTAGTTCTAAATAAAGGTCTTCCTCTGATAGCTTTTTCTCTAAAAGTAGGAAGTTTCAGTGTGAATATCATTAGATGAGTAAACTTTTAGTACTGAGCTCATCAGCTCATTCAAAACACGTGTCTACTTATTCTGAGAGACAGAGGGCCCTTTAGTTGGCAGTCTTGACTTCCCTTTTGAACTTTTCTATGTTTACCCAACTTCAAGTCCCAAAATGTTTTATTTGATATGCAATGTGCCTAAGCCACACAGGAATGCACAAAATTAAAATATTCAGCACACTAGTATATGCAACATATTGCAATATTAAATATTTATTAAGCGCTAACAAGTGCTAATGCTGCAAAACAGTTACTTTCCACCGCTTCCCAGGACAGTGCTAAAGACAATGCAAAACAACACCTGTGACAGTGCTCTCCCCGCTCACAAGACCCACACATTCGAAATACAAAGCATCATTTAGATCAGGGCACCCATAAGCAATTAACCGAGTCTCTTTGGGAGTTAATGTTCATATAATGAAGAGCTTTTCTCTCTACAATTAGCACTTTTGATTGCATGTTGAGTATATCTGAGAATAATCAAGTACTTCAAGATCGTGTTTTCTAATCCTGGAATAGTTTCCAGTTACTGTCTCTGGAGCTTAAATATTTGTTCTGCTTAGAAATCTTCTAAGAACTCTCTTATGGTATAACAAAATTGTTTAATGATATTTTGATGATCATTATTCCAAGAATCTTTACTTTTAAATTAAAAAATAATAATAGTAATAGGATTCAGATAAATTTTCAAGACACGACATTGTTAAGAAAAAGAGAAAAAAAAAGCTCTCCAGAAGTTCGATTAAAAAAAAAAAATACAAGCTAAGAAAGTAATTTGTAATAAATCTCATTCTCTTGAAGATATTTTCATGGTTTGAAAATAATTACAATAATGAAAATTATATTGAAATGATCCATTTGCTTTTCCAGATAAACATTCAAAGACTTCCCCTCTGGGCTGACTGGTCCATCTGCACCTTCTCTGTGGAATCCCATCTGTATGTCAATCTTGATGTTTGCCAACACTCATTCAGAATACGATGCATCAATTTATTTAATTTGCTCTGCCACTAATTGGTGGCATTTCTCTGGGAACATGGCTGGGGCCTGGAGACATTATATTTCAGGAGTGTGGACAGGCGTGAGGAAATCAGAGTGAGACTTGCAGGGTTTCAAAAGAATGAAGAGGGTGAGGATGCACTTCTAAATTGTACCATCTGCTGAAATGCGGACGGAATTATATAAACGAGATTGCCATTCACTCATTCATCATCCATTTAGTGATCCTTTTAGTAAAGTGATAGCCACTGTACTGGGTGCTGAAAATACTAACTCAAAATTCAGTTACTCTTTCAAGAAACTTTAGCACTGAAAGAGAACCATATGGAATTTGAATACTATTCTCACATGTATTCTAATCTTCTGGATTGCATTAATTTGTTCATCAGTATGGCTCCATTGTCCTTATACATGTATATTTAGGAGAATGTCTTTTTAATAGAATATAGTGCTCACGATTTAAATAAGATGTTTGCCCTTTGCTCTTCAGGAAAGAAGACTATTGAAAAAACAGGATAGGAGGATTAGAAAACAGTGCAGTCTATAACACATCTGCCACTGAAGGAAATTAAGAGGGTTTGCAACATCTTCCTATGGTCATATTTTCTTTCATCTCTAATTTGTAGCTGCTTTCATCTCTAATTCTGAAGTTGCCTGAGAATATGGGTTTCCTTAGTCACAGCATTACCATTTTCTATAATACTTTAAAACCTCCTCTGCTTAGTGAAATCCTGTTATACCCTTCACAACCCAGCTTCAACTATGCTTTCTCCAGTAAGCTTTCCTTGGCTCTTGCCATTTGTATTGTTGTCCACTTCTGTTGTTCATCAATTTATGGTCACACTACATAAGAGATTAGGTCTTATCTGCAGATAGTCTTATAAATAATCACAAAAATGTGGGTGTGTTTTTTTAATCCAACTAAATTGAAACTCTAAGAAGAGCTAATATCATTCCATCCATAGTGTTCTCTGTGTAAGTGAATGCTTACAGCAAATGTAGCAAAGATTCTAATTACTTATGATTAATGAATGGTTTGATTAATTAATTGCTAAGTAGTTCTCTTCCAGGTCTTGCTTCCTTAGTCATCACATAAAAATAAATAGCCATGGCTGTTTTTTCTCAGTGGTTACAGTGTTAGCCCCGGGCAAGAACCCAAGAGTCTCAGGTTTGATTCCCGGTCAAGGGCATATACCTTGCAGGTTTATTCCCTAGCCCTGGTCTGGGCATATGCTAGAGGCAACCAGTCATGTGTCTCTCTCTTCTCTCTCTCTCTCTCTCTCTACCTCTCTTTTTCCCCCTTCCTTTCTCTCTTTCACTCTCTCTAAAAATCAATAGGAAAAATATAGACATTCCCACTTTCACCTCCTACAAATATATATTGCTCCATATTTTAGATGCTTGGCTATTGTCATTCCAGTAGACCCTTCTCTTAATATTTCTGTAATGTGAAATATTGTTTCTGAGAATAATAATTGCTTTGTATTTGTAAGGAGAAAATTTGTTTTTATCTGTTCAAATAATCCTTAATGTTTTTTTATTTTTAAATCATAAAAGTTGTTTATTCTTTTTTTTAAATATATTTTATTGATTTTTCACAGAGAGGAAGGGAGAGGGATAGAGAGCTAGAAACATCGATGAGAGAGAAACATCGACCAGCTGTCTCCTGCACACCCCCTACCAATATACATGCCCTTGACCTGAATCGAGCCTGGGACCCTTCAGTCTGCAGGCCGATGCTCTATCCGCTGAGCTAAGCCAGTTTCGGCAAAAGTTGTTTATTCTTAATTTATAAGTAAAACTATGAATTTTATACTTCCTTCAGCACTTGACTCAAATGATTAACACGCTAAATGGCTCCTCATTTACTCTTCTTCTGTGAATGACATGTAAATTTTGGCTCATGTCACTTTCACAAACAGGCCC
Source organism: Pipistrellus kuhlii (assembly GCF_014108245.1). Classification (NCBI taxonomy): domain Eukaryota; kingdom Metazoa; phylum Chordata; class Mammalia; order Chiroptera; family Vespertilionidae; genus Pipistrellus; species Pipistrellus kuhlii. Next base: position 64,268,250 of record NW_023425573.1, read on the forward strand.
ACTTTGACTGAACTCCCCTAGTTAGTTTTCTATTGTGGTGTTACAAATTATAATACTACAAACATTGCAGTATTGCAGCATAACACAACAGACATTTGTTATTTCACAGTCACATTGCTTGGAGACCAGGTTTATATAATTTTTTGATCAGGTCCTATAAAGCTGTAATCAAGGGCTAGCCAGGGCTGAAGTTCTCATTTGTGCTCAGGGCCCTCTTCCAAGCTCATGGTTATTGAAAGAATTCATCTCTTCATGATTGAAGGGTGAATCCTGCTTTTCCCTCCCCTCCCACAATGCCTCCCAGTTTCTTATTGATTATCAACTACTGGCTGCTAACAAGTGTCAGGGACTGCCCTCAATTTCTCACCAGATGGCCTCCTTCCTTCACATTGTATTGGCTTCATCTGCTAGGCCAGAAGGGCAACATTTCTCTGATGCTTCATTACCTTTTAAAGGTCTCACATAATTAGGCCAGGCCTAGTCAGGATAATCTCTCTTTAATTTATTCCCAACCAACTGATTAGGAACTTAATTGCATCTGTAAATTCCATTTTGCCTTATAATTGGAGTGATTTACAATTATATTCCCAGATCTTCTTCATACTCTAGGAGAGGATATTATACAAGCATAAGAGTCTTTGAAGGTCATTTTAGAATTCTGCCTACCAAACTCTCTCATCCTACTCTATCTCTCCTTTTTCTTCCATAATATGCATGCTTTAATATGCATATATATTTTTCCCCACTTGAATATAAGCCTCTCAATAATAGGACTCTCAATGATCTTTCTTTCTTTCTTTCTTTCTTTCTTTCTTTTTTTTTTAACATGTGTACTCCAATACCTAAGATACAGCTTGTTCCATTCCACCAATAAATAATAGGTGGATAAGTAAAGAATTATGAATGTACTTCACCATTAATACAGAAGATATTTAGAGAAGATATTTTATTAATATTAAAGACAGAAAGTTCTTTCTTTGTTTCTCAACAAGCAATTATTTAATTAATAATTTTTTACACAACATTTGAGAAACTATTAAAAAATTATACCACCCATAAAATTCTATCAATACATAAATTTTTTTAACTGGTTTGTATGGAAGGGGTTAAGTCATTTGTTTTTAAGTTTTTATCCTAGTTTTTCTTTTTTTCTAGCTCATTTCATATAATTTTGTATTACTTTTAGACTTGTGAAAATGAAACATCATGTAATATTTCTGAAGTAATGCTTTGACATAAAAGTTTCTTCACAAATGTCTCTGGTGATTCACAAATGATTGTGTTACTTGTGGTTTTTATTATATAAAGATGTTGATTAGTTTCTCTTGAAGTAAATGTCTTCAGTGACAGGTTCTATACACAAAAATGGAAAAAAATCCTCTGAAGTGGTGAAAACTGAAGAGCCAAACATTTCATGCCTTGTAGAAGATGCCAGGTGATTTTCCATTTCTTCCTGTTACCCAATATGTTACTCTGTGACCTAACATTATATATCATTAAAGCACACTTATTAATTAAAACTGGAGAGTATCTTTACCATCATTACCTAAAGAAATCTTAGAAAAATAATGTGATTGGAACAAATATATCAACCTGCCAATAAAAGCAGTTGGAGTTACCTGACTTGGATATTGACCAGTTGTGTGAATTAAAGCAATTTTCTTAACTTTGAATAACTGCTTTAATAATTACTAGTTGTGAATTCTTGTGAAATATTAAGCTCTGTTTTGTTTTCACCATCTGTAAGACAGACAAGCATAGGAATTGTAAATCTCTTATGTACTGAGTATAGCATTAAAATGATAATTTATGTAATATACTAGGATAGTACTAGATACAATATATCTTATTTTATTATTATAATACTAAATTTATCAGCATTGTATTTTAGTAAACTTCTGAGGAAACACTGGCATATTTATATGAGAAATACTTTTTTATATGAGAAATACTTTTTTAAATTAAAACAATATTGGGTTTACTTATTATTATAAGAAATGACTATAATTAGCTTGCCTTAAGAATGTTTTTAAAAACATTTATTTCACATTTTCAATAGAAATTAAACTAGTTTTGTTCTGTGGTAACTGTCTAACGGATGACTCAAGGTTTTCTTACACTGATTATTTTTATCATAAAGTCTCTTATAATTTCCAGATATAATATTATATCATTGGTGAATAAATATCTTATTTTTTCCAATTCTTTTAAAAATATTTATATTGATATTTTACAGAGAGGAAGAGAGAGAGATAGAGAGTTAGAAACATCGATGAGAGAGAATCATCGATCAGCTGCCTCTTGCACACCCCTTACTGGGGATGTGCCCACAACCAAGGTACATGCCCTTGACTGGAATCAAACCTGGGACCTTTCAGTCCGACGCTCTATCCACTGAGCCAAACCAGTTTTGGCCCAATTCTTATATTATTAATAGTTTGGTCTTAATTCATTATTTGGAAATATTAATACAGTTATTCTCAACTGAGTATAATTTTATATCCTAAGGAATATTTGGGAATGTGTGGAAATTTTTTTGGTTGTCACAGCTGGTGGTGTTGTTGGCATCTCATGAGTAGAGGCCAGCAATACCATGAAACATCTTAAAATTCACAGAAACACACACACACACAGACACACACACACACACACACACACACACACACACACACACATACACAAAAGGAATTATACAGCCCAAATGTTAACGGTGCAAAACTGAGAAACCATACTCTAACACAGTATTAAACTATAGCAAAGATATTAAACAGTTTATTTTGTGCCTGACTCCAGGGGGATGTCTCTTGTGCTTCTCTATTATGTAGAAATTTTTACTTTATTATTGTTTTTATTATTTTTGAAAGTTTTTTTTTTCTTTTTCTATTATCTCTAAGATGATAAGTGGCATTGGGATTATCTGAAAATTGGAAGTTTACTAGAATTGCTCAATGAAACAAACCCTCTGGGTCCATATGAACTAAATGTATTACCTCTTAGAAACGTTGTCTCTGGCCGAAACCGGTTTGGCTCAATATATAGAGCATCGGCTTGGGGACTGAAGGGTTTGATTCCGGTCAAGGGCATGTACCTTGGTTGCGGGCATATCCCCAGTAGGGGGTGTGCAAGAGGCAGCTGATTGATGACTCTTTCTCATCGATGTTTCTAACTCTCTATCTCTCTCCCTTCCTCTCTGTACAAAATCAATAAAATATATTTAAAAAAAAGAAAAAAGAAATGTTGTCTCTGGAAATCAGAATTGGAGGGAAACAAGTAGAAACAACTTGCAATTTTCAACATTTAAAACAATTACTTTAGTTTAAAAAATGTGACCTGAAGTATATGTGTATGTGTGTGTGTGTGTTTGTGTGTGTTGTGTGTGTGTATACATGTATATAGTTTACCTTGCTTTGAAGAACTGCTGTGGCCAATGAATGCATTCGTAGATAGACATGTGTCTTATGTGATTCATGGATGCTAGAGTTTCCTTATTCAGGATAATGCCTAACAACTCTGCCCATTTATGCTAAAAATGTAACCCATAAAACTCAGTTATTACTGGTATCTTCACACATCAGATGATTACCCCTTTATAACCATCAAATATAGCCAGAATCATTATTCATCTTGACTAGAGGAACTCTTTTTTTTATTTTTTATTTATTTATTTATTTATTTGTTTATTTATTTATTTTTATTGATTATGGTCTCACATAATTGTCCTTATTCCCCCATTCCCATCCCAAACCCCTCCCTAGATATACCCCATCCCCACCCCCCCATTGTCCATGGCCACTGGCTAGACCCATATGTATGCACACAAGTCCTTTGGTTGATCTCTTCCCCTTACCCCCATCCTCCCTTACTTTCCCTCTGAGGTTTGAGAGTCTGATCACTGGTTCTCTTTCTCTGGGTCTGTTTGTGTTGTTCATTATTTCTTCTAGATGTGTGAGATCATGTGACCAAGAAATACCCTTGTAAGAACCTAAACTGCAACAGGCCATAATGGTTATGCTGAGAGGCAAATGAATCAGTCTGTAGTGAGTTCCTTTCTGGGCCAACAGTTCTTTTGCGTCCCAATTTCAATGCCAGATTGTTCCTTATGTGTACATGCCAGCCATGATATTTCAGATCTGGTTGGTGGACAAATGGTGGTAATGCAGGTCTGCCTGTCTCTGGTTTGATCCTGGGCATCCTTCAGCAACCCGCAGCTGCTGTCTGCTAGTATGCTGAGGTGTCATCAGCATCTTCCATCTCTGAATTGTGTCTCTTCTGTCTTCATGGCTGGAGTGCTTCTGTTTTACCAAGAATTTCTGAGATGCCAAAAGATGTCTATCTATCGATATATCAAACTGTTATTATAAAGATTATACTTGTTTTTGAAGATATATACATGTTTACACTTACATTATATATAAACTTACACATGGCTAGAGGCCTGGTCACAAAACTCAGGGGCGTCTGGGTCTGTCATCCAGGCCTGCTCTCTTTCTCTCTGTCTCTCTCTCTGTCTCTCTCTCTCTCTCTCTCTCTCTCTCTCTCTCGTAGTCCAGGAGTCCTTGGGGGATGCCAACTGCCATTTTAGGCCCAATCCCAGGGAGCAGTCCTAAACCAGCAGTGGGACATCCTTAACACTGCTGCAGAGAAAGGAGAGACTCCCGCCAGCACTGTGCTCACCCTGCTCAGGGCTTCTGGCTGAGCAGTGCTCCCCTTGTGGGAGCACACTGACCACCAGGGGGCAGCTTCTGCATTGAGTGTCTGTCCCCTGGTGGTCAGTGTGTGTCATAGTAACCAGTTGTTCTGCAAGTCGGTTGATTTGCATATTAGCCTTTTATTAAACAGGACTAGAGGCCCAGTGCATGAAATTTGTGCACAGGAGTGGGGGATCCCTCAGCCCGGCCTGCAACAACACCAGTGTCCCAAGCTCCAGCTGGCCTCTGGCTAGAGGCCCACCTGCCCTCCCAACTTCCCTCCCTCTGCAGGCCAGGGCGTGCAGGACACTGGGGCCTATTGCCAGGGTGGGGCAACACGACCAGTGTTCAACACCGTGGCTGCTATGAGTGCCACCATCTTAGTGATGGAGTGACAGTTAATTTGCATATTACCCTTTTATTAGATAGGATTATACATGTTTTTGAAGATAAAATCCATGATTTCATTTCAGGTACTATAAATATAATCTCAAGTATAATACATCATTATTACCAAACATTTATAAACTTAGAATTAATTTAATCTAAATTTTGCATATTACAATAAAAATTGATAGAATGAAGATGATGGGATGTCTAAAATGTCTGCTAAGATATAAAATCATCAAGATTTAATTGTATTCAAAATAGTTTGTTTTAAAGCATTTTATAGTAATTATTTCAACTGTTAGATATGGCAAGTTATATCTGAGGACTCCACACATAACCAATGAGCATCATATTGTTAAGTCAGGCTGAATAGCTAAGGGTTTTGCTCAGTTTTTTAAAGTACAGTATGCATTTTACAATTGAGATTTTCAGTGATTTTTAGTAGTCATGTACTATGAAAGTTTGTAGAAAAAAATGATATGCAACAATAATATAAATGCATAATAGATGCTATACTGTTTTATTTTTAACATCTTTTTTGGCATTTATTTGCCATATCTTGATAATAATGCAATATAGTAAGCCCAGAAAAATCTCCATCTCCATTTCATGTATTATTCATATTAATTTGAAAAGCCACTAGCTTTCAAAGGGTTAGCTCTAGAGAACAAAATTTTATGGTCACCTTTAAATTATATTAACATAGCCAGGAGCTAAGGACTTTAGTTGTATTAAATACAACCTAAAGCAATTCAAACCTGTGTTTGATAAATGCCTTGTTTTCTCAGTAAAAGGCTTTTCTAAATCTCTTATGGCATTTTAGAATGCAGATAGGGTTACTATGACTGCCTGACTTCAAAATGGATAAAGGGGCGCCAATGTCCTTTTATACTTATCCTCTGAGCACCCAAAGAATGGATCAAATTCCAGCACACTAGAAGTTTTAAGTGACCATTTTATATAATAAATTAATAAATTGCAACTATTTAACTTACTTTGGGGTAGACTTTTTGAAAAATGTTCTGTAGAAAATCATGTGTTGAGGAAATATTTTTATCTTAAATGGCATGCAAACATTGAATTGGTAAAATTTCATCTAGTTGAGTCCTGTTTCTCTAAAACAAATAATAGGTTAGCCAGTTGGAGATTTAAATATATGTGGTGCATGCTATGGTCATGGAATGAATATTTGCTCACTGATTAATGGTGACATGCTTGAGTGTGGTGTTTAGTTTATGGGTTTAAAATTTGGCACTAATATATCAGTTAGGTGTCTGGTTGCAGATGATAGAAAACGTTGCCAAAGAATAACGCTTAAACCAAGAACAGGGTTAACTTCAAGGGCCTCAGTTTAGTTTCAAACAGTATTTTCAATATCATTTTTCCTGTCTCTTCTGCTTTCTTTGCATTGGCCCCACTCTGAGAAAGGCTCTACCTTCATGCTGCCAAGATTTCAAAAGTGACGTCCCTTCTTCTTGCTGGGCTTCATTCATGAGAAGTGAGTTGGTAGGTCTCACAGCACATAAGGGAAGGTATTACACAGGGGCAGGGGTAGCAGAAGGCAGGGGCCTGTGGAAGTCTTTTAAGAAGCTCGCCAGCCACTAACTCACAATAACCCAGGGTCAAGCCAACTCTCCGTGTTAAGACATTCATCCAAACATGAGTGGTGTGTGTTGCACAATAGTGTCTATCTCTTTGTATTTAAGTGTTTAAAATAATTAATAAAGGGACATGCCTTTAGGTTCTTTAATTGCATATTTGTTTGGCAACCATAGTGGTTGTTCCTGGGTATATTATTGGTGATTTTTAAGTTATGTATTTGTACTTCCTAAATTGTACAAAATATGTACTTTGGTTTACTTTTTTTTTTTAAAAAAAAAAAAACAACTATGAATTTTCTATCAGTTACAATAAACGTCATTTAAATACTTATCTCACATACAAAAATATGACAGTGGATAGCTGAGTGGTAGTGTTGGGCTCTATGGTTATTGCTGATTTATCAATCCTCAAGATGACTTCCTGGGAAAAAAGAGTGGCAAGAATTTCGATTCCAAGAGACACAAAGAGCTGAGTCAGCTTCTTTTTAGATGCTTGTCTTTAAAACCTACACCTTATATTCACTTTCATTTAATTTGTTTGAGCTAGCAACAGACTCATACGACTACAAGGAGATGGCAAATGTCTTTGAGATGAGTATATTGCTGTTCTTTATACTGTTATAATTACGTGGTTATTAGAAGTAAAATAGTGAAAGGGGACACCAAAAGATATAGGCATGCCATTTACAAAGCTTTGTCAAAAAGTCACATTTAACATTCTCCAGGTCTGAGTGATCTGGGAGGCTAAATGCCTGTCAATCACACCTGGAAACAGGTAATTGGCCAGGATGGGCATGGCCACTACAACCTCAAGAAATCAAAACATACAAACTTCCAAACAAAAAACTTCTCTCCCCTCTCCTGTTCTATTCCCTCCCCCGCTCCTCCAGGGCACAGGGCCCTCTTGGAACTCCTGATGCAGGGACATGCTCCTCTGTGCCCCATGGCTTCCACAGCCCTGTTGGGTTCCACACATGGACTGAATGCTGAACCACACTTGGCTGCACCATGGAAAGAAAACTCTGGATGCTGGCCTTGTTTCCAGCTTTGCGGAACTCCCAGATGCCTCTCTTTTAGGACTGACATGGGGAAAATATCGATAGAACACTGCAACACAAGAAATATAATTTTATACAAATAAAATCTGCTTCCACATTCCACTCTCCCGTGTGAGTCTTAGAAAATTCATTTTCTTTCTTTTTAAAAAAAATATATTTTATTGATTTTTTACAGAGAGGAAGAGAGAGAGATAGAGAGTTAGAAACATCGATGAGTGAGAATCATCGATCAGCTGCCTCTTGCACACCCCTTACTGGGGATGTGCCCGCAACCAAGATACATGCCCTTGACCAGAATTGAACCTGGGACCTTTCAGTCTGCAAGCCGATGCTCTATCCACTGAGCAAAACCAGTTTCCGCAGAAAATTCATTTTCTGAAGATATCACAAAAGCCTCATTACCACTGATGTCTTGGAAACCTATTAATTACTCCAGCATCATCTATATAATAAAAGGTCAGTGACGTAATGGTGTAACTTCCAGAATGACAGATTGACCAGTCACTATGAGGTGAATTGACCATATCTCATCCTCTCCCATCCCACAGGCTCTAATTGCTGGATAGCCAATGGGGAACTATGGAAATCCAGTGTGGGTGGAGGCAGGGCAGAATTTGAGACTGGCAAGCACATGGAATGCCAACCTTTTAGTCCTTCCCCCAGCCTGAGACCGATTGCCCAGCCAATGGGGAACTGGGGTGTGTGGAGAAGGCAGGGAAGGACTAAGGACTGGCAAGCTGGCAAAAGATGGTCCTGTTCTCAGGCTAGGCCCAGGGATTCTATCCGTGCATGATTTCATGTGCTTGGCCTCTAGTTCTGAATAAGACCAGGATAAGTAAAGGAAATGTGATATGATGCTGCAACCTTTTATGGCTAGGGTTCAGGATTTGAAGAAGGGGCCAAACACAAATGAAAATGCTATACAAGAAATATGAATAGAAGACATTGGGGAACATGGGTGTGTCTTTCGTGAAGAGCACACCAAAACTCTGACTGGTACGTTTTTTATCCAGTTTTAGATAGACATCTTGTTATCAGTAAAGCATGACAAACAGGTTGCAGACAGACTGTTTCAAAGGTCAGTAAAGATTAGTAAAGATTCAGTAAAGTCAAGTAAACATTTACTTGAGGCTATCAGGTCAGGCTATTGCTTCGAGCCACTACTATCTCAACACAGTTCCGCTAAGTCCAAGGTTAATCAGCCTTCCATGATCCCTGGTGCACTTTTATGACAGTATTAGAAAAATGGTGGCTTCCCACAATATGAGTAAGCAGCTAGCATTTTTTTTTTTTTCATTACAGACTTTGCCCTTAGACTTTGCCCTTATTTTCCTATATCATGGAGAGAACAACAAACATTTATAATGTATCCAGGCTCACATCAACACTAGTGTACTTTTTAAAAAAATGGAGTTCATAAGGATAGGATTTGCTCTTCTAATTATGTTTAAATAAGAGAAAAAAATAAGATTAGCATAGGTTTATAATTCTGTGCTGCCATTCTCCCATGAGAAAAAATAAAATGCTAGTAAGCTGATTAAGTGAATTATGTACCTCCTCTAAAGGAATCTATACTAATATATAAAAGAGTAATATGCTAATTAGATGTCCTTCTGGGACAAAGCCACCATGGCAGTGGCCAAGGCAGAGTAATTAGGGGCAATCAGGCAGGCAGAGGTGGCTAGAGGCAATCAAGCAGGCAGGCAGGTTAATGGTTAAGGAGCCAGTGGTCCCAGATTGTGAGAGGGATGTCCCTGTGGGGATCAGGCCTAAACAGGCAGTCAGACATTCCCTGAGGAGTCCTGGATTGGAGAGGGTGCAGGCTGGGCTGAGGGACACACCTCTGTGCACAAATTTTGTGCATCGGGCCTCCAGTATTGATATATTATGCCTGCAACATTTTAGTTACATTGACAGAAATGTTTATGTCAATGATAGGAAAGGAATTTATCTGTAAGTTTAAGGAGATCAAAGAAGAGGTGTCTAATTTATAAGTCAAAGGCATAGCTGTTATACATGTCATGGTTGAAGACATAATAGAAAAAAGACTTGAGGCTTTTAAACAGTGCCTCTGAGTTGTTTTTTCTTTTTTTAAAAAAGCATTTTGGATTAAAAATATTTTGAGAGCTAGATGGTTAAAGATCTATAACAAAGATTTTCTCTGAACCATCGCAGACAAATACTAGAAAAGAAACAGCCATCATGTACAAATTCAAACATACTAAAAGATCAGACAGTTCCATGGAGAACACTTCCCTCAGACAATAGGTGGCTTACACTGGTGTATATCAAGGGAAAAATACATTGTTGATCATAATAAAAAGTAATGCCTAGACAAAAAATCATCTAGAAGGAAACTGTCCTTTAATTCCTTTGTTCTTTATTCTTCTTCTAATTAAATGTTTAGGCATATAGAACTGGATTCCCTATTGCCATAAAAAATCTAGCAAATGTAGCTGCATTTTTTTAAATGAAAAAAGAGAGTAAAATAATACCTAAAAAGGGAAATGTTATTGAAACATAATATTAAGATGAGAAGTGCTAAGTAAGAAATGAAGCAAGGAGGTCATAAGATCAATTAATTATTTCTTTTCTAGGGGAAATTAGTGGGCCAATTCCCCCACTCAAAAAAATATTTAAGATTAAGATAGGTCTCTACAATGGCTACACTATCATCTATAAAAGATTGTTACCTACTTAGTAATGAACAGGATGTAAGAAATAAAATTACAACATCATCTAATGTATTTAAAGTACAGCACATTGCAACATTATTTAGAATTTTCCCCCTGCCAAATAAAACACAAAAGAGCAGAAGCTGAGTCTTTGCACATCATTATAAATGACCAAAAAATCTAAAAGTGTTTCTAAATCTGTCACAATTCTATATAGATAAGAGCATATAAAAATATCCACTTGCCAAAATTTAACATGAATTAATGTGTATTTTTACAAATATAGTGCTAACTTTAAGAGAAAAACAAAACAAAGCAGGTTTATGAAATAAGAATAAATTTCAAAGTCCAATAAAAAATACCATAAGTTTAGGGCATTTCAGAAGGGACAGCCTAACACTGTGATGCCTTAAAAACAGCTGAGAGGTTTAAAAAAGTAAAGTAAGAAGTAAAGCTAAATGGAGATTAAAAAAAGGAAAAAGACAAAAATAAGTTTCAAAGTTAAACCAATTGTGAAGAGCAGAGTATTTTTATTAGCTAACTAGAGGCTCAGGGCACAGATTCGAACACAGGTGGGGTCCCTCAGCCTGGCCTGCACCCTCTCGCAACCCAGGACCCCTCAGAGGATGTGGGACTGCTGGTTTTGAGAGATGTAGCAGTGTGCAAAGCTGCAGGTGGCCGGGGAGGAGCCCAAGTTCCCCAGGATGCTGCACCCACTCCAGCTCATCCCAGCCCCTCTGTACCTGCTGCTACTGAGCCTTGGGTCTGGTGCCCATTGATCAGCTGAGAGGCACTCCTGCTGTGGGAGCACACTGACCACCAGGGGGCACCTCCTGTGTTAAGCATCTGCTCCATGGTGGTCAGTGCACATCATAGTGACAGGTCAAAAGATCAACTGTGCTTTGAGTTTTATATATATATAAAACTGGGTATATATATATATATATATATATATATATATATATATATATATATAAAACTGGGTTTTATATATCAATATATAAAAGCTGGGTTTTGCGCAATAAAATATGAAAGGTACTTGGAAGGTAATGGAAGATATGAGTTGACATGCCTCAAGGTGGATTCTGAATCTGCTACAAAGCAGATTGCAACATGGAGTTTTGATTCAACAATAAATTAAACAATATGGTCAAAGTTCAACTACCTATGAATTTGGCGGCATTTGGTTTCTTATTGCTATGCAAAACTTCCCCCAGATAAGGTATCCTGGATCACTGAGGGGCAAATGACTGTTTTGTTCCCTTGTTGAAGAGAGGAAGACATTTTGTTAACTTGCCTTATTTAGCACTTTTGAGATTTAAATCTTTAAGCAAGTTATCTCAAGATAATAGTTCAAGCACATTTTCATCAGCTAAAAATATTTTTTTAATTTTCGGTAAAATAAAAAAAAAATTAGCAGTTATTTTGAATAGCAAATTCATTGTGCTTTTTAGAAAACATTATTATCTATTTACAATATATATAAGCATACTTTGATACTTTGAAAATAGCATCAGAAAAAATAGCATTATCCCTGGAGGGCTAAAAAGTTTAATTGCATCAATGAAATGTGTTTAGGTTACTGATAAGTGCTATGGCATCTCCATTAGTTAAAGAAATGCTTCCTTCCTGCATAAATAAAAACAGTAGGGAAAGGACAAAAATACAGCAAAGTCTATGTTGCCCAAGTGAAAAATTAAATGATACTGATATAATGCATGATTTCTATTTAACATGCAGCCCTGGCATTCAATTCAGCTTCTTCACAGTATGCCTGGTAAGTCTCAGTTCTTCCACTTTGGTTTATCTCCTCCCCCCCTCCCTTTCCACCCCCCAATGCAGCAAGAAACTATGCCTGGGCCTTGAATAATGGTCACATGGTATGGACAGTATGGGTTTCCTTAAGCTGGAGATAACATCATGCCCTAACTTGTGTTTCAGCTTCTGAGCCCCACAGGGGAACAATCCCCTGCCCATGTCCCTGTGAAACCAGACTGAGGGATGCTGAAACTGACCTCAAGACATTAAATCATGATTTATTATCCTTATCTCACTTGTTTCTTTTCTTTTTAATTTTTAACTTAAAAAAATATTTTAGAGAGAGACAAAGGGAAAGAGAGAGAGAAAACACACACACACACACACACACACACACACAAAATAAATAAATAAAAAAAAATCAACCAGTTGTTCCACTCACTCATGAATTCATGGGTTACCCCTTGCACATGTTCTGGCCGGGATCAACTCCCACAACCTTGGCTCATTAGGCTGATGCTCCAACCAACTGAACCACCGAACTGGGCACCTCACTCTTGACCAACCAGTTTCACCCAAAATTCCTTACTCATGATGACTTATGATTTTGTTCTATAAAACCCCTTGTCTGTAAACCATGGAAGTTTTTTGGTTTTTCTAGCATGAGCTGCCCATTCTCCATTGCGTAGCACCATACAATCAATGACACTTACTTTCACTGCACTCAGTGTCAGCGTCCCTGGCTACCACGGGAGCGGGTGGACAAACTCTTTGCTTGGATACACAATATTTAACCAACATGAAAAAATGTCTTAATCTCTGCTGACAATTTAGCCTCACCCTCTATTTTTCATCTAAATGTATGAAATCATGTATCAATAGCCTATTCCTTTCAGAGACTTAGCAATGTCAAGAGTAATTGTTCTGTTTGTTTTATTTTCTCTTTAATCTCCCCATTTTGTTCTATTCATTTCTCTTCTCTTCATGCCTTCTCTCTTTATTTTCTGTGCTTCTATCTGTATTCTTCTTGCAATTTTTCTGCCTCAGGAAAGCAACTTCCAGCTCCCATTTACTGAAAGCCATTCATTGCTCAGTGATCTATCACCACCCCCTTTAGTCTCTGTACCTTTTGTTCTGCAACTCCTCCAGTTACATTCATTCTTTTTTTTATGCTCAGGTCTTGGACTTTTTTCAGGATAAGGCACTGTTTGGCATCTACTCTTGTCTCTGTGTGTGAGAATAACAGCTTCTAAGACAATAAGCCATTTGAATTTTTAAAGAAATTCTATTAAATAAAGAGAAATCTATTAAATACAGAAAGAAATATCTGGATATGCAGTCTACTTTAAATTATCTTCATTTATTTACATTTCTTATTTTATCCATTCCTTCAAAATACTATACTGACTGAATTAATGATAATTACTTAACAATGCAACTTCATTAAAGTATCTTAGTGTGGAGAATGGGTTTTGTTTTTTGTTTTGTTTGTTTGTCTTGTCATGGAAACATGACATTAGGAATACATTCCTGTAAGACAACTGATAAATATTTTTGAAAGATAATGAGAGAGAAAAATGAGATGGTAGGAAAAGGAGATCAAGAACATTTTTCCCCACTAAAAGTGATAAATATATAATGCTTTTTGATGACTCAAACGTTATTACTTTAGCAGGCTGCCAGTCTCAACTAATGGTGAGAAACATTCAACTCAAATCTATCAACTCTTTTATATATAAAACAGGCACAATGCAATGGGCAAAGATTTTTCTAGCAACAGGAATGCTTTAATGTGAACATTCCTGACATCAGAATTTTCAAATACTGTTTATAACAAGCATCTATTACTTGATAAAATACAATATAATAATACTAAAACAAAATACTATAATATCCTTAATTTAAAATCGCAGGCAGAATTGCACATTGTTAACGGAGAAATTGGTTTGGAGAAAGAGCAATGGACTGGGTAGTTAACAGGAGAACATGGCTTACAGACTAAGCATGGTTCTCTTGCTCATTTTATAAGTTTAGGCAAGTCACTCATCTCTGACCTCCGTTTTCTCATCTATAAATTAGAGGATCAGCACTTCACTGACAATCCCACAGGATCAGTTTGAGGATCAAAAGTCAAAATAAATGTGAAGATATGTACATTAACATGGGTGACTTAAAGAGGATATGTTACACTATGGACAATCATAGAGAAAAGAATCTACCTGCCTCATCTTTGAGTACTGACTGTTAATGCTTAATATAATGCCTTATATATGGTTGGTATTTCAAAAGTAATTTAAATTGAACTGTTCTAGCCACCCTATAAAGCTACCATTTCTCATATGTTGAAACAGTAGGTATTCACCAATTTGCATTTATCTAAAAGCCTCCAAGAGCAATAATACATGTGGTTTTGTGAGTTGTGAGCCACTGGGAAGTTCCCAGAAGATCTCTTCTGACCCTTCATGCAAGTTAGCTGGTTAAAAAGCACAAGCTTAACATAAAAGGGATCCTTTCTACGCCCAGATCTTACTCTGGATAAAGTGGAGATGACCAGTAGCAAAACTTCCTGAGAAGCTCAAGCCACACATTAGTGAATATCTGTTCATGCTGCATGTCTTCTATGGGGAAGTCTACAACTATAGAAAGAAGCTCTCATTAGCCCTGCTAATAAAGTGACTCAAGAATTGTTAGGAAAGAAAGCCTTTAGTGCAACAGATGTTCTAATACTGTGATTTCCAGGATGCAAGGAATCAAATATTGTGGAAATGAAACTCCAAAAACAAGGCTCTGGGACTTTTAAAAGCCTACTAGACATTGGACAATTGCTATTCAGTATTTTTATTGCATTCTTGGTAGTGTGTGGCCCTAAACATTGTGTATGGGGAAATTAAAAAGTTAATATATGAGGTCAACGGGAAAATTACAAAAGAGGGAAGTTTAGGAACCATGAGGCCAGACACTCTTTCTATTAGCTGAAAATGCAGGCTTATGTTTAAAATGCTAAAAAAAAGAGTAAAGCTCTTACTGCATTATTCAGCAGAAGTTGGTAAATGTTTCTGGGTCCCTTGAGGGAGTGGAACAGAAATCTCTGTTAAAACTTACGTTATACAGATTCTGAAAGTGACCCTTGTTCTGGGTTAGCTGTCCCAAGACAGCAAACCACTCAGCTTTGCTTACTGAGGCACAGCCATGCTGCTAGTAGTTCCGCACCAGCTCCTTGCAATACACGGATTGTCAGTCTAATTTATGACTAGGGGGCTACACATTCCTCAGCTGAGTTTCAATGATTTGTGGCAGGAAATTTTCTGGACTTTAACCATTTGTCTCCTTGTCTTCAGGGACATGGTCATTCTAAAGGGCTGGGGCAGATCTCCTAGGATGCTCTGAAGCCTCTGCTTAGGGAAAACAGACTTACTGAGATTTAATAGTTTCCTCGCCACTTGCGAAACTCCATCCTCAAATGCATGTGATGCAATGCAATTCTTTCAGTAAGCCTGGAACTTGCAAGCTCTGCGTCAGATAGGCAGGCATATACACCTTTACATTGTAAAACTGATTCAACTTTTCTCCCAAGTTTCCTTCATTCTGGCCAAGATTAGGAAAGGGAGAGCATTATTGCCCTATTTCTGAGGGAGGAACATACATCTGGCTCTTTCTGTTCTCATTAGGTGTCTCTTCCAGATTGGTCTGAGCCTGTTTACTCAACACCTTGCACTGGTATCTGCAAAGAGTCATCCTGCCTGTACTTTGGGTAATTGTGCTAATGGGGAAAATGAGACATTTATTATTTTGTGGGGGGAAGGGGGAAAAGGGGGGGACGAAGAGAAATAGCAATCTGAATCTGTGCTAGGAATTTAATGTACATTCTTGATAACCTATAATTAAGTCACTGCCCCTTTCCCCACAATCTGGTCATGTTTATCTAAGTACGCATTTTACAGAATCCATAAACCATCAACAATACACAACCCCCAGAGGGGGTTATTAGCACTGGCTTGAGACCAGGCCTTTTAGATGTGGTCTCACAGCCCCCATCCCAACACAGGGGGCTTTTTGCAAAGTTTATTTTGATTGGTTTATTTTGGTCTTTTTTCTTCTTCTTAGATTTTTGAGGTACAAACTTTACTGATTTCAGAACTGTCCTTATTTCTAATGCAAATAATTAGTGCGTTTAATTTTCTTCTTAGCACTGCTTTAGTTATCTCCCATAAATTTTGATACATTGTATTTCTATTTTTATTCAATTTACATAAGTATTTTTAAATTTCTTTTGAGACCTCTTATTTGGCCTCTAAACTATTTAGAAGCCTATTGTTTAATTTCTACATGTTTAGAGATTTTCTTACTTTTTTGCTATTGATTGCTAATTTGATTCCATATTCTGATCAGATACCATATTCTGTATACTTTCAATTCTTTTAAATTGTTGAGGTTTGTTATATAGCCTAGAATATTATAAATGCTTCATGATCATTTGATTGAAAAATGTGTAGTCTTGGAATTGGATAAAATGTTTCATATATGTTAATTAGTTCCCATTGGTTGGATTATGTTATTAATATTTTCTATATCTTTGCTAATTTTTCCATTTGATGGTCCTATTAGTTGCTGAGAGGAGATGGCTGAAATCCACAACTACAATTGTGCTTTTATCACTTTCTCCTTTCAGCTATCTTAGTTTTTATTTCATATAGTTAGAAGCTCTGTTGTTTAATGTACACAAATTTAGGATTATTATGTATTTAAGAATGATCATGTAATATTCTGCTATATCTCCAGTAACTTTCCTTTGCTTTAAAGTCTACTTCATTGAATAGGAATATATCAGACATGGCTTGTGTTTGTCACTGTTGTTTTATTAATGTGTGCAAGTTACACATTTTTCAATCTCTGGCTTTCAATCTACTTATATCTTTATATTTGCAATGAATTTTATGTAGAAAAAAGAGTTGAGGTATTTTTTTAACTATATTTTACTAATCTTGGTCATTTGGTTCGTTGGTTGGTGTGTTTAAACTATTTCAACATAAATAACTATTGATATGTTAACACAACACATTTATGTTACTTTTGTTATTGTTTTGTACTTGTTTCCTGAGATTCTGTTCTTATTTCTATTTTAATGCATTTCAAAAGATGATTAGACCTATTTTTAGTATTGCATCTTGATTTATTCTTATTCTTAGCTTTAATTTTGTATATTGCAATGTACTTTTGGGACAAAATTGTCTACTGGTATCAGCTTTTTACTACTTTGAACAAAGTGTAGAAATTACTTTTTTACAAGTGATTTTTTATGGTACCTGGACATATTGCTCATTATTCTTTGATTTTTAGCAGAAAGTCACTCTGTATCAGTTATCTTGATCTAGTTTGTTTGCTTGTGGTTGCAATCACAGTTAAATTTTCAGATATCTTACAGTGTTATTTTGGTCTGCTTATTTTATTTTATCAGAAACTGCTGGAGCTCCTATTGGTCCCTGCTATGCTGCACAAGGAGCCAGAGAGATTTTCCCAGGCCAGGCAGTTTTCTGTCCATCAGTACAAATGTGCTGCAATGCACAGATTCTACCATGTTGAACCAGTTGCCATGAGACTAAAGAGATTCTAAGATTTGATTGAGGAGAAAGACTCCTGCTCTTTCATTTTCCTAAACTTGACTGAATATGTCTGCCACCTAATAGGTTAAACCCTAGGGGAGGAGGTAAGGAATGCAATGAAAATATTGCCAGAGGCTGTGAACTCTACCTGGCTCTGGCTCTTACAATTGGCTATGAGGACCTGCTGTATCTATAATGGAAGAACTGCTGTGCTGGAGACACCCATATGGGGCAGGACTTATTTCAGTAGGGCTTTGGTACTCACTGAGTCTGTCTCTTGACTGTTTCACTTATGGGTGCAAAGAGTTAAAATCTGGTGTTGTCTCACACTGACCACTAGGTACGCTGGCTCCTGGATCTCCAAGGAGGTGCAGGTCAGCTATGTCTGAGCCCAACCAGTAGGAGCTACAGTGAGATCTGCAGATTTCTCCTCTTTGCTTGGGGTTTGGAAGTTTTGGAGCTGACCAGGTGCAATTTGTTAGGTTAAGCTGTGATAGGGCAGGCCATTCATATGCAAAAGCTGCTGCTTACAGTTTGGGTGGGTTTGTAAATTGGGCGGGGTGGAGTCTCAGAGAATTACTAGGACATGGCAAACAGCAATGGCTGCCAGTCAGCCCTCTCTGTGTCTCTGCATTTCCACATCCCCGCATCCTATGCCCTGTACCCCAGTGCAGTAAACAATGATTCCTGTACACACATCTGCAAGAGAGCCACCCTCACTTTCCGACCAATGGCAGACAGTCCTGCTTCTCCCTGTAGGAGCCTGGGTCCCCAGAGTCTGGCTAGAAACTGGAGTTCAGAGCAGTTGGGAGCTTGTGTTTCCCTTTGTATGGAAAAAACAAACAAACAAACAAACAAAAACACAGCACACACATTTGCCAGCCCGATTCATGTGCCTCTGTACCTCTGCTTTTCTGTGCCTGTGCACGTCCTACCTGTCTCATTGCTCTTTGCTCTTTCTTTCTAGTTGTAGAACTTCTATTCAGCCAGCTTTCCCATGTTTCTGGGTGACAGATGTTTTGTCTTTTAGTTGTAGTTTTGGTGTGGTTGTGAGAGGAAGCATATACAGGCTTATACCTTATGCCGCCATCTTGGTTATTTTCCTTGACTATTTTTAGCTTGTTAAAGTTCAGCATAAGATTGCTTTATAAAACTTTTTCTCGCTGAAATTGATTTGGCTCAATGGATAGAGCGTCAGTCTGCGAACTGAAGGGTCCCAGGTTCGATTCTAGTCAAGGGCATGTACATTAGTTGTGGGCACATCCCCAGTAGGGGGTGTGCAAGAGGCAGCTGGTGGATGTTTCTCTCTCATCAATGTTTTTAGCTCTCTATCCCTCTCCCTTCCTCTCTGCAAAAAAATCAATAAATATATTTAAAAACAAAACAAAACAAAACAAATTTTTCTTCCAGCAAAACATTACTTTTGCAAACCAAAAGCTTCAGATTGCAATAATGCTTAAATCTGAGAAGACTATCTGAAAGGCAAAACTAAATATTGGATTTCTTGTCCCAAACTATATCCAGAATTTTTCTGGAGATATAAAAAAAAAGTATTTTAATGGGTGTGGAGCTGAATGACAACTAATTAGTGGGTTACTGAAAATAATTTAATTTTAAGTATTTCTATTACCTGTGTGGCATACTAATGGGTGTTATAGGATCATTTTACATTCATCCTTACTTATTAAAATGTACAAGACAAACAAGAATGGGGATTATGTTTAAACTTTATTTTTATGACACAAACCAGATGTCTCAAAAACTTCAGAACTGAATCATATTGATTTGTCATATAACTGTACAGGATCCTTAGCATAAACTGGCCAGTGTGTCATGGACATGTTGATTGATTGCATTTTTCTCCCAACATCAGTGGACAGAGGATGAAGCATGTCTTCTATAGGACAGATTGGCAAAGTTTCTGCAGAGGGTCAGAGAGTCAATTTTTTAGAGCTTTGGACCATGCTTCCTTTGTACTCAGCCTGGTCACTATAGCACAACGGCACCTCAAACAACATATCAAGGAATGGCCAATGCTGTGTTCCAATCTAACTTTACTTAAACATGCTGACAGTTGAAATTTATATAATTGCTACGTGCCATGAAATATTGTTATTCTTTTAATTTTTTAAAACATTTAAATATTTTAGAATTATTCTTAACTCAGAGATTGTACAAAACTAGGTAATGGGATGGATTTGGCCTACAGCCCTAGTATGCCCAGCCTGGTCTAGAGCCATAGAGCCCTGGGTCTTTACTATATCTCCCTAAAGACATTAAAGCTGTACTTCAGAAGAAGCGATATATTAATATATTTTCTAGCCAACATTTTTTTTTTACCCACATTAACATACAAAGGAACATATATAGAAAAAAGTATCTCTTGCTAGTTAAAACATTTTGTTAACTGACAAGAACACTGCCTATGTCAATAGATACTGCAATTCAGTTGTAATGGTTTTATCATTTATATACTACTAGAGGCCCAGTGCATGAAATTTGTGCATGGGAACATGTGCCCTTCAGCATATTCTGCACCCTCTCCAATTTGGGACCCCTAGAGGAATGTACAACTGCCCATTTAGGCCCAATCCCAATAGGACTGCTGGCTCCTAACTGTTCGCCTGCCTGACTTTCTGATTGCCCCTAACTGCTTCTGCCTGCCAGCCTGATCACTCCCTAACCACTCCCCTGCCAACCTGATTAATGCCTAACTGCACCCCTGCCAGCCTGTTTGCCCCTAACTGCCCTCCCCTGCAGACCTGGGATGCCCCCCCCCCCCTCTAAACACACACACACACACACACTAACTGCCCTCTCTTTCAGGCTTGATCGCTCCCAACTACCCTCCCTTGCAAGCCTGGTCCATCCTAACTGCCTTCCTATGCAGGTCATCTTGTGGTGGCCATCTTGTGTTCACATGGGGCAGCCATCTTTGACCACATAGGGACAGCCATCTTGTGTGTTGGAGTGATGGTCAATTTGCATATTACTCTTTTATTAAATAGGATCTTAGTTATTTTCTTCCTTTTAAGTTCCTAAAATAATAAGCCATAAAATTTTGTTATTAAGAAGTAGGCAACAAAAATTAGATTTTGCCTTATTAAAGAATAACTGTAAAATCCCTTCAATATTCCAGCTTTCACATTAAAATATGAATATTCAGTAATCAACTTTCTTGAAAAGCACACTTTTCTCTTTAGAGAATGAAACCCACCAGAATCTCTTAAAGCAATTTCATAATATGATTCTGAAATTTATACTGTTTCATATTAATTGGCAAACCTACCTGGTGACTTCTATGCATTAGATATTATGCTTGGTTCTTGGATTCAGATCCAAAATTTTAATAAACCAGGTTTAAAAATGTTTCTGAGACAGCCAGGGAAAGGTCTTCACTCTCCTCAGATCACAAAAAGTAATACTAATATCTGAGGGGAGATAGAAGGAGAGTTAAGGAGACTGATTTGCTAAGTGGAATTTATTTTGCATTCTAGTACAAGAAATCTCAGCACAAATAAAACGACTCAATTAGGATGTAAAATTAAAAATGGTGCTTGGCTGGTGTGGCTCAGTAAGTGAGTATCAACACAGGAACCAAGAGGTCCCGGTTCCATGCACGGTCAGAGTACATGCCTGGGTTTCAGGCTTGCAATCTTCAGTAGGAAGTGTGCAGGAGGCAGCTGATCGATGTTTCTCACTCACTGATATTTTCATCTCTCTATGCGTTTCCTTTCCTCTCTCTCTAAAAAAATAATAATAAATACATTTTTAAAATCTTAGTGTACACAGGTTTGGGTTCCATTGGACTTCTGGATTCAAATTGGAGTTATTAAATTAGCTTAAACTAGAGAATAGAATGCAAATATGAGGCTTGACATGAATTTATCCACTCAGACTTAAACATTTTAGCAAAGATATAAAATATGGTGTTTATTATAAAGTATGAGTTGCAAACAGTTACATGTTGCTTCAACTGGGGGTAAAAGATAAGAGAACTGTGGGAGAAATTGGTTTTCTGGAAAATAAGTTTATTCAAGCAGCATAAACTAAGTTTATTCCAGCTTTGTCCAGTGAGACAAACCTAGGCTGGAAACCTAGCTCCATAATTTGTAAGATGTGATAAGCAACAAACATAATCTTTAATTTCTCTGTACCATAGCCTCCTTGTCTGTAAAAACATCTCATAAACATGTTGCAAACATTAACTAAATGGGATTGTGGGATTGTGTTCATTAAATATTTAGAACTATAGGTGCTTAATAAATGGCATTTAATACCACTTACATCCCTAAACCTGTACAGTGCAGACACTTCAAGAACACAGACTCTGCTAGGACTGCTGGCTTCCTCCTAGTCATGTGGGCTGAACTAAAAAGAGGGCATATTCTTTGCTCATTACGAGGGTCTGTATTAGAACTAAACAGTGGGAAATTGCTTAGGAAACTTGACAGTGCTCTCTTACAACTCAAGATTCCACCTCATTTCAGTGCCAGAAAATGAGAGAGCCTGTCACATTTTTTTCCCCTCACGGATACATCTTTGCTAAATTCCATGCTTTTGCTGCATCAAAGACAGAGAGGTTAAAGGCCTGGCCACACAAGTCAGACTGATGGCCAGCCACGAGGCAGAGATGATACTCTCTCTCCCTTCCTATTGAGATCAAACTCAAATCTCAATGTCTTGAATAAAAAAAAAAAATCAATAGCACCTATTGTTAGGTACCCTGTTTCCCTTAAAATAATACAGTGTCTTATATTAATTTTTTCTCCCAAAGTTGCGCTAGGTCTTATTTTCAGAGGATGTCTTATTTTCGGGGAAACACAGTAGGCAGCTAGGAGTTAACAAAGGACAGGAGAGCTAGACTGGCTGGGCCCTATTGAGTCTGGAAGGTGCAATTTAATCAGGCTTCAACTCTGGAAGTTACAGACCTCCTTCGTTGGCCCCCTTACCCCCCCATGTTCTAAGGAAAGGTCAGGCTTTTCAACCTCCCTGGGGACAACCAGCATTGTATCCAATATAATGGGGGCAGAGGGGGACGCGGAGGATAAACCATAAAGGGAAAATTCCTCTGCTGGGTGCATGTGCAATAGGAGCCAAGAGGGAGACCAAAAAAGGGGAGGTACCTAGCTTGAAAAAAGGATCGATTGGATGAGACATGAAAACCCAGAAGATTTGGGAAACAAACTGGATAGGAGGAGGATCCAGCAGAGAGATTGGTTAGTTTGAAAGAAAACTTACACCTTCCCAGTCCAAGGGAATATAATCAAAGCTTAACAAAGGCCCCTCTGGGTAGCACCTTTGGTCTGTTTGTTCGCCTGTTCTTGCACATTCTCTCTGTGTAAAAGACAGGTGGGTCGAGGATTGGGTGAGCTCCAAGCTCAGCTCGGGCCTGCATGCTACCCTGCAGCATGTATCTGGGAACACAGATTAAGCTATCAGGATGGGAGCAGAGAGGATGCTGGAACACCAGTGACCAGGGTGATGGCATTACAATACTGGATCCCAGGTCCAAAACTTAATCTACAGCAAGATAGAACTAAGCTGTTTTGTGGATGAGACACCAGATACCTGGGGTTAGTCTTTGATTTTTAGTTCGATAAATCCTACCACTCCACCTCATCCTCCCATGCATGGGTTCCCAAAAGTTTTTTCTTGGGACTCCATGGGAGAACTCCATTTCCACTGAACAACATGGTGAAGGCAAAAGAGAAACTTACTTCTATTGAAGATTCTTCTTGCCTTTCTGGGGTTACTGAATTTTCATATTTCATATATTTCCCTATTGCCAAAATATTTTTATAAAACACAATGCTGCTGAGTAAAAAAAAAAAAACAAAAAGCAAAAACAACAACCTCTTGGAGATTTTTCCAGGGAGGCAGCCTCTGAAACAAACTGTCCATAGTTGAGTAAAAGACTTAAAGTAAGTGTACCTCCTCCTCTCAGAGACCATAATCTTCATCAGCACCACCCAGCACTACAAAGGGACCCAGAGAAGACCTGATTGCCTGGTCAGGATGCTGTCAACCAAGAGTATTGCATGCCTTTCACTTTCAGCAAGGGTCAGATGACTATCTCTGAGAAATTCCAAAAACACTTAAAAACTCAACACTCAAGAACTATGAAATTGACAACCTATGGTGTAGAGCACATGTGTCAAACACAAGGCCTGCGGGCCAAATCCGTCCCGCCAGGCCTTGCAATGTGGCCCGCACCGCGCTGTCATCGCTGCAGTCCGCTGCGTTTCCATCACAATGACAGTTTATGACTGTTCAGTAAACCATTCGGCCCGCGATTTAGGCTGGATTTTAGATTTTGGCCCCTTCTCTGATTGAGTTCGACACCCCTAGTGTAGAGTAATGCTTCTGGGTAAACTTAGAGTAATGCTTCTGGGTAAACTTAGAGAGTGTTATCAGTCTACTGGAAACAGCTTTAGTCCACTTCTCAGCTTCACTAAATGACCTTGGCCAAACAATTTAAAAATTGAAGTGTCAATTTTCTCAACTGTGAAACACACAGGCACCATGTTCCTACCAAGTGAATACAAACTACAAACTATTAAAAAAAAATGGATTGATATTCACTCATAAAATGTAAAGGGTAGTAAAGCAAGAATTTGTACTCAGCAGAAAACACTTGTTTATTTATTTATTTTAATACACATGCAAGTTAAAATTAAAAGTAATCGCATAAAATGAAACAAAAATGAAAAGAGGGATACTGTTAATGTTTGCACACAGAAAATACATAAACAAGTTATGCCAAATCAACTGCTAGGTTGCAAAGAAGTGAATTACAATGGATGAAATTGGGCTTTTTTTTTTAAGTTTTATTTGGGAAATCAGTATTTCTATGTATAATATATGGCTAATGGTAGGTATTCCAAAAGAAGCTACATCTGCATTACAATAAGATGTATTCAAATGAGTAACAAAACTCTTATTTAGATTTTCTTTAAATAACATTTGATCTCTGAATAATATTATTGAAAATACTCAGAGTTTTGCAGTTATTGGAGGGTGGAAGTATACTAAAAATATTGGGTCGGCAGCTAAGTAATTGCGGATTTCACACATATATGGCTTCAGTTGAATTTTTAGGTTTGCAGACGTAGTACAAATGTAAAACACATTTTGTTATTTGATAGTTGGCTATTCAGCTGTTAATCAGTAAAAAAAATTTTTTGATCTGTTTTGTAGTTTTCGTTTGGCGTTCGTTGAAAAATGGAAAATCAAAAGGAACATTTTTGTCATATTTTGCTTTTTTATTTCCACAAAGGGAAAAACGCATCACAAGCTCATAAAAAGTTATGTGCTGTTTATGGTAACGAAGCCTTAAAAGAATGGCAGTGTCAAAACTGGTTTGCCAAATTTCGTTCTGGTGATTTTTCACTCAAAGATGAAAAACGCTCTGGTCGTCCAGTTGAAGTTGATGACTCCCTAATCAAAGCAATAATCAATTCGGACTGTCACAATACAACACGTGAGATTGCAGAGAAGCTTCATGTATCACATACATGCATTGAAAATCACTTAAAACAACTTGGCTATGTTCACAAACTCGATACATGGGTTCCTCACGAACTGAAAGAATCACAGTTAACGCAACGCATTAGCAGCTGCGATTTGCTAAAGAAACGTAATGAAAATGATCCATTTTTAAAACGACTGATAACTGGCAATGAAAAATGGGTTGTTTACAACAATATCAAGTGGAAAAGATCATGGAGCAGCCCAGGTGAACCAACTCAAACAACATCAAAAGCTGATATTCATCAAAAGAAGGTTTTGTTATCAGTTTGGTGGGATTACAAAGGAATTGTCTACTTTGAACTCTTACCACCCAACCGAACGATCAATTCTGATGTCTACATTGAACAACTAACGAAATTAAACAATGCAGTTGAAGAAAAGCGGCCCGAATTGACAAATCGAAAAGGTGTTGTATTCCATCATGACAATGCAAGGCCACACACATCTTTGGTCACTCGGCAAAAATTAATGGAGCTTGGTTGGGATGTTTTGCCACATCCACCATATAGTCCTGACCTTGCACCATCTGATTACTTTTTGTTTCGATCTTTACAATACTCCTTGAATGGTAAAAATTTCAATAATGATGATGATGTCAAATCGTACCTGATTCAGTTTTTTGCTAATAAAAACCAGAAATTTTTTGAACGTGGGATTATGATGCTGCCTGAAAGATGGCAAAAGGTCATTGATCAAAATGGGCAATACATTACAGAATAAAGTTATTTAGTTCCATGAAAAAATTGTCTTTGATTTTCTTTTAAAAATCCGCAATTACTTAGTTTCCGACCCAATATATTAAAACCCAATGAATTGCCAGAAATGTCCAGAGACATTCCAAGATATTTCACATACTGGAGTGTTTTATTAAACACTCCTGATCCTTTAATAAAACCAACAGTGTCATGGGTCTATCAAATGATCATCTGATCAATTAATATTTCCAAGTGTCTACTACACACCTAGTATATATAGGATGGACATATTTCTCGCTAACAAAATGTATAGATTCCAGAGGACAAAGAAATGTCTAGCATCTTTCATAGGCTACTCAAGTAAAACCTGAAGAGCTGATCATGTTTATGACTATCAAGTCACCAAAGTAAAATGAATATGGAGAAATATACGTCTAGTCCTCTAATGATGAGTACAGGCAAACAGAGCTGGCTGCCTTATTCACATCAAAACATGGGATTGGGGGAGTCAATTAATCCTGAACCTCAGATGTATTATTATTCTTATTTTCCCCGCAAAACAGCCACAGGAGTCTCCTGTGACTTTGAGAGAATTTCTTGTTAAATTAATGGAATCATCCTTCCCAATGAAAGCCATGTGATGCCTGCTTGAGAGGAAAGAGAAATCTGATCCGCCAGCCTCCTATCATGTCCCTTCCACATGCTGAGTAAGCACATGAAAGGAACCAGTCCTTGGTATCTGACAAGCAACACAGCCCAGACTCCTGCAGCATGTCTGACTGATTAGATTTATTCATCTCCAACAGTGAGACTGAGTCCCAGGTATGGGCCTCCTCTCCACCGTTTAATTATATCCAAGTTGGTTAGAAACCAAAGTGTGCCATGGAGATAACTGGGAGAAAAGAGATGCCAAAAACTATGGATTTTGTTGGGGAGAATAAAAAAAATGGTTAGTATGACCTAAGCACCCCACGGGATCATAAAAACACTTTAACCTTGAAAGATTGCATAGATGAACCATTGTCAAAGAGGAGACGTAATAAAGGTACCAGAGGAAGGAAGGAGGCTTTGCTTAATGAGAGTCTATTAGCTGAAAAGCATATGCTGCAGATTCCTTCCCAAATGGAAACTGACATGTAATATATGGCCATTGTCAGAGGGCTAGGACTTTGTCCATTTCCCTCTGTGTTTTAAGTGCTGCTGTCACACATGCTCAAACTGGCTTGTTAGCTGTGAATTTGCTTGAGACCATCCGCTACTTTGACCACTTTAACGACATGCTGTATCACAAGCATGGTTTTCCAATTAGCTGGATGCTGAATATGATTCAAGCCACCCCCCACAATCAACTTTATAACTGTCAATGCCAATTGCGAGGACAAGGAGGATCTGTAGGATTTAAATGTTTTATAGTGTGTAAATTCTAGAACATCGACAGCTTTATTTAATTGGCCAATCTATACAGAAAACACTCTTTTCACAAACCTATAAATGATACATTTAAAACATAAAATGGGACATTTTCCTCTAAAATCCAGCACAAAAATTAGTATAGGAATGGATTGAACAACATATGCATTTTTTTAAATTCTGATTGTGAACATCTCAAAATGAGTAATCACTGAAAACTGAGTGGAATGTTAGTGCTACCATAAGCCAAGTATTCTTTCATATGATAAGTTTCTGTGATTTAAACTCACAATGTTTATTGCATTTACAGAGACTATAGCACCTATAGAAAATTAGTGTATTGTAATAATTTATATTGTAATTATATTTAATTTGACTCGTACTCAAATTTAAGATGCTCAAAGTATTTCAGTGCTAGAAAAGTAAAATAAAACTTTTTTCTCCATTTTTAATTTAGGTATTATATGTGTACATATCTTACCATTGCCCCCCCACCCCACTCCCATACATGCCTTCACCCCCACCCCCACTGTTTTGCGTCCATTGGTTATGCTTATATGCATGCATACAAGTCCTTTGGTTAATCTCTTATCTCCCCACATCTCTCTAACCTTCCTGCTGTAATTTGACAGTCTGTTTGATGTTTACTGCCTCTGTATCTATCTTTTTGTTCATCAGTTTATAATGTTCTTTATTACCCACAAATGAATGAGATCATGTGGTATTTTTCTTTCATTGACTGGCTTATTTCACTTAGCATAATGTTCTCCAGTTACATCCATGCTGCTGCAAATGGTAAGAATCCCTTCTTTTTTATGGCCTCATAGGATTCCATTGTGTAGATGTACCATAGTTTTCTGATCCAGTCATCTACTGATGGGCACCTGGGCTGTTTCCAAATCTTATTATTGTAAATTGTGCCTCTATGAACATAGGGGTGCATATATCCTTCTGATTGGTGTTTCTAGTTTCTTAAGATATATTCCACGGAGTGGGATTACTGGATCAAATGGGAATTTCATTTTTAGTTTTTTGAGGAAACTCCATATTGTTCTACACAGTGGCTGCACCAGTCTGCATTCCCACCAACAGTGCACAAGGGTTCCTTTTTCTCCGCATCCTCGCCAATACTTGTCCTTTGTTGTTGTTAATGTTGGCCATTCTGACAAGTATGAGATGGTACCACATTGTCATTTTGATTTGCAGCTCTTGGATAATTTGTGACTTTGAGCATGTTTTTATGTATCTCTTTATATCAATTTCTTTTTCAATTAGTAACGTAACAGGTAGCCTAAGTCTTACCTAAATTACCTTAACTTTTTTTATTCCATTTCTTGTCTCTCAACATTTCTCCCCAAATTTAGTGTCCCACTACCACAATTTTCATTTTGACCCATGAAAGCCCCATTGAACTTCAATGTTAGGTTTCAATTTTTAAAGTATTTTTAAAAGACAGCTTGCCAGCCGAAACCAGTTTGGCTCAGTGGCTAGAGCATGGGCCTGTGGACTGAAAGGTCCCAAGTTGATTCCAGTCAAGGGGATGTACCTTGGTTGCGGGCACATTCCCAGTAAGGGGGTGTGCAAGAGGAAGCTGATCAATGATTCTCTCTCATGTTTCTAACTCTCTATCCCTCTCTTATCCTCTCTGTAAAAAATCAATAAAATATACTTTTTTAAAAAGAAAGAAAGCTTGCCAAAGTAAGTACCATAGTATTGTCCACATGGTATTATTATTAACCATTGGAAAGGGAAGTTATAAATCTACAATATCAAATGTAAGGCTTTTTTTACTCTTTACAAATTATTTACATTATTAGTTTTGTGTAAATTTAAGGTATACCTGTGATACTTTGATATACACATGTAATGAAACTAATATCACAATAAGGTAAAGCCTTCATTAAGTTTAGCAACATTCCTTCTATATCCAATTTGTTGTGAGTTTTTTCATTAAAGGGTTTTGAATTTTCAATTGTCTTTTCTGGATTATATAATTTTAATTTTTTATTCCATTAATGTGACATATCGCATAGATTGACTTGCCTTTGTTGAAACATATGCATCCTTGCATCACAGGGATAAACCATACTTGACCGTGGTATATGATTCTTTTACTATTGAATTTAGTTTATTAACATTTTGTTGAACATATTTTTTCATCTGTATTCTTCAGAGATATTGGCCTATAGTTTTCTTTTTCTATAGTATCCTTATCATACTTTGGTATCAGGCTAATTCTGGCTTGGTAAAAAGGTTTGGGAGTGTTCTATTTTTTTAGATTTTTGGAAAGAGTTTGAGAAGAATTGAAATTCATTTTTTTTAGTGTTTTATTTAGTTTATCCAAAATATGTAAATGTCTCAAAGTGTGGAATTGAAAATTGCTTACAGACTTCCCATGACAGTTGTTGTTGTTATTAATCCTCACCTGGGGATATTTGCCCATTGATTTTTAGAGAGACTAGAAGGGAGGGAGAGAAACAGAGAGGAACATCAATGTGAGAGAGACACATTGATAGGTTGCCTCCCACACATACCCTGTCCAGGGCCAGGGATTGAGCCTGCAAACAATGTTTTTGATCAAACCCGGAACCCTTCAGTCTGTGGGTTGATATTCTATTACACAGAGCCAAACTTTTTAAAATTACGGTAGTAGAATGTATCAGTGAATATTCTGGTCTTGGGCTTTCTGTGTTTGTAGGTTCAATCTCAGTACTTGTTATTGTCGTCTCTGATTTTCCATTTGTTCATGTATGGATAGGCTGTATGTTTCTAGACATTTAACCATTACTTCTGCTATCCAATTTGTTAGAATATAATTTTTGTAATCTCTTAGGAGTCTGTATTTCTGTGGTACAGTTGTAATGTATCCTCTTATTTTTATGATTTTATTTGATTCTTCTCTCTTGTTCTTAGTTAATATAACTAAAAGTTTGCCATTGTAATTTATCTTTTGAAAAATTAGTTATTTCATTATTTCATTATTTCATTATTTATTTATTTATTTATTTATTTATTTATTTATTTATTTATTTATTTTGTAGTTCTCACCTGAGGATACACTCCCCCCCCCCCCTTTTTTTTTTAGAGAATGGAAGGGAGGGGAAGACACACACACACACACACACACACACACACAGAAACATTGATGTGAGAAGCACATTGATTAGTTGCTATCCACACATGCCTGGACTAGAGCCATGATCTGAGTGTGCAATCAAAGTATCTGTCCTTGATCAGAATTGAACCTGACACCCTTCAGTCTGCAAGCCAATGCTCTAACTACAGAGTGAAAACAAGTAGGGTGAAAAAAGTAGTTCTTATTTTTTTATGTTTCCTAATTTTTTAGTCTTTATTTATTTCTGCTTTAGTCTTTGTTGTTTCCTTTCTTCTGCTAAATGTGAGCTTAGTTTTGTTTGGATGTTGTTTAGTTCCTTCAAGGTTAAATTTATGTTGTTTGAGACATTTCTTTTTTCAAGCAGGCATTTATCACCATAAACTTCCCTCTTAGAATGGCATGTATTGCATCCATAAACTCTAATATGTTGTGATTTAATTTTAATTTTTTTCAAGATATTTAAAATTTTTAATTTGTTCTTTGACCCACTGAATGTTTAGAAGTATGCTTTATAATTTCTACATTCTTGTGACTATTTCACTTTTTAACCTCTTTCATATTTTTTGTTTTATACATATTTTTTGTTTTATACTACTGCAGACAGAAAATATACTTGATATAACTTCAATCTTCCTGAATTTGCTAAGATTTGTTTTGTGGCCTCTCAGATGATTTACCATGTTCAGTGGAGAAAAATGTGTATTTTGCTGCTGTTGAATGGAATGCTCTGTATATGTTTGTTAGGTTCATTCAGTTTAGAGCAGTGGTTCTCAACCTTTCTAATGCTGTGACCCTTTAATACAGTTCCTCATATTGTGGTAACCCCTTGATCACCTCCAATTGACCCCCACTGATGGCCCCAAATTGGCCTCGCTGCTGGTCTGCTTACCACCAATGACTCCACCCCCCACTAGCCAGATCACCCACAACTGCTGTCCCATCCTGGTCTGATCACCCATAGCTGCTCTTCCCTCTTGCCCTCTAACCACCTCTACCTCTGCCCCACCACCACAGCTTTGTCCAAAAGAATGTCCTGAAGGTATGCTAAAAGGTCTCCTAGTCTAATTAGCATATTACCCTTTTATTAGTATAGATATCTTGAAGATCATTTCAGGTTGACATTTTGAGGTGGCCTATTAACTTCATGAATGAGGATTTGCAAAACTCTCCATATTTGGGAAGTCTTCAATTTCAACAATTCCTCCTTCCTATTTATTAAATTTAATTTAACTTAATTTTTTCCATCATCATTTATACCCTCTATGTCATTTATTTCTTTAAAGAGGTTTTTCCCTCTCTTCTCCTCCTGAGAATCCAATAATTTGCAGGTTACTTCTCTCAATGATATCCCAAAATTCACATTTTCTTTTTAATTCTATTTTTATTATTATTCTTATCTTGGTTCTCCAGCTGGTTGATTTCAAGTTCCTATCTTGTAGTTCACAGCTTCTTCTCTTTAACCCATTCTGTTACTGATGCCCTTTAATGCATTTTTAATTTCATTCACTGTATTTTTAGCTCCAGAATCTATTGGTACTTTCTTATGAATTCTATCTCTATTAAACTTTTATTTTGTCCATGGATAGTTTCTGACTTAAATAAATTTTATTTTTTTGTGTTTTCTTATAGTTTATTGAGCTACCTTAAAAATATTTTGAATGCTTTATCAGATAAATTACAAATCTCGATGTCTTTGGAGTCAGTTACTGAAAAATTATTGTGTTCCTTTGGTGGTATCAAATTTCCACGATTGTTTTTATGTTCCTTGAAGTCCTGTATTGCTGTCTTTGCATCTAACATATCAATTATTTCTTTCAAGCTCTCCGATTTTTGTTTCTCCAACAGTATAATGGAACTTCTCAGCTGCACTCTAATTTACACAAAGGCTTTCTTATCCATTGGTAATTTTCTAATCCAGTGTTCTCCAGGGACTTCTGGACCATGGCTGAAAGGGACTGGAGATCATGGGCTACTTAAGAGTCCTCAGTCAGGATCAAAGTCTGTATGTTATCACCCAACACACTAATGGTGAGACTCCAGTGGGTAACTTTATGTATAGTGTTGGTGATAGGACCAAAGCCCCAGATGGACTATAGCTGAGTCCTCAGGGGTACAGAAATGTTTCCAAGTTCATAGATAAAACAATGGTCAGTGTGTCAGCTTCCTGGGTACAGATCTTTTCAAAATAGCCCTCTTCATTCTGGGATTGGATCAAGATTCTTCCAAAATCTACTACTGCACAGCTCCTACAAAGGCACTTCTGTCTACTGATGGATGCCAAGTTGTTACTATTGATGGAGGCGATATGAGCAAGGATGTTTTATTTGGCCATCTGGCTTATTTCACTTCAGATGCAATGCTTTTAAATTCAACCTCCAATGATATAAAACTGCATTAATATCATCGAAGGGCCTTGGTATTAAATTGTTTAGCTATTAAGAGAAGATGTCAATGATGTTTATACATAAAACCAAACCAAAGTGTTCATTAGGGGTCACATGTCATTTCCCAGGCTCCCCGTCCATTCATTCTGTGTAGTGTTAATATGAACATTCTGCCACTGTCAATACTACCATCTCTACTTATTTCAACTTAACTCATCTAGTTAAGTTTATAAATAAATATTAAATTATATATTAAACCAAATAATATTTTATTTTTATAATCAAACTGAATCACTATATTGTCAGAGACATAACTATATAAGTTGAAAAGAATCATCATAGCTATTGAATAAATATGATGCTTTTTATAACTCATATGGTGAGTTATACAAAGATTGGTTGTGAAGTTATGGATATTTTTATGTAACATTGCATAGTTTAGATATGCATACAACAGTCTTTAAAAGAGACCCTTGTAGAATAATATTATTATTCCTGAGTAATTTTATTGTTCAACATATATTTCTATTTCTCCTTTGGATTTTCCTACAAAATAACTTTATATCCAATGCAAGAAATGCAGTCTCATTATATTTTAAGCACATCTATAATAGATATTCAGCCACCTGGCTATTTCCCAATTGGATCTCTCATTTTGGTAGAAGAGTTCAACTTAAAGTTGTGAGCAGTTTTCTATAACCAAATTCTCTCTTAATTATTAAAATAACTTGGCATCCTTGGTCATGTGTAAAATGCTCTTTGCTATATATCTGCTTCCCTCTGGCAGGAAGTGTGTGAAATTAAGGACTAAGTGGATGGAGAAAAAAAGATAGGTAACACTATGTCCACTGGTCCTCAGTGGTGCCCAGTAAGTCGGAAATGCAAGAAAGAGAGAGTCAAGTAACACCGATTTCTATATCAAGGACACTGCCAAAGAAAGCTCCTGCTTTGACTTGTCATTTAGAAAATAGAGTGGGAGGAATTTCCTTTTCTGTCTCCCAGATCTATTATACCCCTGGGCAATAAAAAGAGTTCAGCTCAAATTCTCTTGAGGGTGTATTCCTCAGAATTCTCACGAGTGCAGCAAATCCTTATTCTACACTGAATTAAAGACTGGGAGTTTAAATGAAAGAGAGAAACTCAGAACTCTGCTGTTTCCTGGTTTCTATTATAACATTTCACAGAGTGCAAGAACACAAAATGAGAAAATAAATTGATGAACAAAATAGGTCCAGAGACATAGAATCATGGAACAGACTGTCCTATATCAGAGGGAAGATGTGGGGTGGTCGAGTGAGTGGGAAGAAATCAACCAAAGAACTTGTATGCACTTATGCATGACTTATGGACACAGAGAATAGGGTGGTGAGGCATGGCCAGGGATAAGGGTGGGCTGAAAGGGTGTATGGGGAGCGGGAGAGGAGGACATCTGTAATACTTTCAACAAATATTTCAAAAATAAAGATTTATTTTTAAAAAAGAACTTAAAATGATTCATGAATTCCAACACACATAGCTGTTTCTTTAATCTCTACTAAGAAGGCTTTTTATCCCAAGCTAAAAGGTCTTCCTCTTTGAGTGCAAACTGTTCCTTGATTATTCAGAGATAACTCCTCCACACAGAGGACTACTTTTGAAGAGTGTTCAAATTTAGCCTAACATCTTAGTTTTATCATTGAACACTTTCTGACCCCCAAAATATGAAATGCCAACATCATCCAGTACACAGTTATTTCAAAAGTGGAAAGGATCTAGATCAGTAACTGTGGGGAAAAATTTTGTGCTATAGAAACATTTGCAAAATGTTTAGGAAAGAATCCCCATGGCTCTAAAATGATGTCTGAGATCACTTTTACTAGTAGTGAGCAAATTGGAGGACAATTGTTAGAAGATATATCATATGACTTCATACTGCATCTTTAATAACATTTATTTAGTTAAAGATGCTGTTTCTGGAATCTCAGTCAGTGGCAGGGGATCATTCTGTGGCTTCCTATTTGGCATTGAACTTGGTCATGCTCTGAATGCTTAGTCCTCACTGGCTATCTCCTAGCATCAGCTGGGGATACACAAAGCCAAAATAAACTACTTGTAGGGCTACATTTGTACAAAATTATAATATTAAAATGTGAAATTTTCTAAAGAGGTACAAGACAAATTTTGAAAGAGATGAGTTTGTCCTCATAGTCTCCCCTGCAAGCAAGATAGATAGATAGTAAGCTACCTAGTGCTCCACTGTATTTACATTATACAGTATCTTCAGTGTCCCCTCTCCACGATGTCCTTTTTCTCCATAACCACTTATTCATTGCTTATAGCCCATATACATGCTGGAAATAATTTTGTTATGTAAAATATATAGAAGTGCATTAAACAAAGAATTTACTAAAAAATAATGTGAATTTGCACAAAATTCTGGCAAACACATGAATAAGAAGCTTGAGTAAAGAGAATGACTGCCAAAGACAAATGTAGCCTTAAGAGAGAAGAGATTATTCCATTGCAAACTTGCCACTGTAGAGGAAACATTAGAGACTTTGGTACTGGCCCTTCCATTTTTAACTATTTCAATTTCCTATGTTCAACTATAATCTCAGGATAGGGTCTTATCATTCAAACATCATTGCACCCCCCCCCCCCCCATCACTATTAGAGTTTACCTGAGACTTCAGTGAAATAAGGTCAGAGTAAGAATTTGGAAAGCTGTGGTTACTGTGTAAAATAATTTTAATACCTAAATCAATTACCAAATTCACCCCTCATATTTGGATAGTTGTATATGAATAGAAGACCATGCTTTCTAAAAGCTACCTATTGAGTGGGTTTTATAAAATATGAAACTAAAGGGGAAATATTTGGGAAGAGAAATGTCTCTCTGAACTTTCAAAAAGTATTTTCATTTCAGAAACGCAAACTCAAACACAAAAAATAAAAATTCAGAAAAGAGTACCTGCTATGAATTGGGCACTTTTGCAACTTATATAAGGTTCATAAGAAGAATAGAATATGATTCTGGGCTGATCTCTTTAAAAGAGAAACCCAAACATAAAACATCATAAATGTACAACACTGTTCTCATTACAAAACTTATCTGTACATAATTTTCTTGTCTGCAAAACAGGAGTAATATTATTGCCTATAACATATATTTGTGTTGAAGACTCAGTGAGTGAATCCATGCAGGGTGCTTTGTCTGGCACATAGTAAGGACTCAATATGTGATAGAGTGGGGAGGAGGGGGAAGAGGAAGACTCTAGCAGGAGGCAGGAAAAGAGAAGTAACAGGTAATTGTTCCTGGCAACTCTACCAGCAAAGAATGAGGCCATTAATACCTGCACAAGATCCTGTCTGCCCTATTCTTGCTCAATGTGCTCTTCTCTCTCAATTCTGATTCCAGTGATTCACAACCTTAGCTGTACAGTAGAATCACCTGAAAACCCTTAAAATCCTGGTGCCAAGGCAGTAATTCAAAGCAGTTAAATCAGAAACACAGGGAATACAACCCAGACAGCAGGATTTGCAAATCTCATTTTGGTGACTCCAAAATGAGCTAAGTTTGGAGGAAATTATTCAGTTCCATTCCTCATCAGCATAATACTCATTATCACTAGCTGAGTGTTTGTAGACTCTCTTAATACATTTAACCCAGTAAATCTAAAATGTGCTGGAATGATTATTTTAAATGAGCATATTCTTTTAGCAAAGGAGAAGATGATGTATTAGAACATGTAAAGTTAGCCTTACTGTTTTAAAAGAGGAGACAAGTTATCCCATTACATATTGACTCATAAATAAAAAATGTCCTGACCTGCTTGGAGGACAATATACAATATGGTATGTACCCTGAAGTCCATCTATTCTTGATGTATTATATGCATTTCCAGACAGAGAGTTTTCAAAGTCTGCAACCACAGGGATTTTTTAAATGCCACTTCAATGAGCCTTGCTCTGGATCACTTAAATGCTTGTATGGAAAATGGCTGTTTATGATAACATGATGTGCCATAAAATGCACTTGTATAATTACATGACCAAACAGGAGTCTTGGAATCTCCTCTCAGAAATATCATATGCAAATTTTTGTTTTGCTTGATGCTGATTTGAGTAAAATGTACTGCTCTCATCAATTAGAGAAATGCAAGTAAGTCTGTTTCTAAAGGATGTTTAGAAAGAAAAAAAATTACCTACATGAGCATTTAAAAAAAAATCTATGTTTTCTTACCACAATGGGAAAATAGTTACAATTACAAACAATCCCTTTAAAGTAAAAAATTAATTTTTCATAAGATGTCATTTTTTTACTGGCTGTTATAATCATTTTCTTCTTATTGTGTTCTTCAACTTGCCAATAACATCATTTTAACATTCTTATGCAACAAGCTATACTCTGCAATGTGGTCTAATATTTCACTTTAATACCCATTCATTTTCAGCAGCTCGGGCTCTCCGAGGCCTTGCAGAAGCACTCTGTCTCTGGTGAGGTGTCAGTGTAAGTGTGATGTATTATTCAGCTTGGTAAAGGAGGTGTAACCATTCATTGGCAATCATGGGAATCACCGGGGAAAAGTGTACAAACATCTGGGACCCGAATGTCATTTCACCGGCTAATAGTGTCTGGGCTTTCCTAATGGATCTTACTTAAAGGGCAGGACATTATTTATACATTTTTTAAAACCCTACATAACACAACAAAAGTGACATTCTATTTCAATTACAGCATTTTACATAGGGCAGAAACAAAGTCCCCAATGTGACCTGCAGATACTTCTGAGGCTGGCTTCAAAGGAAGGCACCCAGCAGACTCCTGAATGACCCAGATCCCAGACTCCTTCTCATTTGAACAATCATGCTCAGTATTCATGCAGACTGACATAGGTGAGTGTCCAGGCTCTCTCATATCCACATAAAAAGAAGTCAGAATAGGAGATTTAAAAACAAATGATATAGGCTTAGAATACCAAAGTCTTACTATGTAAATCAATACATGTGATACATCACATAAACTGAGAGAAAAAAATCACATGCTGGTAATCATATTGATTGATGGAGAAAAAAAGCTTTTGAAAAAATCCAACACCCTTTCTTGATTAAAACTCTCAGCAAAGTGGGAGTAGAGGAATCATACCTCAACATAATAAAAGCCTTATATGACAACATCATACTCAATGGGCAAAAACTAAACTTATTTCCCCTAAGAACAGGAATAATACAGGGGTTCCCACTTTCACCACTCCTGTTCAATATAGTACTGGAAGTGCTAGCTGTAGCAATCAAACAAGAAGAAGAAATAAAAGGCATCCAACTTGGTAATGAAGAAGTAAAACTATCCTTATTCACAGATGACATGATACTATACATAGAAAACCCCAAAGACTCCATCAAAAAACAAAAGACCTAATAAATGAATTTGGCAATGTAACAGGATACAAAATTAACACCCAAAAATCTATAGCCTTTTCATACACCAATAATGATTTCACAGAAAGAGAAACAGACAGACAGACAGACAGACAGACAGACAAAAAACAATGCCATTTACCCTTGCACCAAAAAATTAAGATTCCTAGGAATAAATTTAACTAAGGAAATAAAAGGCCTGTACTCAGAAAACTATAAGACATTGAAAAAAGAATTAGAGAAAGACATAAACAAATGGAAGAACATACCATGTTCATGGATTGCAAGAATCAACATCATTAAAATGTCCATACTACGCAAAAAAATCTACAGAATCAATGCACTCCCTATTAAAATACCAAAGGGATATTTCAAAGATCTAGAAAAAACTCTCCAAAAATTCATCTGGAATAAAAAAGACCCCAAACAGCTATAGCAATCCTGAGAAAGAACAAAGTTGGAAGGATCACAATACCAGATATCAAGCTATATTACCAAGCTATGGTTCTCAAAACTTCCTGGTACTGGCATGAGAACAGACATAAAGACCAATGAACTAAACAGAGAACCCATAAATAGACCCAAGCCATTATGTTCAGTTAATATTTGACAAAGGAGGCAAGAGCATACAACGGAGTTAAGATAGTCTCTTCAGTAAATGGTGCTGGGAAATTTGGTCTGATACATGCAAAAAAAAAAACAACAAAAAACCCCCCCACAAAACTAGATCACCAACTTAAACCATACACAAAAACAAACTCAAAATGGCTTAAGGACTTAAATGTAAGATGGGAAACCATAAAAAATCCTACAAGACTCCATAAGCAGAAAAATAGCAGACATATGTTGTAGCAATATTTTTATAGACACAGCTCCTAGAGCAATGGAAACTAAGGAGAAAATAAACAAATGGAATTACATCAAAATAAAAAGCTTCTGCACAACAAAATGACAAGAAAGTCTATTACATGGGAGAACATATTTGCCAATGCATTTCAGATAAGTGTCTAATCTTCAAAATTTAGAGAGACCTCATACAACTTAACAAAAGGAAAACAAACAACCCAATGAAAAAAAAAAATGAGCAAAGGACCTAAATAGAATCTTTTTGAAGAGGAGATTCAGAAAGCCAAGAGACACATAAAAACATGCTTAAAGTCACTAAACATCCGAAAGATGCAAATCAAAACAATAATGAGATATCATCTCACATCTGTCAGAATGGCTATCATCAACAAATCAACAAATGACAAGTGCTAGCAAAGATGTGGAGAAAAATGAACCCTCCTTCACTGCTGGTGGGAATGCAGACTGGTGCAGACACTGTGGAAGACAGTATAGAGTTTCCTCAAAAAGTTAAAAATGAAACTCCCATT
This sequence comes from Pipistrellus kuhlii, assembly GCF_014108245.1. NCBI lineage: Eukaryota > Metazoa > Chordata > Mammalia > Chiroptera > Vespertilionidae > Pipistrellus > Pipistrellus kuhlii. The sequence goes on from NW_023425573.1 coordinate 64,307,930, forward strand.
TGACCCAGTGATCCCACTTCTAGGAATATATCCCAAGAAACCAGAAACACCAATTAAAAAGGATATATGAACCTCTATGTTCATAGCAGCACATTCTACAATAGCTAACATTTGAAAACAACCTAAATGCCCATCAGCAGATAAGTGGATTAAAAACCTGTGGTACATCTACACAATGGAATACTATCCAGCTATAAAAAAGAAGGGCCGTTTGTCATTTGCAACAGCATGCATGGAACTAGGGAGCATTATGCCAAGCAAAATAAACTAGTCAGAGGAAGGTAAATATCACATGATGTCACTCATATGTGGAATATAATGAACAACATAATTTGATGAACAAGAATAGACCCAGGGACAAATGGTGGAGGGGGAGAGAACAACCAAAAGACTTATATGAATGCATATTAGCATAACCAATGGACGCAGACATTGGGGCTGTGGGGGCTTGCCCTAGGTGGGAATGGCTTAGGGAGAGAGGGTCAGTTGGGCAAAAAGGGGAAATATGTAAAACTTTTAGACAATGAAAAAAAGTGTGTGTGTGTGTATATATGTATATATATATATATATATATATATATATATATATATATATATATATATATATCTTACTAATATGTGACCATAGGCAAATTTCTTAACTGCTCAGTGCCTCAGATTCCTCATCAGGTACATATATGTCATTATTGCTCAAAATATTTGCAATTATATTACTGGGAAGAATTTTACTTCCTTATTCCATTGTCTTTTGCCTTGGCCAGTGGCATGTGAGTGAAAGTGGCATTGAGAGCCATGGCACAGTTCCACCAGGATCTCCACTTCCTGTGCCTGAGACTCAGAGTGTCCTGGGTGGGGGCTGTTTCTCTGCTTGGCTCCAAGGAACATTAGTAAACCTGTGTGGCTATAAGCCCCAACAGACTTATCCATCTCATGTATGATGAAGTTAATATTAGAACTTAACAAATGAGGCTGTATGAGAATTGTATGAGATAATATATTCATAAAGATTTTATAAAGTGTCTGGCACATGGAGAGAATTCAATGTTAGCTATTATTATTAATAGCACAAATATATCAAAGTCCAAGAAGAGGCTATAATGATGATGATATTGGCCATTTACAAATGTGATACCTTTATTCCTTCTTCACAGAAAGTCACAGACTTAGATTATGTTGTTCCTACTTGTCCACATGGGAATTGCTAGTCCAGAGGCATTCATTCACTGATTAAACATCTTTTGGTATTTTATAGGTTTGCCAGAGTTAGCAAATTAAAATACAGGCTCCCAAATTATGTTTTTAATTTCCGATAAACAAGGAACAATTTTTATGCAATAATTGAGACATACTTACAAGAAATACATGCTATTTTTTTCTGAAACTCAAATACAACTGATATCCTGTAGTGTGCGGAGTAACTATGAATGGGAACAATGTGCATTCTTGGTCTGATACTCACAATAGCCTTCTTCTCTTTAAACTTTTGAATTCTAAAATATGTAAGGAATCATTTAAAGTCATGGACATATTAGATTGTAGGATTTAATTTTGTCAGAATGGTACACCAGAAAAAAAAAAAAAAACACTGGGTCAAGGATCCTAATATTTAGGTTTCAGTTCAAGTTCTGTATAAACTAACTAGCTCTGTGTTCTTAGAAAAGCCTTTGTACTTCTCAAAGTTTCAGTTTTCTCATTAGTAAAGTAGGAAAATCGGATTTAAAAATTTTAAGATGTCTTTTAGTTTAAAATTTTAAAAATCTTTAAAGAAACATTCACAGTAAAAATGTTCTATTAAATTATAGGAGTTCTTATAAACCCTTCTAAATAGAAGGATATATGATCATGCCTATTAAGTCTTAGAACATACAATCTATTTTCTTTCCCTATTTATTTTAATTAACCACCATTTATATGGGCTTTCTCCACACCAGAGATTTTCTAAATATCAACTGATTTAAATGTCATGTTCACTTCATGAGAAAGTGAACAAGACATTATTAATATCTCCATCAATTAGATAGAAGTGAGACCAGATAAATAACTTGTTAGGTTCATACAACATGTGTGGTAAGCTCAGAGTGTGAATGTCCTATAATTGGGCTTTCACTTCTCTGCGGGGAGACATCACATGTCCTCCACGTAAGCATAAAACTAGACGAATAAGGAATAAGGGCAAGCCTTCAACAACAATTAAGTTTGATTGAAGGAAGGGTGGATAGATTCTGATTTGAACAACCGACCTTCAGTATAATTGAATCGCTTTGATTGACAAAGAATTCATGGAGTGGTGCTCTGGAATAGGCATTAAATAAATGCTGGCAGATGATCGTGTCAATCAGTAAGTAAGGAAGTGTATAACCCACGTTGATTTCTCCCTCTGTTTTCTTTTTTCCTTTTTTTTTCTAACTAAGTTGAGTAGAAATCTTGAAATTCTGTAGGAAACTTCATGAAAATTAGAGTGTATTATAGGCAATGATGCTATTCATGGGTTTTTGAAATGTCTCAAAGGGGCACCTAGTTAGATTCAGTGCCCATCTTTAGTTGCATTTGAGCCACGAGCAACCCAAATAGTGGCCGCCAGTAAATAGTTTTGTTTTCTGCCTTGGCCTAGGAGAACAGTGAAAGAGACACTTAGTGTCAATGCCTAGTTATGCTAGGCAGCAAAAGGCCAGGCATACAGTGAGGTTGTGGTGTAATACACACACAAATATGAGAACACGCTTAGAACAGTAAAGCGGGAATGTAGAATTTAGGAAAACTACTGTAGGGTACATGGCGGCAGCAAAAGAGGGTGCATTAGTGTAAGTCAACATTACTTTGGAAATGAAGTTAACTCTAAATACCTCATTTTATCTCATAGGATATGTATTGTTCTCTAATGAGGTGCATTGAATGTTGTTAAGCTGTAAGTGTTTACAGCAAAAGAGTCTGCAATCCATTTATTCATCAAGGATTATCTGTATCATGAATATATGGCTCATACACATTGTTACAAATACAAATTTATTTGAATGTTGTGTGATTAATAAAACAGAAAGTCAAGTACTTAGAAAGTTTTGGGAAGTTATTTTTCATTCGGTTATTTCCCCCCTCAACTAATGGATACTAGTATCATGCAGAGATCTGACAATTCTCTCACTCCTAAAAAGATTAAAAGGCAGGACTCAAAAGCACTTGATGTTAAAGCTATTTTCTACATGGTCTGTTTTGAAACACCTGAAATAAGACCTTTGTTCAAAGATAGCCCCCAACACAGGTATTTGAAATTTCACCATCAGAAAGCCCCCGTTGCTTTAAGCAGCCCTGACATTTTGGGGACAATCAGAGTTAACAGGTTGTACATTTTTTTAAAGAGTGAGGACATACACACTAGAGTATAGATTTTGTTGTTTCCTAACAACTTGAGCTGTTATTATATGGCCCACTTCACGTGCACGCACACGTGTGTATGTGTGTGTGTGTGTGTGTGTGTGTGTGTGTGTTATATTTTCTTCAGAATATGCTTTCCAAATATTCCAGTATTTATTGGCAATCACACATTTTATAACAAATGAGGGACTGACACCTTGTAAAACAGTTAACAAACTAATTCCATAAATCTTACTAAATTCTTTAACATCCTTGAATCTGTTAATATTCTCAGTGTACAAATAAGGGGGAAAAAGCAAACACTGTGGCTGGCTCCAGTTTCTTTTGGCTAAGAGGCAGTTAATATTTGATGCCAGAAAAAAAAATAAAAATAAAATATAACACCTAATTATATTTCAATTTATAATAAAGCACAGAAGATTCATTAAATATAATAATATATATTCAAGCCCTACCCATGTAGCTCAGTGAGTCAGGAAGTCATGGTCCAATTCTTGGTCAGGTCACATGCCCAGGTTGTGGGCTTGATTCCAAATAGGGGGCATGCAAAAGGCAGCTGATAGATTTTTCTCCCTCCTTGATATTTCTATCTCTTTCTCCCTCTCTCTTCCTCTATAAAATTAATAAAAATATATTTTTTAAAAATATTCTAGGAATATATCCTAAGAAACCTAAAATACAAATCTATGTACTGCTATGTTCATTGCAGCAAAATTTACAATAGCTAAGATCTGAAAACAGCCTTAGAACCCATCAACAGATGAGTGAATAAAAAAGCTGTGGTATATTTATACCACCGGATAATATGCAGCAGTAAAAAAGAAGGATCTCACTCATGTGTGGAATCTAAAGGACAAAATAAATTAATGAACCATAGTGTAGTTTACTCGATCATTAATGTGAGTAAAACTCTGGGCTCATTGAACATAAATGGAGAAAATTTCGAAAGGAGAGAAAAAATTGACATTGACAGATGTTTGCTTGCAAAATTTTTTTTAGGTCTAACTAGCAAAGTAAGTTACAAAAGTGAAAAATTCTAAAAATAACATTGTTCTCTCATTTTTTACAAAGTGCTGGCACCTATTTTTAATTAGATTAACAGTATTTTCTACCACCAGTTTCTTCAGCAGAACAGCAGGTGAGTGAAGAAAAGAGTTCTATTTTTTTAGTTTATTACATTCACCAGCTATTTCTCTTTCTAAAATTTCTGCCAGCACTACATGGTAGTTAGACTAGCAAAATGGAAGTTACATTTCAAAGCCCATGAGAAAAAGCCTTGAGAAAACTTCATAAAACAAAAACTTTAGTTTTCATTATATCCACTGCCCTGCAGTTCACCTAAGATTCCCTAACATCCTTGGAGACCTTTTAAATCCAGTGAAATGCCTGCCTCAGGTAAAATGGGCAACACTTTAGAACAAAGGTTTCATATATGGTGGTTTATAACACATGTAGGATTTGAAAAGTACATTTTTCCTTGTCTTGAAGATATTCTTATTAAGATGGTGTACCCCCTTGGAGGCAATAATACTTTTGAATAGTTCAAAATTGCAATAAAACCATTTCTTGTGAGCAAGTCTGTAGTATTTTTATCTAGAATAGAGTGATGCTATTGGAACAAATATTATTTCAGGAGATTGTAGATTTGCAGGTAGAAAGATATGGTCAGGTTTTTATAATAACAGCTAGGCTAAACAGTAGAGTAAGAGAAAGAAAATTGTGAGCCCACAGACAGCAACTCTATTGTGAGATGCCGGGACTGACCAGTAGATCCTGAGCAAAAGATGAATGATTACTCTGACACAAGTTTCTGCGAAAGAGAGGGCTAAGGGGCTGCTTGGCAGGAGGCATCAAACAGCCTAGTTTGCCTGTCTTCTTAGGCTTTTATTGTAACAACAGCTTGAACTAAAATCAACCTTTAAATATAATTAGTGGAATAAGTATCCTTGAGAAAGTATGCCTCTACAAGGTCAGGTTTAAAGAGTAAATATAGATATTCCAGCAAAATACCCAGGGCCTTGGACTTGTTTGGAAAAGTCAAGGTAGGAGCTGCTGCCTTTGGCAAGATCCCTCTAAGAGGCCCCCGACCTTTCAGAGAATCTTCCTTACAGACTTTCTCACCAAGTCCCATGCTTCCCCACAGTGAAAGTCTCTTAAAAGTGATGCTCACAAAATTGCTAAACTTCCTTATTTTAACATTTCCTTTAGAATTCAACTCACTGCAATACAAATCATATAGTAAGTAAAATTACCTAGTGGGTAGTCATTTCATTCAGATGCTCACACATTCATTCTATCTAATAAACAGGCAGAGTGATTTTTAAGAATCTGTGAATCCAAGTTTTACATATATTTTTGATAGCATATATTTATGATAATGTACTATAAATTTTATTTATATGAAAGTGTTTATTCATCTAAGCTTTTATTATAATAAAATGAAACTTTGACTACTAAATCACATTTAATTGGTTCATATATGTGTATTTATATATACGTGAACAGAACAATATGAAGGAACAAATGTGAATACATCTAAGCACAGATTAAAAAAATAAAAACACTCACAAAATGTTAGTTATAATGAATAGCTAAAATTTTAGGAAACATATATGAATGATATATTCAGATCCAATAACCACTATACAGGCATTTAGAAATGTGTGGGTTTTTTTACATTGTAAATCACCACCACTGCTAAGCACTTTCTATATTAGAAGTGATTGGTTTCTGAATACTCTTGGTCTTTTAAACTCCCAAGTCATGTCACATGTATTCTACATCCTGTACTCAGGCTCTCAGGCCCTTGATGTGCTTAGTTCCAATAAATATCTCCATTCTACTCTAGTAACACCTTAAGTATCTTCAAGCACTGGAAATATTCCACTTTAAAAACTTCAACTTAAAAAATTTTTAATATCTGAAAATAATTAGGATGCATGCTATTCCTTTGAAAACTGTATCATTAAGTTCTTAATTTCATCACTACTAATCTGGTTTTATTTTATTTTCTCTCAAGTGAGGACACTAAGGTAAACCCTGTCTTGCTTGCCAGAACCTTCCATACCCTCTTACCTTTCTCCTATTACTTAGCACCTAAATATCCAAGGAAATCATCAATCTACTCAGCCTCCTGCTACAACTATACTGGCAATCTCTGCATAGCCAGAAGAAATCACAGCAATTGGGCAATTTGCTCCACTGAGACTTTTGATATCAAAAGCCATCTGGGTGCCACCATCTGGTCACCCTGTGTTGTTGGCCAGTCCAAGTTGTATATGTCCAGTTTGACTTACGATTATCTCAACAGCCACTCCAAATCATTCACCTCATTCCTTTAAAACCCTTGCCTGCCATTCTTACTCTTAGTATTATGCTTTCTAAAATACAAAATAGAGACCATTATATAAAAGCTTTCAACTTCCAGCCCCTCATTTAAAAATTGTTGCCATTTGAATGACTCTTTACATCTTTACCTCTGATATTTTATATGCAAGGTGAATTGCTTTACCTATGTGCTGAGATAATCCTTTTTATTTCTAGAACACTATTTTATATATCTCTCTTGCCCTTCACCAGCCCATTGGCCCCACATCCTTAACATATAAATGTGTTTATGCCTCTCTTAGCATTTCACTGCAATTCTGCCTTATTCTTGCTTAGAGTCAAGGTATTTGTTTTTTCAACAAATATTTATTGAGAACCTATTATGAGCTCAACATTGGACTCTTACCAACCTTTCTTCCAACCATTTTTTTAAAGACTGGTCTATCTTGAATATCTTTCTTTGTATCTAGTCATTTGTACATAAAACAGCTATTTGTCTCTACTACATTTCTGAAATTGTCGGGAAAGATGGTCAATATGTTGAACACCTTTTGATTTATCTGTTGTATGCTTTTTTGAATTTGACAGTATGAATCACTCATTTGTCAATATCAAAAAATTATCTCTTCTTCATTATAATTATCTCTTCACTCCTTAAGTTCTTTAAACCTTCTTAAGTTCATAGATGCTGATGTTTATGATCTTTGTCTTTCACACTTTTTCTCCTCATTTGCCACTTATTATAGGTAAAACTTTTAAGGACTATCCCATATGTGATTAGGAATTCCAAAGTTATGGGTCCTCTCAGGACCTGTGTCCTAAGTTTCAGGTCTATATTTCAGCATTCAAACTTAAACATCTTCCACCGTTTCCTTCCACTATTTTGTCCAATGGATACCTTACCCACTGAATGACCAAGCCAGAAATTTGGAACTTCTATTTCTACAAAGAGTTAGTCAACAAGTTCTGTGATGTTAGTAACTAAACTATCTCTTAAATTCTTCCTTTCATCTACACTCACTTCCTTGTGTCAGACCAGCTCAGCATTTGGCTTCTCAGTTCCTGAAACAGCCTCCTTAAATGGTCTCTCTCTGCCTTCAGTTTATCTCCTCTTACTCCACTTCCCTACTATTACAAGGTAAATGTTTTCAAAGTGTAATATTTCCCTATTGGTAAACCTTCAAAACAAATCATAATTTCTTATTCCTTTACTCACTCACTCACTAAATATTTATAAACAGCTATTAACCAGAAAGTAAACAGACCTTGTATATGTAATTTTTCCTGGTCCCTGTTCCAAAAAACTAGAATCTGCATACTAGATCCTGTAAAACTCTTCATTGTGTAGTTTGTGTGTGTGTGTGTGTGTGTGTGTGTGTGTGTGTGTGTGTGTGTGTTAATCCTCAGGAGGATATTTTTTCCATTGATATTTAGGGAGAGTGGAAGGGGCAAAGAGAGACTGAGATAGAGAAACATTGTTGTGAGAGAGACCCATGGAGCATGCCACACATGTACACGCCTCGACCTGGGCTGAAAATGGACCCTGTAACCCCTGCAACAGAAGGGCATGCCTGGAGTCAAACCCGGGACCCTTCTGTCCACAGAATGACACTCTGTTCACTGAGCCAAACCATCTGCGGCTAAAACTCTTCGCTTTTAATGTCTGACATTCTTTTTCACACAATCAATACTCCAGTTATTCTTCAGCCAAAATCCCTAAGACATTGCAATGTGTGTATATAACTGTCTGTCTCCTTACAGGCTAAAGCAGTGATGGAATCATAACCAAGTGCATCTAATAGCTGAGTCTGTCATATTATCCTTGCTCAGTGATGTGACAGCAAGTCCCGACATGGTGCTTATAATGTTCCATACATTATAATCCTGCTTTACATACAATAAATAGCCCACTTAATTCTAACTTCTATTCCATGAGGCAGATACTAGTATTATTCTCATTTTATTAATGATAAAACTGAGGGCCCAAGAAATTAAGTAATTTGCCAGTGCTCAACTATTTAATAAGCAGCTCTCTCATTCACACTAAGGAAATACAGGGTTGAATACTAGGAAAAAAATACTAAATAATTTTTGGAGAATGAATTTATATCCCCCAGAAATAATGTTTTATATTTAAATGTTATCTGCTCAACACAAGCTAAAGGATCTCTCAATACATTTTAATGAAATAGAGAGTAAAGCAACTATAAATAAGTATAGTCAGAACTTTGTGTTTAAAAGTGCTAGACTATTTCTCTTCTCTCATTTTGTGTGCTCTTTTAATTATTAGCCAAGTTGCCTAACCTCCCTGAATTCCCACTTCCTCATCTGCAGCATGAGGAAATCTCTAAAGACCCTTCAAATGGCTCTTGAAACTCCATGGTTTTGTTTTGTTTTTCAATAACCTTCCTCACCGCATCTAGAAAAGGACAAGATTATTGAGGTTAAACATAGTGACATTTAAATGAGTTTTTAGACTTAGAAAATTCTCAGCAGTGCTAATGTATAATTCAAAATTATTGTTAATTTCTGCTTAAGGTATGCGGTGAATTAAGACAGCTGTCTCTAAAAGCAAAAGTTCCATTTTTGTTTTGTTTTTAATATAGGATTGTAAAATAAAACTGAATTTGTTTTTATTGGGAACCTCAGGGAGTTCATTTTAGATAGAAAGAGTTATATATAGATGACAAGATGAAGTGATTAAAAAGAAGTAATCTTATAAACATTAATTTCTATATCATTCATGCTTTGCTATTAATAATTAGCTGCATACATCTCATGATTTTTAAACAACTATTTTTTCATTTTTATTAGTTAACACAATATTTCATTCTGTTTCTACATTAAATAGCCATAAATTGATACTTAGAGTTAGTGAAGTTTTAATCTCACTTGAAGTTTGTTTCACTTTATTTATAAAGCAAGTCTTTCTTCAGTTCTCTGGGCCCTAAATATTTCTTAAAGGCAACAAAAGTTATGATTAGCATAGTGTCTGAATGAATAAAAATATTCTTTTGCTCAAGTGGTCTTAGAATTGTCTTTTAAAATTTTCCCTATTTAAAGGAAGACCCACAATTCTTATTTGAGATATAGATGTTTCAAAATAGGAATCTCTATTATTCAGTTTCCTCAACCGGGTGCTACGAAGGAACACAGAAAGTATAATGTATGTAATCCACAGAGAACTTGACAAGCAGAAGAATGAAAAATCCAGTCTATCAAAAAGAACCATTGAAAGCAGGTCCATTGTTATTTGATAACCATGATGTTTATAGTAATCAAGGAGATTTGATTCTTATATCAGTGTTTTCCTGCCTCAGATCTGAGTTCTCACTTGCAGGTAGTATTAATCATCTCTGTTGACATCCCACCAGACCAAGTAACCAGACAAAAATATTGCAAAACAAAAAATTGCCTATTTAGATGTACAGTACACAAAGACCTATTCAAAAGATAAGAACCTAAAACTTTATAAAGACAAAAATGTAATTGAAAACAAAGGGCAAAGATTTAAATAGGCAATTCACAAAAGAGGATGCTCAACATTTCTAGGAAAACTAATATTAAAATTGAAAGTACATCGACTCTTTCCCTCAGCAATTTTATTCTTGGATTACCTTCTCCATTAAATAAAAGAGTAAATTCATAAGCATGTGAATATACAAGATTTTTTTTTTTTAAGCCTTCATCACTTGATTCAGCAGACCCTCAAGTTCCCCCAAAAGTTTCCAGCCATGTCTGAGAAGCAGCCCTGGGGCATGGGCAGGCGAAGAGCGAGCTGTTTCAGGCCTGGCTGCTTCGGGCCTGGCCTCTGTTGCTCTGGTCCGCTCCACAACCAGCTGCTCTGGGTCTGGCCGCTGCTGCTCCGGGCCTGGCTTCTCCCGACCGGGCTGCTCTGGGCCCAGGATTTCTTTTAACAAACTATACAAACTAAATAATTATTAATAAGAAAGTGAATAATAAATTATAGATCCATTGAAAATGAGATATAAATGTAAAACTGAGTTAACTCATCTCTCAGAAAACACAGAATAATTTCTTACATTTGTTGATTAATGAGAAAAGCAAGATGCAGTCAAATGTATAGAATCTGATCCAAATTTTATAAACGAAATTAGGTATAAAGTAAGATTTTTAAAAAAAGCATGTGTAGGATTGAATGAGAGAGAGGAGAAACATTACCTCAAGAAATGTCAGGTGTGATGGTGAAGAATGCAAGGAGGGGAAAGAATGGCAAATGCAGCCACAGCAGAGGCTGCACAGGGAAACCATCTTACGGATGAAATCCTAATAGTGTGTATTTGTGTATGTGTTCATAGAAAGATGTATGAAAGAAAGTTAAGCAATGTGTTCGTTCTGGTATACTTAGTTAACAGAATTTCAGGGAAACTGTATTCTCTGTGTTGGTCTGGCTGTTTTTTGTTTCTTGGATTTTTACATTGAATATATATGCAAGCAAAAGTATTGATAAAGAAACTAAAACAGAATATGGGTATACCAATCTATGGATACATAAAAATCCTTGCTTGACCAGCATAGCTCAGTGGTTAAGCATAGACCTAGGAACCAGGAGGTCACAGTTTGATTCCCAGGCAGGACATATGCCCAGGTTGTGGGCTTTATCCCCAGAGTGGGTTGTGCAGGAGGCAGCTGATCCATGATTCCCTTTCATGGCGGATGTTTCTATCTCTCTCTCCCTCTCCCTTCCTCTCTGAAATCAATAAAAATAAAAAATAAAACCCTTTTTAAAAATTGTTGCAATCTGCGTGAAATAAAAGTAATATATCAAAATAAAGTAATATATTGAAAGTTTTCTCTTCATTGCCTAAAAATGAGCTAACTTTCTTGACAATGACAAATGAGTAAAAAATGCTTTGTAAATGCTACAGTGGGGAAGAAGGCAGTCTGGACCACTAAACATGAGTGGAGTCATTGAGCCTCATGGGAATTAAAGCTAGTAACCAGAGGAATAAATCACATTTGCCAATGGAAAAAGGTGGATATTCAAAGAGCAGATGAAATTATGTGAAGGTGAAGATGCTAAGTCCACATTCTATGACCTTCTTTTTTTCTTTTTAAAATCTGTTAAGATTTAAACTTTCTGTTTGAATTCCTCAGAATTAATGACATGCTTTTGTATCAGAATGGGTTCCTATAAGTATACTTTTAAGCCTAGAATGTGGCCACAAAATTCCACTCCACATATATTTTACCATATGTTTAATCATTCTTTTTCTCTTTGTGAGAGTAAAAACTATCTTGAATAAAACATTAAACTGCTAAGTCTTTCAAGGAGTTCCTATTTAAATCTTTCTTTCAAAACCTGCAGGACCTGTCTCACCATCATAAAATTCAAGTTAGAGCAAAAAAATACCCAGGGAGCAATCTTTCCAGTGCTAAAAAACTATGTATCAATTACTGACATAAGTCACCTTCAAGACTTAATTACAGGAAGTATTTATTTCTGTGCATACTGATCTCTGTCAAAGGGTTCAGTTCTTCCTTTAGGATAAAATACAAATGATACTGATCTCTTGCAAGTCCCAGAGCTCATTCATTATGTCTGAAGGTCCAGGGGATTAGACTTGGGGGGATGGGAGGCAAGCAGCCTTAGAAAGAAATGTTGGCTGTTATGTCTGGAATTTACAATATTCATCTTCCCTTGTGATGCATCTAATGTCTTGGTGCAGGTCCTTCTCCAGGATTGTCCACATAAATGGATAAGAGCTGTCTTATTATAGAGAAAGAGAATTATTAGATAGAGAGGTACGTAGATAGATAGATAGATAGATAGATAGACAGAGATAATAGATGATAGGAGAAAGAGAGAGTGAAATTAAAACTATCAATTTTTCTCCTGTAGGAGCTTATAATAGCACTACCATTTTTTTGTAACTTTTATTTACATATTTAATGCAACCTTGTAATTTGCAATAAGGCTATAAACTCCCTGCTCAGTTTTTCAAGTGTCATTGTTTTAAAATGGGTCATTAAAAATTTACTTTTGCTTTAATTAAACAAACAAAGTAAACATTTTATTCTTGCATGAACCTCCAGAATTTTCCATTAGTTATTTCTGCATTAAGCTTGACTGACTATCATGGTAAGGTGCTTTTATCATTTTGCTAAAGATAACCATGTGACTGATTTAAGCAGGGCAGGCTGTCTCCGACTTTCATATGCCTCCTGTCATTGGAATTCTACTGATCAGTAAACACCATTAATCTGCAATTTATGCAAATCAGAAACCTATTACATAAACTGTTTTAATAAGCAATAGAATCAGGGCTATTGTTAGTCCACTTATCTTAAAGAGAAGTGTTCTGTAACTGCAAAATATTACTCCACTATTATCAATTGCATTGTTGTTACTCTATTCATAAAACATTACATGAGATAGAGATATTTCTGTATAAAGTAGAATTACATTTCAGACAATGTTCTTTTTCAACAGCAGTGGTAAAGAGGTAACTGTGATAATGCCACAACATATTGTGTATTTATTTAATGCCATGCTGTTGGTGGTTTATAAAAACATTTATTTGCCTTTTTTTTTTTTTCTTCCTCATTACTTCTGATTTACTTCATTTTTGGCGTGGATAGGGAAAGAAAAGATGGAAGGAAAAACTCTGGTTAATTGTTCCAGAGAGGATAATAGAAGAAAAATATTGCATACAATTAAGACACTGGGCCATAAAAGATTTCAACTACTGTATTACAATGGCAATTTATTGCCTGAGCCTTAAAACATCACTACCTTTTCCTTGATGAAGAATGCAACAGCAAGTGATATGCTGAAGATGCCAGCGTGGGGTTCACAGATCCACAAGCTTCAGAATACTGAATACATTATTGCCACTGAAACCAAATCATTCATCTTATTCAGAATAACTTTGTGGATAGTTTATTTATGGAAGTCCATGACTATGTGTATTTCATCCCTGGTTTTATGTTAGATTGTCAGCCCCACTGTCCTGATATCTCTAAATATCTCGCCATATCTACTCTGTCTGGAAAGCGGTGGATTTACTGAAAGGCTAATTCATGTGAAGCTTCAGGTCCTTTGAATGATAGGGGCCCCTTCCAAGGTTCTTATCTACCTGTGCCTTGCAAATTATATATTTGTGATTTTAAAATTCTTTTTCATAAGTAACATAGAATTGTTTATGCTGCAGGCTCAACAAAATATAGATCTACTTTTACAATAGATATAATAAATCTTTGGTGTCTAATTAAATGAAAGGATGAATGACTGAACAAGCTAAGCAATCATTGCTTAAAGGTGGTATTTCATTCCTGCCCTACCTCACACACAGTGATCATCAATACATCACATTTGAGATCTGTATTTTTCCCTGAAAAATGTTGATGTCTAAAATTCTCTAACTCTAAACTTCTCCTATCTATAACTTTCTGGATATTACTTCCCCCATCTTTGGCTTAATCTGAAAAATCTTCTTTCCTCTTTCTTATGTTACTAGGTGTCTGTTTTCTTTTTTAAATCCATTCTCTCCCTTCTCAGCCTAGTTCCTATGGTCAGCAATTTGAGAAACCCTAAGAAGACACTCCTTGACCCTCTATTGACTCAACCCTATGTAGCTGAATCCTGCTGAAGAAAACTGTTAGTGATATTGAGAGCCTATCTTAAACTTTAATATATTATTTTATCCATATCTTACTGATCGCATAGTTAATATACAACACTACTATCTAAATGGAGACAACATTGTATTCCACTGACCCCCATTCATTCTCAGCTATTCATTCCCCCTCTCACTTTCCAATAGATACTGTAATACAATAGAGGAGGACCAAATATTGGTAAATGAAGTTTGAATTACTGAGTCTGTGTGTACTTGATGGGAAAGCTTAATATGGAAATCTTCAGATGGCATTGGCTATGATAAAAAATATCTAATTAGCTAGCTATCATCTATAGACAGATAGATAGGTAATGATTGATAGATAGATGATAGATACAAATACTATTTTAGATTAGGTATATAGATATATACCTACTATAGTAGATAGATAAATATACTGTTTTCATTTTACTAGATTTATACCATCCACAGGAAAATTATTTTTTTGTTAAATTAAAAAGAAATGTTAAGACAGGTCACTGAAATATTATCAGAGATTATATATTTAGAATTTAATTGCAAGTGAGTATTAAATACTCTTCATAGAAAGACATAATTTATTACTAACTTCTATGACTTTGAATTTCAGAGTACATGTCACATAGTATTGTTATTAGGTATGTCATTCCAACATATAAATTAAATTCCACAGTAAGAGGTTCAGTGCTGATGTCAGTATTAGGTTGGGAAAGAGAAAAACACGGCATTAAAATTCTAATGGAAACTTTAATTTTAGAAAAATAGATAAAGAATTTTTATTTCATTTAAGTAGATAGGAATCTCATTAAAACTGTCACATGATTCTAAGCTTTTCACAAATTAAAAGGTATAAAAATGTTTGCTATATAAAAAAGCACAGCTATTATAAATTGTACTAGTATGAATATGGGGTGTTATATATTCTTTCTGATTGGTGTTTCAGATTTCTTAGGGATCACTGGATCAAATGGCAGTTCCATTTCTAATTTTTTTTGAAACTCCATACTGTTTTCCACAGTGGCTGCACCAGTCTGCATTCCCACCAGTAATGAACCAGGTTTCCCTTTTCTCCACATCTTCATCATTTGTTGACCACTTTTTTTGGATTTTGCATATAGAGGTAAGCTATACAAATAAAATGGTATTATATCTATCTGTTCTCATATAACCTGAATACAGATAAGGAATTATTCACAATCAAAATCTACAAAATGAGTGAGAAATAATCCCCCTGACGGAAAGACAGCAAACATAAATGTGTTTTCTGAGTCTTAATCTGTGAAAATAACTTTTTTTTAAGGTATTATATGTGTACATATCTTACCAATCCCCCCCACTCCCATACATGCTCTTCCTCCCCAGATTGTGAAAATAACTTTTAAATGTGTCATGATTTGTGATAGTTAATACTATTCAACTGATAAATATGCCTATATTAGTAATTTTTTCAGAGGAAAAAAAACTACAGGATATATGTCAAGAGAAAGAAATTTGGCTCACATGATTAAGGAGGCTGAGAAGTCCACCATCTGTTGTCTGCAAATTGGAGACTCAGGGAGGGCAGTGGTATCTGAAAGCTGATGGCTTAGGTTCTAGTTCAAGCCTTCAGGCTTGAGAACCAGAAGCACTGAGGGCAGCATTTTCATGCCCCACTCTCAGCAGAAAGTGGGCAGGTCTTGCTTCCCCTACCTTTTTGTCTATTGAGTGATGCTCACCCATTTTGGAGGGCAAACACTTTGATTAGCCTGCCAATTTAAACACTAATCAACACTGGAAACACTCTCAGGAATACACCCAGAAATCATGTTTGGCCAGACAGCTGGACATCCTTTGATACACACAAGTTCACACATAAAATTAATGTTCACAATGTATGATGTTAACCAATCTGAATGTTCTTTGATTCACAAGACTAATGCTTTCTGTAAAAAAAGTGATGATTTCAAAGATATACCTAAAAATAAGATAAAACTAAAAAATAGGAAATACTGTGGTTCTTTTATAGTCAATATAGCTAATTAATAGCATCTATAAAATGTTCCAATTCATTACATTCAATCAATTATAACATTTGTTTCCCCTATGTCTCATATTCATAAGAATATGAAATCTAATTCCACATAAATATAATTTTGTAAATAGCATATTTTAAAACAGAATGTGCATTCTCACCATTGACATTTCAAAAAGGTAAAGCACTCTTATATGGTTCAAATTAACAATGGGGAATATTGACTCTTCAAGAAATCAGAATGTCTATCTCTGAACTGATCAGCCAGCATTTACCAAAATTTTACCCAGGACATTTGAATGGGATGGACTTTAGGATACATTTTCCTGTACTGTTCCAATTTCTCTTCACATTATGTTAGTTCTAAAGAAAGCAATTCTTTGGGTTACACAATGGCATCACCAAAATAAGATTTAATAACAAATTGCCAGTTTTTACAGTGTGACACTAACATAAATGATGACTAAGAATAGCTGCATCCTTTGAAAACTGATAGCTCAACATTTTGTTCTGTATGTTGGTCTTGGTCTCTTGTTCAAAGCGTCACATGAGAAACCTAGAGTGACAGGATAGGAGAGAGACCATCCCTTCAGATAAACCAAGGCATTTGTTTTCTAAATTTCAGTATACTCATTTTTTTCAATTTGACTTTTTAAGTTTTCATACTAATTCTTTCATAAATCATAACTTTATGTGATTTAACTCATAGCCTCCTTACTGAAGAACTCTTTTCTTCAGAAGAGAATTACATTTCTTCACAACAGAAAAAAAAAAGCAGTGTTGTTAGTCAAACTTAAAAAAAAAAAAACAAAACTACTCCTCATAACTGGAAACCTATCAAAATATCTATATGTTCCTTTTGCTAAAGTAAATTTGCATACATGGTTCACAGCTAGAATGTGGGAATTCAAATTGTGGAACTCAAATCCTTCAAAATAGAAATAAAATACAGTTCATGAGTGATAGCTAAGGTTCCCCCATCCCTCCTATGTGTTATCAGCATGCCAGGATCTTTCATCAGACTATGATTCAACTGGGATGCCGAAGAAGGCGGACACAGATAGATTAAACCTCTGACAGTTCCCATCCGTGTTATATTCTTTTAATAGAGCTTCAGAAGGCAGCAGCACACACAATGCATGCCATGTGTGATTGATAGAAAGTCTAGGTTTGCTTACTCTAATTTACAATGAGGAGCAGCGTCTACTCGGGCATATTATATCTGAGCACTGACAGCGAAGGCAGGTACAGTCTGCCTGCAGACTTTCAAACCAAGTACAGATTTAATTCCCATCCATCATCAGAAACATAGATTTATCTAAAATAAACTTAATGCATCTCCTTTTTTAACAAATGATGACTTTGATAGAATCTGTTTTGTCTCATATAGGAAAGCTGGTTGTCAATTTAATTCAACAACTACTGTGAGTACCCCTGACTTGCTAGACACTGCTTCAAGGATGAAATATGTACATTAATTAATGAGCCCTTACTTTTCCAGAACTTTTAATTAGGGCATAGGTTCAGGTTGGAAATAAAACAAGTGTAAAAAATTACTAAATACTACACAGAATATAATGGTGTTTCAAAGCACTGTGTGTTCATCTCTAGTGATGACAGCTAGGGAAATCCTCATGGTGGTTAGCAAAGAGCAATAGCTTTATATTTAAAAATCAATAATCATTTTACACTCGTGTGTGTGTGTGTGTGTGTGTGTGTGTGTGCTTCTTCAAAAAAAAAACTACTTAAGAAAAATAACTGCCTCCATTTTACAAATGAAGAAAACATAATCTAAGAAATAAGGCTGGAAAGTTGTTCAACTTAGATGAAAGCTATGACTTCAGATTATGTACTGCTTGAAAAATTCATTGGTTGACTAAATGAATTTGGAAACATGGATCTGGATGCTGATGATAGAAACTAGAATATGAATGGGAAACTGAAGGGGGACTAATTATTGAAATGTGCAAGTGGGTATGATATCAAAAAAGAAAATATAATTAATTTCTCAAACATTACAAAATTTTCAAGATGTAAGAAATGCTTTTAATTCCTATTAATATTTTCTCGCAGAGTATATTTACTGCAATCTGAAAATTTTTTTCTTTTTCAGAAAGTTTTAATTTTATTTTATTGAATTTTTTGAAGTGACCTTAGTAAATTATACTGGTTTAAGGTGTACAATTCTATAATATGTCATCTGTATATTGTATTGTGTGCTCACCACACCAAGTCAAGTCTCCTTCCATCACCATTTATCCTCCTTTACAGTCTTCTATCTCTCCCCATCCCCCTTTCCTGCTGGTAACCACCATACTGTTGCCTGTGCCCTCTCTGTTCTTGCTTATGTAGTTTCTGATGAAAGTAATAATAATAGTAATGTCCTTGTTCATCTATAGGTTTCCCCTTCTGGTGATTTCAAGATTACCTCTTGTCCTGCTTTTCTATAATTTGAAATGATAGGCCTAGATATGTTGGGGTGAGGGGTTGTTTTGGTATTCATTGGCTTGTGTTTTTAAAGTTTCTGGATCCATGGTTTTGTATCTGTCATAAATTTGGGAAAATCCTCAACCACTATTGCTTCAAATATTTCTTTGGCTTCAAGTTCTTTTTTTTTCTTCTTCTGATATTCCAGTTACACATAGTAAGTTGTTCTTTTAATATTTTCCCTAAGATCTTCCTTATCTTTCCTATCTTTGGATTTAGCTGGGAAAGTTCCCATTGACCTATCCTGAGGTTCACTGATGGTTTTTTTCTCTTTGCCAAGTTGAGTCTACTGATAAACTGTAACACTCTTTGTTTACCTTATAGTGGTTTTTATCTAGTCCTTTGTTTGGATTTGCTTTTTTAGTTTCCTTCTTCCTGTTCCTATTTCCTATGCTTACATATTGTTTACTTTTTTCCAATATAGGACTTAACATATAAAATATATCTATTTTAAATTCTTTGCTTAATAATTCCAATATCTATGTAAAATCTAAGCCCAGTTCTGATAAAATCTTTGCCTCTTCAGGGTGATTTTTTTCTTCTTTCCTTTATCAGGTCAATGTTTGTTTAAAGCTGGGCGAGTTTTATCAGGTAATAGGATCTGAGATAAATAGCACTTTCTATGGAAGACTCATAATAAACTTGTTAGAACTTAGACCATTTTTAATTTTATCAGAGGCTTCAAGTTCCTCTACTGTCCTCACTTTTGTCTCTCATATTATCTTTGGGATCATGTAAGAAATGCTTCTTAAATAAGATTATGCCTTAAAATGCTGTAAATTGTCATCCACTGTTATTAAATTGGATCCCTGTTGGTGTGGTACAGTAAGTTTTCCATAACCTTTCAATTAAGTTCAATTAAATTGTAGTAGGATGGAGGTGGTCAATGGGTGGGAAAGTACCTGTAATACTTTCAACAATAAAAACAAATTTTAAAAAATGTAGTGGCCTGTGCCTCAGCTGTAAGGCCATTAAAAGTGTATCTCTGCTGTTACAGTATTTGCTGCCCTTCCCTTCTCCCTCCCCCTCCCCCTCCTTCCTTCCTTCCTTCCTTCCTTCCTTCCTTCCTTCCTTCCTTCCTTCCTTCCTTCCTTCCTTCCTTCCTTCCTTCCTTCCTTCCTTCCTTCTTTCCTTCCTTCTTTCCTTCCCTGCCTCCCTCTCTCCCTCCCTCCCTCTTTCCATGGCGTGGCTGCAGATTATCAGTCTATTTCCAGTCTACTTCTACTGCCCCTTGTTGGGCTTGAGTGAAGAGGGATTCATTTTCTCCAGCTGAGGTATGTTGTCAGAACTGACTTTGGCTGAAGTCTTTTTCCTTGGAAAGCAGACCTTTGTTATGTAGAGAGAACTGGTTCCGCTTCTCTTTTCCTGCCAGAGCCCGGCGAGGCTTGGTCCCAGGTTCCTGCAGAAAAGTGCGCAGACCCTCTTAAGGCTGCAGCTCCTCCGGGATTCTCTCTCTCACTGGTGCATGCTGAACCTCTACCGGTTCACCAAAACTGTCATTTAAATGTTTCAAACAGTTTATAGTTCCAGTAAATTCAGATCCAAGTAAGCAGAAACAGATCTTGCTTTCTCTTTTTACACATGTCTAACTATCTCTGAATGGGTCTACCTTTTCTGATTTCTGGGTGGCAAATTGCTTTGTGACCTCAGTTCTCACAGGGGTCCTGATTTTCAGTTTGTCCACATATTTCTCATAGTAAAATAGAAGAGCAAAAACTTTCAGGCTCTTCATGTCAGATCTAAAGCTAGAAGTCCCAATAGTGAGATTTTTAAAACTGTGTTTTTATTTTTTATCCTATTCTCTATTACTTTTGTAATAAGTTTTAAAAATCATACTTGTAAATGGAATTGGTGCTTGAGGAGGAAAGCAACAGTTTTCTGGAAGATTTATGAACACACAAATACTTATTCTCTAACAATGCAGAAATGAATAATGACGTGCTTAAAATTTAAAGATTTCAAGCATATACCAGATTACTTTCTCCAAAATTATTTATCACTTTCACACTTAGGAGAGTCACTATAAACTGAAGAATGCTCCTCTGAGCTTTCCACATGCTGTTTTTACTCCTATAATTAAAATATGCATTCCAGTCTGATTTGTAACATAGTTCACAGTATTTGAGTCTATCTGCTCCATGAGATAGTCTGAAATTGTATCTTTGTATTAACTAGAGCTGCATTTATGCACATAATAAGCACTTAAGAAATGTTTTTTAATTAAATTGAAGCCAAAGACAAAAATGTACCATTTTCCTACATAAGTAATATGTTTAACAAAATGTAAAATAATTAGTACCTTTGTACCCCAAATTTTCTGTTCTTAATATACAGGATAACCTCCATAAATGGTATAAGGGCCCATTAGCCTAATTTTTGGAAATACCTAAAACTTTGACCCCTAATTTTTAGAAATACCTAAAAACTTGACCCACAATCCTCAGGTCAGCAATGACGATAGATTATATTATTTTGTCCTGGGACAGTTGAGAGTAATGAAAATTTGGTTCATATCAAAGTATACTGTGATCTTACTTCTAATTGTATTAATACTGTATGGTTCCAAAATGAATGGCATATTCCTGGCCTGTATAAAGTGTTTGTCATTTACTCAAAAAACCTATGTGCCAAAGTGTATAACTTGACTGCAGATTTTGGCCATTTTTTTCCCACCTATATATATCAAAGCTAAGTGACAGATATGACCAAATGACTGGAACATGCTCAACATAAGAGCTGCCCTCTGGTGGTCAGTGCACTCTCACAGTCAGTCTCATGTGGTCCCTCCTCCACCACCCGACCCCGGGTTGGCAGGCCAACCTCCTGCAGTCCTTCCCCCTGGTCGCCCAACCTCCTGCGGTCCCTTCTCCTGGCCAACTGTCCCTCCAATAGACCTCAGTTACCAGCCAGGCAGAGGGATCCCTGGTGTATAAATTTCTGCACCAGGCCTCTAGTGTCTAATAAGGCTCTCAGACACTCAGATGTTATCATCTACAACTATGTGACACCGAGATGCCAGCACAAGGAAGCTTCAACATATGAAGTTAGGAGGATATAACCACTCAGTTTATAACATGGGAAAAGCCTTATTTCAAAACTCTCTATTATTTTCCTTCCAACTTCTTCCTATACATCTTAAGAGTACATAAAATGAACAACTTCCAATACATGAAAAATCCAATTTCTGCTTCTCAGTCTCAAAACAGGTCTCAGTCTTAAAACACCCTTCTTTTAGAATACCCGGGGTGCTTGTTAAAAATGACTTTGTTTGTTTTGCCAAACTCAGACGCATTGAATTGGAATAGATGAGAAAATATCACATTAGCATTTTCACTTAATTCTCCATTTGAATCTATCTTACATTAAATTTTGTAAACTACGCCGGGACCGGTTTGGCTCAGTGGATAGAGCGTCGGCTTGGGGACTGAAGGGTCCCAGGTTCTATTCTGGTCAAGGGCATGTACCTTGGTTGTGGGCATATCCCCAGAAGGGGGTGTGCAAGAGGCAGCTGATCGATGACTCTCTCTCATCGATGTTTCTAACTCTCTATTTCTCTCCTTTTCTCTCTGTATAAAATCAATTAAAAAAAATTTGTAAACTACAACTTAGATTTTAGAAATAAACATAATAAAAATAATTTTAGAATATCATAAACATTTTTCAAAATTATATTTTAAGTTTCCATTATTTAATTTTTTATTTTTCATGCATTTATCTATCCTCTCTAATTCCCAGCAGCCCTGAACTCTGACTTCACTCATTTTAAATTCTGTATAAATATATCTTTATTGTTAAAGGTAGCATACTCATGATGTGTCTAACTTTCCTTTTATTCTTGATGGTGTCTTTTGTCTCATTTTGTGTTAAAGGTCACTTAAGTGGATTTTTCTTTTCCTCACTTCAAAAATATATGTAGGGTGAGTTCAAAAGGCAGCCAATTAATGATTCTCTCCTTCTCCCTTCCTCTATGAAATAAATAAAAACATATCATATATATACCAGCCCAGGACTATACTTGTCATGCTTCATATTTGGGTGGGGTTCAAAGCAAATAAGGTCACCTCAAACAAGAAAAATAAAGTCCCTTTGAGATAGCATTCTTTATGGATTTGTATAAAACAGTATATATACTTCAGCAGTGCTCTGGCAAATTATGAGCTTTTATTTGCCATCAGCAGTCACCCTAAGATGCAATGTCTCAGGTGCTAAAAGGTGTATATTTTGAAACAAATCTTCGTTGTGAAATTCTCCGAGCCCTCTAAGTTATCAACATTGGAGCTATGACTTTATGTTACTGCTAGTTATCTTCAAACCACAGTGCTGAAAACTCCAATATGCCTCTCAGGATGATTTGACATGGATGTTTATCACCAAAGACAAACATGTCATTATCCTGCCATTTATGCCAAAGTCTGGCCCCAGGCTCCGTTTATACCAGCGCTGATATAGCATATCCCCATTCTGTCCCCCTGATCACAGACTTCCTCCAGGCGTCACTGCATTCCATTAAAACTGCTATTAATCAAAACATAGTTTAAGGCAATATGTAAAAAGATCAGCCTCCATAAAGCCTAGTCTTAATAAAACTAAATATGTATCAATTACCACTTTCCCAGAGGAGTCCACCTACTCTAAATTTCAGAGGAGTGAAAATGACTAATGGGAAGTGTATGGAGGACACTGAATATTAGAGATAGAATGCATATGTATTTTTTTATTTGGGCTACTGAGATAACTACTCATTTAGCTGGGATCAAGTTCCCGTGTCGAAACGTCATGCTTTTCAAAATAATTAGCATCATTTAGTTGGTAAAAGAAGCAAGAATGACAGTACTATGGAAATATAACAGATTTTTGAAGGGGCCTTTACAGATTTTTCAAAACTTCATCACAATTGATGAAAAAAGTAGATATTTATCAAGTACGATTATATTTTAAGTGTACTATGTAATTGTTGATTCTTTAAAAATTAGAACATGTTTATTTCCAGTTATGTTGTATTTTTAATATCAAAACTATACTTGAATTTTAATACATTTCATGAACTGTTTTCCCTAAGTGGACACATTTGATCCCAAATGCAATCATGTTATACAAGTTTATAAAGCATCTTCAGAAATAAATACCAGAAATTAAATAGTAAAAGTATTAACTTATGAATATGCAAGTTGTATTAAATTTGTTTTCTGAATTTCAGGGACAATAAATATGATTATAAAAAACTTGTATGATAATATCTATTACATTTATGCTCTAGTTTGTTCATCAATATTTAATTATCATCATTTAATTTAAATAAGCCATGCCATTTAAAATGCATCATGGGCACACAAAAAAAGTATCTAATACCCCACTGCATTATTACATGTCTGTTAGATTTTATTAGATTATAAAAGTTATTTCTCTAATATAAACACTTTGAAAAAAAATTTACTTAAAGAAAACTTTATAAAAATTAAAAATTTCTAAAGTGCTTTTTTTCCTACTACCAAACTACAGTGGACACTAATATATTGGGTTTCTGACCCAATATCTGTTCTAGCCTCACTCCTTCTTACTTAATTCAATTCACAGAGCCACCCACTTCCACAAAGACATAGGAATCAGAAGAACTTGATACCATCTCTGGTATTATAGTCTATAAGCTAATTGTAATAATTTTACTCCCCCTGCTAGTGATTGGTGTGAAAATGATCATGTGACCCAATGCCAGCTAATGAGGCATTTGAGCTAATCTTCTGAGGGCATCTGTAAGTGACACAGAAAGAGATGTCTTTTACTGGGCTTTGGTATGGCTGGGTGGGGTTACTGGGACTATTACGGTGACCCATACATGAATCTTAGGATAAAAGGATAACATGGAGTAGGGAATATCCAACAGAACCTAGAATCCACTTTACCTCTCTACTTCAGCTTAAGTGTCTTTGTTACTTAAATTGCACATAAGTGAAACATCAATCCTCCTTAAAAACAATCAGACAATGATTATGGAATATTTAAAGACATGGATGAGATTCCATCACTTTCAGAGATCAGGAACCATTTACAAATTCTTCCTTGCCTTTAGCCTAATCTTGCCTAATGTCACAGATTAGGTTACTAGCTTTATTTTTTAGAAGATGAAAACTAAAATTCCATTAGTGGTAATGCTGTTTGATTTTCATAGTACTTTAATTGGGCAACAAGCAAATAAAAGTAAAAACCCAGGAGATTACTGCTTTACATAAAGCATAAAATAAAATAAAAATGTTACCAGGCTTAAATACAAAAAGACAAGTTCTTTTGGGCAGATTCCTTTTGTGCTGTTTATAGGTTATTGGTACAGAGGATGGCTTAGTTGACTTGCAGTTCTATGAATTCAATAATTTTTAGAGAAGATATGATCACACTGATGTGCCATGGTAAATAAAAAGTACCTTAGAAAATGTTTTTCACCAGTAATCTTATAATCAAGATATTTTGCCTCCATAGACTGTGCCGATATTAAATGTTGCAATGTGGATGAGATCAAATAAAGAACTTAGCTAAGATAACTAAAAATAAAGTAAGATCATAGAAAGGCAAAATTAATAATGGATAGGCCTAGATTCTCTTTGAAATTCTGGCACAAAAGAAATATAATCTCTTGGTTTCCATATCTTATTTCTCTGCTGTTACCCTTTCCTGTGTTCTGGCACTTCACATAACTTGAACTTTTTAAATACTGATTTTAAAGCTAGCCTCGTGCTTACAAACACCAGGAACTAACATACTAGATTATAAAAAGAGAACAAAATCAATAAGAGGAAGGCAAAACCACAAAAAAAAAAGCCATCAACAGAACAGAAATCTTTTGAAAAATTGTTGAAAGATATAATCCATAGAGAAACAAATACTTCAAAAAACCATGATTAAAATGTCTAAAAGTATTTTATGAAAATAGAAGAGGCTCAGGGGCTTCTAATCTCACTATGTATTAAATGAATGCAAGAAAAAAGAGCTGCTGAGATATCTATCATGGTGATTAGTTTGGAAACTGCCTTTGAAGCAGCTGGGCCAGGTAGTCGTGCCCCTGACACTGTGTATGCAGCAGGCAGCGGTAGCCTTTGCCCTCAGGCGGACCACTGAGCACGAAGATGCAGAGGCAGGGCTGTGGCCATGGTAACAACAGACCATAGGGAGGATGGAAAGTCTCCCCACACCCATTGATAACTGGCAGAGGCACTTTGCTGGAAGCAGTGCAACTAGACCTACTAGTATCTGGAAAGCAAAATATACTGAGGATAACAATATTCCAAAGCCATCGCCATAAAATAGAAGGATCATGCTCCACAGACAAAATCTTGATTCCCCAGAGAAAAACAAATAAATACTATGATAACATTTCAAATCACTAAGAATAAAAGAAACCCCATGATGCTTTCAGATATTAAATAAAATAAATCAAATTGGCATCAAACATTTTTATTATTAATTAAAACAACAGCACATCATAACGCTAACCAAAAACAAAACAAACCCCCAAATTCTCAAGTACCAATCTTCTCCACAGTTCACATACAAACAGGAAGAAAAAATAAGAACATTTTAGAAGATGCAAAGACCATGAATGAAGAATTTCTTGAGACCATATACAAACATATAAAATATTGCTCAAGATAAAAAGTACAAAGTACACAAACCATTAGTGAAAAAAAAGAATCTCTAATCAATGTAAGCTACATCTTTTTTAATAAATAATGTAAAGAAGTAATAACTAGACCGGGACCGGTTTGGCTCAGTGGATAGAGCGTCGGCCTGCGGACTGAAAGGTCCCAGGTTCGATTCCGGGCAAGGGCATGTACCTTGGTTGCGGGCACATCCCCGGTGGAGGGTGTGCAAGAGGCAGCTGATCGATGATTCTCTCTCATCAATGTTTCTAACTCTCTATCTCTCTCTCTTCCTCTCTGTGAAAAATCAATAAAATATATTTATAAAAAAAGAAAAATTCTTTAAAAAAAAAAAAAAAAGAAGTAATAACTAGGAAGTGAAGCAAGTTGTAAGGAAAATGAAGTGGAAAGACAAGTGCGTGTATAGGAAACCCCTGGAGTCTCATGAATGCTTCCAATTGTCTGACCCTGTGGGATTGCTGCAGGTGCTCATACATTTTCAAATACAGATCAAATGTGTGATACCCTAGAAAAAATAAAAATTGTCAAAATTGCCTAAAAGAGAAAAAGGAAATATAAATAAAATGTCCCTAGAGGAAAGTGGAGAAGGTAATGGATAAAAATCTATGCCTAAAATTCGGCTTCAGGCTGAATCAGTTGTAGCTAACAAAAGAAAATTCCTTTGTTATACAATCCACTTCAGAGAATAAGGAATAAAAATAATATAAAATAAGAAAGAGAAGTGCCCAGGCTAAGTGGTTTGGTTCATTGGAACATCTTCCTGTACACCAAAAGGTTGCAGGTTGGATCCCCTGTCAGGGCACGTTGCAGGAGGCAAACAATCAATGTTCCATTCTCACCATGATCTGTCTCTCTTTCTCTCTCTTGGCGTGAAAGGTGCCAAGCTTTGCTTCTTTTGTTCTGAAGCCCACTCTTGTTTTATATGGCCTTTTACAGATGGGATCCCCTCCTCTAAGCAGCTCAAGTTGAGAAGCAGAGAGGCTGGAAACACAGCTGCTAAGAGGCTGAGAAGGCAAGCAGATTTATGGCCAGTCTTATCTGGTAGAAGACAGAGAACTGAATGAAGATAACCTTGGGAAAATGTTAGGTTTTAAGTTGGAATCACTTAAGGATGACCTTCTAAGACTAAAACTAATCTAAAAATAGACAAGTTTTTATAGCGTTTAAAAACTAACTCCAAAAATACTTTATCATTGCCTGTATTAAGGATATCTGATTGTATTCTAACTACCTACCAGAAAAATTTTTAAAAACTACCTGATAGAATGATGCATAACTTAAGCCCTTGTATAATTATTAATTTATAATGCCTGACATGGGTTTTGAAAGGGCTTGTTGGGGGAAAATTGTCAGGGGGGCCTGAGCCCACAGTTGTGGGGAGGAGGGAGGAAATAAATAATGAATATAACAGAAGAAAGCATGAGAAAAAAAATAAAAGACATGTTCAGGTGATTCAGAGTCTTCAATTTTCTGATATGAACTCCAAGAATGAAAAATGTATTCAAGAAAGTGAAATAGGAAAATCATCCCCCAGGGGATCCAAGATGGCTGCGCCCAGGTGAACACCTAGCCGCAGCCACACACAACAATTTCAATAAAATACAACTAAAATATAAAACGGACATTGCCCAGAACTACAGGAAGGTTGACTGGAAATTCTACAGCGAGAAGCAAGGAGAAAACCAGAAGGAGGCGCGGAGGAGCTGGAAAAGCCCAAGGTACGGAGACGCGGCGTGCGGAGAGGACGGAGCCGGAGAGGAAGGAGGCCGAGTGCCTGGCGGGCGTTCCCTAGAGGAAAGGAGATAAAACTTCGACTGTGCTGGGCCCCCGACTGCTCTGAACCCCGGTTCTGGGCCAGACCCCGGGGACTCAGGCTCAGCCATAGGGAGCCGGGCTGTAAGGCGGAACCCCGGGGAGAGGCGAAAGGAGGTCCCGGAGGCGCGCACACTGAGCGCAGAGAAGGGACGGTCGGCTATGCCGCGGGATTGCCCTGACGGGAAGGAGACTGGGGCTCCAGACTGCTCTGAACGCCACCTCCAACTCCACTTCCAACTGAACTGAACCCCAATACCGGGCTCATTGGGGGAGAGCATAGACTGTTTGGCAGCAGGCGAAAATCGAGGGCACCCTTCTCTCAGAGGCTCCGGCAGCGAGCACTGAAGGACCCGCATAGGGCGGGGCTGACAGAAGCCAAAGCTGCAGGCTCCACCCTGAAACCCCATCCCATCTGTAACTGCGAAATGCGACAACAAAATAGATCACAAACGAAAGAAATGGAGGACAAAAGCGTCTGGATATAGAGTTCAAATCTACGCTTATAAGGTTTTTCAAGAATTTCCTAGAAAAGATGGATAAGGCCTATGAGGATATGAAAAGAGATCAACTAGAATTAATAAGGAGTCAACAAGAAATGATAAGGGATCAACAAGAAATAAAGAATACATTATCTGAAATAAAAAATATTTTACTGAGTCCTAAAAACAGAAGGGAAGGTCGCAAGAATCAAGTCAAAGATTTGGAACATAAAGAGCCAGAAGACACTCCTCCACAGAAGCTAGAAGGCAAGAGAATCCAGAAAATTGAAGATAATGTAAGAAACCTCTGGGACAACTTCAAGCGAACCAACATCAGAATTATGGGGGTCCCAGAAGATGAGAGAGAGCAAGATATCAAAAACATACTGAAAGAAATAGTGACAGAAAACTTCCCCCACCTGGTGGAAGAATTAGACTTACAAGTCCAGGAAGCGCACAGAACTCCAAACAAAAGGAATCCAAAGAGGACCACACCGAGACACATCATTATTAAAATTCCAAGAGCAAAAGACAAAGAGAGAATATTAAAAGAAGCAAGAGCAAAGGAGGTAGTAACTTATAAAGGAGCACCTATACGGTTGTCAGCTGACTTCTCAACAGAAACCATGCAGGCCAGAAGGGAATGGCAAGAAATATTCAAGGTGATGAATAGCAAGAACCTACAGCCAAAAATAATCTACCCAGCAAAGCTATCACTCAGAATCGAAGGCCAGATAAAGAGCTTCACTAATAAAATAAAGCTAAAGGAGTTCATCACCACCAAACCAGAATTATATGAATTGCTGAAGGGGGTTCTTTCAGAAGAGAAAGTAAACAAAGATAAAAATTATGAACAACAAATACGTAACTATCAACAAGTGAATCTAAAAACCAAGGAAATTTAAAAAATCTGATGAACAATATTAACTGTTGAATATAATAGAATCAGAGGTATGGAAGGGGAGTGAACTGACGATTCTTGGGGAAAAGGGGAGAGGGGGATGTGGGAAGAGACTGAACATAAACTGTGCACCTATGGATGAGGACAATGGGGAGAGGGGAAAGGGCAGAGGGCTGGGTGGGAACCTGGTGGAGGAGAGCAATGGTGGTGGTGGGGGAAAGGAACATTTGTAATAATATGAACAATAAAAACTTATTAAAAAAAAAAAAAAAAAAAGAAAGTGAAATAAGCCAAAACCGGTTTAGCTCAGTGGATAGAGCGTCGGCCTGTGGACTGGAAGGTCCCAGGTTCGATTCCGGTCAAGGGCATGTACATTAGTTGCTGGCATATTCCCAGTAGGGGATGTGCAAGATGCAGCTGATCAATGATTCTCTCTCATCGATGTTTCTAACTCTCTATCCTTATCTCTTCCTCTCTTAAAAAATAAATAAAATATATATATTTTTAAAAAGAAAGTGAAATAAGCCAGTCAGAAAAAATATAAGTATTACATGATTTCACTTATATGTGGAATCTAAGGAAAAAAATAAACTGATGAACAAAATAGATCCAGAGACATAGAGGCATGGAACAAACTGTTGAATCTCAAAGGGAAGGCAGGGGAAAGGTGGGTAGGTGGGAAGAGATGAATCAAAAGACTTGGATGCATATATGCATAACCCATGGACAGAATCAATGAAGTGGTGAAGGCCTGGGCTGCAGGTTGGGGGCTGGCTAGAAGAAGTCAATGTGGGAAAAAGGATGATATATGTAATACTTCCAATAATAATTTTTTTTAAGGAAAGAAAAACCCAGGACACTTTCCAAAGCCTAGTAAAAATTACCACTTATTAAGTAAAGAGAGAGAAACATGGTAATATAAAGAACTTCTCAAAAGAAATGAGAACTATAAGAGAGAATTAGTTACATTAGCAGTGAAAAACACTTGAGTGAAATTAAGATTGCAATTGATGAGGTTAATTAATAGCTGTAAAGAAGATGGGTGCTCTAGAAGGTAGACCAATGAAAAATATCCACACTGAAGTATAAAGAGGGAAACATTATGGAATATAGAAAAAGATCAAAGATATTAAAATCAAATAGGACAAGATAAAAACATCTTGCATGTATATCATTTGAGTCTTAGAAAAATTCGAGAGAGAATGATGCAGAAGTAATATTAGAAAACATAATAGCTAAGAATTTGCTGAATTGCTGTAGCCAGTTTGGCTCAGTGGATAGAGTAAGGGCTTGTGGGACAAATGGTCTAGGGTTTGATTCTGGTTAAAGACATGTATCAATACCTTGCTTGCAGGCTCCACTCTTGTCCGAGCACCTGTTGGGGCTTGTGCAGGAGGCAACTAACCAATGTGTTCCTCTCACATCAATATTTAGCTCTGCTTTTTCCTCTCTCTCCCACTCTCTCTAAAACTAAATTGGAAAAACATCCTCAGGTGAGGATTAAAATAAAAAAAAAGAAGTATCATATACTACAAGGAGTATCAAAACAAAAAACTGTACTAAGCAAATCATAGTAAAACCACACAAAACCAAAGATAAAATGAGAGAGAAAACATTTGTCTTAAAAGACACAACTTTACAACAAAAGCTAACTTCTTGAAATAAATGAGATACCAGAAAACAAACCGAGAAAGAGAGAGAGAGAGAGAGAGAGAGAGAGACAGAGAGAAAGAGAGACAGCGAGAGAAAGAGAGAGAACCTCACTAAAGGCTGAATTAAAGCCAAATAAAAATATTTTCAGATAATAAAATGGAAATAAATGTTTTTGCTAATCAAAGAAAAAAAGAAGAAAGAACAAATGGATTCTTTTTCAGGCAGAAAGAATACAATCCTCGGTAGAGCATGGAAATGTAGGAAAGAATGATGTAACTGTGTAATGACAATGGTGAATATGTGGGTAAGTATAAGTGAATATTAATCCCATAAAATAATAATATGATCCTGGACAATGTAGCTCAGTGGTTCAGCAACTACTCAATGCACCAAAAGGTCACCAGTTTGATTCCTGTTCAGGGCTCATGCCCAGGTTTCGGAGCATGCAGGAGGCAGCCAATCAATGCTGGGATTTCTCTCTCATTGATGTTTCTATTTTTCTCTCCCTATCCATTCCTCTCTTTCTATAATCAATAAAAACACATTTAAAATAATAATAAATATGAGATATTTAAAATAGAAATGAAATATATGAAACCAAAAACATACAGAGGGCTTAAATAGAACTAAAATGTCATCATTTGCAGCAACCTGGATGGAATTGGAGAACATCATGCTGAGTGAAATAAGCCAATCAATGAAAGAGAAACACCACATGACCCCACTCATTTGTGGATAATAAAGATCATTATAAACTGATGAACCAAAAGATAGATATAGAGACAGTAAAGCAACAAGCAGATTGTCAAATTACAGCGGGGAGGGGAGGAGGATCTGGGGGAGATAATAGATCAACCAAAGGACTTGTATACATGCATATAAGTACAACCAATGGACATAAAACTCTGGGGAGGGAGGGGATATGTGGGAGGGAGGGAGGGGGGCAGAAAAAATCATTAAAATATGTAAAAAAATAAATAAAAATAAAAAAATAAAATGTTTTAAGATATGGTAATTTACAAAACACTCGAAAAAGTCATTATGCCTATTGTAATCTCAAAGTTAACCAGTTTTTAAAAATGGTAGTAAAAGAATATGAAACTAACAACATGATAGAAGTTGAAAATAGAATACTAAATATATGTGAGAATAACCAAAAGATAGAAAAAAAGAGAGGAGAGACAAAAGAACTGGGATAGTTTTAAACAAATAGTAAGAAGATAGATTGGAAATCAATATATGAACACTTACATTACAAAATAACATTCTGAATTCTAATCAGAAAAACAAAAATAGCAATACTTAAAATACAACTACATGTTAATTTGGAAACAGACATGTTGAATACAGGGCACAAAAGGTTAAAGTTAAAATATAGAGAAAGATGTGTAATGTTAATACTAACCAAAAAGAGAGCCATTGACCCTATACAAAATGAGATACAGCAGACACTAAGATGAAAGTGTTATTAAAGATAAACAGGCAATTAAAGAGGCAGTGGTTACTTCGAGGACTAGCCACCTCTGGGGAGGGGCACAAAGCAATCTTCTTGTTCAGCAGGAAAGGTTCCATTTTTTATCTGAATGATTACGCGACATGATCAGTTTGATGAAAATCCTGAAATTGTGCATTTAAGTACATACTCTCCTTTATGTCTCTTAGACTTTAATAGAATGTTACTTAGAAGGAGGACCCTCCTCCTCAAAAATGACCTGAAGACTCAGAAAAGCTCCAAAGGAGACGTGGGCCACTGGGAACCCAGAAGCTGGAGCAGAGGCATCGCTGGGGTTCTAGTGGCTGGAGCAGGGGCCCTCATTTGGATTGTCAAGGATTTGATAAAAGGCTCCTACAGAGAATGAAAAAGAAAAAAAGTGTCCTGGGTAATCTACCAGAGGTTATAACTCTACCAAGCGATCATAACTCTACCAAGAGATCATAACTCTACAGAGCCCCAAGAACTGTGTGATTTTCTTAATACTATTTTCTCCCTAAACCCAAGTGTCCAAGGGTTCGAGAAGTAGGTAAAACATGGGAAGACAGAGAATGAAAAGGCTATTTCATAAAACACGTTTCTCTTCACTGCTGAAGATTTCCAGCTGTGAGAGAGAAAGTTTTAAATTGGATAACAAGCATTAATCTTAGTATTAAATACTACACAGAATTTCTGAAACTACTGAGATGAGGATGTTCTAAAGACTAAAATGGTTTCATCCAGGCTCAAGAAAGAATGATTGGCAGGAGCAGTTTTGAAAGGTTGGCAGGAGAAAAGGATATAATTGGTCCTTGCATTGCATCATCTTTACTTCAGTTCCTTCAGTAAATTTTTTTTATGTTTGAAAAGATGAGATTGCATATGAAGTTATCAGGAAAATGTGAATTAATTCATGGATATCACTTTGCACACTTCAGATTGGCAAAATTTAAAAGACTGGTAAAATCTTTTTTTTTCCTTTTTTGTAAGGATGAAGGGCAAGGAAAAATTCTCCTACACTGTCGATAGGAATGTCAATTAGTGAAATATTTTTGGAAGGCAATTTGGCATTTTTTTATACATTATAAATGCAAGTCATTTGACTCCATACTTTCAGTACCATAAGATTTATCTTAAAAACTCTCCCTGAAATCAATCAAACTTTCACCAGTAGTTAAATAAATTCAAGTACACATACTTGGGAAATATTATGTAGTCATTAAACAGAATAAGAAATGCTCAGACAGAAATGGAGATGGAGATGAAGATAGAGATATAGAGATAAGGATTGAAATAGATATATAAAAGTCTTTAAAACAAGTTATGTTGACTTAAAAACCATATAACAATATGAGTTTAGAATAATATAAGAATGTATGCTCCATGAAATCAGATACTCTAGAAACTGTTTAGAACATGGTAGGCAGCCTATAAAGAGTTGCTGAATGAATAACATGTCCTATTTATGTAAAGAAAATGAAAAAAACGGGGTAATTAAATGTTTCACTTTTTATAGTTCTATAATGTGTGATTTTTTTAAATAAAAAGTTTAATCAGGTGGTACTCAGAGTAAAGCAAAATTATTTTTCAAGTTAAAAGTATATGTTTTATATATACTAGTTCTGACACTCTCTAGCTTACTGACCTTCGGAAAATCTACTAATCTACCAATTTACTAACATCTCTGGGCACCTGTAAAACCAAGATAATAACATACAATCGATGGGATGTTGTGAGGATAAACATGTAAATAACATTTAGCCAACTGCCAGATTCATTGTACATAGCCATTAAATGTTACTAGGATATTGTCACCCTCCTCACCTCAAGTATAACCCAAAGTATTATGCTGACCTTTAAAAATTTACATTTATCAAAAGTAGAACCCAGATCTGACATAACCAGCTCTGCAAGCCCATTAAAATACCCTCCTATTCATTGCCCTGGCTTGTGTTTTTCAGTGGTTAAGCACATTGAAGGGCTGCAGGTTCAATTCCAAGTCAAGGGCACATACCTGGATTGCAGGCTTGATTCCCGCCACTGTTGGGGCTCCTGCAGGAGGCAACCTGTCTATGTTGTCTCTCTCACATTGATGTTGCTCTCTCTCTCTCTCTCTCTCTCTCTCTCTCTCTCTCTCTCTCTCTGTCTCCCCCCTCCCTTCCACTCTGTCTAAAAATCATCAATGAAAAAAAATAGCCTCAGCTGATGATTAATAAAAATAATAATAATAATTTAAAAAAATACCCCCTATTCATAAGCACTCTTTATTACAAGCCTACTTTATAGAGCAAAAACAAAATATAGAAAAGATTTAGATGCTCACTGCTTACCTCAAACCATATAACAAAATATGTTGTAGGAGAATCAAAGGTTAAATGTAAACATGTTAATGATAAAAATATATTAAAATGTAGTCAATATTAATATATATTCTAGGTGTAAATATTTTTAAAATGTTTTCTCCTCCTCCCTTCCCCCCCCCCCCCCCAACTATTACAAATTATACAGTCAAGTTTCCCACATTTGGGGAAATTGCAGGGGTCAGCACCTTTGGAGTGCAATGGATAAGGCTCACCCTGGGAAAACCACCTTCATGATGATGGTATCTCCCCTGCCAGGTCAATACCCCCTCCCTTTTTTTTTTAATCCTCAGCCAAGGATATGTTTAGAAAGAGGGAGAGAGGAAGGGAGGGAGGGAGGGAGGGAAAGAGAGACATTGATATGGGAGAGAAACATTAATTGGTTGCCTCTCACACAAACATCCATCAGGGATCAGACTCACAACCCAGGAATGTACTTGACCATTAATTGAACTCAGAGCTTTTCAGTGTGGGGGATGACACTCAACCAACTGGCCACTGGGCCAGGGCTAGATGTGAATTTTTTTTTTTTTAATTAACCACAATCAGATCAATAGCAAGGAAAATGATAGAGTCCATTATACAAAAATAAAAAAAATCTGTTCATGGTAATGGCATAAACAAAATTTACAACAAACATCAGACATAAACATTTTTCAACAAAGATGGTAAACACAAATGAATATAGTTATTTTTAATAGTCCTGTATATCTATTACAAAACATTAAAAAATACCTCCTGAAGATATTTGGACAAAATACAATATAATTTACCTCCTAAATTCAGTCTAACACTTAGTTTTTTTAAAAATATAAATTAAATTTAATATTAAAAAATTACATACCCAGTGAAATTAGCCAATGTATTAAAAATGAAAATGCTCAATGTACCATCATTAATTCTTGGTATTTTGTTACATTCCTTTGAATGACAATTTGGCAGTGTATGTCAAAATTATTATGAACTATAATGTATGATTCTATAATTTAACTTTAGTAATTTATTCTAAAGAAATCATCTTAAAGTCATCAAAACATTTGCAAACAACATCCACACAAAAAAATATATCTTATGAGGTATGATTTGTAATAATGAAAGCCAGAGATATAACATAAATTTCAACCATTAGTGAAGTGGTAAAATTAATACTACAAAGCTATTATTAAGGATGTGGATTTGTCAACTATGATATAACTTTAAGAAAATAAAAAGGCTACAATATTGAATGGAAACCCGCATCTATCTATTATGTATGGGCTAAATATTTATAATGTTTTCCACTGAATTAGGACAAGGACTGAGGGATGGAAGGCTATATCCCAAAATGAGAAAGTATGAACTTTGGGGACAGAATTACGGACCTTGTCACCTAATTCTGGTTTTTTTAGGTAGTTACCTAATATTTACTAATATTAACTTTATCATCTTTTTAAATTTGAAAATACATCGCTATATAATTTGTAGGTTTTTTTGGGGGGGGATCATGTGAGACCTAGAATATGTTCAAGAACCTAGTCTGATTTCTGGCACATGGAAGAATAATATTAGGACTTTTATTTTCTTTATTGATTTTTATATTTTCCACATTTCCTACCAGTGAAATTACCAGTTTGTAATTTCTTTTGGAATTAGAAAACTTTTTAAATGCTATTTACCCTAGTCCTATCTGCTTCCTATTGTGCCTAACCTAAAAACAAAACTTCTATTCCCTGACTCCACTAGTCTTCATTAACAGACCAGTAAGGGGGTAAAAACCACAAAAGCCAATTCATATGATTGCATGTATGTTGACTAAATCTGTTCTCTCTCTAGAGAAATATATTTCAAAAGACTTTGCTTATAAGCCTGGAAGAAGAAAAAAAAAATTATTATTCTATTTTACCTCCCAGAATATAGTACAAAGCCAGCACTTAGATATTCATAAATATCTATGAAATTAAATGAGTCTGCAGATATCAAATGCCAGGCATTTATAGCGAATAATGGGAAATATTTCAAGGACAAGGATCTTTCTGGTGTGCTATATATTAAACCGAGCAGGAAGCCACTTACTCAACTGTATCGGTCAGGTTCTAATCAGAAGACCGAAATTTCACAGTGTTTTCATCAAAGAAAACTAAATATAGACATTAATAACTTGAAAAGGTGAATAATACAACAAAGGATTTTTGAGTAGTAAATAAAAAACTCTTTAAAATATAGAAATGGCATATGTAAGTAGAATACCTAAGGCAGGGGCACGCACCAAACACCAGAGGGTTTGATGGTAAAGTTCACTAAGTTGCCACATTCTCAGAACTTGAAATGCCAGGGGAAGTCCTCTATGGGGAAAGGCTGAGCCTAGGAACTTGCTGCTAAGATGTTGGTGGGGAAACTGCTTGCCAATGGACACTGATGGTTACCATGTTTGGCAGGAGCCATGTCCTTGAAAAACCACTGAATTACAAAGGCCTCATACTGTTGAATCTCCCAACAGTTCCAGAGCCTGGGATACAAAAATGGTGCCCACTTCAGGATCCTGTCAGAGAAGCACATCAGAGCCCCTCTCAACCTGAGTGTCCCGCCACTGCCTTCTACTGCTGTGCCCTCTCAAGCAGCTAGCAAGAAAAAAATATTTGCAGGGAAATCTCCATTATCACAGAGTAAATAGTGAAGGTGACTTGAGAACTGATGGACAATAAATTGATAACTGGCACAGTTCACAATTTGGCTATTAAGGTCCCATATTCACTTATTTGTATGTTTTTATCAATAATAAAACAACTCTAGCCAAAACCGGTTTGGCTCAGTGGATAGAGCGTTGGTCTGCGGACTGAAGGGTCCCAGGTTCGATTCCGGTCAATGGCATGTACCTCGGTTGCAGGCACATCCCCAGTTGGGGGTGTGCAGGAGGCAGCTGGTCGATGTTTCTCTCTCATCGATATTTCTAACTCTCTATTCCTCTTCCCTTCCTCTCTGTAAAAAAAAAAAAAAAAATTAATAAAATATATATATATATTAAAAGAATAATAACAAATAAAATAATAATAAAACAACTCTAGCCCTAACTGGTTTGGCTCAGTGGATAGAGCATCAGCCTGCAGACTCAAGGGTCACAGGTTCAATTTTGGTCAAGGGCATGTACCTTGGTTGCAGGCACATAACCAATAGGGAGTGTGCAGGAGACAGCTGATTGATGTTTCTCTTTCATCCATGTTTCTAACTCTCTTCCCTCTCTCTTCCTCTCTGTAAAAAATTAATAAAAAATATATTTTAAAAAATAATAAAACAACTCTACATTTTTAATCAAAAAAGACTAGAGGCCCAGTGCACAAAATTCATGCACAGGGAAAGGGGTGGTGTCCTTCAGCCCAGCCTGCACCCTCCCCAATCTGGGACCCCTTGAGAGATGTCCGACTGACCATCAGGCCTAAATGTGCAGTCAGACATTCCTCTCACAATCCAGGACTATGGGCTCCCAACTGGTAGCCTGCCAGCCTGCCTGATTGTCCATAATTGCTTCTGCCTGTCAGCCTGATCACTCCCTACCCACTCCCCTGCCAGCCTCATTGACACCTAACTGCTCCTCTGCTGGCCCATTGCCCTCAGCTGCCCTCCCCTGTAAGCCTGGTCCTCCTCTACTTTCTTCTCCTGCAGGCCCATTCCCTCCTAACTTCCCTCCCCTGCAGACCTGGTCCCTCCTAACTGCCCTCTCCTGCAGACTTGATTGCCCACAACTGCCCTTCCCTGCTGGTCATCTTGTGGTGGCCATCTTGTATCCACATGGGGGTGGCCATCTTGTGTGTTAGAGTGATGGTCAATTTGCATATTACCTCTTTATTACATAGTATTTTTACAAGTAAAGAAGTTATCACTTGGTCCTCAAAATGAGGAGAAACATAATCCCAATAGTCACTATATTGATTACTATCTATAAAAAGTACTCCTCAAATTTGATCACAATTTCAGGGAATATTCTGTTACCTAACAACTATATTTAAAGATAACTTCCACTAACTTTTAAAAAAAAATAAAAATGAGGAAGTAGGAGAAGAAAAAAATGTTAGTATATACCAATAAACATATTAGATAGAAAAAGCAAAATTATATATATTTGGCTACTCTACTCCTCATCTCTGTAACTGACCACAGGATGTAAATGATAAAATTGCTCCATTCTTCCTCTCTCCATTTCACGTTTACCCTGCCCTCAGCCTGAACTCCGAAGGTCAGGGTTTTTTCCTGGGTGGGGTCATGCAAATCTTTTCTGAAAGGACATGGGTCTCAACCATGCTGCTTTTTTTCCTAATGGTGTTTCTCATTAACCTTTATCACTGGAAATGGAAGTACTACAAAAAAATCATCTGGGTTTCAGATTAGTCCTGCTAATTTCCAGTATGTAGCAGCAACCCTTTGGTAATTTGATAAATCATTCCAATAAGTAGAATAACCCCTTTCTGTGTGCTGGTTCAGTGGCATAAAGAGCCCAAATTGTCCAGGTAGCAGTCTCATTTTCCAATTTGATGGAACAAATCCTGTGTCCCAAATTTGAAATATTCCCAATGTAGAGACGAAGATTACCAAACCAGAAGAATTCAAGATTGTTAGATCTGAAAGCAAATATTTTGCAAGGGGATTATTGGGCATAATAGTGAGAAAACTCACTGTTTTGTTCGTCTCTTGATTCATAGGTTGATGCCTTCTCACTGTGGCAGAGAGAGCATTATGTAATGGTCTATTCTTCCAAGTACATTCTCATTCTGTATATCAGAATCTTATCTCTCCAGGTGTTGTCTCCTAAGTGGTACTAAATCTGAGTCTTCAGTAATCCATTCCATATATTTATTAGCCCTGTAACTTCTGATTGATGAAGTATTTGGAAAGACCCATTAATTTCATGAGCATAAACTATTGCTGCACCTCCTTTGCTATGAAATCTATTCTTTGGTCAGAAGCCCTGCTACAGAAAATGGCATAACAATGGAAAAGGTATTCTTTGGCTCTCAAAAAACTTATAAGCAGGAGAAGCAAATCCATACCCAGACTATGTGTCTACTGTAGTGAGAACAAACCTCTGTTCCCTCCATGATGATCTCCCAATGTAATCAAACTGCCAACTGATGGCTGGCTGCTGCTATTGAAAACTGATGCCAAATTGGAGACCAAGTGTTGGTCTCTGTAGCTAATACTTTACACACTCAGCACTACATTAGCTACGTCATCACTGGCAAGAGAAATCCCATGCTGTTAAGCTATGTAAAGTATAAACCTTTTGTCCACCCTTGTATAATAAAATGAAAATAGTCTATAAGAGATTGAACTAAGGGAGATCTTAAAGATAGTTTTTCCCTACCATCATCATGATTTTGTTCATGAATCCATTGAGAAGGTGGTGGAAAAGTTATCCACAGGATGTGTCATTCTATCCACCTGATTATTAAGTTTATCTTTCTCATTGGATGAACTTTGATCAGTCATTCTTGTTGCCAATTATCAAATTGTGTTTCTTTCAAGCCAAGCCATGAGAAATTATTCATAAATTAATGAAAACCCTTACCTCTAGCTATCCTTTATTATAGACATAGTGGACAACCACATGCATTACCTGAAGTTTTCCACTGGGAGAAATCTCCTTCAATGGTGTCATTCAGAGAGCACCCCTCAGAAGCGTTATAATACTGTAGTTGCCCACTTTTCAGTGACACTAGCATATAGCAAGCACTCATGCCTTTAAGAACTCCCTGAGTTCAATCTCTTATAGACCATTTTAATTTTATTAAACAAGGGTGGGCAAAAGGTTTACAGTTGTTCTTATGGAAAAAGACATGCAGATCATGATCATCAAAGTAGCTTTATTAACCCAAAAGAATGTCACAGTGGCACAGTGGACTTAGGTACATTCTCATGAAGTGCTCCAATGGCTGACCTTCATGATTTGCACATTCTTGCAGATTTTGAAAATCAGTAAACAAACCTGGATTTCAGTGACCTGCCTGGGTAGCACCACTGCCTCCTAAGGTGGTTGAGTTCACACCTATTTTGCCCATCTTTGTATATATCTGATGAGCATCTCCAAATCAATCTATGGTCAATCTATGCCCTACAACTTGCAGCTTATGATGGAAAGCTCAAGCTACATGGTAACCTGATGTTGGGAATGCAATCTCATTCAAGGCCCAATGTTAATTAAGTTAATCTCAAAACAGCATAGTTTTTTTTTCCAAAAATCCTAGAGCTCTGATTGTTCTGTTAGTGCTGCTCAGAGATTACATACAGCATCTCAATTTGTCAGAAGTATTTCAAGTGTTTTTATGTCTGTTAGAGCCAAAGACTTAAATGGTAATGTGGTCTTCACTGTAGCCTGAGGTGGCAGCAGAGAAACTGATTTTTGAGACTTGAACTTAAAGTTAAAGGACTTGACCTTGTTATTTTATTTCATACGTACTTAAGAACATGCACAAAGATCCATCTTTCATCACAGTCCTTACAGATATCATTTCTGTAATCATGGTCATAACTGGCATACCAGCCAAAAACAGACAAGCAAACAAATGAAAAAAGCATTTTAGTGTATTTTATTTTCCCCTGATAGGCAAAATCTTTATTATCAAACTTCAAAGTGAATAGTTTATTTAATATCAATTTTATAATTTTGAGAAGGCCTAAATCAACAGGATGATTAGGATGTCCTTGGAGCTTTTATGTAGATTAAATATGGTTATTATAGTACTTGTACTTCAAAAGCATTGAGACCTGGAAGTCATTGTGTGTATCCAGAACTTCTAAAAAGTAATTTTTTCTCACATGATGAAAACAACAAAAAGTATCTATAAAATATCCTATATAATAAAGAGCTAATATTCA
Source organism: Pipistrellus kuhlii (assembly GCF_014108245.1). NCBI lineage: Eukaryota > Metazoa > Chordata > Mammalia > Chiroptera > Vespertilionidae > Pipistrellus > Pipistrellus kuhlii. Next base: position 64,349,917 of record NW_023425573.1, read on the forward strand.
AATGGCCATCGCTCTTTCATGCCCTCACGCCCTCCTGCCAGGGCCAGGGGACCTGAAGCTGGACCCAAGGGACCTGATCCATATCCCCTACTCTGGCACAGGGGCCAGGGGATCCGAGGCTGCTCCCCCCTCCCGGTGGGACTTGACAGGGGTGGGCTGCCTGGGTTGGGGGCTGCAAGATTTCAAGGCATGTGCAAGTGGATGGGGACTTGACTATGGGTCCCAGGGAGTGCTCCAGACTCTGATAGGAGGGAGATTTTTATATACATTTTGCTAATTTTCTTTTATCAGTAACCCTTCTATTATAGAGAAAGGGCAAAGAGCAATATTAAAATATTTCCTCTTATTAATTCCCTTTTAATATGCACAAATTTCGTGGACCGGGCCACTCATTTATTATAATACCCTAGCTGTCCTGCCTCATGTTCTTGGGAAGTATTTTTCACTCAGTGAATGTGCAGATATTGCTGTCCACTCCTAGTCATTAATACGGCAGCGTGACTGGCTTTACTCTGAACTAACATAGTCAACAAGAATAATATTTCTTTCCCTTTCTTTGCTCTTTAAATGAAAACAAAAGCACTTCCACCTGACAGAGAGAAATCAGGATACAAGATGAAGGTGAGGTGTTGATGCCAGTTGAGAACAGGTATATCCATTTTCACTCATCTTCTCACTGAAGTGAAGACCAACAGAAAGAAAATGATTACAGCTCTATCTGGGCCACTGAGGAAATGGAACCATTAATAACAAGGCAATGCAGCAGGAGGCTCAACTCTAAATCTGACTCCTGGGAAGCACCAGAGGAAGAGGAAAAATATTGGAATTAAGAAAAGTGTCTTCTCTTCATCTGCTTTTATGGTATTGGAAAAATACACTCACTGTAGCTTTATTTTACAACAAAACTCTTAAATGGTATCCCCTCTAAAATAACATGTGCCTGTGCTGACGGAAGCATTCATTACATGTTTGTATTTACCCCAGTAACATTTCCTCTTTAGGGTGTAGATTTAAAAAAAAAAAAAAAAACACCAAAAAAAACCTTAAAAAATGTTTGAACTCTCACTTTACTATATCTAAAGCAAAAGGTTGCAAATAATCTGTGTTATTGCTAACTCTGAGCCAAAAGAACTTCAAAAGCAAAAACTATCCAAGTGACAGCTCTTTACTCCATAGCTTCTAGTTGGAAGAAGTATGTAACTCAGAATCACACTGGGAAGGGATAGCTTAATAATGAGGGGAGTAAATCAATCATGAAAACTGATTATCCTTTATGATTATTATTTAGCAAGTAATCATAAAACCTCACTACTTAATAACAACTTTTGCATTTAAATTTATTTTTCTCCAAAAAGTAAAAAAGGAAAAAACATTCTATCCTAGCATTGTTTAAATGTCGCAAATAAGCTGAGTTGAATACAACCACTGTTTAGAGAAAAATAATTGTGTTGGACAACCAAACAGAGAAATTAATATGACCAAAGGTCAAGTGGAGTTTTCTTTATTCATTCACATAGGAGATAATCTAATTTAGAAGCAGGATTTCCTATTTGAGATAAATAGAGCAGAAAGCATAAGACATACATTCATTTTGTTTGTAAAAAAATTTGAAGGGAAATATTTTGTTAGAACTGGATTTACCTTAATTTGATTTTTTCAAGATAATAAAAATTAGAAAGAACCAATCACCTTTATAACTATGAGTTAAAAATCACATACAGAAATATATAGCTTTGATCATTTTTATTCATCTCTACAATGGGCCTTCCTATTTCTGAACATGACATAGAAGTCTTAAGCATCCATGTATCTAGTGCTCAATCCCAGTCACACAGACTTTTTGTCTAGGAAAGCATATTTTCCCATTCCATAAGGCTAACAATTTTCAAAATATTCTTATTTGTATACCTATTAAACTGCCTTTCATTCTCTTTTCTTCTTAATGTCTCTATCTTATCTCTCCTTTCTTATTAATCACCTAAAAGTGATTATTCCATGGATAATACCACTAGGAATGACAGAGGTTACTCTAAAACTGTTTCTTTCCAATAATGCCAGGATTAAGCTGGCAAACTGTCAAATTTTGGGGGATCCAGAACCTAATAAAAAATTAAAAGAATCAAGGGAATGCTTAATGTAAAAACAATCTACTGAAATTATTTAAGAAAGTATTATGGCATTTAAACTTACCTGTCTACCACTCCTCACTCTCTAGCTTGACAGTGAAAATAAGGTGTCAACCTACATTTCTCATACAGCTTGTTGATGCCAGAGGGAACAAGGTAAACTTTGTTCTCAAAGAATTGTGGTTGCATATTTTGATGTCTGGTTGCACTCCCAGGAATCAGCTCAGGAACTTGTGTATATTTTACTCACCACAGAGCTTGTTCGGGGCTAAAAGGTACATCTGGGAAGTGTTTATTAAAAGCATTGGAAGCCATATACACTAGTCACAAATCCCTTGAGCAAGGGATAAAAGTCAGAACAAGCAGTAAACAGACCAAAAAGTATGGGAAGGAAAAGGCTGGGGAAAGGGATACAGAGGAAATAAAACACTTTAAAATATTTTGCATATACTGTAAAAATCTAGAAAGCCATACACAATGCCCAAGTATAAACACATATTTAAAAATAAAATAAAATAAAAAAACAACTGAGAATAAAAATCACCACAAGAATCAAAACTAAGGCGGAGTAAACAGTGTGGATAAGCCCTAAAGAAGAGCCACAACTCCGCCAATCTGAAAAGACCAGGAAATGTTACTGTTGTTTTGGCTACAGGCATTTAAGGAATTGCTATATAATAACTAGCTAACTGTGAAGCTCATAAGAAAGAAAATTGAGTGACTACACAGGACAAAGAATTCAGTCTTTACAAAGATAATTTAGAAAAGTCACTATGTAAAAAAACTACAACCTACAACAATTAGAATGAAAAAGCTGTAGAGAGAGAAAAAGCTGGGTTGAGTTCTAGGGTTACCAAATTAAAATATTCAAAATGATCAGTTTTTATTAAAAATATTAAGAGATGCAATGAAACAAGAAAATATGGGTTGTATACAAACACACACACACATTAACAGAAGCTAGGCTAACATTGGACATTCTAGACAAAGACTTTAAATAAAATGTCTTAAGTATGCCCAATAAGTTAAACATATTGCACAAAATCTAAAAGAAACAAGAACAATGTCTGACTAAATGTAGAATATCAATAAAGAGATAGAAATTATAAAAATGAATCAAATAGAAATTCTAGAGTTAGGTCATATAATAACTAATGTGAATGGACTTCAGAATTAAAATGGCAACAAACAAACAAACAAACAAACAAAAAACAGCACATCCTAGAGAATTGCTAAACTGAATTTCTAAAGTAACTAAGTTACAACATATAAAGGCCTAGTTTTCAATAACAACCAGAAAATTATAAGACATACAAGAAAGTTGGAAAGTATGGCCCATTCAAAGGAACAAAATAAATGTATAGAAATCCTCCCTCAGTAAGCTCTGATGTTAAACTTAGTAGAAAAGACTTTAAAACAACTGTCTTAAGTACAGACAAAGAAGTAAAATAAAACATGAGCAAAACTAAAATAAAAGTTGTTAAATCATATATGAAAAAAGTGGAAATATCAATAAAGGAAAAATGTTTTAAAACAGAGCAGAACTTTTTGGAGCTGAAAAGCACAATTAACTGAATAGAAATTTTCCTAGAAGGAATCAACAACAGATTTAAGCAGGCCAAAGAAAGAATAAGTGCATTTAAATACAGGACAATTAAAATTACCAATGTGAGGAAAAGAAACAGAAAATAATGCAGAATAAATAATGAGCATAAGGGAATTTTGAAACGATCAAGATAACCAACATAACCATTATGGGAATGCTAAAAAAAAAAAAAAAAAAAGAGAGAGAGAGAGAGAGAGAGAGAGAGAGAGAGAGAGGCAGAAAAACATTTTAAGAAATAACCCAAAATACTCTAAAATTGGTGAAAGGCATAAATTTATACAAACCCTAGTAGCACAATAAAGCTAAAGTAGGATAAACTAAAAAAGATCTATACCTAGACACATTATAATCAAAACTGTTGAAAACAAAAATGAAGAAAGAATCTTGAAAGTTGAGAGAAGCAACTCATCATGCCTGAGATTTCTCATTAGAAAACCACAGTGGCCAGAAGGTAGTGGAATTACATGTTAAAAGTGTTGAAAGAGAAGAAAAAAAAACCTGCTTGCCAAAATGTCTATATCCAATTAAACTATTTTTTTAAAAATAAGGGAGAAAGTAAGACATTAACACCAAGCAAAAGTTGAGGGAGTTGGTTACCACTAGACCTACTGTAGAAGAAATGCTAAAGGCAGTTATTCAGGTTATAATAAAGAGGCACTAGATAATAACTTGAAGCTCTATTAAGGAATCCAGATCTCCGATAAAAGCAAATACATCCGACCTAATACAAGAGTAATATGCAAATTAACCATCACTCTGCTCATCAAGCCACACCCACCAGCCATGCCCACCAGCCAATCAGACTTGGTATGCAAATTAACCCAAACCAAGATGGCTGTAGCCACAGAGGAGGGAGGCTTGGGTTTCTCTGGCAATGAAAGAAGCCAAGCTTTCCACCTGCCCTTGCCAGCCTAAGCCTCCACTCAAGGCTACAAAATTTTAATTATAGAAGGTAAAGAAATCCAAACAGAAATGGCTACTGCCATGAAGTGAGCAGGAAGCTTGGCTCTGCTCCAGGCTACAAAGTTTCAATTATAGAAGGTAAAGAAATTCCAGACACCAGCGCCTCCACTTGGTTCACTGGGGGGCATGGCTGGCCTGCAAATCACCCCAGGCCCCTTGTTCAGGCTGCCCCACCCCTAAGGGAACCCCCACCCTGATCTGGGACACCCTTCAGGGCAAATCAACTGGCCCCCACCTGTGCATCAGGCCTCTATCCTATCTAATAAAAGAGTAATATGCAGATTGACCATCACTCCAACACACAAGCTGGCTGCCCCCATGTGGTCAAAGATCCTGCTCCCATGTGGACACAAGATGTCCACCACAATATGGCCAACAGGGGAGGGCAGTTGGGAGGCACCAGGCTTGCAAGGGAGGGCAGTTGGAGGTGATCAACCCTGCAGGGGAGGGCAGTTAGGGGTGGCCAGGCCAGCAGAGGAGGGAAGTTGGGGGCAAACAGGTTGGCAGGGGAGCAGTTAGACATCAATCAGGCTGGCATGGGAGTGGTTAGGGGGTGATCAGGCTGGCAGGCAGAAGTGGTTAGGGGCAATCAGGAAGACATACAGGTGAGCAGTTGGGAGCTAGCAGTCCTGGATTGTGAGAGGGGTCCCAGATTAGAGAAGGTGCAGGCTGGGCTAAGGGACAAACCCACCCCTCTGCCCCCGTGCATGAAATTCAGGCCTCTGGTAAGTAAATATCAAAGATAGATTGTTGCATGTTTGGTTATTAACTCAACTTTTTATATTCTACACTAGAGGGCCAGTGTACTGATGGAGTCCTTCAGCTTTCAATCTGGGACCCCTCAGGGGATGTGGAACTGCCCATTTTGGCCTGAAACCCACAGAATGTAGTAGTGGCAGGCAGCCAAGAGGAGCTTGAGCCTGGGCCTAGCGCTGAGCTACTCCTGTTCAATCCGCCCCACTGCACCTGCTTTCGCCATCACTCAGTAGCACTGCTACAGAGGTAGAAGAGGTTTGCCACTGTGGCAACTGCTACTTCGTAACTGTAATTTTGCTACTGTTCACCAGCCGTGAGCTCAGCGTCTGGTGCCCATTGGTCAGCTGAGAGGTATTCCTGTTGTGGGAGAGCACTGACCACCAGGGGGCAGTTCCTGCATTGAGTGTCTGCCCCTTGGTGGTCAGTGCACGTCATAGCTACCAGTCAAGCTGTTGAATGGCTGACTGGTTGCTTAGGCTTTTACATATATAGATGATCTAACTTATTTGTGGAATTCTAGTAAAATGAACAACATAAAATGATGAACAAAAACAGATCCAGAGACAGAGAAGCATTGATCAGATGCTCAAACCTCAGAGGGAAAGTAGGGAACGGTGGAGGTAAGGGGAAGAGATCAACCAAAGGACTTGCATGCATGCATATAAGCATAAAAAATGGACACAGACACCAGGGGTGTGAGGGCATGAATGGGAGTGGAAGTGTGTTTTCCAGTGGTCTTAGGCTCTTCAGCAGCAGTTCTCAATCTGTGGGTTGCAACAGATTATGTATATGTTAATACTAGATATTATGTATCTGTTAATACTAGACACCGGGTGCATGAATTCATGCACCTGTGGGGTCCCTCAGGTTGGCCTGCGGGATCGGGCTGAAACTAGCTCTCTGATATTCCCCAAGGGGTTCCGGATTGCAGTGGGGTTTCAGGCCAGGCCAAGGATCCACACTGGTGCACAATCAGTGCCAGGAAGGGACACAGGAGGCTGGCCAGCGAGGGAGGGATCCTGAGAGGGCTCCAAGGTGTGTCCAGCCCATCTCACTCAGTCCCGATCTGCTGGACCCCAATAGAAAGTTAACCTACCTATCAGAGCATCTGCCCCTGGTGGTCAGTGCATGTCATAGTGAGCTGTTGAGTGGCCTTAACATATCATTAGCATATTACACTTTGATTAGTTGAATGGATGACAGGATGACTGGACACTTAGCATATTAGGCTTTTATTATATAGGATACTTCTATTATATACAGATATGTTTATATATGCATACACACATTTATTTATTTTTTTTCTTTATTGATTAAGGTATTACATATGTGTACTTATTTTCCCTTTTCCCCCCACTCATGCCCTCACCCCCCTGGTGTCTGTGTCTATTGGTTAGACTTTTAGACATGTTACAAGTCCTTTGGTTGATCTCTCCTCCTTATCCCCACCCTCCCCTACCTTCCTTCTTAGATTTGAGGGAAGCTTCTGATCGATGCTTCTCTGTCTCTGGATCTGTTTTTGTTCATCTGTGTATATTGTTCATTATATTCTACAAATGAGGGAGATTATGTGGTATTTATCTTTCTCTGACTGACTTATTTTGCTTAGCACAATGCTCTCCAGGACCATCCATGCTGTCACACATTTATTCTTCACATCAAATAGTAAGCCCTCATTAAGTGTTTGTCAAGGATGCAGGTAGAGTTTGATAAATTGCAAATAAGTTCATACTAAATGGGACAATCAAATTCAATGGACTTTGGTAAGAAAAATACTGTATTCAAAACTCTGTGATACAATCTCTAGAAACACAAAAAATAATAAGCGACATAGTATTTTTTTAAGGAACATAGAACCAGGGGATATCATGAAAACTTCAATAAGGGTGATAGCATTTGAGCTAGATATTGAAGGAAGTTAGTATTTCACCAGGTAAAATCTCAATCTAGATAAAGGGGGGTGGGGGATGGGAAGGAAGGGCCTCAAGAAATAAAAACGTGCTAGTGGCAACACTTCATTCCCAGAGAGGAGATTGAAAGTCAGCAATGTAACACGTAAGTAGAATTTTGAAAGTGAAAAATCCCAAAGTTTTTGCAAAGTTAACAGCTCTATAAATGTGAAAGCTGGAGTTTGAAACTGTTTATGACCTTCCATGTTTTGTATGTAAACGGCAATGACATTGGGGTGTGTGCTTATAATCACCGGCTATATTCAAGTTTGGGGCATCAAAGTAAAAGTCATGTTCCGCCTTAGGGATGCTAAGGTCTGTGCTCAGCACGGTTAACTGAAGTGCTTAACTTTTAATCGTTCACTTAGTAGAAGTTGCTGTTAGAAAGAAAAGAAAAAAATCACTGCATCTCAATTATTGTTTGACCTTTTGGGGATTTAAAAGACAGTTTTGTCACGGGATTCAAAAGTTTCCTTGCCCTTTTAGAAAACTCTTCCTCAGAGAAAAAAAGGCCTCCTTCTCTCTACTCAGAGCAGCCTGTGTTCTCTAATAAGGGTGCCTTTCCCTTAGGGCTGCCCTCCTTTCACTTCGGTGCATGTTGTTTTCAAAGAGCCATTTGATGTGCTAGAAACATTTTTGCTTAAAAATAAAAAGGGAAGCAGGAAGAGTGAAATAGAAATGGATGGAGGGAAAGAAAGAGCTGTTTCGTCCTGTTTGTTTTTGTATTGGGGGGGGGGGGGTTTGTAAAATTTGCACGCATGATGCTAATTTGCCCTTTTCCCTAAAATACTTCACTTTTCAATTAAATTGCAAACTTTAACCATGTATTATTTCATTCTTTCTTAATTCTGTGCCTCACTTATGTCTAAACCAAAAAGACATAAACAAATCCCAAAGAAACTATTTTTTTTCTTTCTGAAATGAAATGAGAGAAAATATTTTCTTATTGTCTATTTATAGAACCCAAAGCTTCCATGTGACCTTAGAAACCCCAAGTATATTTGGGTGAACCCAAATATATTTCCTTTATCTTCTTCTCTGAATCTCAGTAACCTTGATTTCAGGGATCTCTTATCAGTACTTAATATATTTATTGTTATATATGCATGATATGCTTTTGATCTTATAACAAATGTTTGATAAACCATTCTCAACTTCAAAAATAGTTACTTCATTCCTATCTATCTACCCACCTAATTTATCTATTCAAGACCTGTCTGGTCCATAACACCTTTCTTATCTTACTTTTTCTCTATATACTAACTATATTTTTCTCCCTAACAAAATATATGAACTCTAGATTTTATATTCTGTATACTATAAAGAATATTAATTATTTTTAATTTGTATTATATACTTGGTTTATTTCTTTATATAGTTTCCTCAGGAGCAGAAATAATGTAATATCCCTCTTCAATCCCCCTTTTCCTTCCACCTATTAATTTTTAACTTGTAATTTTATTTTATTTTTTAAATATATTTTATTGATATTTTACAGAGAGGAGGAAGGGAGAGAGATAGAGAGCTAGAAACGTCGATGAGAAACATCGACCAGCTGCCTCTTGCACGCCCCCTACTGGAGATGTGCCCGCAACCGAGGTACATGCCCTTGACCAGAATCGAACCTGGGACCTTTCAGTCCGCGACCAACGCTTTACCACTGAGCCAAACCGGCTTCGGCTTAACTTGTAATTTTACATTGGTGTCCTTACATACAACTAACAGAAGAGAAACTGGCTTATAACTTTTGAAAAGGCTTACTATCAACCAGACATAATTCATAGATATAATATAACATACAGACCACAGAGACTATACCAAGTCCCTATTTCCTAGTTATTTTCTAATTCTTCACTCAGTGTGTGAGTTTCAAGCATTGATTCTTGCAAAATCATAATCAGAATTCACTTGTATAGACATTTATATCTCCTACTAAAGATGAAAAATTCCTCCTGCTACTTTGCCTATTGCTGTTTAATCATTGTATTTGTTGTCAAGAACAAAACATACATACACACACACACACACACACACACATACACACACACCCCAAAAAGTAACAATTAGTATTTGATAAAGGAGGCAAGAACATCCAATGGGGTCAACACAATCTCTTCAATAAATGGTGTTAGGAAAGTTGGACAGATAGATGCAAAAATGAAACTAGACCACCAACTTACACCATACACAAAAATAAACTCAAAATTGATAAAGGACTTAAACGTAAGATGGGAAACCATAAAAATCTTGGAGGAATCCACAGGCAGCAAAATCTCAGACATATGCCAAAGCAGTATCTTCACCAATACAGATCCTAGAGCAATGGAAACTAAAAAGAAAACAAACATATGGGATTAAATCAAAATAAAAAGCTCTGCACAACAAAAGAAACCATCAACAAAACAACAAGAAAGCCCACTGCATGGGAGGACATATTTGCCAATGTTACCTCCAAAAAGGGTTTAATCTCCAACATTTATAGGGAACTCATTACAACTTAACAAAAGGAAGATAAAAAAAAACCAACCCAATCAAAAAATGGACAACGGATCTAAATAGATACTTTTGGAAAGAGGACATAAAGATGGCCAAGAGACAATATAAAAACATGCTCAAAGTCACTAATCATCTGAGAGATGCAAATCAAAATGACAATGTGGTACCATTTCACACCTGTCAGAATAGCTATCATCAACAAATCAACAAATGACAAGTGTTGGCGAAGATGCGGGAAAAAAAGGAACCTTCCTGCACTGATGGTGGGAATGCAGACTGGTGTAGCAACTGTGGATATCAGTATGGAGTTTCCTCAAAAAGACTAAAACTGGAACTTCCATTTGACCCAGCGATTCCACTTCTAGGAATATATCCCAAGTAACCAGAAACACCAATCAGAAAGGATATATGCACCCCTATGTTCATAGCAGCACAATCTACAATAGCTAACATTTGGAAACAGCCTAAGTGCCCATCAGCAGATGAGTGGATTAACAAACTGTGCTACATCTACACAATGGAATACTATGCTGCTATAAAAAGGGAGAAACTCCTACCAGTTGAAAACAGTATGGATGGACCTGGAGAGATTATACTAAGCAAAGTAAGCCAGTTGGAGATAGATAAATATCACATGATCTCACTCATTTGTGAAATATAGTGAACAACGTAAACTGATAAGCAAAAATAGATCCAGAGACAGAAAAGCATCAAACCTCAGAGGAAAGACAGGGGAAGGAGGGGAGGGCAGGTAAAAGATCAACCAAAGGACTTGTATGCATGCATATAAGCATAACCAATGGACACAGACACCAGGGGGATGAGGGCATGAGCAGGGGGAGGAGAAGCAAGGGAGGATAAGGACACATATGTAATACCTTAATCAGTAAAGTAAATAAATAAAATTTTAAAAAGTAACTTAAAGGAAGCCTCAGAATCATTCTTAATAAAGCAAAGTAAATTATAGGCAGACTCTAAAAATAAATTGAAACTGCTTTGAAAAGGAGAATCTATTTTTAATTTCTGAAATACTGCAGACTTGCTGAGAGCAAACATTATGTGCATCTTATTTACCATATCAGCATGGGTTATATTCTTAAGCAAAGAAAAGCTTATTTTCCTCAGTCAACAAAACACCTGGAAGTCAGTAGCCCAGCACAGTCCAGATACCCTAGGAAGTAATAAAGGACTACTGTGGATCAGCTAAGCTCTCTTGCCTTTTGTCCAAATGATCACAGCATGGCTGTTGCAGTTCCAGGCATTGCACGCCAGCTTTAGGCAGCAAGAATGGAGAAAAGACAAGGGTCAAAGGAATAAGCCAGTTACATCTAAATCTTAAACAAAAAAATGATCATTTTTCTGGAAAATTGATCTTGGAGATACTCATTTCCATCCTATTGATCAAAACTCTCATTAGACTTTCTTCTGTCTCTAATTAATTTAAGTAGATCCTCACTCACTGCACCAACATCCCTATACACTAAAAAAAGTAGAAGTAATACACTTAATTGGATGATAGAATACCACACAGCAAACCCCAGGTGCTGGAAATCTTAAGAAATCAAATTTTGTTATCTAAGCACATTGCCCCATCAACTTTAGTTTTCCATTAGTGGAAATTTTTTCAAATGAAAAATCCATATTGGGTAGATAACCAATAGTCTACTCCACAAGGCTGATTTTTTTAGTGCTTAGCACAGTGTCCATTGCAGAGTACACACTCAATAAGAATACAATGATTAAGTCATTTAGTGAATTATTGAACACTGATTGACATTATGTCTGGTTTAACAGTGGGATTTTAAATGCCTTCATATATTCTATGGTACTTCAAAAGATCCCAAATGACAAATACTTAAAAAGTTAAGACTTTATTTTTAACACATATAGCACAGTGCTATGTAGCACTAGCTATTTAACAAACGTGTTCTAAATGACAATAATAATGAAAATTTCAAAAGAAATTGTTTTAGCTTCTTCTCTTCAAACTTATCTTATTAGTTCTCAATCCTATCTGCAGGGAAAAACACACTTTCTTTTTCTGCTCAGTGTCATGGATTTGTTTCCAGTTAAAGGACATGCTTTATTGTTCACAGAAGTGTTTCAATCTATATAATGATTATTTGTTTCTCCAAAAAGGACACTCACTATCTAAACATGAGAGTATTATTTGCTGTAGCTTAGAGAAAACTGGTAAAAATCTATTTGCTGATATCACACAGGAAGATTCTTTAGTCTTGAACAGTTGCATTATTTTATGTTATCTTTGCAAACAGGAATTTTTCCCATTGAAGGAAACTATATCCCCACTACTGGGGACAGACAGATTTAATTTAGATTATTCTTTTTCAATAGTTTTATAAAAAGAAAATGAAAAAATGACAATTGAAGAATTATTATACAGAAAACACACACACACACACAACTTTCTCTCTCTCTCTCTCTCATTCTCTCACTCATCGCAAAGGAAGTCAGAATCAGAAATAAAGCATGAGAAAAATCAAAGATCTGTGGGAACAGGTCCAGAAGGGGATAAGCCAAAATGAATAGCTTTTATACAACAGTAAGAATAGACAATGGATGCTGAGTTTACTGAGTATGATAAAATATAAAAGATTAAGTGAAGTCACTTCCCATGTCCCTCAACACTGTCTAGCAGGACCTGGGGACACCAAAACTGCTGCTTGTGTATCGTTAGCTTATCATTTCTTAGTGTCAATCATCCAATAAATGTTGAGGTCCCTGGGTTTCATGGGTCTCTAACTCTCTGTCCCATTTGAATACCCAATTTCAGGTGATTCACATATATCTCCAGGCACTGTTTCAAGTGATTACTTCTATCACCTCACTTAACCCCTAGAGCCCTGCGAGGCAGGCACTACTATCATCACCATTTTCCAGCTGAAGAACCAAGGCTCACATTGCATGACCTTCCAATCCATTACATCAAATGGCAAGCTCGCATGCACGCTCAGGTGACTAGCTCTGGAACGGGGACTCCTAACCACTATACATGCCTGCAAGGATACGATGTGATGAGGCACCATGTTTGAGAAGAGTCACACTTGGGAATAATTAAAATACTTTGTGTTAAGAACAAGGCTAAGCAAGAAGAAAAGCAGGTCAAAAGCACCAACAAAAACAGGTGTTGGAAGTAGACTGCTTCCCAAGGACAGCCAGAGGGGATATCTTGACTCCAAGAAAGTAGGAACTCTTAGAAAATACCTTAATCATTTTGTAAGTCTGTACCATCTACATTTTCTATCAAGTAGTAACCAATTCCATTTACTGCATAATGAAAACAGGTATCCTGGCTAGCACATAAGTTTATAAAGCTTGAAAACACTGTTATATTATTTGACTTCTAAGAAAATATAATGGATATTAGAAAGTTTAGAAATGGTATCATCTAAAAAAGAATTGAGAGTGTGACCATTGGTATTATGAGATAGAAAAGGATCTTTAGCAATCATATTCCAGCTCTGAATTCTAAGCTCATTCTAAATTCTGAATCCTAACTTGTGCTACACCCAGATAAAAGAACAAGGGACGCATCTTTATCACCCCACTAGTTTATAACTTTTACATTTTTTAGAGTTTGGGTATGTTGGAGCAGGGAGTGGGGGTTCTAAACAAATTAATTGAGACAGAGGAAAATCTAATGACAGCAAACTTCAGGCCACCCTTCCTGGCCATTCATGGTGAAATATTGGCCTGGATTGAACTAGGTCCTCTCCAACCCCTTAGAGCTGGAGAACTGATTGGCAATTTGTAGAATGGACTGGCACAGGCCCTGGGTGGAAATGCTGAACTACTGTTCTGTGAACTCTGATGTGACTGGGCAAATACTCAGCAGCACAGTATCCCTTTGGACACACAACAGTTTTCAGCCCTAGGTTCAGCCTTCTAGATCTCCTGCACAGCATTCCCTCCCCTTTCTTCAACAGATATTCTGGAATAAATTGCAATTTGAGCACTGAATATAGAAATCTATACTTGCTAAGCTAAGAATGTGTTATTACAGTAAAAAGAAATGGATTCTAGGATCAGAAGAATCCAAGGCACTTTGGGAATTGCTGGGCATCAGAAACCACAAGTCTCCTAAGAAAAACAGTCTGGTCACAAATCCAGCAGGGAGAAGAATAGAACTCCAGGCACCAGGAGTCCTTTTTTTTTTTTCTTTCTCCGATTATGTGAATGGGCATTTAATTTTCTAATAGAGAATGTGCTGGGAGCTTCTGCACTTCCACCAGAGATGTCCATGTGAGAAACCATGCCTTCGAAGGTAAATAAATCTGGCTGCATATAAGGAAGAGAAATGGTCCTAGGATAGTTAGGGGAACCAGTTTGTGCTAGTTTGCCTGAGATTTTTCTGTTTTTAGCAGAGCATGCCTCATATACCAGAAAACCCAGTCTCAGGCCAATTGAGATGGCTGGTCAGCAGAGGGCTGATGTATAGACACTAATGCACTCACATACGCATACATACACATCACACAAACACACAGACACATATCAGAATCTTTCCTCTACTCTCATCCTGTTTCAGTGGTCATTATCCATCCCATATAATTGCTCTGTAAGTCCACATTCTCTTTTTTTCTTTTATAATAAATCCTGATGGTTTATAAAATGAAAAGCCTGTATCATTAGCAGTTCTCCATGCCCACACATAAAAAAAGGCTTTCTTTTCTAAAGAATAAAAGGTTGATCATTGCTATCCTGTCAGACACAATGGCGGGTCCCCAGAAAGACATGGAAATATTCACACACACATTACAACTATAGCATTAGGTGACTTCCTATTATTAAAGACTATAAAGTATTAAAATATTTAAAATTCTGCTGCCAATCAGAAAAGGCACCACTGTTCTGAACTGTGCATCCAAATGTGCCCTGGAATTCTCAGAGGTACATGAAACCCAGGGGCCTCTATATTCACTAGGTGATCTGCATGAGAAAATGATGGACTAAAGATACACCATCAGCAATTCTGGTGTCTTCTAGGTCCTGCTCGCAAGTTCCAGTGTGGAAAAACACAGGAAGTGATTATATCTTACCTTCCAAATTGATGTTCTAAAATTTAAAAGTTAAAAATAATAGGACATGCCCTAACTGGTTTGGCTCAGTGGATGGAGCATCGGCCTACAGACTAAAGGGTCCCAGGTTCGATTCTGGTGAAGGGCACGTACCTTAGATGTGGGCACATCCCCAGAGGGGGATTTGTAGGGGTAGCTGATCAATGTTTCTCTCTCATTGATGTTTCTAACTCTCCATCCTTCTCTATTCCTCTCTGTAAAAATAATAATAATAATAATATTATAAATACATTTTTAAAAATAATAAAAATAAATAATAGGGCATGAACAGACTTTTCAAAGGATCATGTGACAGGATCATCTGGTGTCAAATTATAGGCAACACTGAGGCGTCATATAAGAAAGCTCCTGGAACACAGAAGCTCTGGGTTCTGCTCTTGGCAGATGTTGTTGTCCTCTGTAGCCAGGGGCTGAAAACAAAAAGACCATTGGGATGAAGAGGGCAGCATGAACATACCAGGACCAGGGCCAGTTGGGGACACCGTGCCATATCTAAAAGGAGAAGTCCCTGCAGAGCCCCAGCAGAGCATGGCCATTGTCATTTGTCAGATTTTCTGATATTCCCAGGGTAGCTAAAAATCAAGCTTTTATGGGAATTACTCTGATTTGTTAATTTTAGCAACTAATTTAATACTTTCAAAACTATTGTAAAAGTCAAAATACATCTACAGCTGGATCAGGCCCACAGCCAGATCTTTGCAGTTTTCTGCTGCTAAGGGGCTATTAACATGGATTAAATAGGATGGAGGAGAAAGAAGCACATTGCGGCAGCTAGCACCATCCAGGCGGTCTCGGGGGCTCATGAAAAGTGATGGGGAAGCTGGAGAGATATTCTCCACCATCAGCCTTATCCTCCAGATCCATCGGTGATTCCAAACAAACGTGTCTACATGTTACACATAATTTTTATTATTAAACAAGAGCTTACAATTTTTTTTAAAAAAAATTAAGTAATGGCCGAAACCGGTTTAGCTCAATGGATAGAATGTCGGCCTGCGGACTGAAGGGTCCCGAGTTCGATTCCAGTCAAGGGCATGTACTTTGGTTGCGGGCACATACCCAACAGGGGATGTGCAGGAGGCAGCTGATTGATGTTTCTCTCTCATCAGTGTTTCTAACTATCTATCCCTCTCCCTTCCAATCTGTAATAAATCAATAATATATATATAATAATTTAAGTAATGATTGATTTTAAACAATACCTTATTCTACTTAAAACAAAGACTCAACATTAGTGTCACACCTTGGATTATAACTTGGGTCTCTTGTCTCTCATTCCAGAACCATTTCCAATAAACTACACAAAATTGGGATCATAACCTTTCAATAGCAAAGTCTTGTATGAGGACTAGAGTAACATATATATTGAAAATGTATACAAACTGTCAAGTGTTATGCAAATATAACATACTGTGGTAGCATAATGAGCAGGAAGAATGAGCCTTGGTAGCTAGAGCATTCTCCAGGTAAAGCTTAAAATTTCAAGAGAAAAGTCATCAGAGTGACCTGTAAATTCAGGTGGTAGGTAGCCAAGATGTAGTCTAAAAAGTGCCACTTTGAAAATCTCTGCAAATATAGATGACAATAATAAATAAAATAAAAGAAACAAAAAAGCACATACCTTTTAAAGGAGAAATAACAAAAGAGCATTTTTCAGAAGAGACAGAATCATTAAAATCATTGTTGACAGAAGGCAACCACACAGAAATTGAGTTAGTCAGGCCTAAGTAAGAGACAAGGACTCTGAGTGGCTCATTTAGCTCTCTACTGCGCCGCCTTTCATTTCAGTGACAGACCAGACATTGCAACACTTCTAGCTGCAGGAGGGAAACGACGGCGGAATAGGAGCCTTTTAAACAAGGCCAGGTGGTCAAGCTACACTGCAGCTCAACTATTTTCATAGCAGACGTATTTCTTATTCAATGAAATTACTGAGTTTTTCAATTTCATTTTTCTTAAGAAACTGCCCACTTTCTAAAACACAAGTGCCATCCAAGGACAAAATAAATACCTGAGTTATAGTGTTTGAGTGAATTTGAAGCATAGAGGTGAATCTTTTGTTTCAAGCAGGACCATCCATCAAGATTTAATTAAAAAAGCAAGAAAAAGGCATAGGGAGAGGATCAGGTCAGCCTGTTCTATGAAATTATATATATATATATATATATATATATATATATATATATATATATATATATATATGGCAAGCCAATGACTGGAATGACTAGTCTCTATGATGCCACTGAGGCCAGCAAACTGGCCCGATGAGGGGTGGGGTTAGTGGGCCAACTGCCCTCGGCCTCTCCCCCTATCTGGTCCCACCTCTGATTGGTCTCTCCCACCCTGATTGAGGGAGGGGTGGATGGCCAGCCACCCCATAGCCCCTTCCCCCTGCTGGCCTGCCCTAATCACCGCCCCCCATCCCAATAGGGAATGAGATCAGCTGGCCAACCAACTGCAGCCCCTCCCCCTGGCCAGCCCTGCCTCCGATGGGCCCCCATCACCCTGATTGGCCAGCAGCCCCTCCCCCAAGCCTGTCCTACCCTTGATCACCCTCCCACCCCATTAGGGGGCATAGCCAGCTGGCCAACCTCCTATGGCCCCTCCCCCAGCTGCTCACCCCTGATCGCCCTTCCCCACACCATTTGGGGGTGGGGCCCACTGGCCCACTGCCCACAGCCTCTCCCCATGGCCAGTAGCTTCCCCAATCAGCCCCCAACCCCAATCAAGGCCAGAGCTAGCCAACCAATTTCCCCCACCCCACCGTGGTCCTTCCCCTATGCCAGCCCCACCCCTGATCAGCCCACCCTACCCTTATTGGCCCACAACCCCTTCCCCAAGCGGACCTTCCCCTGATCGCCACCCCCTACCCCAATAGGGGGAAGAATAGGCTGCCCAACCTCCTTCAACCCCTCCACCTGGCCAGCCCACTGCCCACAGCCCCTCCCCACAGCTGTCCTCACCCCTGACCAGCCCCCACCAAGCCTGTAGCTCTTCCCCCAACCAGCTCTGCCCCTGATTGCCCACACACACACACCAATCAGGGTTAGGGCCCGCCAGCCAATTGCTTGCAGCCCCTCCCCCAAGCTGATCCAACTCTGATCAAGCCCCAACCTCCTGCCATCTTCTCCTCCCTACAGGCTTGCCCTGACCTATGCACAAATTCATGCACTGGGCCTCAAGTTAAAAATATTGAGTGAAAATTCCCTCTATGTCAATGCCCCAAGGCCTTCTAAATAAAGTTATGAAGTGTTTCATTCTAGCTAATATGTCATTAATGTCATTAAACAATGGATAGCATACACCATAAAACCTCAATTATGAGTTTCTTCATAATTCTGTTTAAATGTTCAGAAATTTCTTTCTTTGAAATACAAGTGTGTAGTCATGACAGAGCTAATGCTTCTGCCTGGAGACTGCAATGAACATGGGTCTCTCCATGCCCAAGCCCAATCCTGACCAGCTCCCAGGCCTGCCTCCATCCCATGAATTCTCTTCACCAAGGATCTTCTTTTCCTTCTATCAGGAGTTCCCCACCTCATTTGTTTCAAAACACAGTATGTCATTGTTTCAAAATTCTTTCCATTTGTAAACTTTCCATCTCCCCTTCCTGTGTCTTACCACCATTTTTCTCCTGTCTTTCATGGACAAATTTCAAGAAAGATCAGTCAACACTCCATCTCTTTATTTCCTCACCTTCTGTCCTCAACCTACTGTATCTGATTTCTGCTATCACCACGCTACAAAACTTCTCCCCTAGTGTGGCTAATGAGATATGTATTAGTCAAATTTAAGTTTTCTGAGGATTTTTTCAAATCTTTGTGGCATTTGACACTATTTTTTTTATAATCTTGAAAAAGATAATACTATTTTGATTTTTCTCCCATTTGCCTTTATGTTGGTTTTTTCTCACACCAATACTTACTTATTGATATGCCTTAATGTTCCATCCTTAGCCTTCTGCTCTTGTCACTTCAGATAGCTCTCTGGGTGAATGTCTATACACTATAAAGTTTTATCTAATTAATATTTCAACTTCTAACTAAATATTCTTACCTGGAAGCATCTAAATCATATACCCAAAACTTCCTTTCCCATTTTTCTCTCCTTCTCCTATTCCTTCTCTTTTCTAAGGGTAAGGTAGGGATGTGAGGGAAAAGCATCATAACACAATCTCAGAAAAAAAATGAACATTATGATCTATTCTTCATCTTCCTGTTTATTAATTGATAACAAATTATTTTCTATCTTTTATTTCTGTTCCTTCTCCATTTAATTTTCTTCATAATGCCCATCAAATAAATTTAAACATGCTACTTCCTGCACTAACACTTTTCAATAGGTCACTTTATTTGAAGGATGAAGTTCAAATACTTTCCCATTATGTAAAGGGCTCATTATAATTGGGCACCAGTTCCCCACATGCACCCTAAAATATAAACACCGGAAACTATGTGAAGGCTCCTGACCATAGATAGGTTTCCCATGTCTCCTGGCTTCAATGTTCTGGCTTACTCATGGCTGTTCTTACTCTCTTCTTCATCTGTGTTATCAATTGAAGACTCAATGCAAAGCTTTTCCCTTCAGACAAGTATTTTCTGAAGCTCCACTCATCCTCCTCCATGTTCACTTGTTACCATGTAGTCTTAGAGTTGCCTGTAATCATTTTTGTAGCAGTTATAGTAAGTATTTTCATGAATTGCTACTCCTGAGATCCTCAAAGCTAGTGTACTAGCTATCTTTGTAGTGTCCTTATTGTCCAACTCTCTTCGACTACATGAGCTACCTTGTCTCCTTACAATAAATTGATCTTTGCTAAATATAGGTGAATGGCAGATGCTATGTTCACATGGTCATATGCAGATGCATTTTTTGGTTACAGGATCATATTTTCATAGCTGAAATGGTTATTAGAGATTACTTTAGAGTGACCTTTGCTAAATATAGGTGTAGTATGATTGCACTAATGACACTAGTGTAATCTTGAGCAGGTTATTCAACCTCTTTAAGATGTAAGTATAAGATAATTAGTTTAGTTCCTGGTCAATGCCCAATAAAGGAGATGCCTGTGCTTCTCCTAGCAGAGCACTTAGCATTTTAATCAAATTGTTTCTCATCATAGGTTTTGTTGCTTATCTTTCATGTACCCTGACCCCCTAATTGCTAACAGTAGGTTATCTAATATTTACTCAGTAAATATTTGATCAGAAAAATTAATTTAAAAAACAACATTATTTTCTTAGATTTTATCTGATTTTTACTTTTCTGTATATATTCCCTTTTTTTTGGGGGGTGGAGGGAGTTTGCCTACGTTTCCTTTAGAAAATCACTTCTCTCTCTCATTTCTAGTCAATGCGGTTTGACTCCACAGGCCACACCAAAATGGGCCCTGATTATATTAAATATATCAAGTATCTCTTTTCCCTGATTGCAATGATTGGTTCATAGAGCAACACATAACTGAAATAAAACAAATTGAATTAGAAGAGACATTTATCAAAGAATTCTGAGATAGTTCACTTTCATAATGCTACTATTTTTTTCTGGCTCTTTTGGTGTGAAATAGGAAATTTTTAATTCAAAATCCATTGTCTTAACATCAAAACAGAGTATCTAGGGCACACAAGGCCAAGGAAAGATAGGAAGATAAATCAGATCATTTCTTAAGTCTTTAGAACTATAAGATCAAGTCTCACCTTATACTAGACCAATTGAGAAACTTTTCAGTTTGTGGCTCAATGAATTCTTCTGTTATTTAAGCCACAGTATATTTTTTCCTCTTTATTTTCAACATAAAAAAACTTAATTGACATATTTTACTAGCTTTTTAATTAGGGGTAAATCATTTTCTCTAGCAGATGCCTTTGCTTTCAGTAAGTTACTAAACTCTGATCCTCAGTTTCCACATTAATTCATGCAATGGCCTGTATTTAATTCATATAAACAACACTTTAGTAAAACTCTATATATTGATATTTAGGGTTTCATTGCTATGTTCACATGGTCATATGCAGATGCATTTTTTTGGTTACAGGATCATATTTTCATAGCTGAAATGGTTATTAGAGATTACTTTAGAGTGACCTTATTTAGAATACAAGGAAACTGAAACCCAGAAGGATAAGTATTTTTTCCAAAGCCAGGCAAAATGCATCAGTTAAAAGAAAATCTATATCTATATCTATATCTATGCTAATTTACTATTTGACTTGAGTAAACTGATCATTTCTTACAAACAACAAAAACAACAAATTTATGTTCTGTACCTAAATACAAAAATTCTGATGACACATTTTCTATCCACAGCACCATTACTCCTTTAAAGACAGTAAAGTCATACTTTATACTTGTAATAAGATGGTTATGAAAACACACCATAGAATTTGTTGAGAATCTCTTCTAACTCTTAATTTACTCACTCATTTATTCATCCATCATATGTACACACACACACACACACACACACACACACACACACACACATATACATGATTACTTGTGCTCCAGGCTCTCCAGTTACTACAGAATATTTATAGGTCAGGTTAAAATTGAACTGGATCTTTAAATACAAGTTGACTTTTTATTTAAGCAAATAAGATTAAAAGAGCCTCTGTTAGCAAAGACTCAGAGAGGGGAAAAAAGCAGTCATTCAGAGAAAAGAAAGCAATGGCATTTATCAGATTATCATAGGAAGTAAACAACAACAAAACAAACACTGAGCCAGATGATAAAAGCATAGAAAGAGGTAACTTTAACCAGATGTTTCCAATTTATACAGAACAGGAGCACCATAGCTGCATAGCTTGTCCTTTATCTTGACCATGAACAATGAGCATTTACAGACTGTGCCATGTGCCACTCGGCCAGGTCCTTTTCATATATCATACCATAAACACTCACAGCCATGCTATGAAATAAACATAAATCTCACATATGTACAAAACCCAGATGGAATGAGAGAAATATCCAAGCATGTTTGAACTGTGATGTGTTCTAAAAGTTCAAACTCTACTAAACCTAGATTTGACAATGAAAAACTAGGTAATAACTAAGTCTTCTTTTTTGAAAAGCCAGGCCTGGGGAATGAGGCCTCCTGCCACTAGAGAAGATCAGACTTTCCCGTGACATGAAGAGTCAAATTAAGAATATTGTTGGGATGTTGCCTTTATGCACATTGGTCTGAATGCACTAGATGTTATGCCATAGAGACAATTCTGGACCAGTCAATAGTGTGTCTATATTTCTTCTGTCTTTCACTCAAAGTGCTAGCTAGTATATTTTTAGGGATTATTGAACATTATATCAAGGGTACCATTAATTAGATCCATAATTAAATGCTGCAAAATGCTGCTTATAATTATAATTTCAGAGACTGCTTCATATGTGCTGCTTTTTCATGAAGTCAGTGATAAAATCTGCCTAGCCTGTATTAGAACATTGTCAGAGAAACATCACATTATTGCAAACTTGAGAAAAGCAAAGCACTGTGTCAAAAGTTCAATAAAAATGATGAGATTTCCTATCGTTTAAAGCTGTGAAAATGGTAGGGAACCTAAAAGCAGAAAATAGTTATATACAATGGTATTCACCAGTGCTATAATATACCAAATTCACATCCCTGCTGCTTTCAAAACCAGTTGAAAGACATCCACTGTTAGAGATCCGAACGTGTATACATGAAGCCTTGGAGAATATGACCAACAGATTGCACCCACACCCAGAAATTCACATGGACCTCCTCTACATCAACCCACAGATGTGTCTAGAGACATATGATTCAAAATTTATCATGGCTTTTCCCTTCTCTCCATAATCCCTTCCTCATTTTACAATGCAGTCCCAAACAAAATAATATTTATTTTGTTTATAATTTCAACAAAATAATATTAACCTCAGCACTCTGAAAAACAAAACTTAAATCAAAGAAGGAAACTTAAGGTCTTCATAAACATTTTTGAAATGTTTGGGTTCTAAATTTGGATCTCGGTGACACAGCAAAGATCTTTCAAAAATGTAGCCCAAGGCTTAAAGAGAAATAATAACAATCTTTTGTATTTATAATACACACTACATAAAACAGCCTGCTCAAGAAGAAGGCTCTATAATTGTTTTAACAATTAAAAACATGCAAATGTAAAGCTGCTGAAAGAAGACTATTTCTAAGTCCAGCAATTTACTGTTCTACTTAGCAGTTAGGCTTCTTAAGGGCATCTCAGAAGAACATACATTGTGTGGTGGAATGGTAGTGACATTTTTAGCCATCGTCATTGGCACAGATAAAAGTCAACCAAATGTATTATGTCAAACACTAAAGTGGTGTTGGCCTGAATTTTAAAAGCATATTTAAACAAGAATTGGTGAAATGATCATAAAGGAATTCAATCTTGCCCCTTGTTTTAATAGCATTGCATTTGAGTTAACAAGCCAAGCTTAACATTTCACAGGCACTAACCTGTGAGTTTATTTCCCATTAATGGCTAATATAAAATGTTATCATTTCACAGTTATTGAACATCCATATTATTATACTATATTCTATGCTTTTAGATTATATGAAAAATAAATTTTAACACAACATTGTCGGTACTTCTCTAAGTTCATGCTGGTAAATATTTTATAAAACTTGATGATTTTTCCCCATCATCTTTGTAAATGGCAAAGTCTTGGGATCTACTTCCTAGTAGAGTTGTGCATTAACATAATAAATGTCTTGGAAATAACTGTTTATTGTTATATAATCTATGGGAAGCCAAGAATATAATCAATGTCTCTTAATCAAAAGGTAGAATAATAATAGCGAATATCTATTAAGATTTTCCGTGAGACACAATACTGAGCACTTTATGTTAATTGCCTCACTTGAACCTGGATACAACCATGAGATATTACTGTTATTATCCTTACTTTACAGGTGATATTACATATGTTATAAATAGTCACAAGGTACTTAATAGAAAAACCTAATCCAGACAAAGTTAACCCAATTACATCTTATCGAAGGTAATGCACATATTCATTTACTCAGTGACTATTAATTGGATAAACTGTTCTGCACAAAACCTTCACTGTCACTGCACCAGTGAACTTTTGGTGCACTGGACGATGTTCAACCAACTGAGCCACACCAGCTGGGGCTCAAACACCATTTTAAACAAGACAAACAGTTTCTGCTCATACAATACTCAAGGTCTATGGGGAAAGAGATGGATAACCAGGCAATGTCAATACAAACCATGTGTTCATTTGTTGGGCTTGTGCCTGAATTTATTGCTATAGGAATAACTTATTTCTCTGTTAATTTTTATAATCATAATCTTTTTCTGTCAAATTATTCCTCAACAAAGAGGGCTATACATAATTAATGTTGATTTGCTTTATTGGAAGTATGTGAAGAAGAATTTTGTTGGTTGGTAGGTTGTGGTCTTATTCTAAATATGATTACTTCAAGTCAAAGTTCAGGAATAAAAAAAAATGCTCTCCATTGTCTCCAATAAAACATTTAAGAAGTCAGAGATTTGAGTATTTATTACCTCTCTCTGCCAGCATGCCAAATCTCTCTGATTCTGGTTCCCTTTAAGTGTGTGTCCTCCATAAGCATCACAGTGTATGCCATAAATGTTCTCTCATCTCCCTCCACCCCATCAACCTTCTGTGTATTTCATTCCATTGAAATTATATTCAGTAACTATCAGTTACTTCAGCAGGACAAGAACTTATCAAGGACATCCTTGGCTATAATGCCAAGAACAAGAAACATTAATTCTGGCTAAGGAGACACCTTGGAAGAAAACTTGAAGCACAAAGACCTGTTAGTAACCCTCAAATCAACTTCTTTGGATGTAGGCAGTTGTATGCTAGAGGCAACTTAACTTATGAGAGGCAGCCCTTAAATTTTCAGGAATGTTAGGAGCCTTGAACATAGGCATTATTAAAAGTAACTACAGTCCAGTTGTCATGGCTCAGTGGTTGAGCTTTGACCTAAGAACCAGGAGGTCAAGGTTCTATTCACAGTCAAGGCACATGCCTGGGTTGTGAGCTTGATCCCCAGTGTGGGTCTGCAGGAGGCAGCCAGCCAATGATAATGATTCTCTCTCTTGATGTCTTTCTCTCTCTCTCTCTCTCTCTCTCTCTCTCTCTCTCTCTCTCTCTCTCTCTCTCTCTCTCTCTCTCTCTCTATCTCCTTCTCCCTTCCTCTCTGAAAGCAATAAAAATATATTAAAAAAATAAAAATCAATCTCTTTTTAAAAAGTATTTATAAGTAAATTACATAAACTCATAATTGTGTAATTAAAAAATTGTTAATAATTACTCAAAACTAAGACTTTCTAATTATTTTACTATTATGTCTGCAACCAGAAATGAATACATTATACTTATATAAAGCTACCCATATTAAATTTGTGAATGTTAAATGCAGCTTGTTAATATAACATGTTTTTTTTTTTATCTTGAAACTAGAACTTGCAGCCCCTTGCATCTTCTCCTTTGAATCTGGTGTATAAAATAAAGGTACAAAATACCATTCTCTAGAGTAGTTTCTCAATTCGTTAAGATTATGCTTCCTGTTAATTGCTGTCAACTAGCCTCAAATAAACTCATAAAAATTCTCTATAAGATTTGTATGTTTCTTATGTGGACAGTACAAAGAACAAGGTAGGACACTTGTTTTCATTTAGACTTCAAAAAATTTTTGAATGTGCATAGTAGCAAGCATTGATGAGTATGCTTTACTTAGTATATGATAGCCAATATTAAAATTAAGTTTTTTTTAATATATTTTATTGATTTCAGAGAGGAAGGGGGAGAGAGAGAGAGAGAGAGATAGAAACATCAATGATGAGAGAGAATCATTGATAGGCTGTCTCTGGCATACCCCCTACTGAGGATGAGTCTACAACCTGGGCATGTGCCCTTTACCAGAATCAAACCAGGACCCCCCAGTCTACAGGCCAAGGCTCTATCCACTGAAATCTCCCCCTCCGTAGCCTCTTTCCAACGTTGCTTGCTCTCTTGGCTTAGAGAAAGAAATAAGGAATGGATTTTCAAAACCCCGAGCAAGGTGCCCAAACCAGCTAGGGCTAAAATAAAAAGGTTTATGAGGTTGATACCATTATTTCCACCTTAGTTAACTGAAGTAACTAAGAATGGGTGTCTGGTTCAGATAGCTACAAAAAAGCAGGACCAAGATTCCCACTGGCAGCACCAGGTAACATTCAAAAGCTCTGGTGCTGAAGAACTTGATAGCAGGATTTTATAATATAAGACCAGCAGCATTATTTCAATTTCTAGAACGTATTCAAAGTTATTTTTTAGTCTGGTGGTTTCTGTTGATTTTCCTTGGTTTACATAATATCATCAAAAACACTAATCTGCATTTCTAAAAATCTGTAAAGTTTTTAAGGGCACAAGGATCACAAAAATATGTTCTGTAGCTAGACAAAAAGGGTCTACACATAAAAAAATTGTGTCAGAAAAATAGAAAATGTCTCAAAGAGAGAAAATACACACTATAAGAAACACCAGACAAAATGAATCATGGCAGTGGAAGAGAATGAACATACACTGAGTCTGAAGAATGTTTAAAAGTGACATGATAGAGAAGAGAGAAGAGAACATGTACAAAAATTATAAAGGAAAGCAGTAATGTTAACTTGGGATAAGCCCATACTTAAATGAAAAATTTACTTTTGGCCATAAAAGTAATGAACCATCATCTTATAGCAATCCCAAAGAAAGGAAACAATGATAGATTTTTTTTTTCTTTTTGTGGTAGCCCTACCTTGAATAGCCTCGAGTATAACAAGATCTAGATCAAGCAAAAGGCAGGAGTGAGGGAACAACCGGAAAACCGGAGGAAGAAAAATGGCACAGAAAAGATGGATAACAGAATTAGATGAAGGCAGAATCAAAAGCCAAAAGTGCAGTGTGCTGATTGACAAATGAGGTAGCAAAAACAGAAAAAGAAAAATCTCCCCCTCTGTAGCCTCTTTCCAACCCTGCTTGCTCTCTTGGCTTAGAGAAAGAAATAAGGAATGGATTTTCAAAACCCCGAGCAAGGTGCCCCTATCTGAATGTGCATTTGTCTCCGGTAGAAGATGCATCATTCCTCCTGAAATTGGGGTTATCAGACTGCTGAGGGCCGGGGGGGCAATCAGGCCACCTGAACTTCAGGATGCCCAGGAGGAAGAGGGAAAGGGAAGACCAGTACCCATGACAGACAGGTTAAAGCAAGGCAGTATGATTTTATGTCAAAGCCAATGTATCAACTCTGCTTCATCCTCAACTGGCCTGGCAATTACTCCTGTCCCTCTAAGCAAGAACCCATGTGTGACCTACAGACAGAACTCAGCTTTCCATTCTCGGTTTAGATTCTTTTTCTTGCGTTCCCACACCCTCAACTTACAATATTTCTTATTCATTTTTAAACTTACTACCACTTGAAATTATCAATAAGACTTTGTTAAAATAACCAAATTTGAAATACTTAATATTAGGGGGTAGGAGTGGCAGGGGAGAGGTCAATGAGAGGGGAAAAGGAGACCTGTGTGATACTTTAAACAATAAAGAATTTAAATATTTAAAAAGGAAATATTTACAGAGATAATAATTTAATAAAAAAAAATTTAAAAAGGAAATACTTAATATTTCTCTCTTTTTAAAATCAAATGTCAAGTTCAGACTTATAGTACCCCAATGGAGAGTTTTGTTTACTTTCATTCTGATCATTAACAAACTCTGTTAACAAACTCATTCATTTTGGGGAATACATGTCTTTCCTCCTCATAACCTCAAAACAATCCAAGTCACGAAAATAAGAGAGAATTAAGCTAAAGTGGGAAGTTTAATGCTGGAGAGAAGTCTGGCAGACGTGTGATGAAATAGATCCAATTCCTGCAAATGAAAGGGAATGAAGGGAGACTCTTTCAAATAACCCAGAGAGGGCAAAGCCAACGGGCACCTAGAAAAGACCTGATGTGCATGGAAAAGATCATCAATCCAAAGCAGTGATAAAATATGACAGACCTGTTTTCAAAATCATTAGGGCTATTTGTTCCAAGTACCCATTTGTGTTGAACTTTCCATAATGTGCTGATAAACCTCTAAGTCCAAGTATGAAATATCAACTCAAGCACATTAATGAGTGTGGCTGGCTAGCGCTGAATCCAAAACCAATATGATTAGCTCTCAATTAGCTGCTTTATTGGAGAGAAACAGCACTGTGGGGAGTAATCCCCTAAGCATTTCTTCTTGGCTCTGGCAGGCATTATACGCTGGATTTTTCAGTGGGTGATTTCTTGTTTGTTTTTAACAATGTTTTCAGCCAGTTATTTTACTTAACTATGACAAAGTAAATCAACTTCTCAAGGCACAGGTGAGCTGGCTGCTATCAGGCACACTGAAGCGGGGCCATGCTTAGAACTAGGGAGGGGGAGGGTTGGGGTGGAGGAGAAGGTTGGGTCAGAAACTCCTTTTTGAAGCTGAACCCCCAGCTGTTACTTCCAGGACTTTCAAAGTCTCTGTAGGGTGGCTGAGAACTATTGATAATTGCTGTCCAACCCAGTGATTCCCAACCACTATGTACTGTCAAGGCAAACATTTTATGATTTTAGTCACACAACTTGTTTTAGTACATATGTGTGGTAGTTCAGATCTTCTTTCAAAATCCTCTCTTTCAGATCTTTCCAATCTCTGGAGAATCCTGATATGATATGGTACACATTAGAATTTCTGCTGGGAAAGCCTAATCATGTCCAGATGTCTTTACAATATAGGAATCCTTTGCCTCGATATTATGGAAAGCCACCTGTCTCATATCTATGAGTCCAATGTTTATTTTCCTGAGCAGGATGCAAGGGGGATTTCTTTCCCAGGTTTTTGTCATGGTGGGGTTGAAGATTGAGGTCATGGTGAAAAGGTGGCATATGAAAAAGTGAAAATTTATTGGAAACAAGTACAGGCTCCCACGTAAGAACGGGGTCCCAAAGGGGATAACCCACTAAGCTCTTTTTTCTAAGCTTTGTAAAGGCTGAGGTTCTTTGTTTCTGGATGCTGCCTTCCAACTGGTAGAATATCAACTTCAAAGCTGAAAACCCACGAGGGCCCCCTCTTGTTCTCCTCCTACAGCGGTAGAATTCTCTATCCCCTGGGAAAGTTTGTTTCCTGTTTCTCCCCACACCCTGTAGCTTTTCCCTATCTTCTGTGAGCATGTCTTCCACTGCCCTCATCCTGTGGCACCTCTGTTTTTCTCTGCGAACGTTTGCTTTTTGGTAATCTGGCATATTTCTTGTGTGTCACCTATGTTTATTCATTCATAACATTTCTTTCATCCAAGCCCCCACCCTTGCAGTCCTCCTCCAGGTTTCCTCTATATTCTTAAAACCCCTAAACCTGCCTGTTTTACCCCAAAAACTCCTTTCATCTCATTCTGTAAAGAACCCCTAACCTCATTTAATGGTACTTTCCATGTAAAATATCAACATGTTAATGTTGTAATATTAAACTTACACAGACTCAGCCTTAATCAAAGGGTGATAGGTTATATAACATTATAGAGGAGATAATAGAAGAGAGTATAGGGAATAAAATTGTTTTCTTAAATTAATATTAATATATCTGTCTTCACTTTGTATTCATGGTTCTGTGGTACTCAGAAAACTCTACATGTAGCTTCCCATTCCATCCAGGTGGTAAACTGGCTGAGGGAAGAAAGGGGAAATGGCTGGACTGGAAGTACAGGTCTTTATTTCTGAACCGAGGACCAAAAGTGACGTTCCACATAGGGTGGAAGAGCCGGGCAATAAATATGAATCTTTCTAGGGGACTGTTCTTATTTAAAGATTTTACAGGTGGAGTCATTGGCAATTGATAAGTCCTTTAAAATATTTTTCAGGTATTAAAACAAACACCAATGTTAAAGGTAAGCTTTACAGTTAAAACTCAAATATAAAAATGACTTTGCCCTGCTTTAAAAACTTAGTGGCTTCCTGATATTTAAAGGCTAATGACCAAATTCTTAGCATAAGTGAGACTGCCCTGAAGGCCCCACATGCCTCTTTGTTAGCCACTGACTCTTCCTCAGGCTTCTTTCTATTCCTCAATTCCTTAGGGCCTTGTAGCGAGCTGTTTCTCTTGCCTGGAATTTTCTCTGGCTTCATAGTACACTCATTCATATCACTAATGTATCAGGATAAATACCGCCTAGCCAAACATTTGAGATATTGTATCATCCAAGGCTAAGTTAGATATTTATGTTACCTCTGTCAGAGTATTCTTCATACTTCATAATATTTCTTTCTTTAGAATATTTAGTCAAGTTAGTATTATTATGGATAATAATACATTTGTAACTTCCTTTCACTTAGCCTTTTGTTTGTCACTTTTTGCCATTTTTATATACCTAGGTATTTTAGATTGAACTCACAATTTATGAGAAAATATACAGGTAATTTAAGGACCTGGGTAGTGTCATTTTCCTCCAGCAGGTATTTCCTTTTGTTTCAATGAGGCATTTTGAAGGGGGCATATCACCTAATCCAAATAAAAAGTACCTGATTCAAGGTTAGGCTTGTCTTTTTGAGGTCTGGCATATTTCTGGTTTGTCCCTATGTTTATTCATTCTCCTATCTATAGTAACCCAGGGATCCTAAGTAAAAGCCTGGGAGTTTCCTAGAACTGTTTTTTTGGGTTTTTTTGTGTTTTTTTTTATAGTGGGCCCTGAACACAAGTTTTGTCTCTCTTCCCTCCTGAGTCTTTTGGAAGATCTGCTCAGTGTCTCAGCTTATCATCTCTTTTAATTCAGCTTCTCAGAAAAAGAAAGTATCAAATATCGAGCCCCCTTTTTTTGGCTTGATATTCCTCAAAGACCTTGATTCCTCAAGCACTCTTTCAACTGCATCAAAATTTAAAATTTATGTATCAAAGTTATATCAATAAAAAGTATTTTTAATTTCATTTTCAAAATTCAGCTATTAACTGTTAGAGTGCGTATACTTTTGAGGGATGGAGAGAGAGAAAGAGATAAAAAATAGATGATAGATAGATAGATAGATATAGATAGATAGTTTTGATTTTTTTTACCATAATTAAAATAGTTTCTTACTTAGATTGATCTGAGATTGGATTTGTACATCTATCCCCTTTTGCATAATCTTGAACAAGTTTTTTTTTTTATATATATATCTCTAAGTTTAAATTTCCTTTTCTTTAAGATGTGAATCATAACCACACCTCCCTCCTAAGCCTCAGTGGTAACTGGCACCATTTGGTACATTTATTATTTCCCACACATGCTCACTATGACTAATCCTCAATTCTGGGATGCATTTTCCACTAAAATCAGTTTGCATTTCACAATTGATAGGCACAGGTAATGAAATTTTATTTTCTGAGAAATGTTATTAAATGTTGGTGTGAATTTCAATTGATACTAACTTATAATTGAGAAAATATCACACTGAATCTTTCCTATAAGCATATATTCTTTGTATTATCAGAATACTTTTAGAACTGTGAAAACATAAATAAATTGAAACATAGAGAATATAAAACACAGATAAAAAAGGTAATAGGTTTAGAGATTATCAGAAATTATAAATAGCTGTCTAGAAACAATATAAAATCACTATTCACTGGACAAAATAGTTTTTGAAAGCACATTGAGTGGGATTTGAAAGGATTCATGGGGGGGGGGGGAAAGATGAGCAAATATTATGTAATAGCATTAGTTATTTTAAACCAAAATATTAATGATGATGAATTGCATTGTGCTTTTTCTTTAGGTTTCTATATATGTTCCATGATCAATATTTTTATTATTTTATTCAAAAATACTTATTGTTTGTCTATTATGTGGCAATCACAAAACTACAAGCTGATAATTACTTTGGCAGTGTTAAAAAGGAAAGAAAAAACGAACAAAAGTGGATTTTTTTTAACAAGGTAGCTCTCCTGGATGTGAGCCACTTCATCCATAAAACATAAAGATAACATTTAGCAAGTCCATTGATAAATTTGTCCCACCTGCCCCTGCCTGGTGTTCTGGTTCCATCTTTGAAAGGCTTTACCTTTGATCAATTTTTACTTGCTCTAGTTTTCAATTTGAGATTACCAGGTAAAAACAAATTCTTATAATCTATTTCTTAATGACTGAAATGATCATCTATATGTGAAAAAAGATCAGTCTTCTCAGTGCTTCTTCCTGATTCTCAAAATGTAATGCCCATAGTATTCTCCTCCCTCCCACGTCTGTCTCAGCAGCTCACCATTTTGCTATTAGAAAGACAATGCACCTCACTTCTTTTTTTTTTCTTCTTTTTTTTTTAAAGCGGGCTTTTTTCCTCCTAAATATATTTTATTGATTTCAAAAAGAAAGGAAGAGGGAGGAGCCATATAAATATCAATAACGAGAGGGAATCATCAATTGGCTGCCTACCCCCTACTGGGATGAATCCTGCAACCCAGGCATGTGCCCTGACCAGGAATCGAACCAGACATACTGGTTCAAAGGTCACTCTCACCACTGACCCACACCAGCCTTGTATACCTTACTTCTTTTAAAAGCAAGCCAATATAAACATGTTTTCTAACCTGCATTTTATTTTATTTTATTTTATTAAATTATTTTATTTATTTATTTTTAAATCAATCTTTATTGTTCATATCATTACAAAGGTTCCTCATTTCTTCCCCCCTCCACCAGGCTCCCACCCCACCCTCTGCCCCCTCTCCATCCCCCATTGTCCTCATCCATAGGTGCACAGTTTATGTTCAGTCTCTTCCTCCCTCCCTTTCCCCGATAGTAAATCCTTTTTCAGATAGTAAATCAGTTATATACTTAGCATTTTCTCATATCAATAATACCTCCACATGCCCAATGAAACACTTCACACAAAAGACATTTCCAAATAGGTCAACCAGCCTCATCCAGGCCCCACCCAAGGCACTCACAGATCAACACCCCAGCACTATACTAACTGAACACATCCAGATCTAAGCCTTCATCACTTGATTCAGCAGACCCTCAAGTTCCCACAAAAGTTTCCAGCCATGTCTGAGAGGAAGCCGTGGGGCAGGGGCAGGCGAGGAGCGAGCTGTTCTGGGCCTGGCTGCTCTGGGCCTGGCCTCTGTTGCTCTGGTTCATTCCACAACCAGCTGCTCCAGGTCTGGTCACTGCCGCTCCTGACCTAGTTGCTCTGGACCTGGCAGCCGCTGCTCCAGGCCTGGCCGCACCGGACCCGGCTGCTCCGGGCCTGCTAACCTGCATTTTAAATATGATTTCAACTTCACTAAAAGCTGAAATACTCTAAGTTGAAAGCTTTTCCTGATTTTTTTCATTGGTTTTGTACAACATATGCAGATACCCCATGCAGGAAACACAGAAGACAAAGATTGGTGAGGAATTTCCTGGTCTAGCCGACAACATATAGAATGCCAGTTTGCACCTTTTATAAATTGCAATGCATGTGCCTCTAGCTTACCATGCCTAATGTAATTCTCTGAAATCTGTTACACTTCAAACATCTGTTCTCACTTATGGAGAGGATAATTTGAGATGGCAAGGATCCGTTGCTTCTTCCCTGCATATAGATCCTTACTCACAGACATGGTGGCATTTATTTCAAAGTGATTACAATACAGAACTTTTAAGAAATTTAGCATTCAACTTAAATTAGAAGAAAGATTTCCAGTTACAGAACATTCCCTGACCCTAGGCCCAGAGAGCTTTCAGTTAGTTTTAATTTCTACACAATTTTTCAATTATATTTTCACTTATCAGTATTGTTTTCTCCTGTGAGAAGTAAATAAACAAGAATCCGTTGTCATCTTGACCTCAATAATGTTGTTCCCTTAATTAAGCAACTCTGTTTAATTGTTAAATTGTCAGACTGAGATTTTTCTTAATCTCAATGGTATTTTCAGAAGGACTTTGCAATTCTTTATTTTTTAACCTACATTGTTTTAGCTCTCTATTTAGTGCTACCCTAAACTTATACCCATGCTTTTCAAAAAATCAGAACTATACAACTGAAAGAGAAATTTAAAATTGCCTGAGGACTTTCAAACTCAAATGCCTTAAGAGTTAAGTAGAAAATATAAATGTGTTAAGGGCAAAGTAAAAGATTAACAGGCCTATGAAAACTTGAGGAATAGGATTAAAATAACAGGCCTGTGAAAAATTAATAAACAGGATTTTCATAAAACACTAAAAAGTTAAACACTAGTCTGATATCTCTCCCCCCCCAAAAAAAATCCACA
Source organism: Pipistrellus kuhlii (assembly GCF_014108245.1). Classification (NCBI taxonomy): domain Eukaryota; kingdom Metazoa; phylum Chordata; class Mammalia; order Chiroptera; family Vespertilionidae; genus Pipistrellus; species Pipistrellus kuhlii. The sequence goes on from NW_023425573.1 coordinate 64,384,166, forward strand.
TTTGCTAGCTAGATTAGTTCCAAAATTAGTAAATTTTAATTTACTATAATCTTTTATTGTACAGCTGGAGAAAGAAATACCAAATAATAAGTGACAAAACTACCATGAATTTAGTAAAATGTCTATATAACATGAAAGATTAAGTGATTTTTTTAAGCCAGCAAGATCTATACTGTCTGGCTCCTTTCTAACTCTCAGCCTCCTCTCCAACCATGTACAGACTCTTCACCCTCAATCTCACTTTCTTCCAGCCCCATATTCTGTTCCTCATATTCTGCCTCTGGGCCTTCCTCAGAGTGTCTTAGGTAATATCTTTTTTTTTTTTTTTAATATTCTCAGCTACTTGAGTTTATAAAATGCTGTCTATTCTGATCTGACTTCATTGATAGTACAAATTTTTTTTAAATATATGTTATTGATTTTTTACAGAGAGGAAAGGAGATGGATAGAGAGAAACATCGATGAGAGAAGCATCGGTCAGCTGCCTGCTACACATCTCCATTGGAAATGTCCCCGAAACCAAGGTACATGCCCTTGACCGGAATTGAACCTGGGACCCTAGAGTCCGCAGGCTGATGCTCTATCCACTGAACCAAACGGGCTAGGGCAACAGTATAAATTTTTCACCTCACCTCCCATCTGTACCCTTTGCAATGTTACTTTCAGGATCTCTTACTAGCACAGGAGTCTGTTTCCCCAATCCTTGAATTTGGTCTGACATGGTGACTTTTTCCAGCCAAAAGGATGTTAATAGATGTGACTCAGACTCAGGTTTAATAAAAGTTCCCATGTATTTCTGCTCTCTCTTGCCCTCTGCTGGTATTATGAGAACATGCCCAGGCCAGATGAAGATATAAGACTTTTCAGTTTTCCCAGGTGAAACCATCTTAGTTCAGCTCTCAGCCACTGACATGCAAACAAGTCCAGCCAACTTTACCAGCTCTGCCTTGCACAGGCACACAGGCTGCAGATGCATGACTGAACGAAGACCAGATCTCAATGAGGAGACTAGGTCAGATGAACCCCACAGACTCAGGAGCTAAATGATAGTTTATTGTTGCATGTCCCTTGTTTGCTACTCAGCATTATTGTGTAAACAGATAACTAATGCATGCACTTCATAATTTCCAAACACATCCATAACTACCTTTAGTTGAGTCATGTTGACAGAGGGACATGAGATACGTCTGGGGCCAGGGAGATACAGGTGTAGTGTAGCCAGGTGGTCACTTGCTTAGATTGTGAATAATTGTGAGGCTCATGTGGCAGGTATAATTAGTTCAGAAATGATTTTTAATTGATAATTATGTTAGATCAGAAGGCAAGCAGACTCAAGACCAGAAACAGACTTGAAATATGGTCAGATTAATGTTAACCAAATGATGAGAAATCATAGTCAAAGGCAACATGATAAATAAAATACTAGGGAAAACATCTTATACCTACAAGTAATGTGAACTATTGCTGTAATAAACTAAAGCAAAAAACTCATGTTTAATCAGATAAACTCAAGACAGGATTGCCAAATAAAATATAGAACATCAAATATATATATATATATATACCAAGTGTGTGTGTGTGTGTGTGTGTGTGTGTGTGTGTGTGTATATATATATATATATATATATATATATATATATATATATATGCAACTGTTCCAACAGAACAACCAAAATGACTGGAATGACCAGTCACAATGATGTGCACTGACCACCAATGGCAGACACTCAACAAAGGAGCTTCTCCTAGCCTACAGGCCCTGATCATGGCCAGGCCCCCACATTAGAACAAGGAACCAGGGGTGGGTGGGAATGGACATGGCCCCTTTTCTAGGGGGCTGAGGCCCAGCTCCCTCCTCAAGGCCGGCGACCAACCTCTCAGGTCCTTCCCCCATCCACCCCCTAGCCCCAGGCCCCAATCAGCCTGTCGCCCATCCACCATGGTGGAGGTTGGTCTCTCTCCCTGTGGTGGCAGTTTGCCTCTCCACCCAGCTTACAGGTCCTGATCTCCTGATTGGGGCTGGGTCCTGGGCTGGGACTGGGAACAAGGGGTGGGTAGCAGTGGACATGAGCAGTGAGGGAAGCGGGAAGCAGGGAGGTGGGTAGGCAGGGATGTGGAGAACCTGATCAACTCTGATCGCTGGCCAGGCCTAGAGACCCCACTTGTTCACAAATTTCATGCACTGGGCCTCTAGTAAACAATAAAGGTATATCCCAAATATCCCATGGGACATACTCATACTAACAATTACATAGCTCTCTGACATTCCAATTTAATTGGGCATGCTGTATTTTTTAACCTGGGGTCCTCCTAGATGGTGTTCAAGTAGAAGCCTACTTGATGTCGAATGAACACACTTCTTAACTGTTTCTTCCAGAACACTGGCAGAGGCCAAGTTTCTCTCTGTAATGTCAGTGGATACTTTAATACACCACAAATAAGGGAGCTAGGTCCCATATCTAGGTGTGTGTTGATATATTATTGTTTTAGCATTAATCTCATTTGTTTGCCTCCAAATTATTTCCTTCTATTCTTATTTTCCTTTCTCCACTCAGTTTCTTAGGTATTACTTGTGTCAAGAAAGCAATGGCATAAAAAATTATAAAGTAAAACAGACAACAAAAGGAATAGAAAATATTTCATAAGATAACAAAAGATTGAAAAGAAATAATCAGAAAGGCAAATTTTCTACCACCAAGGTAAAAAAAATGATCTATAATATTTGAGATACTAGGGACAGTAGAATGGGACATGAAAAAGAAAAAAAAATGGTAGGTCCAGCAAAAAAGGGGATAAGATCTGAGCAGAGTCCACAGAAGAATACCTTCAGATTCTATAGACTACTGGGGCCCCATGTTTCCAGGAGGCACAAGGAAGTGACAGTGCTTACCAGTTATCCGAACTCCTACTGGGTTCCTACTGAGTTGAGTGTATCACCTATTCTTAGAAGCTGTAATGCTTTCTTTCCTTTTGGTTGTAGGGAGAACCATCCTTTGATATTGTCACTATTCATCAGGCAGACAGGCTAGTAGGCTGTGTGTGCCCTGAGATTCTTCTTGGTTTGCAACCAGCCTAACTTCTTGTGGATAATTCCCCAAATTTCTGAGAGCTGCTTCTAGATTAGAGCTGGGTCCTCTAAATCCAGAGGAAATCTGGAGGTTTATAAAGTCCACCAGCACCATCTCAGGAGGAATTGAACAGAACTTAACAGAACCAGCTAGAGGTCGCCCATCTGAAGCAAAGGCAATGATAAAACATACACAAGATACATGTAGGTGCCCCTTTGAGATGCTTCAGTTCTTCCCGGACCACAAAACAAAATAGAACTATAATTCAATTTCTAAAAATGTCGATTCTGATGTCAGATCTGGATTCAAATCCTGCCTTTGTTACTTACCAGTTATATGATTATGTGCAAGTTTATTAATCGTCCAAATGTTAATGGCCTCATCTATAAAATGTGGAAATATTTTTATTGAGCTGTTAAATGAGATAATACATATAACATAATTCACAATTCAAACAATACTCAGCATATTGTAAATGTTCATAAATTAGTTAAAAATAAAAACAAAACAGAAGAGAAAGAGGAGAATATTAAGATCCTAATATTGTGGTCCTGGATTGCATTCATGTAAACTTCACTTTTTGTGTGTGCAAAAATAACCCCCTTATGTCAGAAAGTCATCTCAAAACTATTTTCTCCATGGTGTTTTCTTCCCTACAAGTGTCTTATCCTGATGTGTTTTTTATTTTATTTTATTTAACATTAAATAGTCAAGAAATGTTCATTAAATGCCTTCTTTGTGCATAAGACATTTAAAAGGGACTAAATGAATAATGCATGGTAACTACCCCTGAAGGGCTCACAGGCTTCTGGGGGACACAGATGGGTCCCCAGATCATAGGTCCTTGGTGCTATTGGCTCACTAAGAGCCATGGTGGGTAACCATAGCTGTCACCCCTGCAAGAGTCCTGATGCTAACACTGCATGGCATAGAACAATGGTCGGCAAACCATGGCTCGCAAGTCACATGTGGCTTTTTGGCTCCTTGAGTGTGGCTCTTCCACAAAAGACCACAGCCTGGGTGAGTCTATTTTGAAGAAGTAGCATTATAAGTAGTTTAAGTTTAAAAAATTTGGCTCTCAAAAGAAATTTTAATCATTGTACTGTTGATATTTGGCTCTGTTGACTAATGAGTTTGCCAATCAATGGCCCAACAGGCGTCCTCAAACTTTTTAAAGTGGGGGCCAGATCATGGTTCCTCAGAGAGCTGGAGGGCCGGACTATATGAACTACTAATTCCTACTGTAACACCTCGGCTGCGCTCACTGTGCAGATCAGACTCCTCTGCGGGCCACATGTGGCCCGCGGGCCGTAGTTTGAAGACGCCTGCTAGGACATTTCTGACTACGTGAGGGTCATACATCCAAGTGCCAATCTAAACCAAACAGCTTGCAAAATATGAGTGACTAAAAAGATTCAATAACTATTTTCATAATCATAAATTTGTGCATAATAAACTAAGGAGAAATCTGTATAAGTGAATTTTCTCAGAGGAGACAAAATTGGAAGAATGCAGAAAAATGGCTAATTTATTAGAAAGCACAAAGTAAATATAAGATTATATATTGTAATTATAGGAAAGACATACACAGAAATATTTAAATACACATTAAACTCTCTTCCCTTGATCTTCAATTCATCCCTCAACAAGCATTGTTGAGAGAACAACATTGATAAAGGTCTTTGCATTTATTTGAGAAAGCATTTAAATTCCATAAATGTAAACATAATAGAATTCTTATTATCTCTTCTTTACTGTCTCTATCCATCCTTTTGGAGACATGTTTATGAATTTCAACTTCATTTGTCAGCTAATGAAATCCTCTATTCAATATTTTTGTAATGACAAATTCTTTCTACTCCCTTGAGGGGAAAAAAAAAGTAAAATATATTCCAAAAACATTTTGACTGTCAATTATATACTAAGAAAGGAAGATTAATCCCCCTGGACTTCATAGTGGACAATTACCTCACTTAATGTGTTTAGCTGTACTGCTAGAGGAATTGGATAACAACACTCTGGATGTCTCATGGCTGTTACATGAAATTGTTACTGGCCTGAGGTATTGGAGGTAATCAGATACACTGGGTCTCCTCATACCTCAGTGAGGAGAAAAGGGGCAAGAGTGATTATCTTTCTATAGTAACAACAGCTATTACATCTTTCTTAAATTTGTTTCCCATACAAACAGCCTGTCTTGGCTGTTTTTGTTTTCCTTAAGAGACTATCCCTAGTCTCTCTTTTTTCTTTATTTTTATTTTTAATATGAAGAAAACCAATTTGCTCTTCACAACCTTCATGGTAAAAAAAAAAAAAGAAAAACATGGTGAGGATATGAAACATTGATGGTGGGAGTCCTAAGGGTTAAAATCATTTAGAAACATTTTAGGATTATTTAGACTATTTCATAATATGTGCATATGTGAATCCACTCCTAGGAATGTACCCTAAAAAAAGGAGGCATACCTGCCCTGGCTGGTGTGGCTCAGTGCACCAAGAGGTTGCCAATTTAATTCCTGGTTAGGATACATGCCCAGGTTGTAGGTTCGATCCTGGTAAGGTTTATGCAGGAGGCAATAGATCTTTCTCTCTTTTCTCCTCTCCCTTCCACTCTCTCTAAAAATCAATAAACTATTTTTTTTTAACATAGGCATACTGTGCTCTAAGAGACATACATAAGAATAAGAGCATTTGTATTATTCACAATATCCTCACTTTGGGTAAATATAGCTAGATAAATTATAATTATAATTTGGAATGCTAAACTTCAACTAAAATGAATAACTTTGTATAACATATACAACTATGTAGGTAATATCCCAAATATACAATTTTGACTAAAACATGTCAGACACTAAAGAATATATTCCATAGGTCCATAATTCCTCTCAAGATGGCAGCAAAGGTAAATGCAGTATTTGAATCATCCCACAACCACATCAAAATGAAAACTACAGAGCAACTGTCATTAAAAACCAACTAAAATCTAGCTGAATAGGAGTCCTACAACTAAAGATATAAAGAAGCCACATCAAGACTGGTAGAAGGGGTGGAGAAATGGAACAGGTTGGTCCCATACACATGCGTGATAGATAATAATTGGGAGGGATAGCTCATCTGCAGAGGTCCCCTGTGAAAAGTGAGGGGTCCCAGACCCATACTAAGCCCCCCGAGCCCAGGATTCCAGTGTCAGGAAGAGAAGGCCCCATAAGTTACGCTGCGAAAACCAATGGCAACTGTGGCTGAGTGAGACAGAGGCACCTCTTTATTAATTACCAAATATACTGTGTGACCAAGGACTAACATTTTTAAGTTTACTCAGCTCTATCTTCATGGGCCTATATATTGAATACCTCCAAAGATACTTTCAGAATAGGCTTTGTATACTTCTGTTGGTTATTTAGAGTCTTGTGGTATAGGAATGTCATGATAAATTGTTTTTCAATAAATATTTGGAAACTTTAAAAAAAAAAATAAGTCAATGACTACTCTAGCTGCAAGAGAGACTGGGAAATTCCAGCAGGAAGCTAACTATCTGTTATTTATTTTTTTTTACTAACAAAAAAAGTATATTTTATATGATGAGTAATTTTATCACAGGAGAAAGGAGGTAGGAACTGAGTATGGAGAGGTAGATAGGCTTAATTCATTAACAAAATTGTCGACCACAGCAATTGGAATTTTATGCTTGAGGACTACATAGTCCTAGGGCACATGTGTCAAACACAAGGCCCGAGGGCCAAATCCGTCCCGCCAGGCCTTGCAATGTGGCCCGCACCGCGCTGTCATCACTGCACTCTGCTGCGTTTCCATCACAATGACAGTTTATGACTGTTCAGTAAACCATTCGGCCCGCGATTTAGGCTGGATTTTAGATTTTGGCCCCTTCTCTGATTGAGTTAGACACCCCTATCCTAGGGTAATGTCTTGCTTGAATAGTTGCTAGAGAGAGCACATCACATATGTACCCTTTGTATAATCACATCTTCAAGCCTGCCTAGGGGATTGCTAAGGATTTTAAGGTGGTCATCATACCTTAATGTCATCTGACTCTTCATTTATCTCCACCTTTTTCAAATTAGTCACCAGGTCCTGTTAATTCTATCAAAATAGTGTTTCTTGCACAATTAATGAAAAAGGTTGACAGAAATAGAAGAAGAAAAAAATTGAATCCAATAGTCACCTCTAATAACCATCAACCACAGTGGGAAAGAGACAAAAATGATGTTGGGTGGTGTTGTAGGTATAAAAAGCTATGCTGAAGTTCACACTCCTGGTACCTGTGATTGTAAATAAAATTTTTGAAGATATAATATGATTATGATGAGATTGGGACCTAAATCTCATGCCTGTTGTCCTTACAAGAAAGTCAGGTAAAAACCAGGGACACAAAAACACTCAGGTAGAGTGTTACATGTGATGACACAGGCAGACAGTGGAGTGATCCCCTGCAAGCAAATGAAGGCCAAGGATTGAGAGTCCCCTCCAGAAGCTAGGAAAAGGCAAGGAAATATTCTCCCTACGAGCCCCCGGAAGGCATCTTCTCAGACTTCTAGCCTCCAGAACAATGGGAAAACACATCCCTGTTGTTTTAAGTCACCCACCAGTTTGCAGGACTTTGTGGTGGAAACCCTAGCAAGTGAAGTGGTCCTGTAACAAATATCTAAAAAATGTGGAATTGGCTCTGAACATGGGTAGTGATTGGAGACTGGAAGAGTTTTGTGGTACATGTTAGAAAAAGCCTAGATTGCCTGGAAGACTGTTAGCAGAAATATGTTCATTTGCATAAAAATGCATATGCAAGAGGCATGTATGCAAGATGTTTACATACACCCTGGTGAGGCCTTGGATGTAAACAAGGAACATGTTACTGGACAATAGGGGAAAGGCAATCCTTGCTGTAAAGTGGCAAAGGACTTGACTGAATTGTGTGCTATTGTTTTGTGAAGAATAGAAGTTGTGAATGATGAACTTAGATACTTAGCACAGGAGATTTCTAAGCAGAACATTAAAGATGCAACCTGCATGTGGTAAAATGTGAGAGAAAGAAATAGAAGAATGAATTTTTAAGTAAAAAAGAACAAAACTTGAAGATTACGTTTGGAGATTAAGACTTGGGCTATTGGGATGGGGATGAATGTAGTTTGCATGTGAGAAGCAAATGTATTTTAGGGGGTCAGAGGGTGGAGTGTTAGGAGTTAATTGATGTCCACCCCAAATTTATATGTTGAAACCTTAACTCTGAGTATCTCAGAATGTGATTGCATTTGACAAGGCATACAGAGAGACACCATGAAAGGGCATACACAGAAGAAAAACCACGTGAGGACAGTGAGAAGACAGCCATCTATAAGCCAAGGAGAGAGTCTTCAGAAGAATCCAAGCCTGCTGACACCCTGGTCTGACCTCCCAGCCTCCAGCACTCTGAGAAAGTAATTTCTGTTGTTTAGGCCACACAGCCTGTGCAAATATGCAGGTCTTCCTCTAGCCCTTCCATTTATTGGCTCTGCATTTAAAATCTTGATAAAAATGTTAACACTCCATTCTGTTGCTTCACCCCCATCATGAAAATCTTGGGGAAAACTTAACTATAATACAAAGAGTGTTCGAGAAATGCTTGTCCAAAATTAGCCTACTCCACTTGGGTTTTTAATGCTGTGAAAGGCCATCCTTGCTTTTCATTTTAAAAGCACAGCAAAGGCATGCTCCACTTATTCAGAAGTTTGCTGCACACCACTTTGCTTTTAAGAAAGACCACTTTAGTACCTGTTTTCATGAATCACAAGAAATCTAAGAGGATTTTTACTTTTATAAAAAAAAAAAAAAAAAGGCAAAAAGAGCATCCAGCATTTGCTTTGCAATGAGCCATTAGAGAGGCAGCATGCTCTGGTAAGTGAAACTACGCTGTACATACATTATATCTACTTCATGTAGGCTGTGCATTATCATATTTTTCCTGCTTTCACTATATGTTAGTACTATATCAGGTTTTATGTGTTACCTTGTATGATTAACTTTAGGATCTGTAAATGCTCAAAAATCTTTTCCATAAAAATGAATGGTACCCCCTTTTCTGTGGGGGTGATGTTCATTCCAAGACTCCCAATGAATGCCTGAAATCACTGATAGAACTGGACTCTGTTTTTTCCTGTACATACTTACCTATAATAAAGTTTAATTTATAAATTAGGCATAGTCAGAGATTAACAACAATAACAAACAAATAATAATACAGAACAATTATAGCAATATACTGTAATAAAAGTTATGTAGTCTCCCATTCTCTCTCAAAGATCTTACTGTACTATATGCACCTTTTCACTTAAAGGATGCACTTTATGACTTTTCGTTGGCATATCTGAATTGACAGCATAACTACTCCTGCACTCTGGGGCCATTATTAAATAACATAAAGGTTATTTGAACACATGCACTACAATGCCAGGACAGTTGATCTCATAATCAAAAGACAAAGACACTAAGTGACTGTGGCGCTGGGAATGGACACAGCATGAAGATGCTAGAGGACAGGACCAGATGAGGCAAGCCAGACCACATGAGATCACACTGTTCAAAATGGCACTCAGTTTAAAACGTATACATTGTTTATTTCTGAAATTCATATTTTGAAACATGCTTGCCCATGAGTAACTGAAACCTTGGAAAACAAAAGGGAAGACTACTGTAATTGTGTCTTTGTTTTATATTATTTTGAATATGACTAATTTTATAAGAATGCTCTACCTTTAAATAGCAGGAGAAACCTATATTTTGTTATGACAGCCCTAGAAAACTAATTTAGAACTTGATTAAAATCTAGGCCGAGAATCAGATTCTATATTCTACTTTATCATTTGTTCACACAGTTTAGGTTATAATTTGGATCTAATGAAAGGGCTTGGCAAGTCAGAGGAACAATCTGTGTCCTTAAAGTGGGGGAATCTCAGTAAATTCTGAGTGGATTATTTTCCACATCAAAGAGAAATCCTCATCCCAATGGCCTACAGGCAGGTTCCTCTCAGCAGTGCTATGAAGGGAAATTATACAGTAAATTCAATCTGAGTTCTCCAGTCAAAGCCCTCTAGGTTTGAAAAAACACACAACAATGTAAACTGTCTATGGATGAGGAAATGAGAGCAGAAACAGATACAGTGCAAATATGCAGCTTTTCCTCTGGCCCTTCAGTTTATTGGCTCTGCATTTAAAATCTTGATAGAGATGTTAACACCTCATTCCCGTTGCTTCACCTCCTTCATAAAGATCTTTGGGAAAACTTAACTGCAAAAATTTTCCAGACACAGTCGTCCAAAATTAGCCTACTCCACTGTGGTTTTAAATGCTGTGAAAGTCCACCTTACTTTTCCTCTTTTAAAAACACAGCAAAACTCACCCTAAGTCCAGGTACAACCATGAATGGAATCATGCCCTCTGGATGCACACAACTCGCATAGTATCAAAAACATGGCATGAAGAGTTCATGACCACTGGCAGAAGCAGGAAATATTAGTGATTAGCTGTTACTACACATTTTTTTTATTCTCTCACCCCCACCAGCCTTCACAATGTATGAAGAGTGTTGTCAGGTCCAGTCATTGGTTTTCATCATTATACCTCTCAAATATGCTCTTTCCATTTCATCTACTTACTACTTTCATTCAAATCCTCATCACATTGCATCTAAAATTATGATTCGGATTTAATTGGTTTTGAAAAAATACTATTCTCTCAAATGACTTTTTATTCATTTTTCTTATTGCTTTCCATTCATCATCTGAGTTTTTGCAGACTCTATCTCTCCACAACATTTCCAATAAAAAAGTCAATACATCATATATTTGGAAAATGATGCCATGTTTTCCTTTCAGTTACTGACATATTTTATCCACAATGCCTCTGATGCCTAAAATAGAATTAAAGAGGTAGTAGCTGAGGCCAATGTTATGAGATCTCAGTAAGAATAAAAGTGAGAACTAACATTTACTGAGTACTTATTTTGTCTCAGGCACTATCCTAAGCATTTCACATACATTCACTTGTATTTCTTTTACAAGAACTCTATGCACTAAATTCTATTTTAATTTCTATTTTATAGATGAGGAAATGAAGACACAGAGAAAATAAGCAGCTTGCCCAATCACTAAATACCCTCTAACTCTAGCTCAAGTCTTAAAGCTTGTCTGTTTCAAATGTTAATGTTCTCGTAAGCAGACAAAAAAGCAATAAATTTTTTAAGGTGGATTTCTTATGTCTTCATGAATACTTAAGACCACATGGTTAGCTACACAGGAATATAGGAAAGAGCTCTGTCTAGGACTAAGGAAAGGGGTTCCGATAAGAAATCTCTTGCTGTGTTACTATGAGCAAATAACTTTTCCTTGTGGGGTGGGTCTCAGAATCCTTATCTGAGAAATTAGGGCATAAAGCTATATTACCTCTATGGTACTTTTTGGTGTTTTTATTCTTATTCTACCCTCATCCAGCATAAGTTCACCCCTGATACTACTAAATCTATATTTGTGTGTGTGTGTGTGAGTATGTGTGTGTGTGTGTGTGTGTGTGTGTGTGTGTGTGTGTGCCTGTGTGATAGAGAAAGGGAGAGGTGAGAGACAAAGGGGTTGGGGAAGGAGGGGAATGTTCTGTGTGTGTTTCCAGTAAGAACTAGAAAGTTGGATTAATAATACCTAAAGATAGATTTATTCTTTTCTCTCTCATCATTGTAGCAATTATTAATGTGATTTAGTTCTTTATGGATGCTGAGGACTTGAGTCAATCACCTTACAAAGATGTTGACCATCCAGTCATAATGCCAAGGTGGATGTAGCAGTAAGAACAGTAAGAGAGAACCACGTTCTCAGAAATTTCCTGGCAAGCTGTCAGTTGATATCTTCTTGACTACAACTAAGTTATATGCTTACTCTTAAACCTGGGGTTGGGTCTAGCTTTCAAGGAATTGCTGAACAATCCTGAAATTAAAAAAATATATATTAAAAAAAAACAGTAAGGCAATTGCTTAGCATTCCTACTTATCAAAAGTTTTATTGAGCATATCCTATATGCCAGACACATAATAGGTACTTCAGGAGATGCACATGTCAATTTAAAAAAGTATTTTTCCTTCAGATTTCAACAGTCCTGTTGCAAAAACAGATAAATACACAATAAATTATAAAATTAATAGATAACGTTAGAGTAGAATAAACTTATGTCTATATGTACATCTGATTCAGCTCAAGTCTCAGCTTTCCTAAGAAGTCTCTGATCTTCCCTATTCAAAGGGTTCTCCTTTCCAGCTCTGTGGTACATTTGTTCAAGAAAATCATGTAACACTTAAATACACAAACACCACTTCCCATATTTTAAAAACATGGGCTATAAATCTCTTCTGAATGTTATATTTTTAGTACATAGATCTCATCTTACATTTCTATATTTCTATAGAACTCACATTATTCATTTTTTATTCATTAATTTATTTATTACTCACTTATTTAGTTGTTCCTGTGAGTGCAGAACCATGCCAGGTACCAGGCAGAGGAGTGGAAAAGAAACCACAAATAGAACCAAGACACACTCCCTCATTTCATTGACTTTATAATGCAACAGGGATAGTGGGTGAGACAAATAACCATTATACAAGGTAAAGTTTAAAAAGTAAAGAAATAGAAATACGGTCAAGAGGTGCCATAAAGATGAATAGGAGGTCAAGTAAGAGGTCAACAGATACAGACACAAATCAGAGAGAACATGGAGGTTATTCTCTTTGGAAGACAGAGAATGAATAATGAAGCAAATATAAAAACTTTGAGATCTCCTCAGAAAGCAACTGATATATTACTTTAGTTTGAATCTCAAACAGAAACTATGAAACCCAATAATAGAGGTTTAACATAGTAGGTACCAGATAGCCAGATAGCAGAGGAATGTGGGATTTTGAGTTTCAGTCAGTTAATTTTAGATTGGGGGATGGGAATGGATAATCAACGGTCTTCAGCCCAATGGTAACATAGTCAGTATTATTAATCCACACGTGGTTAAAACAGAACTGGAATGAGGAGAGACTGCCAATTGTGTGAGATTTAGGAGGCTGCTGCAGCAAGTTAAATGGAAATAAAAAGAAAAACGTGGTCAATTCTCTGGCCAAGCCCTCTTTGATACCTGAAACAAATGGTGTGCATTATTTTTTTATTTAGCACAGAAGCAGAAGTTTCAGAAAGAAGAATAGTTGTAGAACGTTGGATTCGATGGCTACACATGGACAACTTGGAGTGAGAGAATCTCAGATGAATTCTCATCACTTATTGGCAGTTGTGAAATCTTCCCTGAACCAAAATATCCTCCCGTCTATGCTCTCTGTTGCTAAAAAGACACAATTAGTTCTTGCTTTTTTGCTTCTTTTATTCTGCTTTTGACTCTCTTTCCTACTTCTCTGTACCCTGCGTAAAATGCCATTGCTCTTTTTACATATAATTCAGCTGGGGATCATATTGCTTTAATCACTCTGAGCTAGGATTTGAAGTAAAATCTTTTAGGAATTAACAGTCATGTAATTAGACCACAGCAAAGGAACTTCGCATCTCCAACAGCGATGACCAAGAAGCAAAGGGAGCTTTTTATGCAAAAACCTAGACACACACACAAAAAAAAGGTTCATAAGAAGGCCAGGGATTTCAATTAAAAGTTTATTAGAAGTCCAAATCCCCAGTGCATACAATTGCCTTTCTTCTTTGATCCTCTGTGGCTCTGAAAATCTGGTCTCAACCACAGCCCTTGTCAGCCCTGGGCCAGGGATTTGGTAGCTCTCAGTTCCATCACAGCTTTGTCTCAGATCAATGAGGTGACCTCGGAAGACAGCCACTTTCCCGTGCTTTAGTCTCCTTGCAGACAAAAGGAGAACGCTACTGGACTAGAGCGTGTGGGCAAGGCCCTCTGAGGACATAAGGCGCTAAATGAAAAACAGGATGGGATATGTAATTCGATCAATCATTGTACTGACGCTGGCTCTGCCCATTTATTCTTACTTTCCAATTTCCAAAGTAAATGGCAAAATGGAAATTCCACTAATTTTTCAAGAACTTGAATCAGATTCTTATAATCTCAGGCCCCACGTTGCTGATATATTGTAGATATAATTTTTGTGTGCTCCAAGAGGCTTTCTGCTCAGAGGGCATTGCTGTAAGTTGTGGATAATTTATTTTCCTCCGCTATTATATTGTGTAAATTACCATGTTGGCAATATTTTAGCCCTTCACAGTTTGGATCAGTGCCCAGAATAATTCTAACAATAATTTTGATTCTCCGGAAGCAACCTCAAGGAAGAAAGCCCTTCAAAATGCCTGCACATTCATTCAAACTGCAGCTGAGAGGGACTTCTCTTCCAGGTCAAGTATCAGGATCAGCTGAAGGGTAAGTGACACTTATTTCCCCGCTGATATCTACACCCTCCTCTGCCTCTAAAAACCAGCCTGGGAACTTGCCAGCTAAACGCACATTCCCCACCTCGAGATGCAGGTTCTAGAATCCAGAGCCAAGTTGGCGCCTACCAGAGACATCAGAGAATTTTATTTCTGAGGTCCGTGCACATATCCAAGTCCATGTTTTATTTTATCGCTCTAAGGAGATGTTTTCATCTTTAGGCAGGAAATTCCTCATTTCTGAGTACCATGAGTGATGAGGGAAGGCCCACAATGAAAGTTAGGCGCCAAGCAAGGGCCCAGGGAATGGGCAGGGAATGGGCACAGTGCCCTGTGGGAGGCTCCACCAGGAGGCGGCTGCCACACAGCTTTTACTTTGATTCTGAATAAATACGTAGCCTTGCAGAACAATAAGAACAGAGAAACCAAACAGCTTTCCTTTGATTGTATCTCCCCCACCCCATCTCTAACCAGTCGTGGAAGGATGTTTCTGGAACTCGTTCCTGGAACCTCAGGGGCCCCAACCTTGCCTCTGCCAAAATCTCCAAACCCAGGACCTAGGTAGAGAAGAAGCCTAGGACATGACACAATGAAAGCTGTCATAAAAAGTACTGATTATCATTGATTTATGATTCATTATAAGAGCATTCTCGGAATACAGGGAGAGAGGCTATATTTTCAATATAGAATTTGTGTGGGTTTTTTTTTTTTTTCTTGCCTCAGGGACCTCCCGCTCCCAGTCAAGATTGATTGTGGGCACGTGCGAAGGGGAGCCCAGCCCCAGAGACATTAACAGACTCATTTCCCTTCACAGGCTCCTGAAAACTGCAAATCAACTTTTATTTGTTTTGGCTAAGCTCTCCTTTCATCTGTTCCTGCTCCTATCTAAAAATGCAAAAGTAGTTTGCAAAAGGAAGAAAAAGGCCCTTAGAAGAACTGTTAAATTTTTTCCAGTTTTCTAATGAACTTAATAAGCTCCCCAGATGCATCTTACAAAGTAAAGAAACCTTCAAAAATGTCCAAGTAGTTTTGTTTTCTCCAGTGGCACAGTGCACTCGAGGTAATGGGTAAGACACATCGGCATGAATTTTACAAGTGTTCGGTTACCGGCGAGAGAAAGTCACAAGAGAAAACACGTTTCACTTTGATATCTTTTAATCTATTTGGCTGGAGCTCTGTTGCAAGGTTTTTATCAGAGCCGTTCCTCTGAGTCGTCACCTCAAATTCCAGCTGCATAATGACAATTCCAAATGTCCCTGCTCTGCCTGTCACACCACGCGGTTCTTGACACGGCCCGCATCTTCCCGAGATGTTTGATCAAAAAACTAATTTATTAAGTTGAAATTACTGTCACTCTTTTTGCTATCTTTAGTCATTTAGTGAGTGTTGCTATGAGAAGGACACTGCTAGGGACACCGAGATGAGAGAAAACAAGTGAAATGGCTTGAGTGTCGCCATCAAAGCCATAAATCTCCTCTGCGTGGCAAAAGAGACATCAGACTCCAGGACAGAAGCAGCATAAAACCGGAGCCACAAACCCACAGTCAGGAGCAATCTCTAAGATGGAGTACAGCTGAGGGTGACTACTTTTATGGGATCATTCAAATGTCCAGATGGCTTTCTGCAGATCCGATTCCAGTAAGTCTTTGGCCCAAACTCATAGCATGCAGCAATGGCTTTTTCTTTCCTGTTAGGCAGTGCGTAGTTTTATTTACAGGGGCAGCATTTCTCTCCTAGCAGTCCATGAGCCACTTGCAGCAGTCTTATCCCACATCTGCTTGATTAAATCTTGGATTCTTGGGCTCCACTGTTAAACCTTCTCAATCAGAATCCCTGCACCACGTTTGTCCTGAAAACCTGAATTTTTAATAAGTGATCAAGGTTCATATAGGAAAGCATCCCCTTGAAATGAGAACTGATGTTATAACCTAGGAATAGCAAATTTACACATATTCACTAGGTACAGAATCATTTCCAAGTTGATATTGGAGGATCCCAGTATAAAGGGGCTATGCCCATCTGCCCCCAAGCAACTTAAATGGAAGCAATTTGATAGGAATACTCACAAAAACAACAAAATGCTTAGCCTGGAAAGGGGTTACAGCAAAGTCAGTGTCTTCCTTAAGAAGCCAGTCACCATGTCAGAGTTGTCATGGTTTCCTGCTAATAAGGTTTCCTGCTTTGCTTTTAGAGTAAAATTAAGAAGTTCTGACTCTGCCCTCTGTAGATAAAACTGACAGTATTTCCCCCCTTAATTGTCCAGTAATGCATGTTACTCGTATCCACTGGAGAGTGTATGAGGATTAAGCTCCTCCAGAATGTTAAAACTTTTCAACAAGATGAGGCTACAGGAGGAGCATACAAGCTAAGCAACTTCTGCTCACACCACTCTGCAGCCTGCCCCATGTCTCCAGGGTCGACCTCAAGGTCTAACTTGATCTCAGAGACAACCTAGTGGAGTGGAGCTTGAACAAAAGGAGTCTACCAAAATGGATTCTGCTGCCTCTTAGCAGTCACTCTAATCGGTGTCACTGTTGTTTTATGTTAATGAACTAAATACACATAATCTCTTAAGAGCTTATCTTCTATGAAAAAGTTTTAGTCGTTAAATTATGACTGATTCATAATATTATGACTTCCTGGAGTAGTAAAGAAATACAGGAAATTGTGTATAGCTTCAAATTTTGGCTTTAAACCAGACACTATAGCTCATCTGAGCTCATTATCTCACACACATTAGATGCTTCAGAAAATCTGCTTTGATTCTTTTGTTGTTTGAATTGATAGATGTATTATGGAGAGAGAACTGCAAAGGGTATTTAAATTCCAAGAATGATGAAGAATACGTGTCCCCAAATAATAAAACAGCACTCCAGCCATAACTGGTTTGGCTCAATGGATAGAGCATCGGTCTGCAGACTGAAGGGATCCAGGTTTGATTCCGGTCAAGGGCATGTACTTTGGTTGCAGGCACATCCCTGGTAGGGGGTGTGCAGGAGGCAGCTGGTCAATATTTCTCTCATCGATGTTTCTAGCTTTCTATCCCTCTCCTTTCCTTTCTATAAAAAATCAATAAAATATATATTTTTAAAAACAGCACTCCAGGCAGGTGTTTTCCAAAATACTGATCCTTGAGCCCAGAACAAAGCAAAACTGAGTATCCTCTCTCTTTTTTAAAATTGGATTTACTGAGGCGGCATTGGTTAATAAAATTACATAGGTTTCAGGTGTACAGTGCTGTAATACATCATCTGCATATTGTATTGTATGCTCACCACCCCAAGTCAAGTCCCCTTCCATCATTTATCTCCCCTTTACCCTTTTCTATGTTCCCCTTTCCCTTTGGTAATCACCATATTGTTGCCTCTGTATATGAGTTTGTTTTTTTCCTTAATCCTTTCACCTTAGGCTATCTGCAAATCCCCCTGTGAGGGGTAAGCACCAGTCAGGTTTCAAGGAAGGTGGGGGGAATAGTCCCTACTCCAAAGCCACATTACTCAGTAATTGATACCCCCTGAGTCTACCCAGATCTCTACACCTCAGCCCAGGAAGCTGGGTTCTTAACAGGGCCTAATCAACTCAGGTTTGGGGACAGGAAGTATACAGGTTGGGGCTATTTGCATATTCCCAGGCTGATGCCAAGTAGAGGGGAGTGCTCTACCAAAAAGAAATGGTATCTGAGATGTGGGAGCAGAACCCGCCTCAGGGATCCTGCTGGTTGTCCCTTCAGCTCTCTCCCCAAAGTCACAAACCCCAGTCTTTCCTCACATGACTCTGGTCTTCTCTGCATCCTCCCTCTTCCAGAGAGCCCAGGGAAAGCGGCTATTAATTATATTTTGTGTGTTGGCCCTTTAAGAGCATGTCTCTAGTCTAGATGATTCCTGCCTCTCCCTGAAGGACAGTATCTCATGGATTCTCACAGCCAGATGTTATCTGGGTGCCTCTTCCTGGCTTTGATGCTCTGGTTGGGGAGCCTGGGTTAGGGTTGAGATGCCATGCTTCTCAGGAGGAACCTCCTCAGATGAAACATCTGTTCTAAATCTCAGCCATTGTCTGTGGGAGCAAGAACAACCCTTTTCACTTCTCTGTCCTCCCTACCAGTCTCCATGTGTCTTCTTCTGTATATCCTTTTTAAAAATATATATATATATCAATATATTATTGATTTTTTACAGAGAGGAAGGGAGAGGGATAAAGAGTTAGAAACATTGATGAGAAAGAAACATCAATCAGCTGCCTCCTGCACCCCCCTCATTGTGGATGTGCCCACAACCAAGGAACATGCCCTTGATCAGAACTGAACCTGGGACCTTTCAGTCCGCAAGCCGACGCTCTATCCACTGAGCCAAACTGGTTTTGGCTATATCCTTGATTATAAGACTTCTGCAGCCATTTTCCATTGGTTATTCAGGTTGATTGTACTATAATTGAGCTGTAATTCTAACTTGGTCCTGGAAGGGGGTGAGTGTACCATCTACCTAGTCCACTGCCATCTTGGATCTCTGTCTTCTCTTCTTTGAGTTCCTTCTTTCTTTAATATATAAAGTAGCTGTGGGTAATAATTTTGGCTTTATAGTATCCAATATTTAGGCATGTATCTGGTTCAGTGTCCTATAATGAACACAGCAGTTAATGTAGATCTATACACCATGCATGGGTTTTTGAATCCACTGATCAGAAAGCAGAAGATTAAGCTGGGATCCCAGAGGACAGTGGGAGATGCAGGGGCAGTGTGACAGGTAGAGATGAGCTCTGTCACTGTCAATGAACTAAGCCCCTATCATCATGTTCATTCTGTAGGAGATGAGGCAAGAATTCTATAAAAGGGGGATTTTGAACTATACCTGCAGTATGTAAAATACAATGATCAATATTTCCCAAATAAATATGTCTCCAATAGAAGCAAAAGTGAATAATGACACAGATTCTGGGAGAAAGAGAGAAAATAGATAGGTCTGAACCCTACTGAGGAGCCCCTTCTGCAGGAAGAAGCAGGAGGGCCAGAGCATTGCCTCCTCACCTCTGACAGTGGTTTCCATGATATCCCCTGCACCTAAGGGCATATATCTTACCTGCAAACAGATGGTCATAAGAATGCTACCTGAAGCTACCATGAGGACTGCATTTTCCAATTAGCTTAAATAATAAACAGAACACAGCATGACGTGGGAAGACTTAGACTCATAAATATACTCATAGCTCTTGACACAACCTAAACCTTGAAATTGTCCTGTTCAAGCAAGCACACTTTTCTTAGTGTGTTTTAAATATCTTTTTTTATATTTTATATGATGAAATAAGAAGTGCACATAAACCACTTAGGCTGCTGACCAAAGCACACTGTTTATCTCAAGTAAAAGCACTGGTATGATTGAGTTGTGAGCTGTTCTAGTTGATTATGTTAGGTAAAACAATTTCTACTTGAAAGAACAATTGACAATTATCTATTTAGATTTGGGCATTTGGCAATTTAGGCTACAATTTTTTTCCATTTCTCTTAATTCAAAGAGCACTTAGTGTTGAATAATACAACATCTCATATAGTCTTAACCTTAGGATACAGATGATCAGCTAACAAAATGTAACATTTATGACTTTCGATTAAAG
This sequence comes from Pipistrellus kuhlii, assembly GCF_014108245.1. Lineage (NCBI taxonomy): Eukaryota > Metazoa > Chordata > Mammalia > Chiroptera > Vespertilionidae > Pipistrellus > Pipistrellus kuhlii. The sequence goes on from NW_023425573.1 coordinate 64,404,252, forward strand.
AATCTGGGAAACAAAAATACTCTAAACAAGGAGTCAAATTCTGATCCACAGACACCTACGGGTTCCTAAGACCCCGTCAGGTGTCATAGGATCAAAACTATCTCATAATAATTCCAAGAAGTGATTTGCCTTTTTATTGTGTTGACTACACATTGACTGTATAAAAACATAGGTTAAATGGCTGCAACCCCAGCAAAAATCAAGTGAGTGGTACATACTGTAAAAAAAAAGAAGTAAAATACATAAAAATTAGTACTAGCTTTGCTTAAGAACTTTTTTGATTAAGTAGTAGCAATATATTTTATTAAATATTGTCACTTGAATACATATCTCTTTCATATTTCATTTGATAAAATGAGAAGCACACATAAGCACTTATGTTACTTTCCAAAGCACAATGATTATGTCAAGTAATAGCACTGATGTGATTGAGTTGTAAGCTCTTCTAATTGATTATTTCATATAAAACTATTTCTACTTTAAAAGACAAATGGCAGACAAGCACGTTTATTCAGATTTGTGCTTTGGGTAATGAAAATGGAAGGAAGTTAGCCTTTTAAATCAGGGACAATAACTTATAATATATGTTTCCAATGAGAAAATTTTCAAGCAACTACTAGAATTTTGGAAAACTTGCATCCACACTGTGAGCTTGACAGCTTCCCAATACTTAAAAGACTTTTTCTGATGAGATCAGTTGAAAAATTAATATGCTTTTGGATATTATATAATAAAATGTGTCAATGTTTAGAAGAGATGATCGAGCCGGCACCGGTTTGGCTCAGTGGATAGAGCGTCGGCTTGCGGACTGAAGGGTCCCGGGTTCGATTCCGGTCAAGGGCATGTACCTTGGTTGTGGGCACATCCTCAGTAGTGGGTGTGCAAGAGGCAGCTGGTCGATGACTCTCTCTCATCGATGTTTCTAACTCTCTATCCCTCTCTCTTCCTCTCTGTGAAAAATCAATAAAATATATTTAAAAAAAAGAAGAAGAAGAGATGATCGATGTGTGATACTATAAAATCATGCATGAGCCATGCAAAGTGTAAGATAGATGAGTGGATCATTATCAGGCAGAAAACAAAAAAGTTCATTTTTAGCATTTCACATTTCATTTAGCATGTAAGAAATTACCACTTCTAAATTTCAGTGTCATATCAAAGAGAATATGTACAATTACCTGAAAAGATATTAAAATATTCCTCCCTACTCTGCGTCTACTGTCTATTCCAAGAAACTCAACAGGAGAAGAAAGGAGAGTTATCAGCAGAGCAAAGGGCAATGAAGTGTGTAAGACCCACTCTTGGTTCATAGCATTTTACTGGATTAATTGTGGAAGAGGTAGACCATCTTTCAGTGGTCCAGAGAACAGTGAGCACTGGCAAGTACATGGGAAGAACACTTTTCTTCCCTTCTAAGTTCTTTGTTTTAATAATTACATAGACATAAGACAGGTTAATAGGAGAAAGCAAAAGTAATTCAGTATGTAATGGGACTCAGAGAAATATGAGATTCAGAGAAGTGATCAAAACAGGCAGGGTTTTTTTTGTTGTTGTTGTTTTTTTTTATAGCACTTAGAAAAAGAAACAATACATTTGTGAAGAATTGACAAGACAAAGGGATTTGAGGTTGGGTAGTAAACTAGTGAAGAAGAAACAAGGTTTGTTCATTCAGCCTTCGGTGGCTCTGAATCCCCCAGCTCTGGGGATAAGGATGCCTCCTACCTTCCAGGTGCGGGGAGGGCACTATTCACGAGGGAGATTTATTTTCTGCTTTCTGGGGACAAGGAAGGCCAGAGTTCCCTTGTACCTGCTGTTTCTTAAGTAACTTTCATTTAAAAGAGTCACTATGCCAAAGAGGCATATTTTGGGGTGTCCTGTCCTGAACCCCATTAGAGGTCAAATCATTCAGTGCCTAACTTTATTCTGCAGAACTACTCGGTGAGACTCCTCCTCTTAGAGTATAAAATCCCTCACTTTTGACAGGAACAAAAGAAGAGGACAATAATTTCTAGGATAAGAAGTAAAGAGGATCATCAAAGCAGATATGGCAAAAGCAGGGAATATAGTCATGCAAACTAGTGAGAAAGGAGGGTTATTTCAAATAATAGAAAGAAAAAGAAATGGAACACAAAACTGGAGCATTTGGTGGAGGGGGGCACTTGTTAGGTGCAGAATACAAGCCCCACCTTCACATGCACCATTTTATTGCATTTAAAAGGCAAGATTAAAAGCTAGCTATTGTTATCATAGGTCCAGCAACCAGAGGTCCTCCTTCCAAATATCTTCTTCATAATCGCGTCCCAGAATTCCTAAACACTTATGAAGATACTGTGCTGCCTAAACTTCACTTCACTCCTAGAGTAGGGCTGGGAATTAAATGGAATAATGTCTGTGAAGCACTTACATGTTTTCTCATGCTTATTTTCTTCAATATATAGCTGTTTATGGAAATTTTTTATATTTTCCTTTGATTTTTTTTTTAATATATGTTAGGTGGCCTGAATACACTTTCAAATCATGGGTCTACTTGTTGAGGATTTACACGGAATACACTTAATTTTCAAAAGGCATACTGAGCAAAACAACAAAATGCACAAAATGCAGACCAAAATGGGGTAGGTCATGAGAAAATAGAACAAATATGAACAGCTTTAATGAAGAATCATCCTGCAGCTTTAAGCCTCTCAGCATCCACTTTTAAAATTCATGGTTTGCTGCAAATGAGATGGATTCCTGAATGTCCTATATCAAGGACTTTGAGCTGCAGCATGCACCAGTGATTTACAATCATTTAATATAAATATAGACTGTCCTTTCTCTCAGAAGGTCCTAATAGCCCACCACCACTTGCATCTAGGATTGTTGCAGCAGTGAGAAATTATGCGGGAGTTATCTGCATGCTCCTTCTCTGGATTGCTGATTGTGAGTGTTAAATGGTGTGTCCTCTGGCTATGGAATAAGTTTATTTTAAGAGGTCAATTCAGGGATTAAACCGGCATATGAGTCCTGGTTTAGGAGTGAAGTTGACATCACTAAAATAAGTAGCCAGCATAATCAAAGGATCCTTTAAAAAGTGTGTTAGTGTATTATTAATCCAACATCTTTTTTAAATTTATTTATTGATTAAGTTATTACATATGTGTCCGCCCCCACTCATACCCTCACCCCCCTGTTGTCTGTGTCTATTAATTAGACCTATATGCATGCAAACAAGCCCTTTGGTTGATCTCCCCCTTACCACCACTCTCTCTACCTTCCCTCTGAGGTTTGACAGTCTGATCAATGTTTCTCTGTATCTGGATCTGTTTTTGTTCATTAGTTTATGTTGTTCTCTATATTCCATAAATGAGTGAGATCATGTGATATTTATCTTCTCTGACTGGCTCATTTCACTTAGCATAATGATGCCCAGTTCTTACCATTTGAAATAGCATGGATGGGACCAGAGAGCAAAATCCAACATCTTTATTAAATCATAATCTTTACCCACTTGTAGAGGCTATCCTGCTGTTCATTGTCAGTAATTAAAGAGGCACCAACTTTAGAAGTGATTTCAGCTAAAATCAGAGGCATTCCTCTCATTGAAGTCTGCCTAATCACTACATCATGATGGACCCAAAAAGTAAAAATTCAAAATTGCTGAAGGAATAAAATAAATCAGTTTTCACCTTGCCTTAATTATCTAAGGTGTGACTACATATCTGATTTCACAATTTGGGGAGCAGAATCTCCACAGTGATTATATGCAGCAAATTTCTTTTTATTTCTTTTTTTAATATATTTTATTGATTTTTTTTTTTTTTACAGAGAGGAAGGGAAAGAGATAGAGAGCTAGAAACATCGATGAGAGAGAAACATCGACCAGCCGCCCCCTGCACACCTCCCACCGGGGATGTGCCTGCAACCAATGTACATGCCCTTGACAGGAATCGAACCCAGGACCCCCCAGGTCTGCAGACTGATGCTCTATCCACTGAGCCAAACTGGTTTCGGCACAAATTCTTTTTAAAACTGTGAAGGAAAAGTTTCCCAAATCAAGGGGAAAATTTTTTTTTTTTTTAACATCTGTATTCAGAATGTTGGGAATTTATTTATGCACAGTTCATACTTAAGTCCTGTAAATCTAAAAATAAAAAGCCAAACTGAGAATCAACAAACATTTATTTTTTGATTAAAGAATTATAATTCTAGAAGCACAGATTCAGGCAGAAACCCAAATAATGTCCCAATTATAGGATGAGGGTAAGAGGTTTTATGAGAAAATAAAATAATTACATAAATAGAAGAAATAAATTCTTGTTGGTACTAACAAGCTGAGTTACTCTTAATTATCCACATCTGGTTACTAATCCTATTTTCAAATAGAGAATTCATAGTCTTCAGTCCTTGTGATCAAGATATCTGCTTTCTGGTTAGATTTACAAAAAGTTGTTTGGAAGACAATGTTGGTTTGGCACAGTCCAAAATTCTAGCCCAATTCAAACATTCCAAAAATTACAAAGAGCAAGACATACAAGGCAGTTCCTCTGGAATGGCTATTCCAGCTCAATTTTAAAATGGCTCCACTTATGTCAACTTTCACAGCCCTAAGAACATTTTGTTGCTTTATCAAAACCAAGGACTATTAAACTTCTTTAAAAAACATGTTTTTATTGATTTTAGAGAGAGAGCAGAAGGGAGAGGAAGAGAGAGAAAAGTGGATGAAAGAGAAACATCAATCAGTTCTCTCCTTCACCCCATACTGGGGATCAAGCCCACAATCCGGGCATGTACTCCAATGGGGAATCTAACCGGCAACCTCTCAATGCATGGAATGACTCTCAACCAACTAAGCCACATCTGCCAGGACTAGACTACTAAAATTTTTAATCTTTCATTTCCTTTATGATTCCTCAGTTTTCTTAAATGGTTCCTGAATGTAAAGTTTCTTAAGCTCAATGTCTTTGCACATGGCAAGCAGCATACATATTTCAGAATTCTATAAACTCCTCCATGTAGCAGCAAATAAGGGCACCACACTTGATTTGTAGACAAGTTCTACATAATTCTTTGTAATGTTAGGACACATAATAAATAATAAGTCCTATTACAAAATGTGCATTCTTCTAATAATTTACCAATAAACTGCATTTGTTGAAACACAAATGTTTAACCATCAGTCAATTATTTAGCAATTTAACAAATCCTTTCTGTGTGTGCATCATGGTCCTGGGCATTGAAGGCGATTCCACAATACTAAATCTGCCTGTCCAAGGAATGTATTACTTGGGGCATACTACATCATTTTTGTATACAATTTCCACCATTTATCCTCTATCCTTAACCTTACCTCCATACTTAAATATTTAGCTAAGTATAAATACTTATGATTTTCATTTAATTTATTTATATATTTTTATTGATTTCATAGAAGAAGGGAGAGGAAGAGAGATAGAAACATCAATGATGGGAGAGAATCATTGATAGGCTCCCTCCTGCACACCCTACACTGGGGATCAAGCCTGCAATCCAGGCATGTGCCTTGACCAGGAGTTGAACCATGACCTTCTTGGTTCATAAGTCAATATTCAACCACTGAGCTGCACCAGCTGGGCATGATTTTCACTTTATATATGAGATGTGACAGCATTTACTATGGGAAAAATACATTTCTCTCTAGTCTTTGACTATGAAAAACTAGAACTTGGGAGGATGCCAAAGATTCATGCACAGGCAAAAGATTTAAAGAAGAATCTCAACAAAGAGTAAGGTTGTACTGCTTCCAACCTTCATCCACCCAGTTCAGATAGAACCTCAAGGGCTAGGACAGAAAGGGAGAGACTGTAGGGACTGACAAGGACATGAATATTGATGCATCCCAACAAAAAGGATTCTGTACCTTGCATGAAAAATAACAAGACACTAGGAAGGCTCGTGGAATCAGAAAGCAAGATATCTGACTTTACTTCTCAGATAAAGACACAGGGCCTAATAGGACTCCTTCACAGATGAAGACATAGGAGAGGAATGGCCGCCTGCTGCACATAGGCAGACATGGCCTTTCAAAAATTCACTTTCATGATACAGGAGCACAGAATGGTGGCCAAATGCCCGGGCATGACATAGAGTAATGGACCTGTGAGGGCCATACTGAAAAGATACAGATGCATTTGCAAAGCACCTAATTAGATATGAAGGGTAGCAGAATATGCCACCACAAAATATGACTGTAGCAGTCTAGGACTTGCCATCCCCAGAGATTTCATTCTGGCATACAGATTATTTTGAACTGTAGGCACTTGAAAAACAGTAAAATGCAGAGAGGAATTCGTCTTATCTGCCTGAAGACAGACCTTTCCTTTCAAAAGGAACTAAATGGTCATAAATCCCCTCCCATGAGTTTCATAAACTAGGTAAGACTGACTCTTATCACAGGAGAGGAGGATAAAAGTCAACACCACATCCAGACAAATTTTCAAATTTTGTCACAAACTATCATATCTCACATCTATTCATATATATATATATTATTGATTTTTTACAGAGATGAGGGAGAGAGTTAGAGAACCAGAAACGTCGATGAGAGAGAAACATCGACCAGCTGCCTCCTGCACATCCCCTACTGGTGATGTGCCCGCAGCCAACGTACAAGCCCTTGACCAGAATCGAACCCAGGACCTTTCAGTCCGCAGACCGTCGCTCTACCACTGAGCCAAACTGGTTTCGGCTCCCATGTATTCTTCTAATGGCTAATTCATCTTTCCTAAAAATAGTTACTCGCCCCTGAGAGTCTTTATAAACTCTTTCCTTTTGACCTGAATTCTAAGCCACCTCGGTGTGTTACTCATTTTTCTCAGTGTATCCCCATGTACACATGAGAGATACTTGTTAATAAGTTTCTCTTTGTATTTCTCTTTTTAATCTGTCTTTTATTACAGAAAAGTCATCTAAGAATTAGAAGGGTAGAAGAAAAATAATTTTTCCTCCCCTACAATTAAATTACCAATGACTTGATATAATAATGACTATCTTAGAGGACTCGAGTTTTGATATAAAACATCAAGGATCTAATGCCCCAGTGAATTGGTGAAAATGGAAATTGACTATAAGATATAAAGAAAGTTTTACTTTTAATATCTTACAGTTGTGGGTTGATATTCAGAGATAGCACTCCAGCATAAAATCATTATTACACAATCAGATCCTACCTTACAGGCAGTAAGAGCTTTAGGATCTCACATTCTTGAAGTCTGCCTATGTACAGACATTGTGAAAGAGTTAAATGTAAGTCACTCTTTAAGTATAATGTAGAAAGTTTTCACAAGAAAGGATAAACCAAAACTGGCCATTGGAGGACGGTAATATTTATCAAAGCTGGTTGTCAAGGAAGGAAAATTGACTTAAGAATATGAAGAGTAAAGAAAGGAGGAGAAAGTGGGGCCAGTATTATATATCACAGAGTAAGAGAGTTGCAGGCTAGAAATACACTGAGTAGCCAGATTATTATGATCTCTGAATGGATAATAATCTGACAATTCAGTGTATATTCTATATAATAAAAGGCTAATATGCAAATTGTCCAGTCGACCAGGAGTTCGACCAGCAGACAGGCTGGCCAACTGCCCATGTCCCCTCCCCCTGGTCAGGCTGGCTGGACACCATCCATGCATGAATTCATGCACTGGTCGTCTAATATATACTGAGTGGCCAGATTATTATGCATTCAGAGATCATAATAATGTGGCCACTCAGTGTACTGTGTATGTGATATAGAATGAAATGAAAATACTTGACCAGAAATAGTAAGGGCACATGGTATTGAACAACACTGCCTTATGCATGACCATTGATGAAGACCTACTGGAACTTTAAGCAAATATAATCAGTCAGAAGAATCTCTGGGAGGAGCTAGGGCTTATGGAAGTTCTCACATCTATGTAATCACAAGAACCCTGCATGCGAGAACCTTACAGGAAGAACTCTATGCTTATAGTAAAGGTCTATGGTTCTAACTTTCCCTTCCCTTTTCTTCCTTTTCCCATCTTGGCATGCAGACCAGGTTATATCCTTTGCTTTTTCTTGAATAAATCCTTTTTGGTGACAAAACACCTAGTCAATATTATTTTTCAGTCTACGTCATATAAGATCAGAGAGGATCAACTCAACCCATGTTAGAAATCTCTTAAATGTGATCATTTCCAATATTTATAAGCAATCTTAACGAAGGCTTGTTCTGAAATTAATTGGCACACCAGATTGCTCTTCTCATTCTCCCAAGTGTCTGTGTGGCTGAAGGCACAGATAATAAATTGCACAGCGAAACAGCATAATAGGCAAGGAGGAAGATTTTGGAGAAGGATCTTTCATCAGCAGCTCTGCAAGACAATGACACTTACACGAAACTGATTTTCAGTGGTGAAATTATGCTTATGATGTTCCCTTGAAATACTGACAGCATTAAAAGGAATGCCTAAAAGATAGGCACTGGAATGTCACCAGTAAACACTGACCAGTGTTTATGCTAAATTTCCTAAACTGCACCACTTTTTAGTGATGCCTCATGAAGCAAAGCAGATAATTCTTTAGAGCTATGAAGTGAACGAAAATGAATGTGTCTACATTCCCTCACATGTAGGGAGACACCCACTGCCTCTCATCATCATGACACAGGGTGTTTTTTTTTTACCCTTTGAGGATTTTCAGATAGGAAAGCTTAATCTTTCTCATATTGAACTCAGAGAATGAATAGACTAAGTAAAATCACCATAAAAATAAGACCCTTAGAACATTAATGGATTCCTGGTATTGAGTGGAATATCGGCTGTTGATAGTATTTTGCCATTATACTTAGAAACATGTTTATCTATTTAATTAGGAATTAGACCTGTAGTTTGATAGTGATGGCAGGTGTGTGTGGGGGGGTGGTGGTCATATTCTGCTGTTTTTCTGCTAGGTGCAGTAAAACAGAAACTAAAAGGTGCAATCTGAGGATATTCACTCAGCTGAATTTCTGGAAGCTTTTAAGCTCTGTCCTTTGTCATTTTCTTCCTCAACATCTAGCAGTTTCATTATGGACTATCGTTAGCCTGTGTGCTGTCTAATTCAAGGAAATAAAGCTTGCAGTCTTTTGATCTCCAATATATTTCTTAGAATTATATGCAATTATTCTGAAAGGAGAAACTAAAGAACTGTCTGGAATTCATTTTAAGAATATTATTACTCACATAGTACATTTACTAAGTAATTTAGAGCAAAATATTTTATTGGATTACTAATTATATTACAGACATTACATTATAGTTTTGAGCTGGTGCTAAAATATCCTCAGAATGAATCATAATTCTAGGATTAATAGACTTACAGGTCTTGAGAAAAAGGAAGGTTTTCTTTGAAATACTGCAATTCGTGCTCTGCATTGCTGCTGAATAACACTGCCTTTCTCCAGTTATTCTGCGGAATGTAATTTAGAGTGCTTTGTGAAGAATCTTATTATAACTTTGAATTTGGACAATGGCATTTTACATCAAAAGGCAAGTTTGTGGAGAAACACCAAAAGCAGTCATTTTGAGGCTCTTACAGGGAGTTAAATACCTTGTGCTATGATCACAAACAAGTGTATGCCTAAAGGTACAGTTGCCATCTCAGAGGAAAGACTATTGATTTTAGTAACAGTCCCAATCAACCATTTACGTGGGGTCAGTAAAGGTACCTGTTTGAGTTAAATTTGTATGCCAAAGTGATGATAGAGCTATTAAAATTGAATAATTGGTAGAAATAGGCTCCCTCTTTAGAACACTTTTGAGCTATAAAAAAAAAAAAAAATGCAGTGTTCACTTTCTGAGTACCTATTGGACTGTAGATTCCTAACATGAAGAGAGGAGATAAAATCAGTGAAAAGCCGCCGAAACCAGTTTGGCTCAGTGGATAGACCATTGGCCTGTGGACTGAAAGGTCCCGGGTTCGATTCCAGTCAAGGGCATGTACCTTGGTTGTGGGCACATCCCCAGTAGGGGGTGTGCAAGAGGCAGCTGATCGATGATTCTCTCTCATTGATGTTTCTAACTCTCTATCTCTCTCTCTCTTCCTCTCTGTGAAAAATCAATAAATATATTAAAAAAAAAAAAAAAAAAAAAGAAAGAAAGAAAGAAAGAAAGAAAGAAAGAAAGAAAGAAAGAAAGAAAGAAGGAAAGAAAGAAAGAAAAGAAATCAGTGAAAAGCCAATCAAGTAAGTCGCTGGCTTCAGGGAGTTAGTTGGCATGACCTTGCCAAGGTCACCTGAGGCAGCACTAAATTCAGAGGATAAGCCTCCTAACTTCAACATCAGGTCTCCACCTTACTATCATCCTGATTATCTCAGGAAAGGAAATTCTGGCTGTGTGTTTGTTTGGTTTTCTGTGTGTTTGTGTGCATGCCATGATTGCAGGCTAGGGATGTACAAATTGGCTTCTTCTTGGGAAAAGCACTGAGAGCATAGGTTGGAAACTCAGAGTGGCCTCATAAAAAGATCATAAAATGGAGCCTAAAGCCTAAAGTTCAGAACCTGTTTGAAGCTTATTTTAAGGATCAATAAAAATAATGCCAGTGGGGAGTATTAAAAGTACACTAGGAAGGGAACAGAGGTGTGAAGGTATTGTTAGTTGCAAAATTAAGCTTTAATGACTATCTGTCCTTGGATTTGTCCTAGATCCCTAATCTGTAAAATAAAGGAATTGGATTAAAATCACTGTATATTACATGAAATATTTTACATTTGTTCTATGTAGAAAACAAAACAAAACATGATTTTAACTATTTTTTATTTAGTTAAATGCTTCAGATGTTTGATTTATCCTTAGTCTATACAAGGTATTGTCTCATAAAAACTAAGCTCTTAATATAAATGTATTCAATGGGTAAAGTTATTCTTGACAAATGACTAAATAAAAGATTTCATAACATAGGGTATCATTTTGCAATTGGTAATGAAATCAACAGTAATCAAATTAATTACGTCTGCTTACCACTGTTACTCCAGGATTATATATTACTAGAGGCCTGATGCCCAAGGATTCATGAAAGAATGGGCCTTCCTTCCCCTGGCTGCCAGCACCCCTTCGCTCCAGCCCGGAGCTGCCTTTCCACCTTCCCACAGAGGACCAGAGGACCAGAGTGGCGGGGGTGGTGTGAAACGCCTACGTAGTCAAGGGTCCTGCCTTGGCCAATTGGTGCCTATGTATGCAAATTAACCCACTATATTTGTTGGGTTAATTTGCATGTTCACTCCTGATTGGCTAGTGGGTATCATGAAGGTACAGTCAATTTGTATCTTACTCTTTTATTAGTGTAGCTAGGTCTAGCCAAACAGAAATACAATATAGTTATTCTTCCCAATCTCCATTTAATCCTACATTTTCTCTCATCATCTATTGTTCTGGGCTGCAACTTGTTTGTACAATTGATAAAATCGGTATCTTTCAGATTTTGTCAATTTCCAAAAGGTAGGAAATGCATTTTTGGAAATATCCCTTAAACAATTAGCCAAAAATGAACTTGCTTAAGAAGTGCACAGTTGGTGTGATTGCTAAAGATTTCACCTAATGCAATGCCTAAAATTACCAACCTAATAAGGTAAAAAGTTTAAGGTTCAAGTATCCTGGTCATTTGGTTTATTAAATCATACTGCCTAAAAATGTTTCCAATCCCATTGCTAGAGGTTATTCTAAAATTAATAAAATGGACAGTATTCACCCCTGCTGTTCAGTGAAGATAGAATGGTCCAATTGATCATGGTCAGGATGCCTACACCTTATCTTTTGTTGTGTGTCCAGCTCCTACACCCCATTATTTACACTTGAAAAGAGTTCAGAAGAGAAAAAAATCACTATTAGGTGAGAAAAATAATCCTGAATCCATTATCCATTTGAATTGTTGGCAGGATATTAAGGAAACCAGGCCACCATGGCAGCATGAGGAGACCAGAAAGCTGGGTATCACAACTAGATGTGGAAACTGTGAGGGAGAGTAGAAGAATCCTGAAAATAATCTTTTCCCATTTTACACTTATTCTTTTTCCCCTCTCTTTTTTAATTTATATTTTTTAACTTATGTTTTATTTTAGAGAGAGAAGAAGGGAGAGGGATAGAGAGATAGAAACATTGATGAGTGAGAAACACCCATCAATTGCTTCCTGCACACCCTTTACTGGGAATGAAGCCCACAACCCGGTCATCTGCCCTGACCAGGAATTGAACCAGTGACCTCTTGGTCAACCAGTGAGCCACACAGGCCAGGCCCATTTTACATTTTTTTCAAGGATCAGTTCAACTCATTAAATTCGACTATATTTGCCATTAAACCTGAACTCTAAGGTAATATCATGGTGAAGAGAGACAAGTGTGCATACAAATGGTTGAGAATTAAATTGGGAGGTAAAGGTCAAGTCATTTATTTTCTACTTTAATTTGGACTTGCTACCTTTTATAGACAGAGTTTAAACCAGTTCTGAATGTTTGGGTTCTAATTCCAGGTTTAAATTGTGTCGTTGATTATTGGGCACACATGGACGTGCCTAATGGTCTAAAATTTGAGATCTTAAAAGAAAATTGAGCTTATTTCTCCTGTTGGATATCCTGAACTTGTTTGAACAACCAGGAGCTATAAATGTGAAAGGTATATGAAGTTCAGCATTAGAGCTAGGTCAGCAGACATTCAATTGAAGCCCTTACTGTTCAGCATTTATTCCACTTTATCAAGTGGCAAACACTTGTAAATGTAATGATTTTAAGTGGCTTCAGCTAAAGTGATAGTGCTTTTAGCCAATGTCTAACAAAAATTTATTTAGATGGAGAGGAGGAATCTCTGCTTGATTAGGAACAAAACAATAAGATACTTGCATGCTCAGCCCAGCTAAGACAATATATGCAGTAAAGCACCACCCTGGCCAGAGGGGTAATACACAATCAGCTTCCCTGTGAGACTAAAACTGCCAGTGGCCAAAGATTGGAAAGGGTTGTGCTTAAAATAGGATGGGGCTGGGAAACACTGGCTTGGAGACCAGGAAGGTCAGAAAGAAAGAATAGAAAGAGAGCAGAGAAGAAAGAAGAGGTGGGAGGGGCCAAGCAGGAAAGGAAGACAGGCAAAAGAAAGAAGCCAGTATTGCCAATGGAGGGGTCTAAGTCATCAATTAGCATCACACTCTTCCTATTTTCACTCAGTTATTTTTATGTTCCAAGTTCCCTCTACTATCTTTGCACTATCTGCTAAGTGCAAATCATTTTTCTAGTTGTCATCTCTTCCCTTTATTATTTTAAAAGCCCAGTGAAATGAAAATTATGGAAAAAGAAGAGAGATTCATAAGAAAGTTATTTCCTGGAGAGAGACAACCCCATGCCCTCTGAGTGCTAATCCAGCACTCTGTCCTGTCAGCCTGTTTTCCGTCATTTAAAAACAAATACAGCTCAGGAATTCTAGGAGCAACCTAGAATACATAAAGAAAAAGAATAAAATGCAGAGTACTCTAAAGACCCTGTCTGTGACTCCTATTCACCATGCACTTTCTTCAAACTAGATGCTCATCTTAATTGTATTTTTTTCCTGAGAAGCATAGAATGTTGAGGAGTTGGAAATAAAGTCAAATAATCTATATATCCTACTTTATACTGAGTCCAAAAGCCATTAAATAAATTGCTCTAGGTTACACACCAGTCTGGTGATGAAAATAGGATAACACCTAATTTTGCCAGCATTTCTACAACATTAATAATGATATCTATGCACACTTATATGAATATCTGTGAGTCAGTAAACTACCCATGTTTTCTTGTTCACATAACAAAAATAGTTTTTATTGCAGCTGAAACCGGTTTGGCTCAGCATTGGCCTGCGGACTGAAAGTTCCTAGGTTCCATTCCCATCAAGGGCATGTACCTTGGTTGCAGGCACATCCCCAGTATGGGGTGTGCAAGAGGCAGCTGATGGATGACTTTCTCTCATTGATGTTTCTAATTCTCTATCCCTCTCTCTTTCTCTCTGTAAAAAATCAATAAAATATATATTTTTTTAAAACTTAAAGCCCTGGCCAATGTGGCTCAGTTTGTTGGAGTGTCATTCCATACACCAAATGGTGGTGAGTTCAACTCCAAATCAGAGCACATACCCAGGTTAAGGGTAATATCCCAGGTCGGGTGTGTTGGGAAGGCAACTGGTTGATAGTTCTCTCTCATATTAATATTTCTCTCTCTCCCTTCCTCTCTCTCTAATAAATAAATACATATTGTTGAGTGGGGAATAAAAATTGTATATATATATATATAAACAAATAAAAAAAATCCTGTTATTATATTTTCTTTTTCTTAATCTATGCATGTCTCTTATCTACTGAGACTGATTTAGAAATAAAGAGCATATAAAGGTGTCTTAGAAACGTGACTTCTTTAATAGTTATAGTCATATGATGCAATGTCTATTAAAATGCAATTACCATCAATAAAGTTAATAATGTAATGAAGAATTCACTTTCTTGGTTCTTTCTGTCTTAAATCCTAGGTTGAATCTTTAGAGGATTTCTTACATAAAAATAAGTGACCAAACTTAAGAGTTGGAAAGTGTGTTTAAAACTTTGAATTTAATGACCTATTGCTTCATGTATATCAATAGTCAATGAAAATGTATTTTACCTAGAAAGTCTTAAATGGGAACCTGAAAATTAAAAGGATAACATTAGTATGTCATTCTAATATGATAAAAAGTATAACAAAATATAGTCATTAGTCCTTGGACTAAATATATATATAACTTCTCTTCAGTTTAGTTCTATCAATAACAATATTTAGGGTATAATTCTCAGAAAGATTCCCACTGATAAAATGTGTATTGGTAAAAGGTTAAGAAAAATGTAAAGCATAGGAACTTGCTGCCATCTTGTGGAATGTTTGTTGTTATATTCTGAAATACCTGCTCTCCTTTATTTTGCAGAATGTCATTTTCTATTACTATTAGTTACAAAATAACTCAAAGAGCTCCCCATCAACTAACCAGAACTAATGCCTCTCTACAAAACAAGATGTGAGGAAACCAATGCATTTTGAATCACAGAGATGTTTTATTCAAATCATTGAAGGTTTTTGTTTTCCTTACCATCCCTGTTTCCAGTCAGTTAGTTATCTACTTTCCCTGTTAAGTGGATTTAGCACTTGATTTAGTATATACTACTTGTCAAAGATTCAGAATAGAGGAGAGACAATGTTAGCTTAAAAGAAGAGAACAAAGAACACATTCTATTCTGGGAAGCTGAGGGCAGTCCAGGTATGCAGAGCAATTTGAGGAGGGTAGGGCCTTACTACAAGAAGCCTGGTCCCGAAATTGGCATCACCTGAGGTCTTTTGGAGATGTAGAAACTTGGCCCCAGTTCCAAAATTGCTGAACGAGAAGTTACATTTTTATGAGATCTCCAATTGATTCATATACACAGTAAAATCTGAGAGGCACTAGCATAGGCCACCATATTTCATTCCAATTACTTATAGCAGAACACACACACACACACACACACACACACACACACACACACACACAGAACGTTGCTTGGAGTGTTGAGAAAAGAACAACATCAAAATATCTGGATTTTTCCTGCTGGTGTGGTTCAATGATTGAGCCTTGACCTATGAACCCAGGAGGTCACGGTTCAATTCCTGATCACCTGGTTGTGGACTTGATCCCCAGTGTGGGGTGTGCAGGAATGAGGTAGCCGATCAATGATTCCCTCTCATCAGAGATGTTTCTCTCTCTCCCTTTCTCCCTCTCTAAAATCAATAAAAAATAGATATTTTTCAAAAATACCTGGATCAAGTCCATGTTATTTAATTTGGTACATCTGAGTCTAAGCTCAGTAATTCAATTTTTGTGGACCTGAGATTTTTCATTTGTAATTCAAAGGAAGGTGCTCACAAGATGATTCTAATGTCCCTTCTCATTCTAAAACTCTTTGATTTATTATTTATGCACCAGTTGTTCATTTGGTTATATAACCATGCATCATGTGTTCATGCATCAGCAAACGGATTGTTTCAATAATTCTGATCTCTATCTAACGATTATGGTTTATATTCATAGCTTGCAAACTATGTTTGGTCCCAGCGGAAATGTTTGCCAAGTATGCCAGATATTTAAAAATTTTGAAATTATTTATGAACATTTTATAAATTATAAGATTTCATCTCAAATCATGGCATTTGCTGCTTCTCTTGAAAAAATCAGAAAACCTGTGAATGCTGACTCACTTTTCCACATGGAAACAATTAGCGCTGGTGGGACCCCAGTTTGCCCAGCCCTCACCCAGCCCTATGCATTAACATGAATGCTTGTCCCTGTGGCTTTGGAGTCAGTGACCTCTGGCTTTACTGATGTTTTCAATCAAGTCTTTTAACATGCCCAAACCATAAGAGACAGATTAATAAAAATGTGTGCTCTTTCACACACACTAATCTTCAAAGTTGAACGATATATTTCTCTGCAGTAATAATACTCTTTTTATGCACCACAGTTCCCTGTTATAGCATAAAGTGTTCAGAGCATTCGTCTGAAAACTGGCATGCCTGCACAAGTACATTTTATTAATCTACCTATCTCTTAGGCAACTTTTATATGCCTATATGTATTAAATCACAGAGAATTCCATTTTCTCTGTATGCAAAGGTCACCACTAAGTACATTCAAACAAACAGAAGCCATATGAGTGCCTTTCCTAGAGAGAAAAAAAAAACAACACCTTTGATCATAGGGTTTGTATGCAACAATAGTTCTTGAACGATATGCAGTGATAGCACAGGTTTGAAGGAGACAAAGCAACGTTTGCCCTTGTAGAACTTGCAGTCTTCCAGGGGAGATATACAGTGAATAATTTCAATCACATGCGATGGTGGTTATGGTAGAGTGGTCATGTGGCTGATAACAGAGGGTGTGAGCCATTCTAGGAGGTGAGAATGTTCAGGGGGGTTTTAAATGCTTTTAAAGCTGAGACCTGAAGGACAATGGCAGCTGTCCAGGGGAGGGGATGGGAAGAAGATTCCAGGGAGGGAATAGCATATGCCAAGCCCAAATGACAGAAAGTATAGCAAGAGAGTAACGAAAAGACAGTGTGGCTGGAATGAGAAGAAGAAGGAGGAAGGCTATCTGAAAGACAGAGCAGTGTCTAGACATTGGACATTCACAGAGCAGTGGGAGGCCACTGAAGGGGTTTACGTGAATGGTCATCTTTGGGCTTTTCAAGAATCACTGTGATTTAAATATACGCCTAAAAGCTTGGACATTCACAGAAATGACAGGCACCAAGTAAATTAATAAATGCACTTCCACCAGATGCACAATACATTTTGCCAAATGGATTAAAAATATTAACCCTTCATGCTGCAGAAGCACCTCAGCATGGCCATGAGTCATGTTTCATTTTTACAGCTTTTTCTCAATCCTGTCATGAGTCTGAGATAGTGTGTGTAGCCTCATTTGGGGGAATGCGGAAAGTCTAAATCTGAGCCTGATGCCTGTGAGGCAGGAGGAGCCCATTGGCCTTCAGCCCCTCTGCGACAGGCTGGCCATGGGGATGAGTCAGTGGTGTAGCAGTGACATTTATTCCGGGGCCCACAAGAGGTCGAATGCATTATCCCTTGACCTCTGGGCTGAAAGCCAGTCTGGCCTGGAAGAAAGGGCTGTTTCTAAGAAGTTCGCAGCCGATCACTCATTGAGGAGAATACTTAGGTGTTTTAAAGCACTCCTTCGGTTCAACCTACTCACTTTATCCCACATGATGCAACATCTAAGCACAGCCTGGCCATCCTGCTTGGACATTCACTGTGTATTTCAGTCTGAACAGTGTTGGATGCTATTACAAATAACTCAGGGAAACGTAAAGTCTCCATAATTAACCTGGATTTTCTCATTTTTTAAAAACTGCACGAATATTGCCAACCTGCACCCAGGTCCACATTTTCCTTCAGTACTCAATGTTACAGCCACTTTAAAGTGTCATCATTGCTTTGCTTTAGTGTGCCTGTATATACCATGAACTAGCAGTTTTCATGCCAATTAACTGGCAGAAGAGCCTTACCCTGGTCAAACTGTGAGATGGATTATTTCTTCAACTGCAAAAATATGTTTCTCTGTTTAAGCTCTAGACATCTGAACCAGAGAAATCACCTTAAATGATGAAAAGCATGGTGTGCAGATCACCTCCCTGGCTGCCTGTGGAGAAATCCACATCCCAGGTAAATAACTCTTCAGGCCCCCTGGTCAGGATTTATCAGCTGGAGTCCCTTCCAGACAGAGAAGAGTTGAGAAGCAGGCAAAAGCAGCCATGTGCAGTGTAGCTTCAAAAGGCTGGGAGATAACTAGACAGATCTGCCTAAAGGCAGGTCCTCCACAAGAGAAAGCCTAGCCCACAGGCAACAATCTTGCCTGCCCAGAAAGGAGGCGAAAGGAGTCAGGAAAGCAGGGCAGCGAGAGTCAGGTAGGGCCACTGGGCAGAGCAGAAAGGCTCCTATCAGGGTTCACTATTACATTTTGATATAATGATGTCTCGGGAAGAAAAATAATGTGTTTTAATAAAGTACTGACTTCGATGCTGAGCTGTCCTGCTCTGGAAGATAAAAGGGAGTGTATGTGTTTGCTGTATGGGGAACAATGTAGTTGATATATCTGTGCAGGTATTTATTCTCTTTACACACACTGTTGTATCATCAATATGCAACCCAGTTAATGACTCTTATCATATTATCTTGAGTTCACAGCCTATGATGTCAGGAGAATTAAATTTTAAGAAGAACACAAAATTTTAAGAACTCTAGAGTTCTTAGTAGTCTTGGAAACCCCACTTGGGACTGTCCATTGAGTAGCTTTTTTTGTGAAGTCAATTAGAAATTTGGAATTCTAAAAAAACAAAAAACAGAAAAAAGAGAAAGAAAACAATAATAACAGACTATAGAAGAGGTGATTGTTACTGACTTAACAATGAAAACTAAATCAGTGGCTTGGTGCCACTTTGCTCTAAATCTCATGTCTTTAACATAAATTAGGGAATGTACAATAAATTTGGTTACACAACACAGTATATTTTATAGAAGTTTTAAGCACCTAGACTTGCCCAGGGTAATAGAATTTCAGCCCCTAAATGATAGCAACATTCCAAATCTTATACTCCACCTCTACTGGAAGCCACAACCACTTCTAAAAGCTTGTCTATGATGCCAGTCCAGGAGCTGATTGCCTCTAATAGAGAAAGGTTTGAGAATCAGGACTATGTCATTGTAGAAGGCCATGGACAGGCCTCTCAGACATGTGAGTAGGATGCTGAACACACAGAAGACAGTCAAGTATGAGAAGCAAGAAATATAAAGAGATCAACCCAGATGGAGAAATTCTTCCCAGCCTAACTATGCTTAATAGCAATGTTTCCCAGTGTATATTATATATATAATAAAGTATTACATGACCAAACTGTGAGATTCACCCCCATGGAATGACAGGACCATTTCTATGGCTTATACAGCTATATTATGGGTGCACATGATTTATATTTCTGAGTGATAACAGGTATTATTTGTCCCAGGAAAGTCAATCATATCTAATATATATTTATTTGTATCATCCAACTTGCTTTACGTAGATCAGGCCATTGGTGAGTTCTACATATTATCAGAAACCAGAAAGAACTTTCTGAAGTAAAAACCTAAAGTCTTTCAAGAGCTACTATCACCTATCAGATATAAGTCCTGCTTAGCCTACCATGTAAGATGCGTCAGAACTTGGATCCTGCCTACCTTTCCAGTCTCATCACCTTTCACTACCTCCCCCTACTTGATGCTCCAGCAAAATCAAACTACTTTTGTTTCACCAACAGGACAGAGTCTTTTGTGCATGCTTCAGCAGATACAGTTATTTTTCATAAAGCCCCCTTTTCCTTCCCCATCCTGCTACCTTTTTCAGTCTCCAGTACTCAGTTCAGCAGCCTCTCTGCCCAGTAACCCTCCTTACCACCAATTTTACCCCTGCACCACTGGGCTAGAGGACCTGCCCTCTTTCTCACATAAGGTGAGAACCATGTATGGAAATGATCTTGTTATTAATTTTCCTGTCAATAAACTATAACCTTCTTAAAGTGAAGAAATCTGTCCTTAAAAAAATTCTACTGTCTAACAAAAATCTGGCTGTCGATAGTGTCACTGCGTAAGTATGCATTCGGTGAAACCTATGAACATGCAAGATAAATACAATACATTGACAGTGTTTTCTGAGTTTGTTTACATTTTTCCCATTCAGTAAGTGATTCTGATGTGCAGCCTTCAACCAATTAAATAAAAACCAACTTCATTCCCCCAGGCTTGGACAACACAGACCACCAATTGCAAGTAAAAATGTCTAAACCTTAAAGCTTAGTCCAAAGTAAAGTTAGAGATTAATACAGTTTTGTCAATAATCTAGAAATGTGAAGCCTTCTAAAACAAAGCTGTCTGGCTTGAATCATCTCTAGATTCTCTATGGATGGATCTAACTCACTGAAAAATTAATCTCATTTTCACTTCTTTCAGCTTCTGTAGGACACAGCTGTGTGGATGTTCATTGCCATTGATGGAGAAGGGAAGCTTGTCTTTAATTCAGTGTTAGCAGCTGCCAAGAGAAGCGGCCGTTGAGAGAGGTAGTGAGTTCATGAGTATCACCTGTGTCGTGCAAAACACTATCTGGTTTTCTGAAAGTTTAAACCGATGGAAAGAACATATGAAATAAGTATCTAGCTTGTGGGTGAAACGTTTTGCCGCGGGGTAATGGAGTGCAGCATCAAGGTGATACATTTCAAACACTGCCTTCCTGTGGCACAAGGGATTCGCAGAACAAATGGAAGAAAGGAAATTATGACCAATGGCTGGAATGGATTTGTAACACAGGAAAGCCACACAAATATTCTCTATTCTTGTCTAGGAGAATAAGACTTTGGGAAAAATAAAAAAGCGCCAGACCATAGTTTTTCTCTGTATATGAACATATGCTACAAAATCAGGCCATCCTGGAAAATCATGATGTTTGAGAAACTATTCTCAAGAGGAAAAACAAGGTGGCTTATAAACTATGAACCTAATGCTGGGCGAGTGTGTATGTGTGTGGCCTTTTTCTCTGCCCTTCCACAAATATTTATTCTTTCTTCCTTATTTTCAAATTATAAACCTCTCCCTTTATTCCTATTCTGTTTGGTTCAAAACCTTTGTGGTTAACTGCTAACAAAAGCCCTTGTGTTATGCTCCAGAGAAATTCTCTCATCTCCTGTGTGTCAGAAGATGGCATATGATCATTTCAACAAATTGCTAGCAAGGGAAAGCACAGTGTCTACAAACTGCAAAGCCATTCTCCTAGACTCATCAAGGCTCTATGTCTTCATAGAAGACAGAGTTCACTTTACGGTGATATTACATAAGACATTGGGAATGAAACATAGAAAAGGCACAAAGCTCACAAGAAACAGAGCCAGGACTTAAAGCTCAGTAGTGTGGATTTGTAGTGCTGATTTAACTTCTAAATATACTATGTTAAACTTCTACAAAAGTTTCTTGATTAGGCAATGTAAGGACTTATAGACCCTTGGAAAATTTCTAGCTTAGGTGGCAATTTTTCTGATATAAAATTAATAAAAAATGAACAACCCATTAAACATGAGCAAAAGACTTGAATAGAAAAATATTCACTTGGCCAATAAGAATATTAAGAGAAGCTCAAAATTATTAGATATTAGAGATATGCAAACAATGAGAAAACCTCCAAACATACCACAATGCAAAAATTTAAAAGTTGTACAATACCATGTTCTGGAGCAGATGTGGAATAACTGGAACGCTCATGCTTCTGGTAGAAAAGTGAAACAGTATAATCCTGTTGGAAAACAGTGTTAAAAAATAAACTGAGTCACATTAAAAGTTTCAAGTTTGAGAAAACATCAATTCCAAGTGGGCAGCACCAAATGAGAAGTAGTTAGAAGCACTCAGCTGACAGGGGTTTGGGGATAAACTTTTATAGATGAACAGCAAAGTAAAGAAATCACTGATTGGCTGTAGCTAAAAGCTAGTGATTGGTTGACCTTAGGTTTTGATTTTGTAACCATGAGGCATTTACAGCATTTAGAGCCACCTGAGTCTAAGAGTCTCCTTGTTTAAATAATGTAACAATTGTTAATTATTTGCTTAGGAAATTAAACACATATTCGTCATATGACTCAGCAATCCTACTCCTAGAAATTTACTCAAGAGAATTGAAAAAGAATGTTCACACACAGACTTGTACATGAATGTTCATAGCACTTTATTCATAACAGCCCCAAACTAAGAACAACCCAAATGCCCATCAAGAGGTGAATGGCAAGACATATAATAAAGAATTCAAAGGAATAACCTGTTGATACATATAATAGCAAGAATATTTATTAAAAGCATTGTGTAGAATAAATAAAGCTTGGCACAGAGTACACATTATATGACTTATTTTTTTATAAAGATGTAGATGAGGCAAAACTAAGTCCTAGTAATAATAATTAGATCAGATCAAAACAATGGCATGGGAATTGCCTAAAAAGAAGGAACAAGGGACATTTTGGGATAATGGAAATGTCATATATCTTGAATAGGGTACTAGTAACATGGGTGTATTCATTTGTCAAAAGCCATCCAACTGCTCTTATAATATGTGCATTTTATTGTGCATAAATTATCCTATATAATAAAACCCTAATATGCAAATCGACCAAATGATGGAATGAGCAGTGGAACAATTGATCTTTATGACACATACTAACCACCAGGGGCAGACACTCCAAGAGAGGGAGGTGACCCTCAGCAGCGATGGAGTGGGAGAGGGCTAGCCAGTGAGTGCCCCATCAGTCATCTCCCACAAACCAGCAGTTGGACATCCCTGAGGGCACAGGCCAGGCTGAGGGATCCACCTTCCATGAACAAATTTTGTGCACTGGGCCTCTAGTACTTCAATAAAGTAATTAAAAGTTAGAGAGTGAGAAACTACAAGTAGATATTCTTCTACACAAATAGAACCCCAGGTTGATTTTCATGTATATACTAGAGGCCCAGTGCACAAAATTCGTGTCCTGGAGAGGGGTCCCTCAGACTGATCTGAGCCCTCTTGCAGCCCAGAACCCTTTAAGGGATGTCCACCTGCCAACAGATCAGGCCTAAGTCGGCACCCAGACATCCCTCTCACAGTCCAAGGCTCTCGCAGTCCAGGACCCTTCATTCCTTACCACCCACCTGCCGTGGAGGTAGAAGAGGCTCCCACTACTGCCCCTGCTCTTGCCAGCCTTCAGCCTGGCTTCCAGCTGAGCAGCAGGGGAGGGGGGAGTGCCAATCAGTGATTACTTTGCCATTCATCTATAAAAGTTTATCCCCAAACCCCTGTCAGCTGAATGCTTCTAACTACTTCTCATTTTGTGCTGCCCACTTAGAATTGATGTTTTCTCAAACTTGAAACTTTTAATGTGACTCAGTTTATTTTTTAACACTGTTTTCCAACCAGAAGACAGGCTTGCTGCTCCTTAGTGCTAGCCCCGCTCCCCTTCTCCCTCCTCTCTTCCCCCCAACTGATTATTCCAGAAGGTCTTTCCAAAAGGTCATTTCGCTGTCTGGTCTAATTAGCATATTACCTCTTTATTATATAGGATATTGAAACTCTTTGATCCTTTTGTCTGGGGCCCTTGGTTATCCTCCAGTGCTTTGGAAAAGCAGTTTCTCATTCTGAGAGTGAACTGGGGAGAGCCATTCTAATTGATTTGATCAACAAACCTAAACCTGCCTCTATTTAAAGAGAAACCAATTTGAGCACACTATAACTGCATGCAGATCCTGCCTTGCTTGACGGGGTCTGTGTAGCAATGCCATAATACATAACTGCTTCCAATGAGATTGTGGCTGCTGAGGCAGAGCAGACACATTTGCTATGCTTATTTGCATCAACCAATAGTCAGACTGGCCTTGGTGCTCAAAGCTATTTGTGGAAGGCTCTGTGGTCTACAAGGCTGATGAAATGACATGGTTTTCTGTGTACATAGAGATAACTTTCTGATAACTATGATCACTAACTAATGTTGTTACAGAGAAATGTAGATAAGCAGTCTCACTCTGATTAGAAGGAATTTATAATCTAACATGGATAATATTGGCATGGCTCAATATGAAGAGGATTTTAAAAAGATAGAATAGAAATACTAACCAATACACAAAATGATATATTTCAATTCTCTATCTAAATTTTTTATAAGTGTATTTGAGAATAGTGAGTGTAAGAAGTCATTGGGAACCCCCCCCCCAAATTTACTAAAAAATGTTTAATTTTATTACACCTTTATTTATTGAGCAAAAACAAACAAAAGTATCAAAAATGAAACTAATATATACTCTATTCATGAAAAAAAATTTTAAGTAAAGTTAATATCAGATATCTAGAAGACATCTCACAAATTAGAACAAAGTTGGCTGAAAAAATGTTTGGGAAAAATGTCAACTTGAATGTTGAATCATGATCTGACAAATAACTGCCTCTCACCCTTCTGCACACATATAGGAGAGACCTGGGGTTCCCATTGGTGATGTAATGGAGGCCACACACCTTTGATTTTAGGGTGCCAACTGGCATCATGGGGGTAAGTAGGCAGCATGTAAAACCCAGCACAAAGCATGTCACCACCTCAAAAGGTTACATCCCCCAAACATATTTCCACATCATTCAAAAGCTCCACTCAGATTTCATATTACCTCAACGTACCACCTATGTTAAGATTTTGGGAATGGATGCCTGACAATGAAACCTTCATTCTGACTTGGAGCTATTGATTTTTGAAACTCATCTGCTTCACATTTAATTTTCCTCCTTCAAGCCATTCTGACTCCTCTAGGATCTCTCATACATTACAAGCACGATCCTATCTCTTGCCAAATGAAATATATTTTCTCTCACGTCACAAGATTTAATCCCTGACTTCTTTCAAGTGTCATTTTTACAAACCTCTTAGCTCCTCCTTGCTGGACACTTCTATTTGTCTTCATCACCATCTCTCATTTCTAAAATGTAAGCTCCGTGAGAATAAAAATAATTGTTTTCCTTATTGCTAGTCCCCTAACACCTAGAATTGCATTAGTAGGCACTCTATCAGTAGGCACTCTATAATTATATACAGAGTAAATATTTCCACCCATGTGACCTGAAAATCTGTGGGTGTCTATAATACAATGGTTCTCAGTGGTGGCTGCATATTTGCACCCGCTGAGCTTGCTTTGGTCCCAACCCTGACCAAATACATTTGCATGTGTGTGGGGCCCTGGTACATGGGTGTGGTTTAAAAGCATCTCAGTGTGTTACATGTGCAGCCAAGCTGGAGAAACACTGAATGACCAGGAAAATTAATTATGGCAAAAAATCTAAAGTTTAAAAAAAAATGCTCAAGCCCTAGTCAGTTTGGCTCAGTGTGTAGAGTGTAAGCCTGCTGACTGAAGGGTTCTGGTTCAATTCCCAGTCAGGGCACAGGCCCACGTTGTGGGCTCAATATCCAGTAGGAGGCATGCAGGAGGCAGCCACGCAAAAATTCTCTCTAGTGATTGATGTTTCTACCTCACTCTCTCCCTCTCCCTCTCCCTTTGTCTCTGAAATCAATAAAAATACATTTTTAAAAAATGTTTGAAGTCAATAGCTTTCCTACTGCTTATGAATTAGCATTTTTTTTTTAACCATGTTCATCTGGGCATCCACTAGAATCATAAGAGAGCTATTTTAGACTTTTTTTTTTTTTTTAAATAGAGGCTTCACTCTTTCAGAAGTTAGTGTGCTAGAGCTATGCCACTACAAAATGCTGGTAAGAACCTGTGGATTTCTAACTGATTTCAATGACTGTGGCTGACCAGGGCTGGGTAGAGATGCTGTCTTGACACTCTATGCTGACTGAGAAACACAAATGGAGTGAGACAGGACAGGAACAGCGAGAAGGCGATTCCCACTCTCACCTCCTGAGCAAAACTCTGCCCAGAAAACCAGTAGCTCTTGCCACCTTTTTAAATTAACTGGGCAGCATGGGTTGATCTATTATTATGCAATATTTAAAATTCGGTGCATTAACATTTATCCCACCATCCCCCTTGCTGTGGAAGAAAATATAAAGACATCCATTCCCCCACTGCCATCCCCATAAGACACATCCCGAAAGAGCTGACCACAATCATTCTTTTCATGGTGTTTGTGGGTGTTTGTTTGTTTTGTTTTGTTTTGTTTTACCACTTTCTGGGTCTCAAATCTTTTGTAATTTTTAGCTGTATACTGTGTCTCTTGCAAGGAAAAATAACCTCTGGAAGTCCATGAAGAAAAAAAACACTAAATAAACAAACTATCTTACACATCTGAACTTTGAGAATCTTTCCATGGAGAGGTGCTTTTTAAAAAGCAATACCCAAATTCTATGCAGGAAGATTGATCAGTACTTTTCAATCTAAGATGATCTCTTTAGATTTCTAGCTTGGTTTCAAAGATTAAGATAGTTTTGATGACAATATTTTAGATGCTGTTATCTTTATACTGTTTATGTTTCTAAGTACTTTTGATCCTCATTGGTTTTATTTTTCTGAAAATGTATTTACATGATAAGCATATTTATAATCCTTCCTTCCCCAACAATATGTAGGTAAATATTAAGCTTTGACTGTATTTTTTTCATTTATTTTATCCATTAAATTTTCTGCTTTTCCTTTTACTAGCTTTTTAAACATTGTTAAAATTTAGTACTTCAGCTATTCTTATTTTCCAGTTGTCTGTTCCTCTCTCCTCCTTTATCTCTAACTTTTATTCTTAATAACTGGCTTTTCCATGTTCATTGTCTTTCCCAAATCTTAGATAACATCCTGCTCACAACTTCTTTTCATTAAACAGGTTTGGTCTTTGCCGCCCCTGGGAAGCTAGGCAATGATCATGGCATTACTGTTTGTCTGTTATCTTTCCTGCAGCTTTTAAATTTAATCCCTAAATTTATCGATTTCTAACTTGTGAATAGAGAGTTTCCAGAACATTTCTTGCATAATGCTCATCCACTTTTCTTTTTTAGAATCTGTTTTTTTTTTTCATCTCACCTCATTGTAATGTATGAGTTTATGCAAATGAATTTACCAGGGAAATACAACAATTTTAGGAAAGAAAAACCACAGAAGAGGGTAATAGTATGTCTTCTCTAATAATTTAAACCCAGAAAAGTAACTATAAAGAAGTTCCTCAGTGACCACACCTCACTCTATTTCCCCCAGAGGCCATTTTTTTGGTGAGTCTGCTTACCAATTTTATTCCGATGTTTCATAGGGCAATAAATGTACTACTGAAACTCTAGGCAAGTTTTCTCTCTTGTAAGTCAATTCAAAGGAACCATATGCCTGGCTGACAGTGAGCCGTGTGAGACTATTACACAAGTAAGTAGATGTCTGACATTTATTTCAGTCCATTCAATAAAAATGGTTACAAGTGCCTGCTATGGGTCAGAAGTAAGCACTAAAAAGTACAAGATGAATGAGGCATGGCCTCTCTCCTCAAGGAGGGGATAATGCAGAGGAACCTCATGCAAACAAATGATTATAATGTGACCTGATTTGTCCATTGGTGTATGAGAGGGAGCAGAAAATCAGCATAGGTGAAATCAGAATTTTTCTTCTTTAATTTACTTTCTTTTTTGAATTTTTCTTTTTAGTTATTTTTACATTGTTTCTGAAAAAACCTATATGTGCATATGATGCAAAACATAACAATAAATCAATACTGTGGTATAGAGAAAAATCAATACTGTCGAGAAGAGCTTCTCTCTTGCCTTAGACTCCTGACCCCTAAGCTCTCTCTATCCAGAGGCAAAATTTGTTGCTGTTTTCATAACAAGCAGCATTAAAAGCATGAGTTCTAGAGCCAGCCTGCCCAGATGAGCACCTATTCCTGCTGCTTGTTACTTAGCTGATCTTACTGAATCTCAGTTTCCTCATTTGTAGAATAGCTAATAATCACACCTCCTATCAAATCAACCATTCATTCATTGTAACTAGTCTCCTGGAAGAATGCATAGTTCTTGCTTTGCTTTGTCGTTTAATGGCTTGTGTTATACATACCACAGGTCAACTCATATAGAGGCATCGGCTGCTTTAGTTTTCATTTCAATTACTTTTCACATCTTTTTTTTTCCCCCTCCAAAATAACCACCAATAGTTTGAGCTGGTCTGTCTGCATTTTTTTCATATTTTCAATAGCTTAATGTCTCTTATTGTACAGATTCATCTTTTTATTTTATTAAAAATTGCCCAGGCTTCTCTAGCTGACATTTTGATATTTTAAGTAGTCAAGATCTTCTTTTGCTCTTGCCAGAGTGTCATCACTGAGAAGTTGCAATCAGGCTCAGACTACATATCAATATTCTGGGGTTTTTTCCAATCTACATGTCACTTAAATTTGATATGTATGTGCTTTTAATGAATATGTAGTAAGGGGCAAAATTAGAAGCCTTTACTTCTATCCTTTTTTAACCTGCATATTAATTAAGTGTAGAATTCTGGTCACAGAACATCACTACTAATAGTTATAAATAGTAGAGGCCCAATGCACAAAAATTTGGGCAAGAGCAGGCCTTCCTTCCCCCAGCTGCCAGCATCAGCTTCCCTCTGGCACCTGGGACCTGGCTGGCTTCCCCCAGGCCACCCACAGATAACCAGGACCTCGCTGGCTTCCCTTTGGCCCTGGCTTCCTCAGGAAGGAAATCCAGAAGGACATCCAGAAGACTTCTGGTCTAATTAGCATATTACCTTTTTATTATTATAGACTAAAGGCCTAATGCATGAAGTTTCATGCAAAAATAGGCCTTCCTTCCCCTGGCTGCTGGCACTGCCTTCACTCTGGCCAGAGCCAACTTTCTGCCTTCCCACACTGCCCAGAGGCCCAGAGTTGCTGGTGCCTGCATATGCACATTAACCCGCCATCTTTGTTGGATTAATTTGCATAGCTACTCCTGATTGGTTGGTGGGCATCATGAAGGTATAGTCAATTTGCATCTTATTATTTTATTAGTGTAGATTAATTCAGATCCAGACATTTGGAAATCAGAAGTGGCACAAGTAAGCATGGTTAGTGTTGTATATATAAAATAGGGTTCTCAGTGGATCTGAGGCTGAAATTACTAGTAAATATACTTTGAGCCCTAACTGGTTTGACCCAGTGGATATGCTTTGGCCTGTGGACTGAAGGGTCCCAGGTTCGATTCCAGTCAAGAGCATGTACCTTGGTTTTAGGCACATCCCCAGTAAGGAGTGTGCAGGAGGCAGCTGATCAATGTTTCTCTCTCATCGATGTTTCTAACTCTCCATATCTCTCTCTCCCTCTCTGTAAAAAAATCAATAAGATATATATATATTTTAAAAGATTCTTTGAGAAAAAGAAGCACCTTGTTTTTATGCTTTTATTATTATTATTATTATTATTATTCAGTTGTAAGGGGATGCCATCATTAAAGAAAGACATGATCTTCATTAGCATAGGACCAGAGAGGTAGGCCCAATGTTGATAACCCCACCCTTTCGGGGAAAAACAAATAAAGTAAGAACCTGGGTAGTGCTTCCATATTAACCCCTTACCCAGAAAATTGGGAAATAAAAACAAAGGACTACAGCCATGAGCTTTGTGATAGCAGCATAAAAGCTCAGTTTTCTCATCAGAAAAAGGCAGACAATAATAGTACCTATCTCACAGGGCTACTGTGAAAATTTAAAGTGTTAAAGAAATCAGACTCATGGAAAAATTCAATCATAAGTATTAGATACAATCATTAATGATTTGCAACAAAAGTTTCCAGTTTGTTCTTCATTCCCTCATTTCACATCCATCTTCCCTTTATGACTGCAGGCCCTGACTTTATGGTGCTGACTCAGAAGAAACATGACTGTTTAGCCAGTTTCTACAGTTCTATAAGGTCAAGATAGAGATAGATAGATAGATAGATAGATAGATAGATAGATAGATAGATAGAAATAGAAAGAAAGATAATAGGTAGAATTACTAGTAGTTCTGCTTCTACTCTCCTTAAATCCTAACTTTTTTCATGTCTTTTCATTTTGTATGTTATTCTCCATCTCATCAAACTCAGCTAAGCTTTTTGTGGGCAGAAGGCTGCATACCCCATTGCTGATACCTATTAGCATAAAGCTTG
This sequence comes from Pipistrellus kuhlii, assembly GCF_014108245.1. Classification (NCBI taxonomy): domain Eukaryota; kingdom Metazoa; phylum Chordata; class Mammalia; order Chiroptera; family Vespertilionidae; genus Pipistrellus; species Pipistrellus kuhlii. Next base: position 64,434,448 of record NW_023425573.1, read on the forward strand.
ACACATAAACTCTGGACCAACTGCTTCCTATTCTTAACCTTCAGATGCTTGTTTAATACATTTTTAAAAATATATTTTATTGATTTTTTACAGAGAGGAAGAGAGTCAGAAACATCAATGAGAGAGAACCATAGATCAGCTGCCACACACACACACACACCCTCACTGGGGATGTGCCCATAACCAAGGTACATGCCTTGACCGGAATCAAACCCGGGACCTTTCAGGCTTAATACATTTTTATTTACATATACCAACCCCCAATAAGGTCCTCCTAATCATCTGCAAAGTTTCACCCTTTAAAACATAGCAGTTGTAGTAATTTGTACTTGTATGACATTCAATAAATGCTAGACACTTACGTGTATTAGCTAATGGAATCTTCACAACAACCAGGCAGGCCAACTCCCAAGTTTGTGTTCCTAACCACTGTACTATCCTGCCTTCCAATGGTTTGGTCTATTACATATAGATTCTGCACAGTGTAAAAATAATACTAACCAAAATTTCCAGGGAATAAAACCTCTATTATAGGGCTCATCTTTATGAAAAATGTGTGTGTGTGTCAGTCACAGTCCCAACAGGAACCAGTGGGCACATTCAAAATAGGATAATTGTTCAAGATATATTTACATAAAGACTATTTACAGAATTGAAAGTACGGGGGGATTATGAGAAATGGTGCTGTCACTGGTGCCCTAGTAGCAGCTAAGTCATAATCACCCCCTGGATCTGGGGAGGCCAGTTTCTGGACTCAGGAAGGAGGAACAATTGTGAAGTAAGCCACTGTGAGAAGTCAAGTGTCACATCCAGCTCAATGTGAACTTGAGGGAGGGAGCTAGAGGGAGAAATACCATGAATTCTTTTCCCCTTTCCAATCTCCTCTTGGGGCTTCCATACTGAGAAGTCAGGCAGGTGGCAGATATCCATTGATGTGGCAGTAGAATCAGAGAGCAGGGTGGAAAAGGGTAAGGATTAGAGGTGTGAGATAATGTTTTGGCGCAAGTCCATTTTGAAATATGACCAAATGAAAAGCATGTACAGCGTACATGCCTATCACTGTTTGCTCTCCTGGGAGATGAAATATTTGCCTCTCAGAAAAAATAAATAAAATCCTATAAATTAGGTAACAATATAGATTCTCTCTCTGCCAAGCAATTAAGCTGACTGTATCTAATAAATGTAAACTTAATTTTATACTTTTCCTTTATTATAAATAAATTTATACATGATTTCCAAGTACCTACCACGTGCTTATGACTCAATTCTGTTCCAAGTTCATCCTGACAACAGCTGGCTTTTTCTAAGGTTTAACTATGTCTTTAAAAGCAAATCTCTAGGTAATCATGTCACACAGAAGAAAGAAAGCATTTCCTTTTCCCCATCATGCTGCAGAGCTCTGCTTTCTGATATTGGACACATGCCATGCATTTTGCATTAGCTCTGTGGCAAATGTCTAGTGCTCCAATCCAAGCACCAGTGCTCATTAGCCTTTTCAGGAGCTTGGAGACGAGAGTTGGAAAAGTACAACTTGGAGAAATAATTCTCAGTGAGTAAGTAGCAATTTGCCAAGCAGACAAAAAAACTGAGGAAGAAGGAGGAGGAAAGCCAGAGAAAGTTGTCTGAGTTAATGAACCAAAGTCTGAGCCCATGACAGCAAAGAGGGGGAAAAAAAAAAAAAAGGCAAAGAACTCCTGACACAAAACTTGCTACAAATAATAAAAGGGAAAGGATAGGCAGCGTTCTGTGAGCAGTTTCCTGTAAGTTCTCTGCTGCTTAGCACCCATGTTGAAAGAGAAAGGGCCAAGTGGCTGGGGAGTGAACCAGGACCATTCTGACAGATGAATGGAGGGAGGATCATCAGGGGGTCATGTCATGTGGCAGGAGGGCCAGGCACCCAGTCCAAAAAACAAAGTCTCTGCCCAACCTGGGCAGAAATGACTCCAATTAAAAGGATATGACACAGCTAATGCCACCCATAACTGCTTTGTCCCCAGCCTCACCCAACACACATCCATAGAATTATGAATGCCCCCAGGCATAGACACCTGGTCCCCTCTGGCTTTACTTACCCATTCTGTGCTTGCACAGCATTAAAAAAAAGTTTTATTTTAGCCCAAACTGAATACCACAGAACATTGGGCGGATGATTGAACAATCAAACCCACCAGTTCCTATGTAATCTAGCATGAAAGAGTCTGAGGAAGAGTTAAGGACAGTCTTCCCACTGGTCCACTACAGTTCTGGTCACCAACTTCAACATGTGGGTGTTTTTTTCTTCCCACCACCAAGCACTTCTCAGACACCAACTGGCTGTCCTACAATTCAACTACAGTCTGACACTAGCTGCCTAGAGATAATGTCAGATCCCACATGTTAAAGGCTCGGTTCTACAAAACTGCTAACTGTCACTTCATACACAAACGGTAAGTAAAGGTTGTCACCTGTGTTTTGACCAACCCACTATAGATTTGGAGGTTCCAAAAATCCCTATGTTGGGTTTGATTAATTTTCTAAAGTGACTCACAGAACTCAGATAAACACTTATTTAATAGATTGCCCATTCATTACAAAAAGAGGAAAAGCCAGATGGAAGAGATGTATAAAGCAATCTACTAGGCTTCTCTCCCCCAAAACTCTACAAGATCCCCAATTTGGAAGCTCTCCAAATCCCCTTCTTTTTGTGTATGTGTGTTTAATTTTTTTACAGAGACTTCATTACATAGGCATGATTAATAAAATCATTTGCTATTGATGATTGAACTCAATATCCATCTCCTCCAGGGGGATGGGACTAAACTTCCAATCTTCCAATCACAAGGTTTGTTCCTCTGGCAACTAGTTTGCACCTTCAGGAGCTTAGTCACCTCATTAACATAACAAAAGACAAACTCCAAAGGTTTTAGGAGCTCTGTGCCAGAAACTGGAATGGAACAAAAGGCAAATATGTACCTCTTGTTATACACCACAATATCACATCCACAAAAGCAAGAAATGCTTAACCATAGAGGGCTGTAGACATACTAGAAACTTGTCTTCTTCCTTATTGGAGTTTTTGTCTATTAAAAGAATATATAGTTCCAATGTTTGTCCAATCTGTTTAAAGTTGATAAAAGCAGTAAACCAAATGAGTCTGTCAGTATGAAAAGCCCTAGTAACAGTGAGAAATTGTAACCCACCCGACCATTCTTTTTTGACTTTTTTATGTAAATTCTGACTCTGACTAACATGTAGCTTTTAGATAAACAGCAAGTTTGTATAAGAATCCTGGGAACTGGTCACCTGACTTGGTGGACTTAGGACAGAGAGCCTTGCTAGCAGCTAACCAATCACTCTTGTCTTTGCTTCTAATCTTATTCCCTGTCCTTTGTTCTGTGCCTGCTGCTCCTTCGTGCCCGCTGTTCCCACCTCCATGCCCGCTGCTCAGCCATGAGTGTTACTGGGATGACGAGTGGTGGGTGCTCCGCCACCCAGCCCGACACAGCCGAGGTCCAGGCCATTGCCGACAAGATGAAGTTCCAGCTGGAGGAGAGGGAACACAAGAAGTTCCCCACTTTCAAGGCCACGGAGTTTAAGAGCCAGCTGGTCACAGGGACTAATTACTTCATAAAAGTTCAAGTTGAAATGATGATTTTGTACACATTTGAGTGTTTGAAAGTCTCCCACATGAAAACATGCCTTTGGCCTTGCACACTTATCAGACCAAGACCGAGCATGATGAGCTGACCTATTTCTAGTTCTGGATTTTGAACTGAACTTTCGTCCTTGTGGTTCTCTGTCACGTGTTCGTGTGGGGGCCATAAAAGAAGGACATCTCTATACTTTGCTCCTTTCGATGGAGGGGCTGGTCTGCACCAATCTGGTGTCTCTGCTTCTGACTTTAGTAGTGTGATTTTCCTCCCATTCAATGATCTTAACTAAACTGCTTTCAAAGAGGGCTTAGGTGATCTCTAAATACATTTTTAAGTCATCCTAGGAACTAACTTCAGAAGATACAGACTCTGACCTTCAGTTATCCAAGTTCTAAGAGATTTGCTGACCCTCAAATGTAGAACCAGATCAAGATGACAAAGATCAAGATGATACACATCAGACTATCACTTGACCAGTTTCAAGATCCTTATCAGAATGGACAATGCTGGTCTACACATGGAGAACTTTTAAATCTCCTCCTCTTGATTTACTTGTTCTGCTTTCCCTCTTCTTTCTTATAAAAACCTCTTTCTGCACTGAGATGTTGAGATGGGCTCTGTACAAGAGTCCCCATCTTGTCAGATGACTGACACTTGAATAAACTTCTTTCTTTTTTCTTACCAGTAACTTTTATGAGTTTGGCTTTTGTGGCAAAGTAATAAGAGTTCTATATTGTAACCTAAGTTCTGGTTACATTATAGAATTGTGTAAAAGAATTGTGGAAGTAATGCCTTACAACTCTATCAATGAGAACCTTCAATAAGAAGATAGATGTGTCCTTCAATTCCTCCTCCCAGGGACAGGAAAAAATAAGTGGGAGAAGTCTCTAGTTCCGTGGTGAAGAGCACTTATCAGGCTGCTACCATTATCTCCCGTAATTTCCTTCTTATTAGATACCAGGAAGAATGGGGTCAAGATTTAACATGCAAACATTTTGTCAGTCCCAGAGAACACTGGAATGCACTTGTTTTCATCATCTTATCCTTGATACCTTCCTTCCATTAGGAACTTCTGTTACATTATTATATCAATCTCTTATCTAGGACCCCACCACATTCTGAAAATTTCTCCAAATTATCAAAAATTTTCTGATCCAACCACCATTCCTAAGAGCCTTTCTTTCTGATAAACAATCTGATGAACAGATTTTGTGTTATGAAGTTGAAATATATACATTTAAACTCAGAATGGCTAAATATATTTTTTTTCAAAAACAAACTTCATCTTATTCTGAAATGACCATTACTATCTTTTGTGGCTTCATACTGTTTCATGTTAGTTAAGCAGGCATTGTGTTTGCCAGTAGACTTCGCCTATGTGGTTCTGGTTTGTGGTTGGTCACAAGAGAAATAGTCATAAGAGTTAGAAGATAGAGGTGACATAGTAGCACTGTTTATACTTAAGACATCAGCTCCTAGTGCCATTACTGATCTGTAGCTCACCTTGTTGGTAGGAGTCAAGCCAGACCTCAGCTCTTCCAACTCCTGCCATGCTCCTCTGACTTGCCAAGCCCAAGGGTGGATGTGTGTGTATTTTTATGGTGAAGGCACCAGTGTTACCAAACTAAAGGGTTTGTTTGCTTGCACATATCAAAGGCCAATAAGACTTGAACAGGAGTTTTCAAAAAAGAAAGTAAAGATTTATTTAAGAAAATGGCACCATCCTTGGATACACGGGTAATTTAGCATCTAAGATCTGGCTCCACAATAGCCTCTAGGGCAGTGGTTGGCAAACTGCAGCTCATGAGCCACATGTGGCTCTTTGGCCCCTTGAGTGTGGCTCTTCCACAAAATACCACGGCCTGGGCAAGTCTATTTTGAAGAAGTGGTGTTAGAAGAAGTTTAAGTTTAAAAAATTTGGCTCTCAAAAGAAATTTCAATCATTGTACTGTTGATATTTGGCTCTGTTTGACTAAGGAATTTGCTGACCATTGCTCTAGGACACATGTGTCAAACACAAGGCCCGTGGGCCAAATCCGTCCCGCCAGGCCTTTCAATGTGGCCCGCACCGCGCTGTCATCACTGCACTCCGCTGCGTTTCCATCACAATGACAGTTTATGACTGTTCAGTAAACCATTCGGCCCGCGATTTAGGCTAGATTTTAGATTTTGGCCCCTTCTCTGATTGAGTTCGACACCCCTACTCTAGAAGATAGATTATTTAGGGGGAAATCATTAGTCATGGTGACTGAGGATGCTGGGGTCATGGACTCCACTAATTGGTTGAGGCCCAGATAGGGAGTAGTTGATCATTGCATCAGGTCCTGATGTCAACAATGCTTCACTCTGCCTCGTTTCCTGGGGGGAGGGTCCTTCCAATTTTATGGGCCTGGAACTAAAACACAACTGAGGTCAACATGTTATCTTCAGTTTGATGGAACCTCCATCCCCTTGCTCAACATATCTGAGGCTTTATTCTTAAGACAGTTTGACACTGACTAGAACCTAAGGCCTTAATGATTACGAGAATGGAAGGGCAGTGTGTGCAAAAGTGCAGTGATCTGATAAAAAGGAAGCAAGTAAATCATGGTGCTATTAGACTGGACAAAGCTAACTTGAATTAAGGAAAGTGTAATATTGAATAAATGAAGTTCCTGTGCATCTGCACCAGATTCTCCTGTCACCACATCATGAAGACTGGAAGTAGTGATCTTCAGATGTAAATTCAACTGTGCCTTCATGGGTTCTAGTTGATTCTTGAAGATGGTAGTTTGTCCTTGCTCTTCCCAATTTCATTTTCTGATCTTTTCCATTGCCAGCCTAGCTGATGCAGAGTTCCTTCATGCCCAGCACCTGGCTTAAACTGCTCCCACAAACTGCACAGGACTTGATCGGACCCTGACTGATGCTCTGAAACACACTTAGAGTCAGCAATTAAAGGCACCCTGTTTCTTTCCAGTTTAAAAATAGACTCTGGGAGAATACTCATTAAAATGTCCCCTTAAAGTGAATCCTGAATGTAAGGATCAGGTAATGTATCCACACTGACATCTTGGCGGTATGACCTTCTTTTTATTAGTGGAGAAAAGAATACTTCCACTTCATTATACTCTTCTCCTTCTCCTCTTATATCCTATAACTTCTATGAAAACTCTATTATCTGAGCCAACCAGACCTGGTTCTTGTTAGAAGAAGGATGCTTTTGTAATTTAGAAAACCCTCTTTTCTCTCAATAAAGACTTGCTCTGAAGACACTGTCTCTTTGGAACCTATAAAATGCCAATTTGAAGCTAGAGTTGAACAATGACCTCTTTGTTCTAGGCTTCCCTGAAATAAATAATTACCTCTGAATTGATGTTATTTAGCTCCTAGAGACTATTTCTAATAAAATATATGAATGTAATATCTCAATATTATTTTTGCATTATGCCTTCCAATATTTTAATTGTTATATGCAATCGGCTATAAAAATAATAGGTAGAAGTGAAATAACAAATTCTTATATCCATGGATGCTTAGAATTGAAAAGGACCACAAAGTTAGGTGGTTGACCACACATGTTTCTGACAGGAATTGCATTTGGCTGTTTGTGAGTGAGATTAGAAATGCAAAAGGCTATAAAAAGTTGAAAGTGTATTTTTTTTTCTTTCAGATTACTTACAAAAGGAAGTTGATGGTCCAGGCTGATAAGGCTATCAGGGACTGAGGCTGTTTCTGCTCCACCATACCAAGTATGTTTCTTTCACCCTTAAGGTCATGCCATCACCCTAAAAACAGCTGGAGCTACAGCCAATACATCTATATATCAGGCATGAAGCCAGAAGAGGGGAAGGGCAAAAAGACTCCACCAGAAGTTCTATCCATTTCTGTTTTTACCCCATTGCTTCTAATCTGCAAAGGAAGCAGGGAAATATAATTTCTCATATGAAATAGTAATTCGAGATCCCATTAATAAGATGGAAGAGGAGAATAGGTACTGGATAAGCCTTGAACTGCCATTACTATCCCATACCTCTACCACATTGTCATCCAGTTTCAGGCTGATCATATCCAGTGACAAGGGAATCTGCCACAACCAAGAGCAAACCAATACAATACTAGTCAGACTTTTTCCTACATCTACCTGAAATCTGCCTTCATGGTACTTCTATGAACCACTAGCTCTGCCCTATGCCATTGATGAGAACAAACAGTATTTCTCTTCAGCACTTGCACTTCAAATTCTTGAAGACAAATGCATTTCCCCCAAACTTCCCCGTGTTGTCCCTGTTATTTTGTTTCATTGTATTTGTTCTATCATACTTTGAACTAGTTCGGATTAATTCTGTTCTGGTTTCACCTCACTTTGCAAACGTTCCTCTTAAGGCAGGGATCTCAAGATTGAACATGGTATTCCAGGTATTGTCCCAGATCTAAGAAAGTGATTGAAGTGATCATTTTATTCTTAGTCTGTCAGCACATTGAGTGAATATTTAACTAGTCTTTATGAAACAGTGGTGTTAATCTAGAGAGTTTATAAGAAATTGTGATATGTTAGTGCTGACTTTGCATTTTTAACATAAATTGTGCCTCAAGGTCATTTATTCTACCGAAATACAGAGTGAGTGGTAAATACACAGGCATGTGCAAGTCAACAACAGTCCTCTGCTACAGCACAGATACATTACTGGGAAGATAAACCCATGGCTTAGAATGACAATAACATAAATAGGAAGGAAAGAAAAAGACTCTCATAGTATGTTTACATCTAACTCTGACCTGCTGTCAGTGTGGACTAGATCCTCTTGTTGTCATATGCTGCCTGGCGTTGGAGCAGTATGCTTGTTTTCATCGACATGGAAAGAGCACTCAAGAGAAACTATTAATAAGTGTCTCTGACTTAAATGACTGGATGAGAATTTGGAGGGAAAAAATTCCCAGGTGCAGAAGAAAGAGGAACACATGCAGCTCAGCTGTAATTGCTGGGAGGCTGGGCTTGCTGAGGACTAGAGATGCTGGTAATAGATTCCCACATTAACCAAGGTGCTGCACCTACCAATCTTTAGGTCCCACTGAGGAAGCAAAGTGGGATAATATTCTTTACCACATGGCTACCACTGATGTAACCTTTAAAGAGAAACATGGCCAATTCAAATTCAAGTCACCAGCAAGAACCACAACTTCATCCATGCCAGGTGGCCAGGGTAGCATTGCTTGTTGACATTACAGGGATGGTGAGGTGTTCATCAAACCCTCAGAGGCCAACCAAGCCACAAATCCATGCGTTCAAGGTGTCCCTACATTTAGCCCAGATGCTCTGAAGATATCTGAGTATGCCTGTCAAGGAAATCTACCTACTGAAGCTATGATGCCTAATATGAGTTATCATTGATGTTCCTGATAGATTAATTCACATTATACTTGAGTAATTTCTTTCTTGAATTAAACACAAACTATTTTTCCAGTGTAAGCAATATGAACAACTTTTGTGTGCTAGACTCTACACTAACCTCTTGAAGTATAAACTAAATGGCATGGTTTCTGTCCTCAAGAAATTTATAATCGAGTGGCAGAAAATAAAATTTAAATTTGATCATTTTATTTAAATTTTAAGTCAGCAAACCAGATTAAGTAAAAGCAAACAGTGTGTTTGGAGGGGGCAGAATTTTATTGGCAACAAATCTAGATACAGCCAATTTCTGACACAGAATGTTGGATTAAGAAGCTTAAGCAATGTCATTAGGACTGTAGCCGTGTTTTGGATCCCTTTGCCTCTGTTTTTCTTTTATTTGGGATCATGATATCTTCTCAAGATGCTAGAATAATCTCTTCACAGATCCAGGTAATATGTATCTTAGAACCCTCAGCCTTTTAAGGAGAAATGCTTCTTTACAAATAACTCCAACTAATGTCCCAGAAGAGGGTGGTTGTTAACCAGCTTAGTTCACAGGCTCTGAACACCTTCCACACAGGGAGAGTTTGGGAGATATCTATTCATCTGTACTACACAATCTAAGAGAAGAGGCCCTAAAGGAGAAGAGCTAAAACAGAAGAAGAAATAACAGAGACCAAGGCAAGAGAGAATCTTCACACATGCCATCACATGGAGTAAGAGTTATGCTGGATCAAAACACAATATTACAGGGAAAAACTAGAGTATAGAGAATATGACTCCTGGAATCACTGAGGCTGAATTCATACTAGCAGCATGTGATTTTAAGAATGTTACTTCAACTCCAAGCTTCCATTTCTTCTGCTATAATATGAAGATAATAACCCTATCTGAATTGCAGAGTGGGTTGACATTTAAAGTAGGCATTCTACATAAAATGCTTAGCTCATAGCTACATAGAATAAGTGCTCAATAAGTTTATATCATCAGTATCATTGCCAATATCATCATCATCATCATCATCATCATCATCATCATGGTTCTTATTTTAATAGAGAGGGAGAGACTAATGGCAAGGTAGGGGGAAGTCAGAAAAGGGGGTTAAGGGTATAGGATAGGCTTAATATTTTGTGTTGATTAGAATTGGTATGAGAATTAATGGATTGAGGCTGGAGTAGACTTGGTATTAGAATTATGGGACACTCTAACTCTCTGCCTGTGTGATCATTCAATAACTTAGAGAACATTGAGGCACCCCCAGTACAAAGGGATGCATTAAAAAAGGCTTCAGTTCCTTGCCATGAGGCCAAAGGGCAGGCACCTGTGGCCTAGTAGCACTGGTACAGGTGGCATCCTCATCCAACTGTCCGCTCTCACTCTATAATGTGCACTCTATAAAGGTCAGCAGTGAGGAGCTGGGTTCTGCCTGTCATAGTTAGCAATCTGCCACTCACCTCCACCTACGTACACACTGTCATTGGCACTAAATGTAGTGCTCACTGTTGGATACCCTTTACCTAGTCCATGTGTCCCTCACCAGTTTGGTGACTTTTTTTCTTCCTACTTCCAATGTCTCTGACTCTTCAGAGCACTGCCCTCGCTACTAAAGCTGTTCTGTCCCTGCTACCGAGAGCAGGAATCTTCTAGGGCAGCATTTCCACAAGGGGTAAAGACAGGTGTAACCATGGTCTCAATTCTCCTGCGGGGGTCAGGCTGGAGCTACCCTTCCCAGTGCCCGAAGCCACACCTTGCTTGGCTCCAGCCTCAAAAATTAAATAGAATAATGAGATAATTATAAAAATAAATAAATAAAAGGTATGTAGCCATTCAAAATAAGAATTTGAAAAGGCAACACTGCTCTACTCACAGATTATGTTCATGTAAAAATACTGTGTATTTTAGTGAAAAACAACCTACTGATGCTGTATTTTTAAAGTGTGAGAAATTTGTTTGTGGTATCTTGAAAATGAAACTGAGCATTAGGCAATTATTATACCTGATGTGGCAGCCATCATGGAGCTAGAAATATTAAACCTAACAAGCAGCCCGGCTAATGCTGTGCTCTATGACACGTCTGTCCTGTCCACTGCAGTGCTGGGCAGGATAAACCTGTTCCTTATAACATGATGCGAAAAGGACACACACACACACACAGACAATTGGCTAATTTTATGAGAACTCTAAGATTTTATTTAGGCTCTGGTGAACTCTTGGTAGTAAATAACAAAAACAAAAACAAAACAAAGAAAAACAAATCAAACAGGCCTCAGCTAAAAAGAGTTTATTGCTTATAATGAAAAAGTGTTCAAACTAAGTCATATCAAATCTGTTTCTTGCTAACTTTCAGTTCTTTCTTTGGCATTAATTTATTTTTCAGAAAACCTCTCTCTGGATGTTAAGATAGAGTAACACAAGCCAATTAAGCCATATAGTCTACCACCTCAGCAACTTTATTATAAAAACCACCTCTTTCCTGAAGGTTCAAGCTGAAGCCCAGGCCAGCATACCCTGGGTAAAGACCCCATGCCCTTGCCCTAACCAATTATAGGCCTATGGAGGGCCAAGCTGGGGTCATGAGTCTGTCATAGAGAAAGGGGGAAAGCAAAATTAGTCTTAAAAATGTAGAAGTTTTTCCAAAATAACCAACATGACTCTGTTAGCAGAGTAAGGAATACAGGACTTACCAAATTATCAGATGTGCGCTACAACAAGGTAATAGAAACTAAAATAAAAAATAAAGCCTTCGTTCTTCTAACCCAAAATGCTTAAGATACATCGCAGGCCAAAATTCTGCAATTCTTTTAACCGGGGTGGGGGGGGGGGGGGGGGGGGGGGGATGTTTTATCAGTGAAAGTTTGAGAAAGAATGTTCTTTCCTCAACCATTAAGCCTAGATTTAATTCTGTATCGGGAATTAAAAGAAGAGGGTTGCTCATTCCCATCTAAATGTATTCTGGTGAATCATGATGAGTAGGAGTAGAGATATTAAAATTGTCAAATTCAAAATTTTATATTCAACCCAGTTGTGTCATTCAACCTGTTTCTATTTGATACTTGGCTAAGCTGACGATCTGTGTTTATGCAGTAGCACATAAGCAGTCACAGGCTGGGAATACTAACTAGGTTTAGAATGCTGTCAATCAACAAATAGGTTCTTAATGTTTGCTGTGGGGCAGACACTATGCTGAATGCTCTGAAAGAAGCTATAAATTTCTTAAACATGATTCTTAGCTTTAAGGGCCTTACCATTAAGCTGCATAAATAAAACTAACATGCATGAAAACAAACTAGATAACATTTAAGAATGGCAAAAATAAGTCTAAATATATTCCCGGTGTTATGGAAACTCAGGGCAGAGTTTGGTACATTGTTATAACATGAGAGTGAAGGATCCACCACTTTCTGCACATACAAACTTAATCATGAGAGAGTAAATAAATAAGGAAGACTAAATTATTACATTCTAACCAGATTTTTTGCACTTTATTTTATAGCTATTTATAAGAAATACATAAACAAACATTTCTTTTTATTTTTTAATTGACTTTAAGAAAGAGAGGAAGAAAGAGGGAGGGAGAGAGGGAAACACAGATGTGTGAGCACAAGCTAGATCTGTGTGAGCACAAGTTAGATTGGCTGCCTCCTGTATGCCCACTACCAGGGATCAAGCCCAACACATGGGTATGTGTCCTGACCAGAACAAACTGGCAACCTTTCAGTGAATGGAACGATGCTCAACCACTGAGCCATGCCAACCAGGCCAACAAACTTTTCTTTGTTTTTCTTTATTTTTTCTGTGAAACTTGAATCTTTCAAGACACTTTCTAATGCAAGATAAAATGATGCTCAACAAATCAAAGATAAAAAAACAATACAAAAAACAACAACAAACTTATGGACATAGACAATAGTGCCTTGATTGTCTGGGTTGTGGGGGAAGTAGAAGAGAATATGAGGGTTGAGATGGAAGGAGAGTTATTGGGGTGCTGAACACACAGTGGAGTGTACAGATGATGTGTTGTGAAATTGTGCACCTGAAACCTGTATACTTTCGTTAACCAGTGTTAAATAAATTCAATAAAAAAGTGAAATAAGATAAGAGAAAATCTCAAGCAGATTGGAGAGATTAGGCACACATAAAAAAAAAATATTATCCCTGTCAAATCACTAATTTTCCCTGTATCCCTGTCAAATATTATCCCTGTCAAATCACTAATTAAAATCCAATCATCTGCAATGCCTGACATAAGAAAAGGTTTATTGCATAGAAACTAAGAAAAAGCCTTTCTGTAAGAATTCACAACATTTATTAGAAGTTGGTGTATGTTGCCTGTATGGCATCTCATTTCTTGGCTAAAGTGTTGGTTTGTTTGAGCTGTTTTCAGGCCAGGCGGTGTCTGGTCTCTGGATCTGCAGAGTACCTAACCTGATACTGAACCGTGTACTACACTGGTGTTCTCTCCAGGGAGTGGTGGGCTGGAAACCCCAGAGGGATGGAAATAATGTGTAACGCTTGGGAAGGAAATTTGCTAGCCTAGCAAAGCTACAATGCTGCTTTAAAGATAGCAATTGTGGAAAATCACCATAAGAACTGCGTTTCACCCTTAACTAGCTTTCTATCTGATTGCTGAAGGTGGCAAGGACTTTCAGAAAATACTTGCAAATATTTTATAGTTTTAATAAACTTATTCTGTAAAATATTTAAAATATTTTTGTTTTATTTTAATAAAACACTGTCAAATGGCTTTTACTCTCTGTTTGTTATGGGTTAACCAAAATATGACCCTTAGCATTTAAAAAAAAAAATTAACCTTTGTTGAAACTTTCAAAAAGTCTTTTTTTTTTAATTTATTATATCATAATAAATAAGGGTTGTTCAAGGTTAAAACAATTTTATGTTGATGGAAATCAGATATCCTCCACTGTTTAATATAGAGCCTAATCTTATACAGTACAATGGCTTGCACTTATTTCTATTTAAAACAACACTAAGTGACTAGTAATATCATATGATTTATATTTTCCTATGAAGAGTAGAAAACCTACAATTTTACATACTTAGAACTTAAGTATGGGTTACAAACTACAAATGTTCTCTGTTGAAAGTCAGATTATAGTAATACAATAAATATTTCTGTCTAATTCTTAGTTTAAAGATGCACATTTGTTTTTAATCCAATCTCTTGCCCAAAGAATTGATATGGTTTCATTTTTATTTAATAAGCGGTTTCTTTAAAAAATCCTATCATTATTTGAGTGCTCTGCTGTACTCTGGTAAGCAGATATTTAAGCTTTGAATATTACTTAGACTGGCCTGCTGCCTTCCCGTATCTTCTATTCATGATTTATTTACAAAAATCTGTAAAGAAATGTCCCTGTTGGATTTACAAATGCCAGCACCCAACACCCAGGAGAAAGAATGAAGTTGGCTCTTTGTAGAATACCTATAGCTCTAACTTTCCTTTTGTATACCAGTGGTTTTCAAATATGTTTAACATAATATATTTAAATTGGGAAATAACCAACTGGTCCAGTTTCAAACTTATTTTCACAGTTCAGTGGCAAAAGAACAATATGAAAAAGAATTTGAGAAGACCATAAACAAATTATTTACCGTTTACTTTTTAAAATAGGGGCCAAAATGCTATGGTCAATAGGCCAAATTGGCTCACCAACTGGTTTTGTATAGAAAGTTTTTATTTTAACACAGCCATATTCATTTGTTTACATATTGTCTGGGGTAGCTTTTGTGCTACATCGAAGTTGAAGAATGGCGATAGATACCATATGGCTTGCAAAGCTTAACACATTTACTATCAAGCCCTTTACAAAACAAACAAAAAAAAGCCAATTTAATGTTTTAAAAGAAGTATAGCAGGATATACACTGGTCTTATGTGAATAGCAATGCTCTATGAACTTAAAAGTAACTGATAAATTCTACAAGATTTATCTTAGTGGCTTGTGCAAGGTAGTTCACAGCCAATCCATTGCCAAGGAACTCACATAATAGAAGCAAAGCATAGGAACATAGAAATTTGGTTATGTGAGCAATAGAGCAAATATATCTTTAATTGTTGTTTAATAAACATATAACATTCATGCTGAAAGATTAACTATATGTGAAAAAAATGGTGATGATATAATGGTAATTTATAATGACAAAGTAAAATAACCATTGGAAACCATCACTGAGGCAAGGCAAACTGATGATGTCACACTAATTCTGAGAAGCCCTCCCACTGTTGCCCATATGAATGTGCCCATAAATTGCAACAAGGCTTTGGGCAAAGTCCTGGATTCTGGGCCTCTGTAAATACTAACAATGCAGTAGCTTTAAATTGGCAGGAGCTGTTGGCAGCTCTCACTAATATTCTTGGTTGGTTACTGTAGGTCATCTATGAAAGCAGAAGTCTTAAGAATTGTGAGTAAGCTGAAACTGGTTTGGCTCAGTGGATAGAGCGTTGGCCTGCGGACTGAAAAGTCCCAGGTTCAATTCCAGTCAAGGGCATATACCTTGCTTGCAGGCACATCCCCAGTGGAGAGTGTACAAGAGGCAGCTGATTGATGTTTCTCTCTCATCGATGTTTCTAACTCTCTATCCCTCTCTCTTCCTCTCTGTAAAAAATTAATAAAATATATATATTTTTAAAAATTGTGAGTTAGCTGCCTTTAAAGATCCAAAAAGGACTTGTCCAAAGTCCCTAATTGGTAAGTGGTATGCCAATACTTCAATCAAGGCAGTTTGACTTATTATCCCTGAGCAGCTATTGACTACGCTCAGCAACCTATTTAAAGAAGGACTCATGCTGAGTGAAATAAGCCAGTCAATGAAAGAGAAATACCACATGACCTCACTCATTTATGGATAATAAAGAACATTATAAACTGATGAAAAAAAAGGTAGATACAGAGACAGTAAAGCAACAAACAGACTGTCAAATTATAGTGGGGAGGGTAGGGAGATATGGGGGAGATAAGAGATCAACTGAAGGACTTGTGTGCATGCGTTTAAGCAAAACCAATGGACAAAAAACTCTGGGGAGAGAAGACATGTATGGGGGGGGAGGGCAATGGTAAGATATGTATACATATAATATTTTAATTAAAAAATGGGAAAAAATTAAAAAATAAAGTAGAGAATAACAATTTAAAAAAAAAAGACTTCATTAGATCATCCAGAGGATGAAAAAGGAAGGGACTGCTATTCCACACTCCTCCTCTGTGATTCCGTCAGCGCCTGTCCATTAAGCCAATAAATATATAGAGCAAACAGTCCAAGACCTGGAATTCATCAAACCAACAATTGCAGTGTTTTGTTTTGTTTTTACATGTTTCTTCATAGTGTGAACTCAAAAAAGGTAAGATCTCCACAAGCCCAGAATGTAAAAGCTGTAAGAATGGTTGATCCCACCCCAGTATCTTCCAGATGAGTCCTCTACAATGGGGGGAAAAAGTGCCTCCCTCAACCACCACTATCCGACTCAAGACTCCCTGCTCCTGCTTCCGGCAGCACACCTTCCCAGGTGCTTAAGTCATTCCGTGAACCAAGAACCGCACTAGCTCTGAGTTTCAGCCCAGGCATCACATCCTCCCATTCACCATTGTTTTCTTCCCCCCATCTCATTAAATTCAGATTGCTAAAAAAAAAAACAACTAAAAAACAAACAAACAAACAAACAAAAAAACATCCAATAAGCCTGCAGCAACTCAGCTACAACCTTTTCCTTTGATTTGGGACATTGTGGACTTTATGTTTCATCGACCTACTAAAATTATACATATTCTTGGATTTGTTTTTCTTTCAGCTCTTCGTCTAGAAGAGAATTTCTAAACGGACATGCTTTTTACTTACTTGGTTTTGGTTCGTCTATGAAATTGATTTTTATTCTTAAATCCTTTGCTTGATGCTCCCATGGCAAAGGGGGTCTTGGTCTCACACTCTCTCTAATGAAGGCTCCCTGGGAGGGGCTGCATCAGGCACTGTCTTCAAGGGAAGTGCTGCAGATGGAAGGAGGGCACGTGGGGAGGAGAGAAATGAGAAGCTGGATCACAGTGTGGGTTTCATTAGTGTTTTGTATAAAGATTATGGTTCAGTGGGTTGAAAATATTACATACATCTATTTCCCTAAATGGCGAATAAATGCAAAGCCTGTGCTTAAACTAACTTCAATTTTGAGGATATGATTTGAAAGCCTTCAATGCACACATGCCTGTGCTTGCCCTGACCTGGATTAAATACTAGTACATAAAGCCAGAGCTCATGTGTGAGAGGCATGAGGTAAGGAACATAACTCTGACCTCACTAGGTAGGAAACCAGAGCTATACACCAGGCCTGTACCCACTAGCTTAGAGATTCTTGGCAAGCCGCTAGTCTCAGCTTGGACTCAATGTCTCCATCTTTAAAATGAGAGCATTGAGCAAAAAGAATCACCACAGACGCTTTCCAGTGCTGTCATTATATGGTTCTGCAAATTACCTAACGTTTTTCTCCTGCAAAATATAATTCAACTGGACCAAGACAAAACCACACAGTACCTGTTGGTAATATCCCCAGAATTGCTGCAATGACCCCAGAGAGTCTGAGGAGGTAATGAGGTTGGTTTCAGGCTAGTGCAAGTCCATTTAAAGTTACTGAGTAGGTTAGTATGATTGAGCAATCACCTTGGGAGCAGAGGCAGCCAATTAACTGAGAAGGGAAATCACTTTTGCTCAAAGCTTCTATTTCAGAAATCAGAAAATTATTTTAGTAACATGACCACCTGGTTTCTTACTATAATCTTAAGAATCTCAATGCATTCTTAAGTCTGTGTCTCCATTCTCTCAGTTCCCCATTAGTGGGGGGAGAGGGGGGCAGGAGGGAGGTATGAAGCACAGCTGTCACAAATGAGGGGACTGGTCAAACCAGCAAATAGCAGACACTTCATGCATATATGTTGATGGCTGACTAATGCCATCACTTTAGAATTTTTGCTACAATTATTAAAACTTTGATCAGCAGCTTTCAGATTTCATTCTTATTGTTTGGCTTTGAGATGTCCATATAAGCTCCCGTGATGTTTTTCTATTGTTAAAGAATTGGGTTACTGAAAGTTTACATGTTTACATATCCATGTGCTCAAAAACATACTGTATTGTTGAAGTGTGCCAGCCTATTGTGTCTGATGAGACAACCAGGAAAGTCTATTGTCCAGCAGGGCACATACATACATCATCAAATGACAGCAATGTTATCAGCGCTATAATAAAGACATACAAGATGCTAAGAAACCACTGAAGAGGATACATCTGATTCTTCTTGGTGTAGGCAAGGTGGGCTTCACAGAGGAGGTGACACTTGAGTATTAGAGGCCAAATATTCTACACAGAGGGGATAGCACTGACTGAGAGTTGAAGTGGGAGCTACAGTATGTAAGGCACCTACAAAGCTGGACTTCACTTAGCATCACCAGAGCCCTGGACAGCGTGAGAGATTAGCCTGGACAGACCGAGTCCCATTCTGGAGAGTCTTAGAGTCTATGCTGCAGAATTTGGACACTGTGTACTAGAAGGGAAAAAATATTACATAATCCAATATGCAGTTTAGACAGCAGGTGGAGGGGAAATGTGGAAAACAGATTGTGAGACAGAAGGCTTGAAGGTACGGCAATCACCCCTTATATCCAAAGCTTCCCAATCCACGGATTCAACCAACAGCAGATGGAAATTACTCCTACTTTAGGTTTTGAAATGTATAGAGAAAGTGGAAAGAAGAGAGAGAGAGAGAAGCATCAATTTGTTGTTTCCATATTTATGCATTCATTGGTTGATTCTTGTATGTGCCCTGACTGGGGAGTCTAACCTGAAACCTTAGCACATTGAGACAATGCTCTAACCAACTGAGCTACCCGACCATGGCTGGAAAATGTTTGAAAAATAAAATGTTATGTTGTTGCAGACATGTCCTTTGTAATTAGTCCTACGATGGTTGTGTCTGTGCTGAAAAATTACAGACATTTTATTTTTTTTATCATTATTCCCTAAACAATATGGTATAACATCTATTTACATAGCTTTACATTGTTAGGTATTAAAAGTAATCTATAGGTTATTTAAAATATATGACAGAATGTACATAGATTATATGCAAGTACTATACTATTTTATATAAGGAATATGAGCATCTGAAAATTTTGTATTCACAGGGGTTCTGGAACCAATTCCCCAATGGACATAGGACAACTATAGTTTATTTTATGCATATTCATATTCATGTTTCCAAATAACTGTCTCTTTCACTCTTTCTGCCTGAATAAAAATTACAGACACAGGATGGACTGAAGCCCACACTTGTATTGACTGTACTCCTGTAAGAATCTTTCCAGGCTCTTCATTGAAAAGGGTGGCCTGGGGGGTTAACGACTGCTGTATTGATCAAAGTCCAGCTGCAAAGAGGGAAGTAAGGGCACATGCTGCATTTTGTCCCTTGGAACTGAGATTCAGAAATAAGGAGAATAAATAAGAATCAACCAGTTAAAAAGGAATAAACTGGAACTGTCTTACACACTCAACCAGCAACAGCTGCTCTTTCCTTCTCCCCCTACTGGCCACATGACATTGGACCTGATCAGTTTAATATTTTCTGTCTTCATTATACTCTTCACACACTCTCATGTTTGACTGTAAAAGTAGCTTTTTCTGAATTTAGATATTTGCCTTTGGTATGCATGGTATAGAGTTCTGAACACAGAAATATGTTCTTTGTAATGACATCTTTTATTATGTAAAATATGCATAATGTATAGTTTACCATTTTAATTATGTTTAAGAGGACAAATCAGTGGCATTAAGTATGTTCATTAATATTACCAGAGGCCCAGTACAAAATTCATGCACAAGGAGGAGAGGGGTTGTCCCCTCAGCCCAGCCTGTATCCTCTCCAATCTGGGATCTCCCTCACAATCCTGGACCGCTGGCTCCTAATCACTCATCTGCCTGCCTGTCTGCCTGGTAGCCCCTAACTGCCTCCTGCCCTGCCTGATCATCCCTCACTGCCTCTGTGTGCTAGCCTGATTGCCCCTAACTGCTTCCCTACCCCTCCCCACCCCCCCCCCTTCCACTGACCTGGTTGCTCCACTGCCACTCCTGCCAGCCTAGTCACTCTTCACTGTCCTCCCCCCCCTTGCCAGCCTGGTTGCCTTCAACTACCCCCACCACCACCAGCCTGGTATTTCCCAACAGTCCCCCCTGCTGGTCTGGTTGCCCCCAACTGCCCCCCCCCTGCCAGCCTGATCGCCCCTCACAGCCCCCCTGTTGGCCTGGTTGCCCCACACAGCCTGCTTATTGTTTTATGGTCATCCCTCAGGCTGGCCTTGGTCAGCTGGGCAGCTCTTGGTGCCTCGGGGCTGAGGGAACTGAGGAACTCCAGAGGCAGGGATGCTGACGGGGCTGAGGGGACTACCATCTTTGAGGGCAAGGCAGTCAATTAGCATATTCCCTCCTTATTGGCTGTAGGCACCACCATCTTTGTAAGTGTATGTTGATCAATTAACATATTTCCTCTTTATTAGATAGGATTGTGCAACCATCACCACATCACATCTCCAGAACTTTTTGATCTTTCTAAACTGTTACTCTCCTCTCCTTCAGCCCTGGCAACCACCATTCTATCTTCTGTCCCTATGAATTTAACTGTTCTAGGTGTCATATACAAGTGAGAACATATAATTTTTTTTTCTTTTGTACCTAGCTTATTTCACTCAGAATAATGTGTTCAAGGCTCATCCATGATGTAGTTATGTGTTAGAATTTTATTCCTTTTAAGACTAAATAATTTTCTATTATTCATGTTCCCAAGATAGCCACATTTGGTTATTCATTCATTAGTTGATGGACACTTGGATTGTTTACACCTTTTAGCTACTGTGAATATTGGTGTAAATTACTATTCAAGTCTCTGCTTTCTGTTCTTCAATGCTTACTAACTTGCTGAAATGGAATTTCTGGGTCATGTGGTAATTCAATGTTTAATTTTTGAGGAATCATCTTATTATTTTTCATGGTGGATATACCAGTTGAGATTCTAAGATTTGAAAATCTTAGATGGCCTGTACTTTTAAATGACATCTAAGTTGAGGAAAATACAAGTAGAACAACAATATTGCTTTTGCTTAATTTATATACCCTCAGGAATGCAGGATACTATTGCTAGAAAGGGTAAAAGAAAAGATGGAATAATGAGAAGAACACTACTTGAAAATGTTGTTTGTCAAAAGATGTAATGTGCTCCAATGGTAAGAGGGATAAAGTTCATATCAGAAGAAAAATGTTGTTGCCTCACACAGCCGTACCTCTTTCTATTAATTATCAGTTTGTCCACCGACAATGATTATTTTCTTGTGTCTCATTTTACTGATCTCTAACAGCCTTATTTAATCTTTCTGTACTTCTTTCACATTTATTATCCCATAGGATCAAATGAAGGTGTTTGTTACTAAATATTTTGAAAAATACACCCCCCATTGATATTATCATTATTGTTGATTCATTAGAGGTTTACATGACTTCTGTTATTTCTGTCGTTATGCTTGTTTCCTTTATAAGTCAAAGATCTTAATGCTATTCTCTAAGCACTATGTGCAATATAACTGCCTCATAAAAAAAAATACCAAAATACCTCTTTCATATGTGTCTTGAATAATATCTACTGTCACTCAATTTCAACTGCACTAAATATTTACTGAAAATCTATACCAAATACATTAACTGGAAAAGGTTCAAAGTTGAAAAAGACAAAATATCACATGCAATACAATCTCTGAGAATAAAAAACTGTTATTGCTTTATTTATTATAGAAATAAATACTTTCAAATTTTGTAAAGAAAATAATTATGCATATTCAAAGCTAATGCATTTATAATTACTCATAATTTATTTCATACTTTTGTACAGTATGTTAATTTGGATATTTTTATATTTGTAGCTTTCTAAAAAATGATATCTTCAAATAAAAACTAGCTGTGTATTCCCTTTTTCTGATTAAACATAAAGTGATTCCTCTATTTTATATTAGAAATATGTGAATGTATTCTGTTAACTTACATGATTTTTTAAAGTTCGAATTAATTACAGTGAAAGCTTATTTTCACTTATACAGAATTGGCTTTTTCTTAAAATAGACCATGGGAGGGAAGATTTCTTTCCTGGGGTTTACTCTGAAATCAGTCAACAGGAGTATAAAATTTAATGCTCTAACCACAGAACAGCATGACTACTGCCAGCTGAACTATATTTATCCAAGTAATACAGACTCGATAGTGTCTGTCTCTTAAAACTTGGAAAATTGATCTTGAACCTGGAAATTCTCTTAAATATCTATTACTAGCACCGATTGTGCTAGCAGCCTAGAAATGGGCATGAACACATGGCATTGTTTATTACTTGTGATGTCCTCTACCCATCTGACTGCTTCTCCAGTCCAGGTTCTATTCTTGAGAAATCTTCCTTGACCCACAATAACAGCCTCCACCTGAAGACCAACTACTTACTCTTTCTGTACTTCTTTCACATTTATGCATTCTTATACCTTTGCTTTGGTTTCTTTCTGTCTTTTTCCCCTGTTAGATCAGAATATTTTAGTTATATTTTTGTAGCCCCTGGCACACAGTAGGCACTTGATTTGTTTCCCAATGGTCCTTCCATTCCAGGAGGCACCAAGTGAGATCCAAGGAGGAAAGGTAATGCAGATATAAGCATAGGTTCCTTTAAGTGATATTGACTTGGCCTTTTTTTTTTTTTTTTTTTTTTTTTTTAGTCATACCTGTTCAAGATATTTGAAATATGTCAGGGAGTACTGGCTGGTATGGCTCAGTCATCCGATACACTGAGAGTTCACTTTGTTTGATTCCTGGTCAGGGAACATGCTGAGGTTTCTGCATTCGATCCCCAGTAGGGGGCATGTAAGAGACAGCCAATCAATGTTTCTCTCTCCCTCTCCCTCTCCCTCTCCCTTTCCCTCTCCTTCTTCCTCTTATTCTAAAATCAATGAAATATATATAAAAGAAAAAAATATGTCAGGAAACAAAAAATTTCAGCTCTCATGAGTTTACATTTTAGTGGTAAGAGATAGACTACAAAATATATATATATTATATACATGCACACACAATTTTCAAGTGCAGGTAAGTACTAGACCGAGATTTATAGTGAGGGAATCTTGTTATGGGTTATTTTTATATGGAAGACTACGTAGGAGACATTGCCTCATGAGGCTATCATCCAATAAGATTGATTAGACTAGAGCACTGGAGGTGGTGAGAAGGGGTCATATTTTGCATTCACTATGAAGTTAAACCCAACAGATTTGTTTATTGGATGTAAGAATATAAGAATAAAAGAAAAGTCAGGCTTGACCCTAAAATTTTTTGGGGTGAGCAAATAAAAGGATGGAATTTCATTAATTAAAATAGTGAAGCTGCCAAAACTGATTTGGCTCAGTGGATAGAGCGTCGCCCAGTGGACTGAAGGGTCCCAGGTTTGATCCAGTCAAGGGCACGTACCTTGGTTGTGGGCACAACCCCAGTAGCGGGTGTGCAAGAGGCAGCTAATTGATGATTCTCTCTCATTGATGTTTCTAACTATCTCTCTCTCTTCCTCTCTGTAAAAAATCAATAAAATATATATATTTTTAAAAAAGATAGTGAAGCTTAGGAAAGGAGCTGGTGGGGGAAAGAAAGAGGAAGAATTCTGGAGTTATAGATAAAATTTATAAATTGAAACCCCAATTTCTCATACCTCTTAGAATGTAACTGTATTTGAAGACAGGTACTTTTTTTTCTCCTACTTAGAAAAGTTTATTAAAAGAAAAAAAACTAAATCTTCCCTGAAGTTACCCTGTCATTTCATTATGATCTATGTAAAATTTTAAATTAATACCCTATATTAAAAATGAAATTATCGCCGGGACCGGTTTGGCTCAGTGGATAGAGCGTCGACCTGCAGACTGAAAGGTCCCGGGTTCGATTCCGGGCAAAGGCATGTACCTTGGTTGCGGGCACATCCCCAGTGGAGGGTGTGCAAGAGGCAGCTGATCAATGATTCTCTCTCATCGATGTTTCTAACTCTCTATCCCTCTCTCTTCCTCTCTGTGAAAAATCAATAAAATATATTTATTAAAAAAAATGAAATTATCAAGATGCACCATATGAAACTTCATGCTGAGCAAAACCAAGTCCAAAAAAAAAGTAACCATGTATTAATAGACTAGTCCACACTGTATTTAATAGAATAGTTCACACTATAAAACATATTTGAATGCAATTTTTAGAACCATATTTAAATACTTTGCAATTTGTTAACTGCATCCACATTTTTCTTTCCCCACATTGTTAGAATGAACTACCCTTAATATCCTCTGTTTGGACATATTTTCTGAAATATATATTGTGTAAGCCCTTTCCCAGAGTTCAGAGCAGACGTTGGTGCCTACAGAAGCAAGGTAAGATGAATCCCTTTTGCTTGACTGACCTCCACACTCTCCTACCTTGACTCTTTGACCCACTCATGCCTCCCCTCCACTTGACCAATTCTTGCATCCACACCATGACCTTATATTGCATACTTCCACCTTATATAAGAGAATCTAGCCATGCCCTTAATGCTGACACCAACTCACTGGCCTCAGCTGCTGTGAAAGAACTGAATAGAATTTCTTAAAACTCATATTGTCTCTTGGCCTGGATCCTTTGGAGGTGAACCTAACACACATAATCTGTTCCTTTGATCAAGTTGGCAACATTTGCTGGGGTCCACAGAATGCAGGTGGGGAAAAAATAGCAATTATTTCTCCAGATTTGGGAAATCTGGTCCACTTTTAGTATTGTTTCCTGATATTTCTGCTCCACTGAAGTCAGAACCAGGATTTTCTTCCTGGAACTTTCTAATGTAAGTTTTCTCTGGATTTGGTCTTGCACCCAAGGATCAGCTGCATATTCGGATTCTAGAAGTCCAATAATTTACTGCATCTCTCTTTGTAAGAAAAATACAAACCATCCTTCTATTCTCCAAAGTTTATGTTCCCTCATCAGCTATTGTGGAATTAAAGAGTTTGCCCTTGAAAATTTCATGGCCACCCACCACCAGCACCACATGCCAGCTCTGCAGGTCGCACTGACTATCCTGGGTGCAAGTGTCTGGCAGCACCTGAACTTCAATGAACACATCCACCAAGATCTGGTATCGCTGGCTCCACGGAGTGCCCCACAGATCCCCACTGCGCCCCTCAAATGGGACCGGCTGCAGTTGCACTGTGGAGACAGGTACTTTTAAGAAGCAATTGAAGTTTAATGGAGTCATAGGGTGGGGCCCTAATCCAATCTGACTGGTGTCCTTATAAGAAGAGTAAGAGACACCAGAGCTGAACATGCACAAAGTAAAGGCCATGTGAAGACACAGCAAGAAGGTGGCTATTTGCAAGTCAAGAAGAGAGGCGTGGGAGATCTACAAAACCTGCCAACCTCTTATCTTGAACTTCCAGCCTTTAGAACTGTGAGAAAATAAAATTCTATAGTGCAAGACACCCAGTCCATAGAATTTTGTTGCGGCGGGCCTAGAAGACTAAGGCATCTCGATATACAGTATTAACTCTAGTAACTATTTACAGTCATTTAGAGGCTAAATGAACTTTGATGTTTCCCTATTTGTTCACTTGTTCACATGTGCTTGCCACCACACCTATGACATCCAGAGGAGAGGGTGCACAGTTGCAAAAGTTTCATCTTCTCAAGGTGTCTTTCTCATTAGATAACTCATATTTTCTCGTTTCCTTTTGAATTATATGGCTTTGATTTTTTAAGGTTTTATTAAATTGATTAGGTTGACATTGGTAAACCTTGATTTCTTGATCCTCACATTGGTAATCACTTGGCTTTATCTTCACCAGGTATAGTTTTACAAGTGCATACATTTTCCCCATAGCATTCTTTCAGTTAGATTTCAGATGAAGTCTTAACACCGAATTCCGGGCATTAAGACAAAATTCCTATACCCCTGACTAAATGAAGGCTATTGTTGCTGCCTAGAATGGCTCAGTTGGTTGAGAATCATCCTATGCACCAGAGGTTGCAGGTTTAATTCCCAGTCAGGGCACATACCTATGTTTCAAGTCCCATTCATGGTCAGGCACATACAGAAGGCAACTTATCAATGTGTTTCTCTCTCTCTCTCTCTTTCTCTCTCTTTTTTCTCTAAGCATGTCCTCAGGTGAGGATTTAAAAAAACAAACAAACAAACAAACAAACAAACAGGCTATTGCTTGCCTATTGCATTCTTCAGTTACTTTCTGATAAACACACAGAGACATATACACACACTTGTTTCCTTTCATCTCTGACTTTCTCAGGCTACAATTTGAACTGACATTGGCATCAATATTTCTGGCCCTGCAGAGGAGTGTAGATTTTCTCAGAAATTGAATGATCAATATAGACAAAGGAGGCAGGAGAGGGTAGATAGTGTTAATTTTCCACCAAAATAATTCAATTCGCCACTCCATTTAGCTAGTATAGACCTGGCTTGAAGACTGGACCTGGATTTTAGCAGCCCTGTCAAGGCCATTTTTAGGTATTAGAGCATTTGCTAACCAAGAAGTAATGGCTTCATCCCATGGGCCTCTTTTCAGTATTGCATTTCAGAGGATGCATAATTGCTTTGGTGAGATATTACAAAATGATTTCATACTGCGATTAAAATATTTTCACAACTGTCATCAAGGGAACAGTGGAAATAGATTTTTTTAGTGTGATCAACTAGATAACCCTGAAGCTTAATGATGTGTTCCTGGCTTAGAGCAGGTTAGCATGAAATTTAATTTGTGGTAATCTGCCTCAGACCATTGGAGGACAAACTCACCTCTAGCCGGAATTTACCCAGCTTTCAGCACACAATAACTCAAGGGTGGCACGTCTCTAGAATGATGCCTCCCTGGGCAAGGAGGCAGGAAAGGTTATGTCTCCCCATAAGAAATCACTCACCACATCCTGTCAATTCCTTCTTTGTTATAACTCTCCCATTCACAACCGTCCTTTCCCAGAGCCATCACCCTACCTTTGTCACTTTAATTTGGATGAGGAAATAGAGTGCCTATTGGTTTATCTACCTCACTCCTCAACTGCACCTAGATTTCTTATTATTACCAGATGAATCTCCGTGAAGCGTGTATTTTATCATGAGATATTCTACTAAAAAACATTCAGAGGCATCTTTAACTATGCATTGGAAAACAACTACCTTTCTAGATTTAGCCTTAATAAGCCATGTTTATAACTCTTTTACTCTATCCTAAGTGTTTTACTCATTGTCTACCCAAAACACAAGGATTTTAACTGCTTTTATGGCCTTTCTCCTGGTCTCACACTTACCTTCAATGTGTTTTTCTTATTACCCATTTTGGAGACAGTTAAAATTATGCCTTAAAGCCTTTCTTATCCCAGCCTTGCCCAAAAGTAAATTTGTTCTGGCCCTTACTGTGTAAATCCATTTTTTTTTTAAGTATTCAGGTCATAAAGTGGTATTTCTTCTATCTGCAACTTTAGAAAATACAAATATTTTAAGAGATTGGTCTTAATAAACCTAGCAAAATACTAGTTGTTTGTTATCTGGAGTGAGTAAAATAGGTGATGAATATAAAAGTTGCTGTGTCAAAGCCAGAGATTCAGTTAATGTTATTTCAATAAAAATTGAAACACTCTGGTGGAAAATGCCAAGGGCCACACTACCACACTTCATCTCCAGGACAATTATTTAATTGACCTGTCCACAAGAAAAAAATATAAAGATTTCTGATTTGAAGATTCCCCATTGAAAGATGTTGGTTAAGAGAGAACCAAGATGGGAGCATTGGTAAACACCAATACTCGCCGCCTCCACATCAAAAGTACAACTAAAATACAGAACCACCATCACTCAGAACCACCTGAAATCTGGCTGAATGGAAGTACTACAACTAGAGAAATAAGTAAGAAAGTACATCAAGACTAGAAGGAGGGGCAGAGGTATAGGTTGTTTTTATAATTGGGAGGAGTATCTTCATTTCAAAGGTCTCTCATAAAAAGCAAAGGGTCCCAGCCCACACCAGACCCTTAGCCCATAGTTCCAGAGCTGGGAAGAGATTTCCCTATAACTTTGGACCATAAAAAGCAGCAGGGAGCCATTGTCAGTTTGGCTCAATGGATAGAGTGACTGAAGGGTCCCAGGTTTGATTCTGGTCAAGGGCATGTACCTTGGTTGTGGGTACATCCTTAGTGGGGAGTGTGCAAGAGGCAGCTGGTTGATGTTTCTCTCTCATCAATGTTTCTAGCTCTCTCCCTCTCTTTTCCTCCGTGTAAAAATATCAATAAAATATATATATTTTAAAAAAAGAAGAAGATGCAGTACATATATATTGTAGAATATTAGTCAGCCATAAGAAAGGATGAAATACTGTTATTTGTAACAATGTGGATGGTCTTTAGGCAAAGCTATTATTATGGGCCAAGGAAGACTTCTCAAAAATAGAACCTAGACTGGAAAAAGAAGTCAGATGGGTGGAGGATATTACAAGTAATAAAAAATGCCATTTGCCACAATATAAATGGGCCTTGAAAAAATTATGCTAAACCAAATGTCAGTCAGAAAAATCTAAGAACCATATTACTTCATTCAATATGGGATATAAAACTGAAACTCACAGTCACAGACAACAGTATGGTGGCTACCAGAGAAAAGGGGTGGAGGATAGTGAAGGATAAAGGGCACCAAATATATGGGGCAGAAAGTTATTTGACTTTGAGTGGTGGATACACAATATAATATACAGATGATGTATCATTGAAACTTATATGACCCTACTGATCAATGTCACCCCAATATTCTTGTCACAATAACTTCTATTTTGGGAAATCTATCCTTAGCTAGATAGTTGACATGTACATGTACAGAGAACAAAAGAAAAGAAAAGTATATAATTGCATAATTATTTATACTAGCAATATTTTGGAATAACGTATGAGTCCTACAATATAAATATAGATGATAACCTTGGTACACCAACCTATGAATATTATGTAGTGATATAAAACAAATTTATAGATAATTTATAATATGGAAATATTTTTACTTCAATGACAAATAAAAACAGGATACAAATCATATAGAGAAATCACAATTACAATTATGTGATACAAACAAAAATCTATGCCAGGGAAACTAAGACTAAAAACAAAACCACCAAAATATCAACAATGTTTAGATAGTTAGATGATTGAACTACCAGCAAATAATTTTCTTTTTCTGACTTTTTTTTATTTCCAAATTTATATGATAATTGTCATTCCTGTTCATTAAAGAATGAGTACAGCTTTTCTCACCTTATTTGATTGTCAAATAATTAAGCAGCCTCCAAGAAAACATCACCTTGGCAAATGAAAAGAGATCATTTTATCTAATCACTTCACTGGGGAGAAGGGGGGAGAGAATACAAATAAAGCTGTTTGGACACTGAACCCAATGGGAAGTAGAGTATCTTTCTCTAAATTGGGCCTAAACTAAAAAGTGGCTTTTTAATGCTGAACTATGAAGTCATTGAACAAAAACTCCAGGCATTGGTTAAAAGTTCAGAGACTCTGAGAAATAGGAGACATATGGGCTCTAAATCATCACAGCACTATTTCATAGGTTGAGAGCAAGTCATAAATAATTCTGGAGTGTGAACATTTTGCTGCTTTATAGACCTTAGCTGTAATTTCAGTAGAACTTTGATATGTTTCTCCTGAAAGTTCAGACTCTAAAATGTTTATGAATATTTTCAAATTCAATTCAAGAAGCATTTATTAGACAGCATTAAGACTTTTTGTAAACTTGATGTGCTAGAAATAAGTGAGAAATATATTATAAATTATGCACTGTGGGCATAGCTGTGCCCAAGCAACCAAGGCAGGCAAGAGAGACAGGAGTATCCCTAGTAGCACTGTCTCCCCATAACTCAGTTTGGCCAAAAGATGACAATGGATGTTTTCACGTCTCTGAGGAAAGGGAGAAGACATAGTGTAAGGTTAATGTCTTGTACTTTTAGTTGTGAAAACCAATGTATTTGGCCATATCCCAAAAGAAGTGGTATTTCCTACTTAAAGAAGAGAAGCAGAGATGTAGTCCCCTGTTCGGATAACAAGGATTAAAATTTTACTTATTTGCTTTGGCATCTTAAAATGAAGTAAAGCTAGGCATTCTGCAGTCTCCTATCTAACTTTCCAAAATGTTTTTATTTATTTCAGAAAGAAAGAAACAGAGACAGACAGGGAGAGAGAGACAGAAACATCATTGATAAGAGAACCATTGATCGACTGCCTCCAGCATGTCCAAATCGGGGATCAAGTTTGCAACCCATATATGTGTCCTGATGGGGAATTGAACAAGTGACCTCCTGGTTCATAGGTTAACACTCAACACCAAGCCAAGCTGGTCGGGCCCCATTTCATTTTTGTGATGAAAAATTATTAAATGATCACACATGACCTCTTGGTAGGAGATGTTCCAAATCCTGGAGTAGGCATTTAATTGCTGTACTTGTCAATGTTGGAGCATATGTTGAGGGGGTATTTATGGCCATTGTCCAAAGCAGGAGTCTTCAAACTATGGCCCGCAGGCCACATGCGGCCCGCAGAGGAGTCTGATCCGGCCCGCCAGGTTTTTTGGGCAGTGAGCGCAGCCGAGGTGTTACAGTAGGAATTAGTAGTTCATATAGTCCGGCCCTCCAGCTCTCTGAGGGACCGTGATCTGGCCCCCACTTTAAAAAGTTTGAGGACCCCTGGTCCAAAGGGACAGAGTCTCATTCATTCCTATAGAGCAGAGTTGATGCTATATATATATTACACCTAAGACTCTATATAATTTGTGAGCAGCATAGACAATGAAAATATGGGGCTATTTTCTTATTAAAAAAAAATAGGAATTTCAAGATGGTGAGAAGAGCATTAATCCAAGCATGGGGTTGTTCTGATCAGGGTTCTATGCAGACTTCCTAAGAAATTGGCTCTGATACACTTAGCCTTCCAGGCTCACATTCTATATTCCCTCTTGGGTGAATCCTCCAGTGAGACTCTCAGTCTATACCCACACCATAGGCAGGTCTTCGGCACATTTATAACTAGTGTCTTCGGAGTCCAGCTCTCTTCTCTCCCTTGAACTCCTTCCCACAACTCCCAGACTCTCCAGAGAAGATTCCTACTACATATAGCTTTTTCTTTAAAACTTGGCCAGATTTTACTCCATTTGTTCACACTGCGGGGAGGAGAGTTGATAATGCCAATGAGGATGTCTCCCAGAATAACTGAATTTACCAAAGATCACAGAATGTAAGATGGTAGAATTGCCACTTCTCCCAAAGTTCAACTGGGAGGATTCTTAAAAACAAAGAATTTGATCATACCAAATTGCGCCCCCTGTCTATAGCCATAAATACCCACATTTAACTGTGCCACTATGGTCTTTTATCTTAAACGATCTGCTAAAAGCACAAATGGAGATCAGCAAAGAGAATACTTGAGTGTCATCCAGCAACAAAATAATGGGCCTTTTTGTTTAAAGCGGATTTATTCCATGAGAACTGAATAATCAACACATATTCCTTGCATACCTATTTTTCACACTAGAATATGCACAGGATTATATTCAGCCCAAATTTTACATAGACATGGCCGGCCATACTAGTTGTCTCAGGTCAGGTTCCTTGAGAAAGTAGACTGGAGGGTTGAATTAAAGAAGCAGGTTACACACTAGGAAAGTCATTGAGATCATGTTTATGGAATAAAGGAGAAGGAGGCAGGATTGGGCAGAGGGAGTAACAAAGGGAGCTGCAATCCTGGTCAAATGACAAATTTATCTAATCCCATTGGACCTCTGGAACTAGAATGGCCATGATCCCAATAGGAGTGAAAAGACTAGACTTTTTTTTTTCTTTTATCTTTTTTTTAAAATATATTTTTTATTGATTTTAGAGAGGAAAGGAGAGGGAGAGATGAATAGAAACATCCATGATGAACCAAGACTGGTTTGGCTCAGTGAATAGAGCTTTGGTATGCGGACTGAAAGGTCTTGGGTTCGATTCCGGTCAAGGGCATGTACATTGGTTGTGGACACGTCCCCAGTGGGGGTGTGCAGGAGGCAGCTGGTCGATGATTCTTCCTCATCGATGTTTCTAGCTCTCTATTCCTCTCCCTTCCTCTCTGTAAAAAATCAATAAAAATATATTTTTTAAAAAAGATGCTAATATAAAAAAAGAAAGAAAGAAAAGAAAGAAAGAGAGAAAGAAAGAAAGAAAGAAAGAAAGAAAGAAAGAAAGAAAGAAAGAAGAAAGAAAGAAAGAAAGAAAGAAAGAAAGAAAGAAAGAAAGAGAAAGAAAGAAAGAAAGAAAGAAAGAAAGAAAGAAAGAAAGAAAGAAAGAAAGAAAGGTCCATGATGAGAGAGAATCATGGACCATCTTCCCTCTGCAGGCCCCCACTGGTGATCGAGCCCACTACTCAGGCATGTGTCCTACCTGGGAATTAAATTGTGTGACCTTTTGGTTCATAGGTCAATAGGTTCATGCTCAACCACTAAGCCACGCTGGCCAGGTGAAAAGGCCAGACATTTAAACATCAGCATCCATCAGTCATTGAGAACAGAGAATCTCAAAAAGGCTTGGTTCTTTTCAACTGAGACTAGCCCTGAAGAGGCTAACAGAGCATCTACCACACCAGTTGTACAAATATAGAAATATTCTTACTTTGTATAGAATAGCTAGGCACTGCCTGAGTCTCCCCAGCATTTGGGACCTCCAAAAATTATCTAATCTTATGACTAGATTCTGGTTAATCAATGCCTATGCTGTACAAATTGTTAAGTAATTTTAATATCACTCTGGACCACTAAGAATATCAGTCAAGATGGAAAGATAGGGCCAAATTAAGGGAAGCTAAGATTCATATTTAGGGCCAGTTGACAAATCTTAAAAGCTTCAATTTAGTCTGATTGTTTATAAGGAGTTGAAAGAAATCCTATAAAAGAGCCACTAACTAAAGGTAAGGTTTATTAGAAATTGGTATTCTGGATAAATTAAAGAAGAGAATCTGAGAGGCAAATTAGAAATATAAAATAAGGAGAGAGGTGAGTAGACCTGGAAATAAGGAAGATCTGAATCCAAATACATTAAATTCAAATTGTGGGGATCCAAGTTTACCAGTTCAATTTAAAATGATGAGCTTTAAACTTAATTGTCCCGTTTCCGTTCCAATTCATTGATTTCCTGAAGTGTGCTTTATTTATTTCTGTCTTAATTAGAAAGGACACTTAATTTAATTTGTGCCTGCTGACCAAAAGATTTCTGATGGTGTTTAAACTCACAATGCACAGTGACAACCAGGTTGTGGGGATATTCTCTAGAGCATTACAGGATGACTTCATTAAAGAGCATTCAAAACATTTCATTTAGCAAGAATTTCTGAATCACAACTAATTTTAAAATTTACACAACACATCTCAGAAGACTTACAAGCTCAAGTATACATCTCATAATTAACTCTAGAGCTGAAGTTAGAAACCATTACTATGGGGTTGCTAAAATCCCATGAAAGAACCTTTAGGAAGAAGAGCAGGTTTGAGACAAGCCCAGACAAAAAGCCATAAACGCTTTGCTGCTTCATTGACTGATCCCACCACCTTCATTCATTCTCATGTTCAACACAGAGGCCCTCCTTAATAATGAAGAAATATGCAGCCTGGTGCTTCACTGAACTCTAGGAATTATGGGAGATGCTAAGGGTAGTTACAGGGGAGCAACCTGTGAGAAAGGGGGAGTGCTCCAGGCCCCTCCTTCAAGGAGGTCTTTACTTCAAATAGGCCTTTATTTATTTTTGTACAGAGTCATTTTACAAATTATTTACCTAAAATTAAATTAAATAATCCCATGATTTAAAAAAACGTTTGCAGAAGATGATAGCTCAAATCATAACTGTTATTTTAAGACCTAAATGTAGGTAAGACCTAACTATAGGTAAGACCTAAATATAGGTAAGTTGGATAAATTGAGAAATCATAAAGTAAGAATTTACAATAATTTAGACCTAAGTCATGAGCACATTGACCTTTTTACTGTGTATGGGTGGGAAGATGGGGACAAATAGGTAAGCAAGAAAAAGAACTCAGTTGTCAAGAAACAGGTTTAAGACAGTAACCCAATTTCAAACTAACTTTACCTATAGTTTGATACTCATAAGAGATTATGATTAAATCAAGTGAAAAGAGCCCTTATTTTTATTAGTAAGCATATTTAGTTGGCTTATATAAAATTATACAATATGTCAATATGCTTATACAGAATATTTTTTAATTACTGAAAATAACTTTATTTCAATTAGGTCTGAA
This sequence comes from Pipistrellus kuhlii, assembly GCF_014108245.1. NCBI lineage: Eukaryota > Metazoa > Chordata > Mammalia > Chiroptera > Vespertilionidae > Pipistrellus > Pipistrellus kuhlii. Next base: position 64,468,861 of record NW_023425573.1, read on the forward strand.
TTAATTATACCTAAGTATGGGCTAAATTAGATGATAGAAAAAAATAGCTCACTATAATATAATCATATAGACAGAATCAGAACTGCCTGATATTAGTGACCATAATAAGAAGCCTAAAACTGAGGGTTGTAAAAAAATGATCATAATCATGCCTGTTTTATTTGGAAAATATATGTTGACTATGAAACAGAATAATATTAAATCTAACAGCAAAGCTGAACTGAATGGACCTAAAATTTCAAACTGAGAATTGAGGTGCTTACCCTTTTCTTCAAAGTATTTTTCTTTAACATTGAGTTAAGGTGTTATTGGCAAAGACATTTTTACATAAGAAAGAAAAGGTTACATTTATTCTTATAGAATGATTTTAATTCCTTAAAACCAAAAATCATTCCATTCCAACCTATATTAAATCAGGCCTTCAGTTCTCGCAATCAGCTTTCAGGATAAACAACCCACAGAGAAAGATGACACCACAGAGATGCGGAAATATAGGCAGCAAAATGCAGGATGGGGAAATGCTGTTGAACCTGGATTTTTCTGAAAATAAACTGCAAGGAAAAACAAGAGGAAGAGAACTGTGTAGATTTAAAGGGATTTAAGAAACACAGTTATGAATTACAATGTGTATTTCTTATACTAAACCTTGCTTGAAAAATCTGTACGAAATTTAGACTCTGGGGAAATCTAAATTCAGAATGAATAAAGTGCCTTAATTTTTAGAAATACATACTAAACTATTTATGAAAAATGATAAGAGTTTATAAGTTTGCTTCAAAATTATCTTGGAAAAAATGTGCATTGCTGCTGAAATAAGAAATAAGACAGGCCATGGGTCATGAATTAACAATAGTTGCTACTGAGTGATGGGCACATGGGTCTTATGTTATCTCTTTTGTGTTTATTTGAAATTTTCATAGAATCTTAAGAAGCTAAAAATAACCTAGCTGGTGTTGCTCAGTGGTAGAGTGTCAACCTATGAACCAGGAGGTCATGGCTTGATTCCCAATCAGGACACATGCCCGGACTGTGGGCTCCATCCCAGTGGGGGGCCTGCAAGAGGCAGCCAATCAATGATTTTCTCCCATCACTGATGTTTCTATTTCTCTCTCCCTTTCCTTTCCTCTCTCTGAAACCAAAAAAAAGTATATATTTTTAAAAGTTAAAAATAAAATAACAAGTCAAGTATTATTGGCCAATGTAAACATAAAGTTATCAAAATTTGTATGTGGTAGAAAAGATCTTACCTGTCTTATAAGCAGCAGAACCAGGTTTACCTGCCTTGGTTTCTTTTCTTTCTTTCTTTTTTAATATATTTTGTTGATTTTTTTACAGAGAGGAAGGGAGAGGGATAGAGAGCTAGAAACATCAATGAGAGAGAAACATCGACCAGCTGCCTCCTGCACACCCTCCACTGGGGTGTGCCCACAACCCAGGTACATGCTCTTGACTGAAATCGAACCTGAGACCCTTAAGTCTGCAGGCTGATGCTCTATCCACTGGGGCACACTGGTTTTGGCTACCTGCCGTGGTTTCTATCAGCTGTCCATCAGCTTCAAATCCTATGACTGGCTTTACTAAAGCTTACAAGTGTGCTGGAATGGGAAATTGCCATCAGACCTGGATCTCCCCATCAGTGAAGTAAGCAGTTGAAGCCATGTTACAGAGAGACACACAATGTTTCCTAAGAGTTCTCTGGATTGGCCTGCTGAGGAGCCCCACTGCTTACACTGGAATTCCCAAATCATTTCATGATTTGTTTCACTTTTTTTCTTGTCTCAGCTCTGTTACACCTCATTCTAACCCCAATTCCCCAAATGTCTTGTGGAGAAGTGTCTAGCCCAACATTAAATTAGTGGTTGGGAAGATAAGCCCAAATCGCATTATCAAAATACCTTTAAAACCTACAATATCAGGTATGGGGGGGGGGAAATGCCTCCTCAACATCAACTTCAATCTGCTTCATTTAAAATCCTCAGCTTTCCAGACTCTCTCGTGCCGCAGGATTGTTCATATAACATAGTCCTGGCCAATGAAATGTATGAAAGATTTTGAAAAAGGATACTAGCAGGACTTTTTCAAAGAACCAACTCATTTTGGTCTTTCCTTTCTCCTTTTCCTGTATGATCTGCCTCATGACACCTAGTGCTGTAACTACCATGTTGCAACCATGGGGACAAAAGCCACAAGCTACAGATGACAGAGCAGGAAAAGAAAAGGAGCCTCATTCCTTAAATAGCTGACAAGCTGTGAACTGCCTACACCCCAGTCTTATCAAGTGAGAAAAATGAGTCCTTATTTTAATAAGCTATTGTGACGAGATTTTTGCAGTATGGAGTTAAAAACAATCCCTGATATATTAGCCTATTTAATGCCCAAAATAAGAAGAAGAAAAAAATGAGACCCTTATATTAAATTCCCACGAAAAAAGTATATAGCCCTCCAATTAAATCTACATTGTTTTCTAAGTATACTAAGATAGTAAAGTAAAAATGTTATCCTAAAAATTTCTTTTGGTTTGATCTCAGGAGAGAGATCACTTTGAAGGTCCTTGACCAGAGGCCTGGGCATCACAAATGTCTCCTCTACCATTAATATTCTATGTGCCTGTGAATCACTGCAATAATATTTTATTGAGAACATAATATATGCTCAACTTTTACTTGTGCTGGAAGAAAGATGTGTAACATAAGCTTCTAATATGACAAGCTTACACTTTTATTGGAAAAATAAACATATAGGATGGGGCAAAAGTCAGTTAACAGTTGCTCACTTAGAAAGTAATACAGTAATCTACATTAATAAAAGAGAAATATGCAAATTGACCACACCTCCTTGACGCCCACCACCAATCAGGAGTGGGTATGCAAATTAATGCAACAAAGATTGTGGGTTAATTTGCATACACAGACACCAAGCAGCCTGGGTCCCAGGGATGGGTATCAAGCCCACAGCCTCACGAGACCATAGCCGCTCCCAGGAAGCGAGGGCAGTCCCGCCAAAGTAGCCTTCTCAGGACCATTACCAGCCCTGGGAGGCCAGGGTGGCCGCGCAAAGCAGCCTGGGAGCACAGGCCATGGCCCAGCACAGGCCCAGAGTAAAATGGTGACAGCAAGTCCTTTCAGTATAATTGGGGCATTAGAGGCCCACAGAATGAACATTTCCTTTTTTTTTTTTTTTTAATATTTTTATTGATATTTTACATAGAGGAAAGGAGAGAGATAGAGAGATAGAAACATCGATGAGAGAGAAACATCGACCAGTTGTTTGCACACCCCCTACGGGGGATGTGCCCACAACCAATGTACATGCCCTTGATGAGAATCGAACCTGGGACTTTTCAGTCTGCAGACCGATGCTCTACCACTGAGCCAAACCGGTTTTGGCCCATTTCCTTTTCTATGAAACACATAACTCTGACACACTATTTACATTTAAATAAGTTCCATATATTTTTGACATTTTACAGCCCTGAGAGTTGCATATAATGATCAGCAAAGTGATAAGATGAAAGTAATTTTTAGGCTTTTAAAGAAGTAACTAATTTCTGTCTAGAAGACACACCAATTCAAAAAGTGATGGTTTTATTGTCCCATAAGACATTAGCCAGATTGTATCTAATTTAGCAGTTTTACTTTAGGCTGCAGGCTCCTCCTTGCAGGGCTCATGAAGGAGGCAACCAAAGTGTCCCTCTCACACTGATATCTCTCTGTCTTTCCCTCTCTCTTGCACACTAAAAATCAATGGAAAAATACCCTCAGGTGAGGATAAAAAAAAAGAAAGCAAGAAAGAGACATCTTGAAAATGTCTAAAGAAGGTTGTCATTTTTTTGTGGTAAAGGGACTAGAGTCTGTGTTGATGAAAACACCTTGGCGGCTCTGGTGGCCAGCAGTGGCAGTAGCAGTTGAGTGATGGGGGCAGCACCTTCCCTGGTCAGCCAGATTCCCTCCTGCAGAGAGAGGCCTATGGACAGCTTGGCCCACAGGGAGAGGACCGAAGCCTTCAGTAGAACATCCCCTGAGGGCTCCCAGACTGTGAGAGGGGGCAGAGTGGGCCGAGGGACCCCTTCTAGTGCATGAATTTTATGCACTGGGCCTCTAGTTAATAATAATAAAAGAATAAATATTTTCCGTTCTCGCAACTACAAACATATTTTGCTGCATCTCTATTGATTTAAAATAAGCAATGCATTGTAACATCACAAAATCCACACTATCCTATATAATAAAGAGGGAATAATATGCAAATTGACCATCATGCCATGACAAAAATGGCTGCACCCACTGCAGAGGCGGGGATCCCATAACAGAAGATGGCAGTGCCCACAGCAGAGGCTGAGTTCCTGTAATGAGTCCTAATGAGCAAACAGCAGGGACCTGAGTCTGTGTGGCACTGGGTTGGGGTAGGGGGCCTGAGGCTGTGCTCCCCCCCCCTACCCTGGCACCAGGCTGGGTCATCCGAGGCCATGCCCCCACCATGTGAGGCTTGACAGGGGACCTCAGGCCACACCCCCTGCCCATGGGGCTTGACTGGGAACTTCAGGCCATGCCTCCTGCCCAGCAGAACTTGACAGGGACCTCAAGTTATGCCCTCCGCCCCAGTGCCAGACCAGGCGACCTGAGGCCATGCACCCGCCTGGCTGGACTTGTCGGCCAGGTCTGGGTCTCACACAATTTTGAGGTGCACGTGGGTGGGCGATGATTGACTCTGAGGCCTGTAGTGTGTCCCTGACTTTGACAGGAGGAAGATTTTCATATACATTTTACTAATTTTCTTTCAACTCTGACACTTCTATTATAGAGAAAGGGCAAACAGCAATATTAAAATATTGTCTTTAATTAGTTCCCTTTTAATGTGCACAAATTTCGTGCATCAGGTCACTAGTTAGTACCATAAAACACAGAATAAAGCAGCCCCATTGATAACTGATATTCTGTCTTTTTGCAAATTAGAAAAGTGTCCCTTATCCACAAAACATTGTTATCTCCCACTGAACATTTACTGCTATTTATATATCCATAAAATAATAATATAAATAAAATATATATAAATGTAGAATATCGTCTACAAGCACGTATGATGTAACTAGCATCCCTAGAGGCCTGCAGTACACAGCCTGCACCGGGTCTGCCCTGTCTGCAATACAGAGGCATCTTCAGCTGTGGGCTGAAGAAGTCAGAGATGTCACACATGGGAACAGTTTTGAGTTGATACTTCAATATACTCCTTAGGCAAACCAGAGGAAGAATAAAATTGTGTGCCTTATGGATTTTAGCTTAGTTTTCATTATTTTAAGAAGAGTATCTATCCCCAGAAAACAGTAAACCTTGCCTCCAGTTACTGATCACCATCTCCTGCCGGCTTTACAAAGGTAAAGAGCTTTTTAATCTTGCTATTGAGATATTACAAACCCACCAATGCCCACTCTCCCATGCCATAAAGAAACTCCCTCACAGAGTGGCAGTAAACTCAATTTCAGAAGAGCTTTTTATGGCCTCGAGAATCACACATTTGCAGGGAATGAACATATGCAGGGAAGCAGAGGAGCGATTTCCCAGCCCACAATGCCTGTGTGCAGCTGTGAATGTCTGCATGCCACGTGTGAGTCTGCAGCTCTCCTGGTTGAGACACCCAAGCCAGGGGTTTTATTGCGGAGGTGGGGGGTGAAGAATCTAGCCTTTAACCCCTCCTGAACCAGACTATAACAAAGCAAAAAGATTGAATGTAATGCCACTTTCTAGTAAAATGTTCAGTCAGTGCTCTGGAAATTATCCTCTGAAGACATTTATGGTTCCTTTCAGATTAAAAATGGAAGGATCTTATCCTTGGTTGGGATCAGGTGATAAGTAATTTTTAGGTAATTAAAGTCAAGAGTACTTAACCTGATAGGACATCAAACAACTAAGAAGTTTTCAAAATAGAGGAATCCTCAGCCCACCTTTCATCCCTGTATGGTAGCAAAAGTCTGTCATTTTTTGTTTAAATGTTTTTATTGATTTCAGAGAGAGGAAGGGAGAGGGAAAGAAAGATGGAAACACCAATGATGAGAGAGAACCATTGATCAGCTGCCTCCTGCACAACCCTCACTGGGGATCAATCCCGAAACCCGGGCATGTGCCCCGATTGGGAATCAAACCATGACTTTCTGGTTCATAGTTCGATGCTCAACCACTGAGCCATGCCTTCTGGCAAGTCTGTCATTTTTAATAAGTTACCCAAATGATTCTGATATCATCCAGTGCGGCACTGGGCTGACAGGCTCTTTTTAAAAAAATATGTTTTAATTGATTTTTAGAGAGAGAAGAAGGAAGAGAGAGAGAGAGAGAGAGAGAGAGAGAGAGAGAGAGAGAGAGAGAATAGATAAAAGAGAAACATTGATCCACTGCTTCCTGCACACCCCCCACTGGGGATTGAGCCTGCATATGCTCTGACCCAAAATCAAACAGGCCACCTCTTGGTTCCTGGGTTAATTCTCAACCACTGAGCCACAACAGTTGGGCCAGACTGACCTCTTTAAAAAGTAAAACCATGTAATTATCCCAGATCACATTTATTTTTCTATAGGATAGTGTTTCCCAGTTCTTCCTGGACCATGTCACCCACTGAAAATAATCATATTTACAAAGCACATTGAGTAATTGGATGAGGTTGATCACAGCCAAAGGTAAGAGATCTGAGGATCTTCTCACTGTCATCTCTGACCAGCCCCCCAAGGGCCGAGAGAACTGTAGGAGCCTGGATCACCTATAATGCATCTAAGGAAAAGGAAGCAATCTTGTGACAGGTATTTGCAATTCAGAAAAAGAAAGATGCCAAACGTGGAGATTGAATAAAATTTTATTTTCTCCTCAATCCCCAAAATGCCTTTAGTCCTTCTTAAGTAGTAGGGGAGAAGGGGGAGGGGGAAGTGTGACTAATGTTGTTCCTTCCTACACTATGATGTCTAGAAAATATCTAAGTTCCATTCCCTCTGACTTGGTTTTTAGTATATAAACTCCAGCTCCCCTCAAAACTTGGCTACTGAAAATCAAAAGCATTCTTTGTAGACTATTATCTGCCTAGGAACATTAAAAACTCTGCTTTGAAACTCAAAGACTAAGGAGATCGCTTTGTACTGTGTAGAATCCATCTTCCACTTCCATGGACCATACATTTCAACTCGAAGGCAAATGGGTTAACAAAAGAATATAGTGGGGAAATGTATTATCTATGTTATTATTTACTCATTTATTAGGTGTAGAAGTGACGTTTCAATGAGATAGAAATACACAAACACAATGAACCTTGAGACAAATCAGACTTTAGATGTACTTTAGAAAACGAATATGCAAAGAGTTCTTGGAGGTCTTTAATTGAAGTGATTATATATTTGTGGGAATGTTAGCCTATTTACTTGAAAATATTCCTTTAAGCACATTATTTTTTATTTCAGCAATTGGTTCTGTCCACACAAGATACAGTAATGCTTTATTAATTTAATCATTGTCTCTGAACAAGAGTTCTGGCACATCAATATTCAAGATAACTGTGGCCTACTTCCTTCCTAAAGACCTACTTCTAATTTTCTTCATTTTTATTAACTTAGAATTTTTTTATAACAAATATAAAAGGAAGGCATTTTCACTGTCAGAAAAAAAGTCAAATCATAAACAAAATATAAAAGAAAAAATTTATAAAATTTCATTACCTAAGTATTAATAACACTTTAAACATACACAGACATTTTATACACATGGATATTTTTATATTAACTATCATATGATGGACATTGAAAAAATTATTTTTTAAAGTTACCCTATTAGTTAAATAATTGTATTGATTGTAGGTTAATTTTTAGTTTTTCATATCATTAATTATCTGGCTATGAATATGTGTGTATATAGGCTTCAGCACATGACTCAGGTCCTATAGAATTCAGATTTCGAGAAGTGAGCTCTCTGGAGCAAATTGTGTGTATATTTAATAATTTGATACATGTCACCTAAGTGACTCCCAGACAGGTTCTGTCACCATGTGAATGAAATGACAATACCCCAACACAGCCACCAACCCAACTCTTTCTATTTTGCCAGACTATAAAAGCTTATTTGATTACCAGTGGGTTTAAATATTATTTTATGCTAATCAAAGTACCTCGATTTCTTATTTTTAAAATTTTTCAGTTTATATGTATATATTCTTTTTTAAAAAATACATTTTTAGTGATTTCAGAGAGGAAGGGAGAGGAAGACAGAGATAGAAATGTCAATGATGACAGAGAATCATTGATTGGCTGCCCCCTGCATGCCCCCCACTGGAGGTTGAGCCCACAACCAGAGCATGTGCCCTTGACTGGGAATCGAACCTGGGACCCTTTAGTCCGCAGGCCAATGCTCTCTATCCACTGAGCCAAATCAGCTAAGGTATATATGCATATATTCTTTTTGTTCATTAAAATTTTACAGATTACTGATAATAACTATTTGTTATCTGTGTGGTAAACTTTGTTTCTGACTCATAAAGTTATTATATAGTAACATCTATAAAGATTCTTCTTGTTCTAATATTGTGCCATGCTTAGAATGTTCTTCCTAACCCCAAGGTTATAAAAAATTTTACATAATGTATGATAAAAGTGAAAAACTCATATAGCTTTCAAAAATTTTTAAACCATTTTGTTTCATGTACGGAAAACTGTGAGACAGAAACAATTTTTTCCCAAATGCTTTGTCAGTTGTGCCAATTCCATTTAATGGCAAACTCAATCTGTTTCCACTAATTCAAAGGTCTTTTTTATCATATACTAACCTCCACATATTTCTGCAACACTGTTCCATATATTTATATGTATGTTAACACACACATAATATGAATATATGTATGTATATATGTAGACATATTTAGTTTATATATGTATATTTATATATTTAACTTATATTTAGATATATCCTTCTTTTCCTGAATTAAAATTGGAATTTTGATTAAGGTTATATGAGATATTGATTCATTTGTAGAAAATTAATATTTACATTCTTTATTTTTTCCACCCAAACACATGAAATGTATGATGTTAAATAGTTTTTATATATAGTTCTTACAAATATCATATTAACTATATTAGTATACATGTAATATATTATTTTCTAAAAATCAAGAAAGCTCTTGATTTTAGGATAGTTAGCTTAGAGAAAATCACTTTACTGGAGTCTCATATTATGAATAACGGTTTCAGTAGATTCTCCTATTTTTCTAGGTCAAGGATCACACCACTTTAATGATAATTTTGTCTCCAACTTTATAAAAATTTTGCTTCATTAATTTTTTCTATTGTTGAAATTACTCAACTATGAAAGAGTTTTCTTAAGATTGGGTATAATTTAGTCTTTGGGGGAAAAATGACAATACCTTTTAAATGTGTCCCATTTTTTGAGGGTCACATTATGAATAAATGAGAATTCATGTGGGGTTTGTGCTAAATTTGATAATCTAATTTTGAGTTTTCTAATTATCTATTTTTCTAAATCCAATCTGCTGTCCAACAGCTTTTAATTTTGGTTACTATATTTTTTCATTTGTAGAAGTCCTCTTTGTTTTTTTGTGGGTGCTTCTTTTTTCCCAAAAAAATTCTAAGTTGCCTTAAAAATATTGTTAATTCTCATCAACTTTTCCTTAGGCATCTACGTATGATAATTTCAACATTTGGATTATGCATCAGGCTTTTTCTAAAACCTATTGTTTTTGCTGGTTCTTTTTATTGCAATATATTAGGTTAGTTAACACATCCTTCCACTCGCATGATTACCATTTTGTTCTTGTTATGGTGAGAATATTAAACTCTACTGCCCTAGCAACTTTCAAGTATGCAATACAATGTTGTTAACTACAGTCACAATGATGGGCATCAGATTTCTGGAAGCTATTGATCATGTAACTGAAAGTTTGTACCCGTTTACCAAGAACTCCTCACTTCCCCCCATCAATCAGCCCCTGGCAATCACTATTCCACTCGCTGTTTCCACATATAAGTAAGGTCATAGAGTCCTTGTCCTGTCCATACTTATCCTGATGGTCCCCCCTTGGGCAGGCGTTATGCCTTGACTTTTCTCCCTTGTGCCCAGCAGCCTGCATAGAGAGCTAAGCACACAGCACAGACAAAGGACTCAAGACAAAAGGCTTTGGTGATGGGTATTCCACTTACAAACTGACTCAGCTTATCTTCCCATACTGCTCTGGCAGCCAGCCACTGTCTTTTTAACTTATCAACTTTTAAGTTGTTTTTTAATCCTCACCTGATGATAGATTTTTTATTGATTTTTAGAGAGAAAGGGAGAGGGAGAGAGAGAGAGAGAGAGAGAGAGAGAGAGAGAGAGAGAGAGAGAGAGAGAGAGAGAGAGAGAGAGAGAGAGAGAGAAACGTCAATTGATGGAGAAACATCAATAGATTGCCTCACGTTCTGGCCTGACCTGGGTTCAAACCATGACCTTTTAGTGTAAGCAAGATGCTCCAACCAACTGAGCCACCTGGCTAGTACTAACTTAACAAGTTTTTAAAGAAATGGGTGTTGTTTTGGTTGGTAAAATAGTAGTGTTACTGTTTAAGCAGGAAGACTGACCTGAATAACCTAGTCCAATTGCCCTGGAAGTGTGTGTGTGTGGGGGAGGGGGGGACCATTTTCAGTCGCTGTGGACTGAAGAGTGTGTCCTCTGAGCAATGTGCTTATTGAGGGTGTGAACGGGGAGCTACTCTGCAATCGGCACATCCTTACCTGGCAGATATTTTCTCATGCTTTAAGTACTAGCAAACTGAACATGTAAAACGGGAGCTTTCATCCCAGCTAGAATAAATTACTCCTTCCTCAGGACTCTCAAAGCTATTTGTACACTAACATGGCACTAAACCTCCTCTCGGATTATAAATTTGTATATACATTCACATCTGCCTTTCCTTTTGATTCAAAGCTTCTTGATAGCACGGTTCTGTGTTCTCACCTTCTGAGTCCAAACAGTCTTTGGTAAGGTGATGGCTGATATACTTTCGGCACTCAAAACATGTGTTAAATTATAGAGAATGAAAGGAAGCTGGTAAAGGTTGTATCCAAAGCCAAAAGTACTATGCTTTTTAAACATTTTTTTAAATAGAGAGATGCAAATAGACAAAGCCATGTTGAATGTATCGATAGTATCCAATCTAATGAAAGACTAACATGCAAATTGACCAAACAGTAGGACGACAGGAGGCAATGACGTGCACTGACCCACTAGTGGTCATTGATAGCATGGCTCAGCCAGAAGCTGGCAAGCCCAGCAATGGTAGCAGGAGCTTCTCCAGCCTCTGTGGCAGCCCTAAGGATGTCCGGCTGCTGGATTAGGCTTGCTTCCCACAGGGATCAGGCCTAAGACATCAATCAGACATCTCCTGAGGGCTCCCAGACTGCTAAGGTACCAAGTATGTACACACACACACACACACACACACACACACACACACACACACACACTAGGGCCCCAGTGCACAAATGCATGCACCTTGAAAGGAACTGTGGGCTATGAGGCTGTGGTGGGCACAGGGGTGGGTCTTGGCCTCTCCTCCATGCCCCCACCCAGCCCCTCCCACCACAGCACCATATCCCCTCTCTGCCAGCAGTCCTGCTCCAGCCACCACAGCTCCCATGCACTGACAGCACTAGCCCTGCTTGCACCCGCTGACAGAGCAGAGAGTTTGGGGCCAATGCTAGCAGCAGGTGCAAGCAGGGCTGGCACCATCTGCAGGTACAAGTGGGGACTGCTGCCCCAATCACCCCTCAGAAGCACTCAGGGGGAGGTGGAGAAGCCTACAGGGGTGATCAGGACCGGCAGCCACCACTTGTACCCACTGACAGTGCTGAGCAATTGGGGCCCGCACCGAGTGCCAGCAGTGGGTGTGAGAGGTGGCTCCGGTGCCAGCAGCAGGTGCGAGCAGTGAGTCCAGTGCCAACAGCAGGTACCAACACTGGGCAGGACCATGGCACAGAGAGCAAAAAAATTTTCAGTAACCACCAGGGTCCCACTCCAATGACAGTAATCAGCATCCTGCCTAGTTCTGGCACCCCTGCTCACCTGCTCCACCATCCTGCCATGGCCAATGCCTGCCATGCCCCCAGTGGTCAGCGCACATTATAGCAACTAGTTGTTTGGTTGTTCTGCTATTCGGTCTATTTACATAATAGGGATATATATATATATATATATATATATATATATATATATATATGAGCCGAACTGTTATATGCTCTTAACACTTGCTTCATTTTTCATTTTGAATCGATTTGTCAGTACCCTGAAGGAATGACACACAAAGCAGATATATGTTAATAAGGACAGAGTTAGGAGTGTTTCTGAAGCCTAGGGACCACATAACCTACTGGGGAGCCATGGTGTGGGATCCAAGGAAGCCCAGCACTGCAAAAGAGGGATGGGCTAGGAAGCAAGAGGAAGCAACCTACATGGGTGTGTAGAATCAGAAAGAGGAACCTGAGAGACAATAACGTTTCTATAATAGTTTCAATTGCATCTACATTGTGTAACCATCCTCCATCTGACTATGTAACACCAGCTGGGTAAGAACAGGTGTGGGAGTGATGATAGGGGCTGGGGTCCCAGGAGCTAGATCCTTTCTTCAGCTTATCTCCTCATGAGTAGGAATGTGGGTCCCCAGGAGCTTTTTGCTAATTCATCTGTAAATCCCCCTGTGCTAACAGCAGTCTCTCTCCCCTTTCTGTATCCCTGCCTGGAGGAGGGCAATGTGAATGGAAGCTCCTGCTTTAGGGCCTCAGAGACATATAGAACAACAAAGTGAAAGAGGATTAGTGCCATTATCAGGCATTATGAGCAGTGCCCGGAGCAGAGCAACCAATCATGATCTGATTTGTTATTTTGCACCGGCAGGGAAGGCAGGGTGGCATTGCATGAGCCCAGATAGAAGAGAGCAGGTTGTGTTGCTGAAGGGTTTCATGTTGGGGAATTGCATGAACACACAGTCCCGTGGCTGTTGTGTGTCTGGCGGGTGTTCGGGGTACTGTCAGGTGACAGGTGTACTCCTTGCCTTCGAAGGTGTGATGATTAACTTTAAGTATCCCCTTGGCTAGACCACAGGAAGCCCAGATGTTTGGTCAAATATTATTCTGGGTGTTTCTGTCAGAACATTTTTGGATGAGATTACCATTTAAATCAGTGGAATTTGAGGAAAACCAATTACCTGCCATCATATCAGAGGCCTCATCTTATCAAAACAAAAAAACCACCTCCTGGAGCAAGAGAGAACTCTCCAGCAGATGGCCTTCAGACTTTCTCTGTCGCATCAGCCCTTCCTGTTCTATCTCTGGAGGCTGGACTGCCTCCAACCGAAGCCAGAAAATCATGTTCCTGGGTCTCTAGCTTGCCAGCCCACCCCACAGATTTTGGACTTGTCAGCCTCCATAATTGAATATAAATTATTAGCCCACATCCTATTGGTTCCGTTTCTCTGGAGATTCCTGACTAATAGAAAGGGAGTGCTTACAGAGAAGATACGTGATCAACAAAACATAAAGCTGGCTCCACCCTGGATCCAAGAGAAAAACACGTAACATTATAAAATAATTGTCCAATTTTTCCATTTCCTAGTGGCCGTGACTCCTAAATTCTATCGTATCTTCTATTTTTAAAGAATTTATTGACAAGCACAATATTGGTGAGTTCATTAGACACATAATATCCATTTCAAAGGAATCCAGTCTCTTATCAATATTGATTCAAAGAGAATTTTAAGTTTTGCCACCAGAGAAAGCAAACAGTTCCAAAAACATACTACTCTTTGACCACTCCATCAGACTTATAGTCTTACTTGTAAATTAAAAATTGTTTTCAGAAAATCTGTTCAGGTCAGGCTGGGGGGGTGAGAGATTGGGGGTGGAGGAACATCTTACTGGCCACATCTGTAAGAAACAGGAAGTGATGAAGAAATGTGAGAATGATGGAGATGTGTTAGTGTACCCGTTAATAAGACCTTGTAGTTCATGTCCAACCTCAAAAATCACTAATTTTAAAAGTTATATATCAGAGAGAAGAAAACACGTCTTTCTTCACATACTTTTCTTGTATTAAAGTTTACAGAGGGCTCTACCTGAACCCCAGATCTCTAAAGTTAATCACCTAAACATGGAAAAGACAAAAGAAAGTCATGAGATCAAAACCGGTTAGGCTCAATGGATAGAGCATTGGCTTGCGGACTGAAAGGTCCTGGGTTCGATTCCGGTCAAGGGCATGTACCTTGGTTGCACGCATATCCCCAGTAGGGGCTGTGCAAGAGGCAGCTGATCAATGACTCTCTCTCATCGATGTTTCTAACTCTCTGTCTCTCTCCCTTCCTCTCTGAACAAAATCAATAAAATATATTTTTTTAAAAAAAGAATAAAATAATTTAAAAAAAGAAAAGAAAAGAAAGTCATGAGACAGACACAAGTCCATGCAAAGGTATAAGGCCATGTCTAGAAGGCCATGGGAAGTGACAGAGGCAGACGCTACCCTACAAATATTATTTCATATTTAGTTCTATGAACATATGTATTTTAACATAATAATTCCACTAATTTACTCCACTACTTTGGAAAAGAATGATTATCTTGATCTGGATGAGTGGGGGACTATAGAACCTTTGGTTCAGTCTACAAAGGGTGGTATAGCGTTTAGGACAAGCTCTGGGTGTTAAATCACTGGATTCAAACCCTGGGACCCCACTTGCAGGATGTCTATAGGTAAGTTACTTCTTCTAAGTCTCTGTGTCATGTTTTTTTAAGAAGAAGAAATAATAAATTACATACTCCATAGAACTGTTGTAAAGATTAAACAAGTCATTCAGAGAGCTCAGGACTTAGGAAATGCTCAGTAAATGCTATTCATTATTCGAATTATTATTCAGAGGAAGTTTATGTAAACAAGCAGTCTCTTAATAAAAGGTTTAGATAGACAATAAGCTACCGAAATGAGAATCCTGTATGAAGTATTTGTGAATTGAGAAGACTTGCTTAGCATTTATCTCTGTCCCTCTACCCCCCACCACAAGAAAACACCTTTTGTAAGCTTTTATGCTTGCTACTATAAGGAGCCTGGACTGTCTGTGGACAGCTGCAGGCTTTACTTCAAAATGTGGAGAAACATGAGGGGTCATTCAAACCCTGGGTACTATTGACTTCAACTTCAAAAAAGTCAGATAAATAAACTTCTGACCAAATAGGAGCAAGCTCTGGCTGGAAATATTCTATAAATTGACTTATCAAAGCTGGCCTGAGGCATTTTTTCATAGCTTCTTTATTGAGTTTTTTCACAACTATAGAAAACTTTCCTTATTGAGATAATTCACAAATGCATTAGTATCTTAGTTCGTATAAATGGATCATTACTTACCCATGGGCTAGTGCAAATAGCAAAAATTGTATGAAGAGGGCTTGATTTTTACCACACCTGAAAAAAATGAGTTATCACAGTAGCTTTATTCATAATATCTCCAAACTGGATAAAACCCAAATGTCTATCAGCAGGTAAATAGATAAAGAAATTGTGGTACATTTATATGTCCTGCTGACATACTGTTCAGCAGTAAGAACCACATACTGAAAATACATGCAACATGAATAATTCTTCGATTGCTATGTAGTGTGAAAGAAATCAGGCTCAAAGAAATATATACTGTTACATTTATTTGAAACTCTCAAAAAGGCAGATCTAATCTAGAATGATTGCTTTGGAGCTGAGATTTGAAGGGAGTTGACTGGGAAAGGCCAAAGGCATCTTTTGTGGTAATCAAGATGTTCTGTATTTTTTGTAGTGGTGTTATAGGTTATATACCTTTGTCAAAGATCATTAAACTAGAGTTGACCCTTGAAAAACACTGGTTTGAACTTGGTCCACTTATACATGGATTTGTTTTCAAAACAGTAAATGTATTTTCTATTCCTTATAATTTTAAAAAAATATTTTATTGATTTCAGAGATGAAGGGAAAGGGAGAGATAGAAACATCAATGATGAGAGAGAATCATTGATTGGCTGCCTCCTGCTCACCCCCTACTGGGGACAAGCCTGTGCCATGACCACTGGGAATCAAACCATTGACCTCCTAATTCATCGGTCGATGCTCAGCCACTGAGCCACGCCAGTTGGACTTCCTTATAATTTTCTTAATAACATTTTCTTTTTTCTAGCTTACTTTATTGTAAAAATACAGTATAAAATGCATATGACTTACAAAATATGTGTTAATTGACAGTTTATGTTATCAGTAGATCTTACAGTCAACCTTAGACTACTAGCACAGTTGGCCCTCCACATCCCTGAATCAAGTATTGTTTTCAGTCTGCATTTGGTTCAATCCCAGGATGTGAAACCCACAGATAAGAAAGGTCAACCACAGTTAAGTTTTAGAAGAGTCAAAGTTATACAGATCTCTGAGTGTGCCAGGAATCTGTACTCCTCAACCCTGTGCGTTCAAGGCTCAACTGCATTCACTTAAAAGGAGTGCACTGAATTGTATGTAAATTATACCTCAATATTCAATAATAATAAACTTCACTGAAATATAAATGTCAAAATTTAGGCCTCAAAATATGTTTTACCTACTTTTCACATTGCCATTTTCCCTTCTCCCAAGTACGAACCTGTCTACCACATCTATAAATAAGGTGTGCTGGCATCTTCTGTCAGGGTTAATAATCCATCTATACAGAAAACTACACATCTTCATAAAGAGTGAAAAGAAGATTAGTCTATCATGAAAATATTTAAAATTTCAGATGCTTAGAGTTAAGCACCATAAGCAGTATTTAAAAATTAATTTAATTTAACTGTTTTTCCTTTCTTTTTCTTCAGTTGTAGAAATACCTTTTCAGAGCTTCTCTCTATATAAAAATATCCCAATCAACTGAAAATTATAAGGGCAGAAACAAGTAATAAATAAACATTTTATTTAAAAAAAATAAATCAACTGACTAAATGCTTTCAAAGGTAGTCTTAGTTCATAAACGTTGGGAATAAAAACATAGAATGACTGGCAAGCTCTTGTAGCAACATCATCTCTGTCAGATTATTCTTCCTTGTGCCTCTCAATAGTACAGACAATACAGAGGGGAACTGAAATCTCCCCATTGCCTACCCTCCCTTACTCACAACTTACATATAAAGTGTGGCCCTTAGCACTTCCCCATGATTTCCACCCAGCCTGGGCAGGAGCTCAGAGTGACCATCAACTGTGCATTTTTTTTTTTAATGTGCAAAGTCTGCTGCTATTTCTTCTGATTCTTAGCCCTTGGGGATCAGTTTTACATGAAGACACAGATGCTGGAAAGTTCTGTAGAAATCTTCCCTAGGACAGGAGCTAAGGAACACTATTTAGGTTTGGAGCCAAGTCTGTATGCCTGATTAAATTTTAAAAAGTAACAAACATAAAAAAATATTTTAAAAATACTAGTTCCTCTTACTCTTTTCAGAACTATGTCTAATCTAGAAAATTACTATTCAAATGCCCTCTCTCAACCAACTTACATTCCCTGATCCTAATTTGCTAGTATGTGAAAAATGCTATTACTAAAGTGACTAAAATTCACAAAAATAGAACACTGGAAACCTAGAAAGATATACAAAATTGGTGGCAAATAAAGAGAAATACATATATTTGGCGATAATTTATATATATATATATATATATATATATATATATATATATATATATAGCAATAATTTGACCAGGCTTTCAAAATTGAGCCTATTAGCTTCTAGCAGGTCAGTATTTCCCTGGCCTCTTTTCTTTGACCAACATTCTAAGCCTATCCATATACTGATCCCCCAGGTGTGTACACACACACACACACACACACACACACACACACCAAGTAATGTTCTTATTCTATTCTCTCAAACCAAAGCAAACAAACAAACAAACAAACAAAAGCAGCAATCTACAGAAACACAAACATAATTCTGTGTCAGCCATCTATAAATTTTCATAGAAAATTAACCACCAAAACGAGTTAGCAATAAAGTAATTTATTTAACACAATTTAAGGAGCTGTTAGATCCTTTACTGACCTTGTCTCCAAGAATGCTTTTAGTGCTTGGATATACAATATCTAAGGATGTTTGGAATTAATAGATTTATGAACTTCAGCATGAAAATAAAATATACTCTAAAGATGGAGGAATGTAAGAAGAAGAAGGGAAAAAGAAAACATGTCAAAAGGCAGGGACTATCCACTGACCAAGTTTAGTCTTTGGGTATCATTTAGGCAAGTAGTTCATTCTAAAATGCTTCCCTGTAAAGCACCCTCAACCTTAGACTATACAGTGCACAAAAATTAATGCACTGGGGTAAAGTGGGGGGCAGGGTGGGTGAGTCCCTCAGCACAGTCTGCCCCCTCTCATAGTCCAGGAGCCCTCAGGGGATGTCCTACTGACAGCTTAGACCCACTCCCTGTGGGAGCAGACATAAGCCTAAGTCTGGCCTCCCTCTGTGGGAGGCAACCAGCTGATTAGGGGAAGGCACCACCCTCATCACCCCCTCGCTGCTGCTGTTCTGGCCTCCCTCTGCAGGTGGTGACCTGACTGATCAGGAGAAGGCGACACTCTAATCATGCCACCACTGCTGCCACTCCAGGCCATTATGGCTGCCTGAGTCTTGGCCAAGCCCTCACAGCAGCAGCTGCCATCCAAGGCTGTGGCTTTGTCCGGAAGACATCCGATCTAATTAGCATAATACTTTTATTAGTATAGATGACTTTGGTATGAGTGACTGTATGAATGTTTTTTCCCTCCTTCCTACCTGCCTTCCTGCCTCACTTCTTTCTTCTTCCTCTCTTCCTCTCTGTTCCTCTCTCTCTCTCTCTCTCTCTCTCTCTCGCTCTCGCTCTCGCTCTCGCTCTCGCTCTCGCTCTCGCTCTCGCTCTCGCTCTCGCTCTCGCTCTCGCTCTCGCTCTCGCTCTCGCTCTCGCTCTCGCTCTCGCTCTCTTCATCTCTTTCTTCCTTTATCTTTTTTTTTATATATATATTTTATTGATTTTTTACAGAGAGGAGGAGAGAGGGATAGAGAGCTAGAAACGTCGATGAGAGAGAAACATCGACCAGGTGCTTCTTGTACACCCCCTACTGGGGATGTGCCCGCAACCAATATACATGCCCTTGACAGGAATCGAACCCGGTACCTTCAGTCCGCAGACTGACGCTCTATCACTGAGCCAAACCGGTTTTGGCTTCCCTTATCTTTTAAACATTCAAAGCACACATAAGTATGAATTCATTTACATTTGTAGAATATTTTTGTTTATTTTGCACTTAGTTATATGCTTCTTTTTATTGTTTCTCTGCCATTTTGCTTGCCATGTGTTTTTTTTTTTTTTCTTTGACCTCTTATAAGTACATGGAGAACAGAGCTGACAAATTCTTTTTGTCAATCTTTTCCCTTTTTCACCTGTGTCACAGTTCAATTAACAAATATATGTAAAATTTTGTTAAAGATTCTGCTCAGGATTGGTTCTCAATAAATTCTTTTCTTTTTTTCTTTTTTTAATTTTTTTTTTACTTCTCAAATTCTTACTCCTACGTGAGGGATATTAAATAAACCAAATAGAATTATACTTATATCAAATTATTAAATGCATAAAAATAATTGCATTAAAAAGAAACAGCCATTTTTCAAATGGAAGTGACTTGTCTAGACCTAGATTTACATGTATCATTTTTTTTAATTCACTTTGCAAGGAGAGTTTTTTCTAATCCTGTAAAATAACTAAATGTTCACAGGATTAATTTAGTGGATTCAGTGCATTGTATTAACAGTGAAATGACATTCACTTGATATTGCCCATCATTCAAGATCATATTAAAATCCTTAGACTAAAATTGTGTTACATGTAATTTTGAGAACTTCAGAAATATCTATGTATTCTATATTTGCAGCTTTCAAGGCTTGAGAAGATCAAAGAGTTTTTTTTTCAACTGTGAAAACCTTAAGAGCTTTGTAAGACTCTACACATCATGCATATTCCACATATAAGTCAAGATTTAGAATTTAGGCCAAAGTGGAATAAATGTCAGATTCATTTTCTTATAACATAAATACTGCAAACATTCTGCTGTAGTAGTAATGATCATATTCTCCCTTTTGATGTTATATAGAAACAAATGGACCAGATGGAGTGATTAAAGCTAAATAATTATTTTAATATCACTAACTTAGAAAAAGAAGGAAGGTGAGAAGCTTAGAGGGAGGAGAAAACACAAAGAGATTCCATTTAAATAATACTTATAATTAGAGTAGCAGACGATGATCTGTCCAAACCAAATTAATTTGTCAGTAGGGAAACTGAGGGCCAGGATTTAAAGTAGCTTGCTATTTTGCTTATATTTCTGCTCACTATTAGCCTACTATCTGCCTCATTAAATATATGCAACCATATACTCAAAACCAATAAACCTATCATCTTCTAGAAGAAAGAGAAAACTCTTCATTTTACTAAAATTGAAAGTTAAAATAATTTTATTCTCATAAAAACTAAAAACAAAACTAAGCATCTAAACTAATAAAAGAGAAAGATGAAAATTGACCATACCTCTGCAATGCTACCAGCCAATTAGGAGTGAGTATGCAAATTAACCCAACAGGTTAATTTGCATACACAGGTGCAGTGTGGCCAGGTGGGGCGGGTCTCCTGCCATGAAGAGGAGGGTGGGGGCCAGAGGGAGCTACAGAAGCAGTGCTCAGGCAATGATTGAAGACTTCCAGCTGCCAGGCCCAGTGCCTTGAGCCAGGACTGCAGGTTTCTCAGACACAGGGGAGGAACTTCCTCCACATTGCCAAGGCAATGTAGTGGATGTTCATGTTGGGCTGCCGGGGGTGGGGCGGGAACTTGCAGTCTTTGCTGGTGGCACATAGGTTGGGAGCAAAGACTGCAAGCTCCCAGCCTGAGCACTTCGCGCAAAGATGAGGCAAAAGTTCTCACCCCACAGCTGGGAGTAAAAACTGAAAACTCCCAGCTGGCCAGGAGCGAAGACTTGAGGTTCTCCAGCCAGCCTGAACAAAGACTCCTCCACCTGGAGTGAAGGCCTGGGTCCTGGGTGCCAGAGGAAAACCGGTACCAGAAGCCAGGTGAAGGAAGGCCTATTCTTGCACGAATCTTCATGCAAAAGGCCTCTAGTACTTAATAAATAAGATAGAATAATGAGCCTAAATCAACCTCTAGATCTCTAATTAACATAAAAGTAGAAAACAGGTATATTTAACTAAATATATTAAATGGAAACCATTGGTGCATACTGAATACTTCCTTAGGCAGGAGTTCAAAGAGATAGGATAAATAAATGGAAAATAAATAAACTAAACTTTTAAAAACTAATGATAACAATAATTTGAATTCTTCATCATTTAATCCCTGATGCTTATTTGTATAGGAACAAAGAACATAACAAACTTCCTTAGTTTCTGTCATCCTTAAAATGACTGTAATAATGTCTGTGTTATGCAATTGTAGTGCAGATTTTTGGAGATACGTTAGATAGTATAGCCCTGGCAGTTTGGCTCAGTGTATAGATCATTGGCCTGCATATTGAAGGGTCCCAGGTCAATTCTGGTCAAGGGCACATGCTCGGGTTATGGGCTCAATCCCCAGTAAGGTGTGTGCAGGAGGAAGAAGCTGATCAGTGATTCTCTCTCATCATTGATGTTTCTATCTCTCTCATCCTCTCCTTTCCACTCTGAATCAAATATATATATATATATATATACAAAGCACCGGCAGGGTTCCTTAGCCTGGTCTGTATCCTCTCCCAATCTGAAACTCCACTTGTGAATGATTGGGGTCAGGAAGGGCTCCAGGGCATGTCCAGCCCATCTAGCCCAGTCTTGACAGGCTGGATCCCAGTGCCAGTGGTAAGCTAACCTACCGGTGGGAGTGTCTGCCCCCTGCTGGTCAGTGAGCATTACAGCTACTGGTCAAACAGTCTACCAGTCGAACAGTCAAATGGTTGAATGGTCACTTAGGCTTTTATATATATAGATTTTGGATATCAGTGTTAATCACAATATTATTGGTTCATCTTTGGAAAATCACCTACCCTGTTTCCCCAAAAATAAGACAGTGTCTTATATTAATTTTTTCTCCAAAGTTGCGCTAGGTCTTATTTTCAGTGGATGTCTTATCTTTCCATACACTAGGTCTTATTTTAGGAGGATGTCTTATTTTCGGGGAAACACGGTAGTTTTCAGCCTGATCCTCATCTTGCAGAAACTTCTAAAATGCAGCTGTTTCACACTATCCAAACTAACAAGTGATAGGATTAAATATTAGAATAAAAACCTTTTAAATAAAATAGAAATTGGCTATATAAAGAGGACAACACTGTGCTTGACAAAAATTATATATCAATGCATGTTTGAATGTCATTAAAAAATTAGTTTAAAAGTAGTAATAACAGCAAATATCAATTGGATGATTACTATGTATGAAGGTGTTTTCTCATGTATCGTTTGATCTTATATATAAAGCATGTGAATTAGGCACTACCCTTATCTCTATTTCACAGATAAGATAATTTGAGACTCAGAGAGATTCAGTACTTTGCTGAACTTTAGAGATCAAATAAGTGATAAAGCTGAAATTGATTATGTCTTTCCCACATCATTAATCTTTATACAATTCTGCTTTCATAGGCCCTAGTATCTGTTTTCAGTGAGATAAGATACCCTCATGAAAAATTATCTGCATGTGTTAGTTTGAATATTTACTATAACAGAGCAGAGAAATTCAAAATCATGGTGGTTCTTCAAAGTTATTTGATTTCTCAGTTATGCAAAAGTCCAGGGAGGTGGTCTAGGGCTGAAATGGCAGCCCCATATGCATCAGGAATGCAGGCCCTTTCTCTCTTGTTGCTCTAACACGGTTTTGTATAAAAGACCATACACCTTTCTATATATATATCATATATATACACCTTTTGTGTAATAATACAAGATGGCTGTTCCAACTCCCACCACAGGCCTGCATTTCTGCTGTTGGGAAAGAGGGAGAAAATACAAGAGTTAGATGGGCCACTCTGCTTTTAAGTGTTTGCCCAGAACTTCCCCACACTTCTGTCCTGTCCCATTGCCCAACACTTGGTCACATAGCACAACTAGCTTCAAAGATGCTTAAAATGTATATTTTTTGTGCAAATGGCATGTACTAAGCCAGCAATTTTCAACTGGTATGCCAGGACACACTGGTTTGCCACAAGAATTTTTAAAATATGCAATACCTATTCAGTCAGAGGCACTGACCTCTTTCTCTTAGATTATCAAATAAAAAAAATGACAACAGCCAACATAACAATAGCCATCCAGTGTAAATGCATCAAAATTATACCTATTTTTGCCCTGGCCAGTTTGGCTCAGTGGGGAGCATTGGCCTGTGGACTGAAGGCTCCTCAGTTCGATTCCCATCAAGGACATGTAAGTCAATTACAAGCTCAATCTCTGGCCCTGTCTCTCCACTTCCCTTCCACTATCACTAAAAAAATCAATGGAAGAATATTCTCAGGTTAGTATTAAAAAATAAAAGAAGAAGAAAGAGAAGGAGGAGGAATAAAAGGAAAAGGAAGAGGAAGAGGAGAAGGAGGAGGAGGAGGAGAAGAGAGAGGAAGAGGAGGAGGAGGAAGAGAAAAAAATGTGCTGGAACTCACCAAAAGAAATAAGAAAAATATATAACTAAGAGTACCAAATTAAAAAAAAAAAAAGGAAATACTGAGGGAGATAATAGATCAACTAAAGGACTTGTATACATGTATATAAGTGCAACCAATGGACACAAAACTCTGGGGAGGGAGGGTATGTATGGGAGGGAGGGAGCAATGTTAAAATATGTACACAGATAATAATTTAATAAAAAAATGTAAAAGAAAAATATTTAAAAGAGAAAAAAAAGGAAATAAAACTATTTTAAAAAAGCATACCTATTTTTTTGTCAGTTTGGCAAAAAAAAAATAATAATAATAATACATTTTTGGTGTGCCACAGAATTTTAGTAATTAGTTTATATATTTGAAAGAATAAAAAAGTTGAAAATCACTGTAGTGATCTAACCTTATATTAATATGAAGGTCAGGGAAAGTCAGCAGTCTATTGGACATCATCTTATTCCTGTCTAATCCAGGATCCAGATTTAGAATATCCTCTCCCTTGGACATAGTTGTAAATACACTGACAAGCTGCATACTCTGCACTTGCAGATAACTCACCACAAGTGAGTTTGCATTTTTATTAATATTTTTCCTCCCAGTGATTTGTTATAATATCCATGACTGTAAAACATTCTGTACTGTCATAATTTAAATCAGGCATTTCTTTCATCTAATGTTGGATATGCTTTTATCTCATGTCAAGAGCATTGTCCTTTTTAGGCCCAAGTGTCTCTCTCCTAATTTCCCTTGATCAAACATAATTTCCTTGTTTTATTTTTTTATTTTATTTTAATTTTTTTAAAATTGATTTTGTACAGAGAGGAAAGGAGAGAGATAGAGAGTTAGAAACGTCAATGAGAGTCATCGATCAGCTGCCTCTTGCACACCCCCTACTGGAGATAGGCCCGCAACCAAGGTACATGCCCTTGACTGGAATCAAACCTGGGACCTTTCCATCCCCAAGCCGACGCTCTATCCATTGAGCCAAATCGGTTTCGGCAAACATAATTTCCTTGTATTTGTCACAAGATATTTGCTAGTCTTGGGCAGATCAGACTTGAATAAAAACAGAAATTACCAGTATGAGAGTTTCTAAGAACTTCAAAACTTGCTTATAAAAATTCTGTTGCTTATATTGGCTAGGGATAGGTGATCTGGCTCTCTTTTGGTAGCTATCTTTGGTTCTCCACTGAGCAGCAACTACTTGATGAGGGACTTATAGAGTTAGCTAGGTAGATAGATAGACAGATAGTTAGATAGAAATTGGTCCCCATGATAGAAATTGGTTCCCATGACTATGGAGACTAACAAACTATAGGCCCAGGAGAGCTGATGTGTAGTTCTAGTCCAAGTCCAAAGGCCCAGGTCCAGGACAGCCAGTGGTACACAGTCTAGTCTGATGCAGGAGAAGATCAATGTCCCAGCTCAAAGCAGACACAGAGATAAAAATTTTCCTTATTCTACCTTTTTTCTATTCAGCCCTCCAAAGGATTAGGTGAAGCCCTTCCCAATCTGCTTTACTCAGCCCACTGATTCAAATGTTAGTCTCATCCAGGAATACTATCAAAGTTATATGCAGAATAATGTTTAACCCAATATCTGAAAAGCTCATGTCCCAGTAAAGTTGACACATAAAATTAAACATGACAGGACTGGAGATAGTACAGGAAAAAATATAGAGTCCTGATGAGGGAAAAGCTAGCTTTCCTAAGCTGTTGTAAGAGAAGTTAGCTATATGTGACCAAACCCCAATCACCTAAACTGCATTGGAGGAGCAACTATCCAGTGAACTGAGTCTTAATAGACAACCACTTTTTAGCATTTAGGACAAATGTGATTATTCCCTTCAGAAAAGAAAAATTGAGTGAACAAACAAAAACACTATGAAACACTATTTTGCTCTGCCTGCATCATTTTCTTTTTATTCTCTTAGGAAATGTCTTCACAAATGGATAAAGTCGTGGCCTAATCTCCTCTTGACCTTAGACTTTGTGGACAAGCTATCTGGTGTACTCTAAGTTCTGGAAACTCAGGTAATATAGCACCACATCAACAGGGTCAAGTATGTTCCTTCAAGGGACTTCAAATGTCAAAACATGATGGCTGTTCAAGTAGCAAAGTTTATTTAGACAGTAACTCCACTTTATCTTTCCAGTCTGAGTCAGAAAACACCCCAACCAACTCACTTCTATAAATATCTAAAATTTAAATAGGAAACAGACTAATATTAGAACGAGCTTTGGAATTAAGTGAAAGGGTTTCTGGGCCTCACTGTTCCCAAAATTTTAAATGTCTCTGTCATACTCTTCAAGAGCAGAAGTAAACGTTGCTCTGAAACTCTCAGTGTACATTCAGTCCCCAGTGGCAGTGCCCACAGAAGCTGAATGAGAAGTGACACTCAGACAGCTTGATCAGAAACTTAAAACACACACCTGGGCATGACCCAAGTGGATGGCCCTGCTGCACTGAGTACCAAACACAAACCTTCCAGAAGGATAAAGCTTATGTTTTGGCAGCTTACCACACTGACTCTGATTAAGATAGCTGATCGCACTGGTTAAATTTAACACATGGAACTGTGTCTTTTTGGTATACTGTAGATTTTCAAAGGTCTCAGAAGAGAGAGAGCAAAATATTGAAAACTACTGCCTTTCTTATTTTATAACTTGGTTTTAGCTAGGAAGAAAATTGCACATCTGCAGGACATAATGCTCAACTTCAGTCTGACTCACTTTTACAGCAGATATTTGATTTTACTCCAAAACTTCTATCAGCAAAGGTAGCAATGTTGAAAAGAAAATGAAAGTATAGCATAACCTCATTTCTTTTATTTACAGTCATTTGGTTTTGAAATAATATTCTCGAGTTTATTTCTCCAGCTTCAAGCATTTATGTGTATGTGTTTTCTTTTTGCTTTTCTAACTCTGCCAAATAATTCCATTTACAGCATTTTCTAATACACAAGAAAGCTTCTTCTCCAGAAGCCCAGGAGATGGCAGCAGAGAGCTACTGTTCTCCCAAGGATGTAGCTTAGGTTCCACTGAGCAGAATCAATTCTTAAATTGTGAGTCCCTGATACAGATTCTGAGCTGGACAAATAAGCCACGCCCAACCTAAATGACAAATATTACATCTCCAAATTCCCTGTGTATCGGTCAATGGCATTCAGATTGAAAACTGTAATTGCAAATAGCAAATAAAAGGAAAATAAATGTACTTCTGACATACTGGATGGCTCTTCCTTTATCATTTGGAAAGAAGTAAAAAGAACATTTATGAGTTCATATATTCCTTATTTGTCATTTATGAGAAAGACACTAAAAGCATAGGTGCTTCACGCTGATTACTCTGTTACCAGGATTGGCATTAGAGGGAGTTATATGCCGGTAAGAAAACAGGGCCCCTAGACATCAGAAAGTTGTCTGATCGGACAGCATCATATACAGAGACTCACCCACTTACCACGTTGGAGGGCTGAATCTCAGCTTAATTCTTCAAAATAACAAGAGCCCTGGAGTCTGGTTTCCATGGTCCATAGGGGTGACTTCCAGCTTGTTCCATCTTTTCTGATGTTCAATTACATAATGTATAAAAATTTAAGAATAGATTCTACTCTTCTTCCTTAGCAGAGCTATGGTGGGGACTGGAGGAAGCTCAGAGCACAGTACCAGGTATCAGGAGATACACTGAGGCACAGAATCGGAGAATACAATGGTGGGCTCCACAGCTACCAGCAAGAGCTTGAACCCAGCTCCATGCCACTAGCTGTTCAAATCTGGACAAAGTACCCAAGCTTCTAAGCCTCTGTGATCTCCACTGCAATATAGGTCTAGCTTATAAGACTGGAATATATTTAGTCTGTTTTCTCCACTCAATATATTTTAGCTACTATTATTAAAAACATGAATTTTGTTCTGTCCTTGCCATTTACCATCTGTATGGGCTTAGGTAAATCATACAGCTTATCAAAGTCTCAGCTTCCTCATCCCTAAATAAAAAGTTAAATTTTAACCCCACTTGGTTCAAATATATATATATATACATATATATATATATATATATATATATATGTATATATATATATATATATTATGTATTTATAAATTGAAAACCACCATATGAATGAGAAGTGTCTTCACTAATTGGAAATCTGGAGGACCTAGATGAACTTGGCTGACAGGTGTTTCACGGAAGTGGCCAGGTTTGGGGACTAAGTTAAGCAGAAGATTGTTTTTGTTGTCTATAGATACAGGTCAAGGTCATCAGAACATAATCACATATGAGATGGGTGCTAGACAGGAGACAGAGGCCAGAGGCAACACAACCAGGCTTAGACCACCAGCTGAGACTGGGCCCCGTGGGCCTTAGGAGCTGCAGGTGCTTCAGGAGTGAAAAAACCTCAGACCCAGCCACCATTTGACCACCCACATTCAGACTTGGCCACAATTCCCATGAATGTCAGGCCCTGGGTAATTCACGGCTGGCCTGCATGGTCTACAGATATTGATTTGTAGCCTTTCCCCTTTCCCCCAAAAAACAACCCACACGTTTGCCAGAGGTTTCCAAATTTCAAGTATCCTCTGGGAGAAAAGGGATTTTATTAGGCAGATGGGGCAGGTCTGGGGGGGGAGAGGGGGAGGAGGATTCTTGACCCCTACTTACCAAGGAGGAAGACCTGAGCAAAGTCAAGTGTGCCTTGAAGGGAGTGGGGAGAAGAGACCATGAAGAGGAGGTCTGACTCAGACCCAGCTGTTAAAATGCTCTCTGTGGAGCCAGAGACAGGAGAGAAGCAGACACCTGCGGATTATGGAGAGCATCATCCAGGTTGGAAGAGAAAATGAGAAGGACTCCAAAGTTTAGTCTCTCAGCACCAACTGCCCAGGAACTCGGTGATGATGTAAACAGGAGATGTGAAGTCCTGATAAAACTGGACATCGTGGTTAATTAAGCCTCAGCCAAGTGCAAATTGTATTTTAAGATATCCCAGGCAAAGCAAAGTAAACCAGAAGGCTTCCTGGTGAGTGCAGCTAATTGGAGCTAGAAAGGCATCTGGAGATGGTCCAGGCCGAGGACCCTGGGGCAAGGACTGGCTTGGCCATAATCTGCAGGCACTGCAGGCCCCCAGTGCCTTCACTGAGGGACATCTGATCTCAGCAGGGTGTTTCCTGTCAACAAGCACACAGGAAGGCCGCAGGAGGGAAGGTTTTCCTGGTTTCACTTCATAAAAGAACTGCTTCTTGCTCCTGCCCACCCTTTTCTGTAAGAATATCAGACTTCCTGCTTGCAGCCTCTGCTAAAATGTAGTAACCATTTGGGAGCACTTATGGAACCCTTTGTATATATTATTTAGTCCTCCCAACAGCCCTATGAGGGTTATAAACCCCATTTTACTCACACGGAAAATGAGACACATAACTTACCCCAGTACATGGTACTTAGGAAACAGTATACAAAGATATGATCTATTCCAGAACCTGTGTTTTTAACTACACCAAGAAGCAGTAAGCAGCAAAGCTGCCTTATAGATAGAGTGGAAATAGAAGTGAAATATATTTTAAATGTCTTTTTTCATTCCCATCAATAATCTTCTTTAAGATAAACTGCAATGTTATCTATCCAATATAGAGTGAATAAATTAACAAGCAAGATTATTCATAAAATTTTCATGTTGAAAACTAAATATTGATATACACGGTATCCAGGTAAAGTCAGCAAACAGGAGCTTAATATATGGAGTCAGTATTTTATTCATCACCTTCTGTTTAATTATATTGCAGAATGACCAAAAGATAGAAATATAACATTAATTCTTATATTAATCATTTTATCTGCACACTTTTAAAGAACAATGTATATAGTTTTTAATTTTAATTTTTTCTTATCTGTTTTGCTAATTTTATTAAACTATATTTCTTCAATTAAATTAAAAAATGAAGAATTGGGGGTTGCATTTTATATGTTTTACTTATTTCATTACTCTGATAATTAATTTTTGTTTATTTTACAAGAGTGCCTGCCCCTAATTGATTGGGGGTGGGAAAAGTGGATACTTCACAGAGATGGTTAGAGAAACACTGCTGTTAAATCTATAAGGTGAGTTACACTGAGAATTTCCCTGCCACAGAGTCTAATGGATCTGTCAACTAAGATAAATTCATTTGCATATGAACAAAAATCAAAATAATTGTGTTTTGCCCAAAATAGATCTCAAGTCATTTCCTGGCCCAAAATGGCTGGTGCATTTCAGCTATTACCTGCATCCTGGCAGCACAGATGAGGAGTGACAAAGAATGGCATGCCTCCCAGCTCTGATGAAGATTCCCAGATGTCTCAATTGTTTCTGTGCATGAGTCTCTGGGCACAAATTAATCAAATGACCAGTTACAGCTTTTGCTTATCCCTGAGGTGGAAACACTAATTCCTGAATAATGTGGGGTTCTATAACTAAGAAGGGAGTAGGAGAGAATAGATGTGGGATAGGGAACTAGCAATTTCTGCCACATTAAAGTGAGTTGCTAATTGCACATTAGCAAATAAAATTAACATGCAATCTAAAACCCTTAAGAGAGGTACAAATAAAATGCTAAGGGAGTTTCCCTGAAAAGTAACCTCACAGGTGATCTGATTATAAATTGCTAACTGGGCAGATCATGGTGGGTAGTCCTGCCCCAGCACTATAACTTCTTTACTAAAAGTTTTTTAAGCCAGCCCTGTCCATTGTTTTTGTGCATCTAAGTTAACATATCTTTGAAATAAGTATAACCACCTGCAAGAAGGGTTAAGCACATAACTTTGCTTTTTCCTACCTTCATGTAATCTTCCTAATTTCAACCACATAAAAATATAAACAAACAAAGAACAGTGCAAAGCAAAACAGTTATTTTTATAGAGTATTTGAGATCTTCCTTCCCAGAAAATGTAATCAGTTTGTCTCAGACAAACTCATAAAAATTCTATACAGATTTGGACATTTCTTATGTTGACAAGGGATTAATTCCTTCCTTTGAGAAACCCTCATCAAAAAAAAAAGAACAGGGAATAATATTTGTGAACACCACAACATACCAACCACTGTGCTAGGCAAAGTACACACATTATGTCATTCTTTCCCATAGCATTCTTACCCAGATAGGAAAGACAATGGTTTCAAAATCGCACAGCCAAGATGTGACAGTATCCTGAATAAGAAAGAAATTATCTAGTTTCAGTTTTCTGCGTGTATCTGTCAAATTTTCCCAACACCATTTATTGAAGAGACTATCTTGACTCCATTGTATGCTCTTGCCTCTTTTGTCAAATATTAATTTAGCTTAATGGCCAGGGTCGATTTCAGGGTTCTTCTGTTCCATTTATCTATATGCCTCATCTTGTGCTGGTACCAGGTTGTTTTGATTACGATGGCTTTGTAGCATAACTTGAAATCTGGAATTGTGATTTCTCCAAGTTTGTTTTTCTTTCTCAAAATTGCTGCAGCTATTTGGGGTCTTTTTTTATTCCATATAATTTTTGGAGTATTTGTTCTAGCTCTGTGAAATACCACCAACTTACACCACACACAAGAATAAACTCAAAATGGATAAAAGGCTTAAATGTAAGTTGTGAAACCATAAAAATCCTAGAAAAAACCTAGGCAGCAAAATCTCAGATACCTCTCATAGCAATTTGTTTACAGATATATATCCTAAGACAACTAAAAGAAAAGGAAACTAAAAAGAAAATAAACAAATGGGACTACATTAAAATAAAAAGCTTCTGCACAACAAAAGAAACCATCAACAAAAGAAAAGAGAGTCCCCTGTATGGGAGAACATATTTGACAATAATACATCTGATAAAGGGTTAATATCCAAAAAAATATAAGGAACTCATACAACTTAACAAAAGGAAAACAAACAATCCAATCAGGAAATGGGAATAGGACCTAAATGGACACTTCTCCAAAGAGGACATACAGATGGACAAAAGACATATGAAAAAAATGCTCAAAGTCACTAATCATCAGGGAGATGCAAATCAAAACAACAATGAGGTATCATTTCAAACCTGTCAGAATGGCTACTATCAACAAATTAACAAATGACAAGGTTGGGGAGGATAAGGAGAAAAGGGAACCCTAGTATACTTCTGGTGGGAATGCAGACATGTGCAACCATTATGGAAAACAGTATGGAGTTTCCTCAAAAAATTAAAAAAGGTAACTGCCATTTGACCCAGTGATTCCACTTCTAGGGATAAAGCCTAAGAAACTGAAACACTAATCAAAAAGAATATATGCAAACCTATGTTCATAGCAAAATAATTTATAATAACTAAGATCTAGAAACCACCCAAGTGCCCATAAGTAGATGAGTGGATAAAACAGCTGTGGCACATTTACATCATGGAATACTATGCTACAGTAAAAAAAGAAGAATCTCTTACTCTTTGAAACAGCATGAAGGAACCTGAAGAGTATTGTGCTAAGTGAAATAAATCAGTCATAGAGGGCCTGGGGCTGGGCAGGGGCGGGGGAGGGGGGAGGGGGGAGAAGAGAGGGAGTTAAAGGGAATCAATGGGGGAGAAACAGGACATATGTAATACTTTCAACAATAAAGATTTATTGAAAGAAAGAAAGAAAGAAAGAAAGAGAGAGAGAGAGAGAGAGAGAGAGAGAGAGAGAGAGAGAGAAGAAAGAAGAAGAAGAAGAGAAAGAAAAGAAAGAAAGAAAGAAAAGAAAGAAAGAAAGAAAGAAAGAAGAAAGAAAGAAAGGAAGGAAGGAAGGAAGGAAGGAAGGAAGGAAGGAAGGAAGGAAGGAAGGAAGGAAGGAAGGAAGAGAAAGAAAGGAAGGAAGGAAGGAGGGAGGGAGGGAGGGAGGGAAGAAGGGAGGAAGGAAGGAAGGAAGGAAGGAAGGAGGAAGGAAGGAAGGAAGGAAGGAAGGAAGGAAGGAAACAAACATGTAATTTAAACTGGAGTATGTGGTGTTCCCCTGGGCAGGATGCAAAGGTGGCTTCCCAGGTTCTTGTCCAGGTAGATTTGGAGAATGAAGCCATGGACAAAAGGTGTAATAGGAAAGATGGAAACCTACTGAGAAACAAGCACAGACTCCCACATGGGGAAAGGAAGAGAGAGCCAAGTCCTTCTTTTCTAAGGTTTATAAACCTTAGTGTCCTCATATCCCCTCTGATTGGTCATTATGGGGTCTTCAGGGCTCAAACCCCATATGGGGTTCCCCTCTTTTTCTCAATTTTGTCTTTCTATTCCCTTGGGCCTTCCTTTCCCTCTCTGAATGAGTGGCTTCCTTTCCTTTATTCCATGGATGTATACCTTCTGCAGCTGTCAGCCCCCTTCTTCTATGGATGGATGCCTCCAGGCAGCTCCCTTATTCTGTGAATGTATACCTTTAGCAGCTCCCAGCTTTGCAGCCCTGTGGTCTTCCCCATGTATCCCCTAATTCCTGAAACTTCCTAAACCTGCCTATTTTACCCCTAAAAGCTCATTTTACAAACACACACTTTTATTCTCTCTCGGAGTGTTTTCCAAGAGTTATTTGAATTAGTCCACTGATGGTGTGCGGTAGATCAGGAACATCCATTGTATTTTGAGAGATCCCTTGGGTCCATGAGAATATGTTTAGAGGAGATGACTGGGACATGCCCTTCAAAACACGCACAGCATACCATTGATAGTGCAAGGCTATGCAAAGAGACCTACTCTTGTCTTCAAATGAGAGGTTAAGGACCACTGGAGAATGAGCAAAAATCCTCTTAGAGCCTGGAATCTGTCTTTCCCTTTGGGCTGGAGTTTGATCTGGTACAAACCACCTATAATGCGAAAATGAGGAATCTTGAAGACTGTTGGGCTTCAAGCATAACAAATTCAGAAGAAAAAAAAAATTAACTCTTTTTACAATGTAAAGTAGAGAAAGCCATTTTCATTTGTTTCAGTAGGTTTTTTTTTATTGTTGTTGTTGCTGTTCATGTGTTTGGGGTTTTGAAGCCTGAAATTTTATCAATAACTAGATGGTTTTAGTAATAAGTGCTATCCTAGAGCACTGTGGTGACATGGAAACTCCAGATTTAAGTCAAAGTAGGTGGTGTGAATAGTTGAGAGGCAGAAGCAGAGTTTGAGGATGAAGAATATAGTATTCTGCTTTCTCCCTTTTCTTCTAAGTGGAAAAACAATTAAATCAGGGTGAAATGATGGCAAAGGCAGAAGAGGAGAGAAGGTATACCAAAGAAAAGAAAATGGGAAGAAAAGAATTATTGTTCACAACTGTAAAATGGGGATAAAACCTAACCTTAGAACCACTATATTGCAAAATGCCATAGGCTATTCACCATTCACATCAGACCAGCCAAGCTACCACAAAGAGTTAACTATACAGAATAGCTCCTGGCACATAGTTAATGTGCAAACAACTGCTGGTTATTTTATCTCCCAACTGTTCCTCCTCTTTACACCTGGTTGCATAGTGACCTGTTGTCCCTTTAATCTACCGATTTCCTCAGCAATATATTTGTTACTGAAGCCATAATTCTCCTACCTCTGCACTAAGCCTGGATCCCTGAAAACTTCCCATAGGAAAGTCTAACTCCTAGCTCAGATCATCTCCTCTACTGGAGCTCTGACAACTCCTCCTCAATGGATTCAGAGCCAATATCCACTGAGACCTGCACCATCCAATATGGAAGCCACAGGCCACTGTTGAGCTCTTGAAATGGGATACGCAAATAGAAATGTGCTCGACACCCTGGATTGATAAGCATCAGCATGAAAATGAAAGTAAAATAACCTCATTAACAATTTTTCACGGTGTTACAGAAGACCAAAGAAATAACAAGCACAAATCCTAGAGAAAGGGAGAGACCCAGTTTATTAACACTAGTGACCTCCAGGAATAATTTCCAAATCAGAGTGAAGAAACAGGCAGAGAGCCTGTCTATCTATATCCCACTTGGGTCTTTGTCTTGCAGATATGCCCCTTGTTCCCTTCCTGGCCCTGCAGGACGGCCCCGAGGTGTCAGGCCACATCTGATGGTCCATGGTCTGTCCTAGCACCAGCATAATAACACACACACACACACACACACACACACACACACACACACGCCGCCACCACCAGGGTAGTGCATTGTTCACAGTTCCATGGCCTCTGCATTTAGATGACAAGTTCTGCAAGACTACTTTCCTACTCAATAGTGATCACTTTAAAAAAAAAATTTGTTAATCCTCACCCGAGGATATGTTCCTATTGATATTTAGAGAGTGGAAAGTAGTGGGAAAGAGAGAAACATCGATATGAGAGAGACACATTGATTGTTTGCCTCCTGCACCTACCTCCACCAGAGATAGGGATCCAGCCTGCAATCGAGGTAAATGCCCTTGGCCAGAATCAGACCCAGGATACTTCAGTCCATGGGCCAATGCTCTATCCAAAATGCCAAACCAGTCAGGGCCATAGTGGTCACTTTTAAAGTGATGTTTGTGATATACTGAGTCAAATAACAAATATTATTAAAATTAATTCTGCCTGTGTCATCTTGCTTTTTAAAATGTACCTACTGGGAAATTTTAAATTGCATATGTTATCGCATTATATTTCTATTAGATATCATTGACCTAGACCACATGTGTCAAACAAGGCCCGTGGGCCAAATCCGTCCCGCCAGGCCTTGCAATGTGGCCCGCACTGCGCTGTCATCACTGCACTCCGCTGCTTTTCCATCACAATGACAGTTTATGACTGTTCAGTAAACCATTCGGCCCACGATTTAGGCTGGATTTTAAATTTTGGCCCCTTCTCTGATTGAGTTTGACACCCCTAACCTAGACCCTTTTTTAAACGTACAAAATCAACACTTAGAGTCATTTATAAAGATATTTGTATCTTTTCTCTCCATTCCCACCATGAACTGAGCTCTTCATTTTTGTTCTATTAACCTGGGTGTACCCAGCTCAGTCTTCTCCCCACTCACAGGGCCTCTAAAAGCCCTGACCTAGCCCCTCCTGTTGGGTTCACACCGCTGCCCAGAGGAATCACTCACCTGCAAGCTTTCCAGAATCACTCTCACCTGCGAGCTTTCAGGGGCTAAGCCCAGGAACCTGAAGTTTTACAGTCCTCCACCCAGATTCTGAGGTGCAACCTGTTACAGATTCCCGCTGCAAGTCCAAATTCCCAAAGGTTGATGTTCCAGTGAAAAGTAACTAAGACAGTTGCTCAGGAGGAAAAAAATCTAATAGTCAGTTAGGCATTTCTGTGTCACTGCTTCACAAATAATGGAAGAAAGAGCATATTTAGCCCTGGAGGAGCCCTTGCCCCAGGGGGGACAAAACAACAAAAGCAATGACACAAACTAAGCCTACTTCCTTATGTCCTCCGGCCAAAATTTACTAAACTTAGAATGATCTTGTTACTTTAGCTTTTAGGGGAAGCCAGTAATTTAAATAACAAGAGGGTGCATAAATTGAAGAATTTAAATAGCTGATAACATTGCAAGTAGTGGGTTTTCTTCCATCCTGAGTTTGTTTTCCTTTCAGCTGATGCCTTTCCCAACATACTCATCCCAGGGAGCTGCTCATTGATTTCCTGTGGTGACTACAAAGGGTGATTTGGAACAAGTCCTGTACAGCTGGGAATCAGCCCAAAACCTGTTGATTTAAGATATCAGTTTGATTTTCTGAGCCAGGCCTTGCTGGTAATTTAAAACTGCACCTGCTGGGAGGATGCCCATCATGGGCTTGCAAGACTGGGGAGACTGAAAAACTACTTGCCGCCCATTGTCACAGCAAAAGGAACTCTTGGCATTTTAGAATCTCTCTCCTGAGCAGAAAAAATAAGGATGAGCCCACATACAAAACCCAAATAAGAAAATCAACAGAGTCTGGAACATAGTGAGTAGGTGCTCATGTAATATCTGTAGAATTAAAAAATAAGTGAAAGAAGCTTTTAGGGGTTAAATAAGCAGGTTTTAGGAAATTTTAGAAATTAAGGTGTCCATGGAAAAAGCAAAGGGTTACAGAGCTGCAGAAGGTACATTTCCATAGAATAAGGGAGCTGGGAGCTGCAGAAGGTACATTTCCATAGAATAAGGGAGCTGGGAGCTGCAGAAGGTATACATTTATAGAATAAAGGGAGGGAGCCCCTCATTCAGAGAGGGAATAGAAATGCCAATGGGAATAGGAAAACAATAAAGGAGAAGAAGAGGAGAACCTGAAGTATGGTACCTCACCTCACCTCATGTGAGGTTTGAGCTCTGGAGTTACTATAGTGACCAATCAAAGGGGATAGTGACCAATCAGGGGACATCAGGACACGAAAAACTGCAGCCTTTATAAACCTAAGAAAAAGGGACTTAGTGAGACTCTCTCCCCCTCCCCATGGGGGAGTCTGTGCTTGTTTCTCAATAAATTCCCAACTTTTACTATACCATCTTTTGTCCGTGGTTTCATTCCTCAACGCCACCAGACAAGGACCTGGGAATCATCCTGCCCAGAGGAACATTACGTATTCCAGTTCAGTTTTGCATTTCATAAGTTAATCACTCCTGAGAAACTACTGACTGATACTATTAAAAGCTTGGAACTTGGATATCAATAAAACCAAAAGAAAATAACTTGGATAAAATTTTATAATGATTTATATTTAATTCCCATTTAAATGGCTCTTTTGTTGCAAAAGACAGTTAAGGTTAATGAAATGTAGTATAGCAGAGTAGTTAATAGTTTGGATGCGAGTGAGTGAGAATCCTGAATTTGACATTAATTAAATGGATGACTTTAGGCCAATTACTTAACCTCATTGTACTTCATGCTTCACAATAAATGTACATTAATTTCATAATTATTAAAAATATTAATGTTTTAAAAGTAAAAACTCTGCTCTTTATGTAAAGAGCTGGGTAGCTATTCCTAAGAGCATATAAAATATGGTAAGCTGCTAGACTTACAAAAGTTATAATTATTTGAAAAATGAGATATTAATGAGAAATAAAAAGGCAACATTTGAAAGTTTTTCCCAAAAAATAATAGAAAATAAATAAACGTGACCAAGAAAGAAACACATTTGTAGACGTGTAAATGATAACGGTAGTCATTATAAAGGCATCATATGTGAAAACTGCCGAACAAATGATGTTTGCCTGAGAGGAGAGGAGATTCTTTGGGGCAGGTTTGCTCTGTGTGCCTGGCGGACTTCCTTAGCTGTTCTGGGATAACTTGGAATGCAAGGACTCTTTACAGATCATAGAAGGCTTGGAGATCTAGAAACAGAATCCAGGCACATCTCTGGGTCTGGGTGAACCCAGGAACCTTGAGGATGAGAAAGAGAACCAGTGCTTTCTTGGGGTTCAGATGTGGGCAGAGTTAGAAAAAATTGCACCAGGAGAAACAATAGGGCCCCTGAAAGTCAGATCAGCAAAGTGAGCCATGCTAAGGAGCTGGTCTGAGGTTTGAAGTGAATAATATGTCCAGACTCAGGTGAGAAGACACTATGACACAGGAAAGAATAAAAGTGAATTCTAGTTAAAAATGGCAAACAAACACAAAAAAGAACAACAACAAAAAAGGCAAACAGAAAATATTCTTTTAGTTATGCTTCCTCCCAGACCTGTGTTAAAATAATCATGAATGGAAATTTTAGTAATTTTTTTTATTTCAAAGGCTAAATTCATAGTATAAAAAAATAACAGGAAGGCAAAAGCTTAAAAACACAAATTGGGAAAAGCAGAAGAACTTGTGAAAACAGTTGTAGCAGACTTGAGAAAGCTAAATCCCAAACCAATAGTATTAAAGGTGAGAAAAACAAAACAAAACACAATTTGCTGCTTTCAGAAAGAGATGACTTCAGACATCTCTGAGAAATGTGATGAAAACAGGAAGGTCAGATAAAAGTATGTTTAAGAAACAAATATTCCCAAAATCCTTTTCCCAACTACCTAGTGATGGATAAATTGCCCTTCCTATCTCTGAACATTATCAAACAGAGTCTCTAAACTGAAATATATCAGGCACCCTGCAGGTTTTGAGACACATAACCAACACAGAGAGATTAAGTAAAAATTCACATACTGAATTTTGACACCCTGCAGGCTACTGTCACTAATCAGCTACTAGAACTAAGTACAAAAGCGAGACTGGTACCTTCCAGAAGACTGGAAGACTTTCCTCAGAACATTCTGATCAGCCCAAGAAAAAAATGCTAACAGTACTGGCTTTTGGGTTCTTTGAGGCAATACTCATGGCAAATTAATGTTCACGGAAGCTCAGAGCTGACACACTCGTGCATACAGAGGTGCCAAGCGCCTTTTCAGTGACTCACTTCTCAGTGTGAGTTCGTAGCCAAGGGCCACTCTGCCACTGAGAAGGCCCTTCACATGAAAGACCAAGGCTACACAATTTGAAAAAAATTCAGAGGTGCTACAGGGAGAAGAAAATGTAAAAAATAAAGCCATATTCTTAGGAAGAGAAGAGAAGAAATTACATCCATAAACTAGAATAGGCTGGGAGCTCCTGTATAGGATCATAACATAAACCAAACATTCAATAGAAGGCTTAAAAGATGAAATTAAGAAAATTTCTAATGAGTAAAGGGAAAGAGGCAAGGAGAGAGAATTGAAAAGATTAAAATATAAGAGCATAAAAGGACCAACATCTGAATAAGAGGCCTTTCAGAAAGAGGAAAAATTAAACAGAAAAAAGAAGAGAGAAAATAGTAAGTCGTTCAAGAAAAGTATCCACCTGTGAAGGTTGTGTTTTCAGTAGGAGAGAAACTACTGATCTCTCCGCAGAGTGGGCAACTATAAACCCACATGAAAAGCACATCTTCATGAAATGCTAGAGACAAAGAGAAAAACTTGAAGCATCCAAAAATGCAAACCAAAATAAGAAATCTGAGAGGAAGGGGGATCCCAGTATGTATTCCCTGTGGCTGTGGTGGGAGAAGATGAAAGAACTAGAGCCCATGGAGATTAAAACTGAATGACTACACATTGTCTTTGTATCAAAAAAAGACTAAACAACTGGGAGAATGTTTGTTATTGGACTACCAATAAGAACATAGAAATTTAGCCCTAACCAATTTGGCTCATTGGATAGAGCATCAGCCTGCAGACTGAAAGGTCCCAGGTTCGATTCCAGTCAAGGGCATGTACCTTGGTTGCAGGCACATCCCCGGTGGGGGGTGTGCAAGAGGCAGCTGATCGATGTTTCTCTCTCCTCTATGTTTCTAACTCTCTTTTCCTCTCCTTTCCTCTCTGTAAAAAAATCAATAAAATATATATTAAAAAAAAGAACATAGAAATTTAAACAAATAAAGATATAAGATAATTATTAATTCTAGGAAAACAGCATGCACAGGAAATAAAAAGTAATTATAGTTTTCCATGTAGCTTATCCATGAATATTTAAAATAGTATTAATAGTATAAAAATGGAATATGCAACCAAGGCTTTGATATGGCTACATTAAAAGAGTGAAAGGGTGAGAAATAACAAAAGGAAGCTATACAGTCATGCATCATTTAACAAGGAGGATACATTCTGAGAAATGCACCTTTAGGTGATTTCATCATTGTGTGAACATCATAAGAGTACATTGACACACAAACCCAGCAGGTATAGCCTACAACACACGCACCTGGGTTATATGGTGTAGCCTATTGTTCTTAAGTCTGTAAAGCATGTCACTATACTGAATACTGTAGGCAATTGTAACACAGGGTAAGTATTTGTGTATCTAAACCTAGAAAGGGTACATATACTGTACCCTTCACATAAGTGGCCAGATTATTATGCATCAGTGATCATAATAATCTGGCCATTTTCAATGGTAGGCATTTTCTATTGACTTCCTACTATGAAGGTAAAGCTGTGCAGTCATGCACAGTAGTCCCAAAAAAGTATGATGGAGCTGAAATACTCATCTCGCCTTCTGACATCATGGTCATAGTGTCGTTGTAGCCATGGTGACATGGTTGGCATGGTGTCATCATAGGTGTGGTGACATTGTAGTTGAAGTGACCCCATAGTCATCACAACATCGTGGATGTCACAACATCTCAGCCAAAGCAATGCTGTAGCACAGGAAAACACTCAGAATTATATGGAATAAGAATATAAAGCAAGAAATATTTTTGTACAGCTGTACAATGTGTGTTTTAAGCTAAGTGTTATTATAAAAGAATCCAAAAGTTAAAAAAAAAGTTTATAAAGTAAAAATGTTATCTTAAACTAAGGTTAATTTATTAAAAAGGAAATAATTTTTAATAAATTTAGTATACAGTGTTTATAAAGTCTACTAGAGGGCCAGGGCACGAAATTTGCCTGCACCCTCTCACGGTCTGGGAGTCTCAGGAGATGTCCTACTGACAGCTTAGAGTGGGCCTAAGCCATTAGGCAGACATCCTTAGGAGGGGCTCCCACCACTGTCGTTGTGCTCACCAGCTGTGAGCCCAGCTTCTGGCTGAATGGCTCTCCCCCTGTGGAAGCACACTGACCACCAGGGGGATGTTCCTGTGTTGAGCGTCTGCTCCCTGGTGGTCAGTGCACATCATAGCAACCAGTCATCCTGCTGTCTGGTGGATTTGCATATTAGCCTTTTATCCCTGCAGGATCGGGCTAAAACCGACTCTCCTACATCCCCCGAGGGGTCCAGAATTGTGAGATGGCTCAGGCTAGGCCAAGGGACCCTACCAGTGCACAACTATGGCCAGAGAAGGACACAGGAGGTTGGCCAGCTGAAGAGGGACTGCAAGAGGGCTCCAGGATGTGTCCAGCCTGTTTTATTCAGCCCCAATGGGCCGGACCCCAGCAGCAAGCTAACCTACAGGTTGGAGCATCTGCCCCCTGGTGGTCAGTGCATGTCGCAGTACGCAGTTGAGCGGCCTTAGCATATCATTAGCATGTTAAGCTTTGATTTGTTGAGCAGTCGACCAGACACTTAGCATATTAGGCTTTTATTATATAGGATAATAATGTCCTGGGCCTTCACATTCATTCACTGGTCACTCACTGACTCACTCAGAGCAACTTCTGGTCACAAAAGCTCCATTCATGGTAAGTCCCTTCTACAGGTGAACCATTTTTTATCTTTCATATCATATTTACACTGAGTGGCCAGATAATTATGATCTCTGAATGCATAATAATCTAGCTACTCAGTGTATATCCTATATAATAAAATGTTAATATGGAAATTATCTCTTCCATTGGTAGTTCAACCAGCAAGCAGGCCAACCAACCACCCATGTCCCCTCCCCCTGGCCAGGCTGGCCGAACCCCACCCATGCCTGAATCCATGCACCAAGGAAATTCTTGCATGGGGGTAGGGGGTGAGGGGTGGGTGTCCCTCAGCCCAGCCTGCACCCTCTCCAATCTGGAATCCCTTAAGGGATGTTTGTCTGCTCATTTACAGGGATTGGGCTATTGGGGTGAGGTCAGCCTGGGTGAGAATCTGATGGCTGTTTGCAGGCTGACCACAACCCCCAGTGACCCAAGCTCCAAGCCCCTCCTTTTTTTTTTTCTTTTTTTTTCCAGCACCTTTTTGAGCAGAGGCCAAGGCTGGCTGGAAGCAGGTATCTGGGATTTATTTATCTCCTATAATTGAAACTTTGTAGCTTTCAGAGGAGACCAGGACCAAACAGGATGGGCGGGAAACTTGGCTTCCTCCATCACCAGGAGCAACCCAAACCTCCTGCTTGCTCCAGCTCCATAGCCACAGCCATCTTTGTTGGGTTAATTTTCATACTTGCTCCTGATTGGCTGGTGGGTATAGCAGAGTGATGGTCAATTTGCATGTTTCTCTTTTATTAGAAAGGATAACTAATAAAGGG
This sequence comes from Pipistrellus kuhlii, assembly GCF_014108245.1. Taxonomy (NCBI): domain Eukaryota; kingdom Metazoa; phylum Chordata; class Mammalia; order Chiroptera; family Vespertilionidae; genus Pipistrellus; species Pipistrellus kuhlii. The sequence continues at coordinate 64,511,355 of NW_023425573.1, forward strand.
GTTGTGGTAAGCACAGCAACAATGATCACCAAAAGGAGCAAAACCCAGGAAAGGAGAGTTGCAGTACCTCTAATTATGAATATCCAAGTTGTTTTCTACAACCTCCAGCTCCACCATCACTAATAGAGGAGTCTTGTTAAGCACATGGGATGTGTCAATGTAAGTAACACCAGAAACTTAAGAAGAATTCCCAGTGCTTCTTGATTAACAGGCTATAAAGAATCACAGCAGAAAAAGTTCAACAGAGTGCTGTGAATATATACCGTGTTTCCCCAAAAATAAGACATCCCCTGAAAATACAACCTAGAGCAACTTTGGGAGAAAAAATTAATATAAGACACTGTTTTATTTTTGGTGAAACAGGGTATATAGTAGAGACCCACTGCACAAATTCATGCATGGGTGGGTTTTGGCCAGCCCACCCTTGATTGGGGCCAATGGGGCCAGCTGGATTGGGGCCAATGGGGCCAGCTGGAAGGGGCCGTGTGTGGTTGGATAGCTGGCCTCGCACCCTGGTCCAACTCTATTCATACCTCTAGTCGGGGAACAGTTTGCATATTAGCCTTTTATTATATAGGATATTTTGCCCAACTGAAATATACTTAATAAAATTACCTGGATGTTACAGGTAATGGCTTCTTGTTGTATGATCTGGAGCAGTGGTTGGCAAACTGCAATTTGCCATTCTGTTGACTAATAAGTTTGCCTACCACTGATCTGGAGGATAGACAAAAAAAATCTAAGCAATTTAAAAAACATCTCCCACAAATTAGATAATGAATGTTCTCCATTGTTGATTCACACATAAACTTTCTTAGGAGACACAGACAGATAGCTAGTGAGACATCCTATATAATAAAAGCTTAATATGTTAAGTGTCAGGTCATCCATTCAACCAATCAAAGTGTAATATGTTAATGATATGCTAAAGCCACTCAACCTCTCACTATGACATGAACTGACCACCAGGGGGCAGATGCTCCAACCTGTAGGTTAGCTTGATGCTGGGGTCCAGCCAATGGTACTGAGCAAGATGGGCTAGACACACCCAGGAGCTCTTCCTAATCTCTACCCTGGCTGGGCAACCTCCCTTCCCTTCCTGGCCCCAATTGTCCCTTGGCCTGGCCTGTGCACTCTCGAAATCCAGGATATGAGAGAGCTGGTTTTGGCAGGATCCCACAGGCCCGGTGCATGCATTCATGCACTGGACCTCTAGTTGTATAATAATGTTAAAAACAACTGCAATGAAAAACAGGCCAAAATGGAGTCACTCTTGTTAATCAAGTCACCAAACCAAAACTTAATAACTAATTTAATTGAAGTTTCAACCTCTCTTAAAAATGGAATTTTAAACCAATCAATCTGAAATTTCTGGATCAATATGTATGAGGTAATCTGCAAGATAAAATCCCTACCATTCTGTCTCCCCCAAAAGAAAATGACCTAGCTTAAAAATAATTCTTTTCCTTTGCTAATAACTCCCTGCCACAGCCCTCTGTCTATAAACACCTTCCATATTGCACAATCCTTTAGAGTAGGGGTGTCGAACTCAATCAGAGAAGGGGCCAAAATCTAAAATCCAGCCTAAATCGCGGGCCCAATGGTTTACTGAACAGTCATAAACTGTCATTGTGATGGAAACGCAGCGGAGTGCAGTGATGACAGCGCGGTGCGGGCCACATTGCAAGGCCTGGCGGGACGGATTTGGCCCGCGGGCCTTGTGTTTGACACATGTGCTTTAGAGAGTCCTTCTATTATATTTGCTGGATGGAATGCTGCCTGGTTCATGAATTGCTTAACAAAGCCAATTACATATTCAAATTCACTCTTTAACAGTATCTAGAGCTCAGGTCTTAGACAGTGAAGTGCCAACTTCACTAAGTCTCTATTTAAAAATGTTTTTTAAACTAAGTCTTTGCTTGTTCTTGTGAAAAATGTCATTGTATTACCAAAAAGTTAGATTGCTTTAAGGACTATGAGAAAATGTGTATAAATTACTTAGCAATGTATCTGGCACTAAGAAAATGTTAAATAAATAATAGCTATTATTGTATTCTCAGGGAAGGACTATAGAAAAACAGGAGCAAAGAAACCAATGTGTAATATGCTCTTCATGTTCTAGAAATATTACATGTGATTTTATTTAAGCATCAAAATTATACGAAGGTCACAAAGATGGTACATGGGAGAGTTCAGATTTGAATATAGGACTCTCTGACTTCAAAGACCATGCACTTTTTAACCTGAATTCTGTTAGTGTATCATCAAAGATTAACCTATCAGATCAAAATCCCTTCTCTCCTTCTGATCTCCACACGCCACTTAGAAAGAAAAAGACCTTTTGAGGACATGGTACAGCTGAGAGAAAATGTTTGATCAGAAGAATGAAATAAGCAAAGCCCCAGAAAATGTGGCCCTACATAAAGGATCTAATGCAGGGGACCCCAACTACCAGGTGAGCTCACGCAGATGCCAAGGGAGTGGAGGAGATGAAAGGAATGAAGAAAAAATAAGAGGCCATTTAGAACTAGGGTGACGAACACAGCCCCAGACCTCAGGCATCCACAGAGGACAGCTCCCCAGACCCTGTGAGCCCACCCGGACACCACCTGGACCCATGTGATCACCACTGACCCCCTATTATGGATTTATTTATTCAAATACAAACACTTCCCAGGACAAATATTTAAATTTGAAGACATATTAGAAGTCTTTTTTTTTTTTTTTTAGTGTATCAAACATTGAAAGTCAGTTTATTCTAATTAATAGTTAGGGCTGTCAGTCAGGTACGCTGCTGCATACTCTCAAGTTCTATATGTAGAGAAAAGAATGTAAATGCAGTATTTACTTTCAGACAGCTTACCAAATGGTACTTGTGATTAAACATTCTCAGATAAAAATGACAGTAAAGATACACCACAGTATTTGAGATTTTAGAAGCATGTGAGTGGTGCTCACAATATTTATGGAAGAAACTCAGAAACCAAGATATGGCTGTCAGTGGGATAAGCCAGAGGAAACTTCACTTGAGCTAAATCTTGAAAATTGATTTGAAATAAAGGGAGAAGTAAAATTTGAGAGAAGATAAGGGAGTGAATTAACGGGCACGATGATACCATTGTAAGTTGGAAGGGCAGTGATTTTCTTTGGCTGAAAATGAGAACCAAGACTGAAAAGTTATAAAATAGAAGGCTGAAGAAAATAGGTTGTTGCCGAATGATAGAGAACTTTAAGTGTCCAGCTATCTGTTTCACTTTCTTCTCGAAAGGAGCCATTTGGTTTGGGTTTGTTTGTTGTGTTAGAAATGATAATAAAAACTCCATTCCTCATCTCATTTCCCAGTTTGACCTATAGATTAAAAAGATAACCCTCACATAAATTTCAGAATTTTTTTTTTTTAATATTGACATGTCAATTCTAAAATTTACATGGAAAGGCAAAGTATCAGGAAGAGCCAATTCTGAAATTCTGAAGAAGAAAGTCAGGCCCTCACATTATTTGCAAAATTTATTCTATAGATACATTAGTCAAGACAATGTTGTATTATGACAAGAATAGACATATAGATCAATAAAATAAAATAGAAAGCCCAGAAATAGATGACATAAATATAGTCAACTGATTTTTGATACTAGTTCAGAGGTAATTCAATGGAGAAACCCTTTTCAACAAATGATGATAGAATAATTGAACATCCTGCAGAAAGAAGAAAAAAAAAAAACTTTGATCATTACCTCACACTATATATTTTTTAAAATGGCCACAGACTTAGAGGTAAACGTCTAAGAAAAAAAAAAAGAAAAAAAAACTCTGCTAGAAAAAATCTGCAATACATAGGGTTTCTCAAAGAACTTTTAGAGATGACACTAAAAGCGTAAGCCATGAAAGAAATTACTGATTAAGTGGACTCCCAAAATTTGAAACTTTTTCTCTTTGAAAGACACTGTGAAGACAATAAAAAACAACCCACAGAATAGGACACTACATTTGTAAATTATAGATCTGATAAAAGGCTTATATAGACAATATATAACATTCCCCAAACTCAATCATTAAAAAAATAAAACACCAGGATAGAATTTAGGGAAAATATCTGAAGAGAGACTTTACCAAAGAAAATGCATGGATGAACCCTGGCTGGTGTGGCTCAGGGTTAATTAGAGCATCAGCCCACACATTGAAGGATCACAGTTTCCATTATCGGTCAAGGGCAGGTACCTGGGATCCAGGTTTCATTCACAGCCCCTTCAGTGTGAATGGGAGAAGCAATCAATTGATGTGTCCCTCTCACATCTTTCTCTCTCCCTCCCTCCCTCCCTCCCTCCCTCCTTCCCTCCCCCCTTTCTTCCTTCTTATTTTCCTTCCTTCCACTCTATCTATTGTAAAATCAATGGAGACACTCCAACATGGCAGCAAGCAGGACCAGAGAGGGGGTGAGAGGGCTAGTGTGCAGACTTGTGTGTGTGTGTGTGTGTGTGTGTGAACGACCCCACTTCAGGAAATATATCCTAAAAACTCCCAAAAAAACAATTGGAAAGAATATATGCACCCTTTTGTTTTTAGCGTTATTTTTTAAAATATATTTTAAAAAATATATTTTATTGATTTTTTACAGAGAGGAAGAGAGAGGGATAGAAAGTTAGAAACATGAATGAGAGAGAAACATTGATAAGCTGCCTCTTGCACACCCCCTACTGGGTATGTGTCCACAACAAAGGTACATACCCTTGACTGGAATTGAACCTGGGACCTTTCAGTCCACAGGTAGATGCTCTATCCACTGAGCCAAATCAGTTTCAGCATGTTTTTAGCATTATTTACAAGAGCTAAGATTTAGAATCAGCCCAACTTCCCATTAGTAGATGAGTTTGTAAAAAAGCTGTGGAACATTTATACATTGGAATACTCTGCAGCTATATAAAAGAGGGCTCTCTTACCTTTTGGGATAGCATGGAAGGACCTGAAGAGTATTGTGCTAAGTGAAATAAGCCAATCTGAGAAAGACAAATATCATATGATCTCACTTATTCGTGGAATCTAATGAACAAAATAAGACCTGAGACATGAAGTCATGGAACAGACTGACAAACCTCCATATGGGAGTGATGGGGAGATGAGGAGAGATAAACCAAAGAATTTATATACTTCTATGTCTAGTCCATGAGCATGAGCAATAGGGTGGTAAAGACTTGGGGGAGAGGGAGTGTTGATAGGAGCCTGGCAGAGGGATAGGAAAGGGGAGGGGAAATGGAAGACATCTGCAATACTGTCAATAACTTAAAAGAGATAATAATAAAATAAAATAAAAAAACAATAGAAAAATATTCCTGGGTGAGGATTAACAAACAAACAAAAAAGATATATGGAAAGCAAATAAATACATGAAAGTATTCTTACTATCATTAGGCTTACAGAAATGCAAATTTTAAAACACAATGAGATGTCACTGAGCACCTATTAAAGTGGTTTAAAATGTTAAAATCTGACAATATCAAATGCAAAGGAGGATATGGAACAATTCTATTATGCACTTCTTATGAGAATTCAAAACGTCACAGACACTTTGTAAAATAGTTTATTGGTTTCTTTTAAAGTTAAGCATAAGCTGCAAATGACTTAGCATTCTATAATAACTACTGGGTATCTACCCAAGTGTGTTGAAAAGTGAATGTTCACACAGCTGTATTTATAATTTCTAAAAACTAGAAAGAGCCTTTCAACAAGAAGGTGAATGGATGAACAAAATCCAAGGCATCTGTACAAGAAAATAGAAGCTCCTATTGATTTCTGCAATAACATGGATCACACATAAAGGCATTTTGCCAAGTTGAAAAAAAACACACAAAACATATCCCCAAGGTCACATATTTTTCTAGGTCCAGGAAAAGGGAAAGCTATTGGGATGGAAAATAAATCACTGATTACCAGGGTTTGGGGTTCTGAGGATGGGTAAACTATGAAGAGATAGTGTGAGAACACTCTGAGGGAATTGAAAGTATAAACATTTGCCCAAACCCAAGAAGCCAGATACAACAAAGGGGAAGTTTACTGTAGGCAAAAAACAAAACAACAAAACAAAACAAAACAAGATAACAGAAATAAACATCAACTTCTATTCCAAACTGATTTTTATTTCCTCATAGCAGAAATATGCTAACTGTAATCCTATATAATAAAGCCTAATATGTTAAGTGTCCAGTCATCCAATTGGCTGTTCAACCAATTGAAGTGTAATATGCTAATGATATGCTAAGACCATTCAACTGCTTGCTATGACAGGCACTGATCACCAGGGGGCAGACAGTTGACTGGTCAACCAGTCACTATGATGTTCATTGACCACCAGAGGGCAGACACTTTGACCAGTAGGTTAGCTTGCTGCTAGGGCCTGGCCAATTGAGACTGAGCAAGATGGGCCAGACATGACCTAGAGCCCTCGCATGGTCCCTCCCTGGCTGGCCAACCTCCCATGTCTCTCCCTGCCCCGATCATGCACAAGTGGGGTCCCTTGGCCTGACCTGCACCCTTTTGCAACCTGGGACCCCTTGGGAATGTCGGAGATCTGGAACAACCAGTCACTCTGACACACACTGACCACCAAGGGGAAGAAGCTCAATGAAGAAGTTGCCCTCTGGTGGTCAGTGCGCTCCCACAGGGGGAGCACTGCTCAGCCAGAAAGCAATGGCGGGAGCCTCTCCCACCTCTTCAGCAGTGTTAAGGATGTCCAGCTGATGGCCATCAATCAGACATCCCCCCCTTCCCTGAGGACTCCTGGACTGCAAGAGGGCACAGGCTGGGCTGAGGGACTCCCCTCCCGAGTGCATGAATTTCATGCACCAGGCCTCTAGTTAAGAAATAAAACCCAATATTGTGAAAGATGGTATGTCTCTTACCAGGTCAAATACAAAAGCCTGACTCACAACTCTTGCTCTCATTTTTTCCTTCCTCATGATCAAATGCAGAGTCAAAAACCCAGACACATCTGACTTTCCCCATTATCCCATTGAATCTCTCCTGTGCTGTTCCCTTTGTGTCCCTCAAAGTCTATTTTTATCACACTAGTCTCAAAAGAGGCACTCAAAAAGTTGCCCAAAAACTATGGGCTTTAAATAATCCTTGAACAAATCAATCTGTTTTAATTTTGTTTTATCTAGTGTGTCCCAAAACTCAGAATTTTTTCTTTATGTAAATATCTATCATTTTTCTTGGAGGTGTAGACGAAAGTCTATCATTTTACTTTTTATCCAATCCCAGAGGTACCCTACTCTCCTTTGTTTTCTCCCTCCTTCCTGATCTATCATGGATTTTATGTAACTCACTTACATCTTCTCCCTTGATTGTAATGTATAAAACAAGGTGAAGAACTTCCCGTTCTCTGGAGCATAATCCCAATAGGTTGAGATTCTGCTTCCTGGCAATTGTCAACCATTGATTGAAAGCAGCATTCTCTTAATTTGGGTTTAACAAGCTTGGGGGGAGTTCTCACTCAGTGTCAGATGTTGTACCAGATATTTACACACTGTATGGTATTCCTGAAGTCTATTTTATTCATAAAACCCTTACAAAGCCCCAGTCCACACTGTCCAGTCCCAGTGCTGTGTCACAATTTAAAGATCTCACTCCACACAAAGGAAAATTTCAAAGTAACTCAAGTCCTTAACTTAAATTTTTGAATACCATGAAAGGGCTGCATAGTTACTGAAGTTTTTTTTTTGTTTTTTTTTTTAATATATTTTATTGATTTTTTTTATAGAGAGGAAGGGAGAGAGATAGAGAACTGGAAACATCAATGAGAGAGAAACATCGACCAGCTGCCTCTTGCACACCCCCTACCGGGGATGTGCCCACAACCAACACTCATGCCCTTGACCGGAATCAAACCCTGGACCTTTCAGTCCACAGACCAACGCTCTACCACTGAGCCAAACTGGTTTCGGCCTAAAGTTGTTCTTTTTTGTTTTTGTTTTTTGTTTTTTTTTAGAATCCTCCTTTGTTCCTTCCACTGCACATATGTACTTAGACTATCCCACCTCTCAAGCCTTGACCACTCCTGGGAAGCTTAGACCCTGGCCACCTTGTCCCCTTTGCTTCTGCATTAGACCCCATTCACTCTTGAGTTGCCACCACCGAGAGCCAAGAATTGGGCAAAGTGACTTTCCTCAGGGAAGAAAAAGAGGGGAGACAATCAGCAGGCTCAGGCAGAGTCCTTTCAGCAGGCAGAGAAAGGAATAGCCAGGAAATACTCAGGGGTGATGGTTAGTCCATTATATACCAGAAGGGGGCATCGTCCTCCCAACGGAAGGCATTCCAGGCACCAGTGATTGGACAATGAACATTTGGGGAACCCAGGGCCTCTGTGCTTACTGACCACTGGTGACCATTGGGGTCAATTTTCATCGGAGTAAAAAAGAGGAAGATAAAACTTAGAGATGATGTCAGTGAAGGTTCAGTGAGGGCATTCTGAGAAGCCAAGTGGGTCCTGCAGGGGGATCTAAAGGAAGATATCTGTGTGCTCAACACTCCTGTGGATCCCCACCGAGCATCTAGCAGTGGCCCAGGCATCTGTTGGTGGGAGGGACAGCACTTGGGAAGAAGAACTGGACACAGACGGAAGAGAGCCAGGCAAGGTGGGAAGTGCTGGTCCGATCTGTCTATCTGCGGAAAGTCAAAGAGGCTGAGAGAAGAATGGCAGCCAGGGCCTCCTGGATCTCACACAACTCTAGATCTCTAGCCCATTCTTGCACAGACTATGCAGGGAAAAGGAAACTGGGAAAGGTGGCTTCCAGCTTAGTCACACAGCATTCCATCACAGGGATAGCTACCGTGTTCCCCGAAAATAAAACATCCTCCAAAAATAAGACCTACTTACAGGTTTCCTTCTGAGTGAAATATAAGGCATCCTCCCAAAAATAAGGCCCCCCTTATGTTCTGTCTCAGAATGAAAATTAATTTACCATAAACTGGTTGCTAGGGCCACCCCGACTGGTGTCTAGCAACCAGTGAAGTTACGCAGAGTCCTAACGTCACTGTCACTGTCACTGCTGTGTGGAGGTGGAGCGGAGGTCCGAGTGAGCGGTGAAAGCGGGGCGGGAGAGAGGAGGGGACATTCGCAGATGCATGTAGGACAATAGGAGGATTAGAGCGGACAAGACACAGCGAAGATGGTGAGTGCTGGTCTGTCTCTGATGACACTACCTGATGCTCGCGGCCGCCCTCATGATGACTAAAGGTTCTCAGTCAGTGGCAGACCCTGCTCCAGCCCAGATCCAGGCCCCAGCAAGCCCAGGGACAGTCCCCAGGCAAGCCCCAGGGGGTAAATGTCTGATAAAGGGGTAGGGGGGATGTCTAGTGAATGCGTTTAGTGGCACAGAGGTGGGGGGAGGGAGATCACTTAAAATGACACAGGAGGATCAGAGTGGGCAATCAAAATGACACAGGAGGATCAAAAGGGGTTACTAAAATGATAATCCCCCCTCTGATTCTCCTGTGCCATTTTGATTCCCCCCTCCAATCCCCCCTGAGTCATTTTAAGTGATCCCTCTCCCCCCACCTTAATACCCCAATTCCTTTCTTTTACCCCTAGAAATGAGGGCAAAAGGAAAAAGCTACTCTGTGGAGTACAAGAAAGGAATCGTGGAAGACTTTTGGAGCCAAAATCTTACTGCTTTCTGTAAAGAGAAGATGTTGAGTATCCGATTGGTCCGAAAATGGCGAGCAGAGTATGGTAACCTCATTGAACAAGTGGACAAGGGAAATGTTTAAAAACGCAAGTGTGGATCAGTCCGCAACCATTATTTTCCGGGCTGGAAGACCTGATCTGTGAATGGGTTGTTGACAGGAGAGCAGAGGCTTTGGTTGTGAATAGGGCTCAGATTCAAGAATTTGCCCTTGCAATGGCACCACAGTTTGACATAGCCCCAGAAGACTTCAAAGCATCACAACACTGGCTGGATAATTTCCTTCAGCAAAGTGAACTGTCTTTAAGAAGATCTACAACATTGTTTAGGTTGGAAGATAATCAAGTTATTAAGTGAGCACTTGCATTCAAGTCCTTTATTGATGATGCTGACTTCTCTAAATACAATCTTTCCAACATGATTGCTATGGATGAAACTGCTTTGTTTATGGGCCAATCATCTCAAACAACAATTGAACAGCGGGGTGCCTCTTTAGTGTACATTCCCTAAACTGCTTAAGAAAGTGCACGTGTTTCCTGTATTTTGGCAATTCATCTGGATGGCACTAAAATCCCACCTTTAATCATTTCTAAGGGTAAGAAGGAAAAAATGGAACATGTTTTGGGCATTTTTATTCTTGAAACTGAAAAAGCCTGGGCCACACAAGCAGTTATAAGGAAGTGGGTTGATTTAATGCTGCCACTTGTTATGCAAGGGAGTCAAAGAGGTCTGCTAGTCTGGGATGCAGCCAGCACTCACCACACTAAAGACATGAAGACGTTTCCTCACGAAAGAAAAATAGATTAGATAATGATTCTCGCAGGAATGATGGCCTATCTCCAGACTCTTGATATTGCAATAAACAAGCCATTCAAAGACAATTTGCATATGGAAATTAATGACTACATTGAAAATAGCATGGAGAGAAATCAGCGTGGAAACTTTGTGAAACCTAAACTGCAAGAAGTTGTGACTTGGGTGAAGAATTCATGGGAGAAAATCACTGACAGTTGCATTGCAAATGCACTGCAAGCAGGCTACCTTGACAAGAAGTACTCATTTAAAGACAGTGCTATTGCTAAACATGAGAGATTTGGTCCACTGATTCTGAAAGAAATGGAGTCACAAGAAATTCACCAGGAAATTCAGGAATTGGATTGTTATGATGATGTTCCAGAAGATGATGACATGCTTGTCATTGAATAAATGAATAAATTCTTGATACTGTAGGGTTCACAGTTTGTCTGGTTTGTGTTGACAACTACCGTACTACCATACCATATACAGGTAATAAATTTCCTTTATTTTCATTTAACAATAAATGTGTACCATATTCTTCTTCATGGAAAAACAAGACACCCTCTGAAAATAAGACCTAACTCATCTTTGGGAGCAAAAATTAATATAAGACACTGTCTTATTTTGGGGGAAACAGGGTAGTGAAATGAAAAAAAAAATAAAATGATGTCCTTTCTGGTTGAAAGCAGCATTCTCTTAATTCAGGTTTAACAGGCTTAGGGGGAGTTCTCACTCAGTGTCAGATGTTGTACCAGATATTTACACACAGAATTTAGGATATTCAAATTTTCAAGTGGCATTTTTATATCTTAAAAGTTAAAATAGGACATTCTATTTTCCTGTATATCATTAAATCTATATGTCTGCATGAGGTTCCTGTTAATTACAGCTTCATGACCTGGATCTTTGCCTAGGTTAATGTCAACACAATTGGCCTTTCTCTTCATTATTTCCTGATTACCAATAGTGATCTCCTGTCCTTGATTTTTTCCTTTATAACTATTTGTCCACAGTGGGATAGTCATTCATTTTGCTACAATAAATAAGATCATGCAGCTCTTTGACCAAGTCTCCCAAATCATTTGGCATTGACTCAGGTGATCGCGGTTTTGTCCTCCCTCCCAATTTGCCCTTTTCTGCATTCCTGATTGAAGCGTAATGCACTTCTCTGGGTAATTTACAAGATGCTTTAGAAGGAAAGACCCCAGCCAGAAAATACAAGTTGATTAGCATAAATCAGATAACTTTTAACTCATACTGAATATTGGCTGTATGTTACCTTTCAATGTATATTGATCAATACTATTAGTATTTGCATGAGCTTTTTACCTAGTATTGAGCACACATTAACTGGGAAGAATTTTTAACTCCTTGCTCTTTTTTATACACATGAAGATGTAGGATTATCGACTGATTCTGTATAGCTCATTTAAAATTAATAACTTGTTTTTATCTATTCACATTACTCAGCAAATCAAGAGTCAAATTGAAGCTACTCCTAGTCATTCATTGCAAGAAAGGGTAAGTGGGCAAGACCCACCCATTACATTTCACTTACATTACAACTTGCTGGACCTACAAGGCAATGTGTGATCCCTGCAGTGATAATATTCAAGAACGCAGGTCCTCAGTCTGGATGTGCTAAGACATGCAGCATATATTCAGCCCCTAACCCAGTTATCCCTTAAAAGAGCCTTGACAATTTCCCTGAAGCTCAGGCTTTATGAGGCAATGCCGCATTTGGCCAGTAGATAGCACTCAAGATATTTCAATAACTGCAGAGAAGGCATCTTGGTGTGATCTTTACTCTGTCAGAGAAACACTGGCCAAGTTCACTAGTTTAGATCAGTGGAGGGATGAAATAGATGTCTCCAAATTCTGAGAAGCTGGGATTTTTATTTGTTTATTTATTTATTTTACCAAACCCTAGCAGCCTTCTCATGTAAATTTGTAGTTTATCAGGGAAGGAAAATGAGCCCTCCTGTTTCCTTCCACAATTCCTATTTGAAGGCAAGGAAAGGACTACTCATCTGACACAACTGAAATAAAACCTGGAACCAATACTGACATGGTATTGGTGAGGTCCAGAGACACCACAGAGTGGAACATGCCAGCTGCCTTTCACACAAAAACACCACACACTGCTCTGTGTAATACTCATCCACACTGCTGAGGAGCACAGTCCAAAAGCCACATGTATGTCAGGATGCAATGTTCAACTGAGAACCTGGTTGAGAACTAAACAGGAGTTAGGGTGGTTTGAAGCTGGTGGACAGTGCTTTGGAGTGGTTAAACCTATGGGTGTGTGTAGCTGTTGCTGTGTTTTGATAAATGATGGCCTTCCTGGTGTATAAGGTGCAACTTATGTTCCTTTAAGGTAGGAAGGAGTGAAGCAAGTGGTGATTTTGAACCATCCTGGGATTTCGAACCATCTTCTGCATGTCACGACCTCAGTTCATCTGATACAGCAAGTATTGGTCTGTGTTAAATAAGGTGATGGATACTACGATGCAGACACAGAACGCTGGAGTGTGAGGAGTTAGGAGATGAGAGTCATTCAAATATCTATTAAAGAGAAATTGGAGGTAACTGAGTGAGGAGAGAGCATGTCAAGGGCAAAAGGCTTCTGAAAATGAATCAGTGAAAAAAACGAAAGGAACAACTTCAAATTCCTCCTGCAGAAAATTGGTATTCAGGCTCTTTAAAAAAAAGTCAGCTCCTCAGAGGACAAGTTTTTATTCCCTGCTCTGGAGGGTCCGGCTTCAAGCTTTAGCAGCTGCTGCCCCCAGCCCACCTGAATGGATTTAAATCCTCAGGATGACTGACCCAGGATCCTGTTCAAAAATTTCTTTATTTAGCCTCAAATTGCCTGAGTTGACTTTCAGCCTCTGAATTTCCTACACATGAGAGCCATCAAATGCCTTTCTGGTGTAGTGCTTGACTTATTTGAGTTGTGTCTGGGCACTTGCACCGAGGGAGAAGTGAGAGGGCCATTCCATTCTCTTTTCACCCCAGATCTCTTCTAGGAACGCTAAGCATTCTTAGATTGTAAAACTTCCATCCGATTAGCTAACATAGTGTTCTTAAATGTGCACATTCTTACACATTGTGTATCAGAGGGAGCTAGCACTCTCCAGTTCTATCCCACCCCACAGTAAGCCTAGTAAAGCCAAAAGAGTCACTGACTCTGGGATTTAGTCTTCTTCTGCCATTGTCCGGCTGTATGACCTGGGGAACATCACTTACCTGATCTGGGCCTCAGTTTTTTCACCTGGACACTGAGGGGGTAGGCAAGATGTTCCAGTTCTGACTATCTATGACTCTGTTCTTCTGCCTTGCATGCAACTGGTGTACAAAAACAGACCTGGAGACAGGAAAGTATCTATCAGACTGTCAAACTTCAGAGGGAAGGTAGGAGAGGGTCAGGGTAAAGGGGAGAGATCAATCAAAGGACTTTGTATGCATGCATATAAGCCTAACCAGTGGTCAAGACAGGGAGATGGGGGCATGCGTGGGGAGGGGATTGGGATGGGAATGGGGGGATGAGGACAAATATGTGATATCTTAATCAATAAAGAAAATAAAAAAATAATAAAGCAGGCTCAGTGATTTCCTAGTAATAACACTTATCAAATGTCATGTATAAGTAGAAAAAGTGATCAGTCAGTCAAACCTGGGAGTACATGGTAAGACAGTGGCAGGTTTATCCAGTCCATCCGACGTGGGTGGCAGAGATGTAGCCTGAGCACACAGAGAGGTGCCCTCTCCTGCCTTCCAATCTCGAATGATGTTCTCTCCACCCAGTCACCCTCTCGTCACAGGACTCCCTGAGAACCCTGGGCTGCCTCTTTCCCTCCCTCTAGCTTCTCCCCTTGGCTGTTGACAGTGGCATCAGCCACCAGCACACTCAGGTAGCACCTTCTGGCATCCACGTGAAAAGATGGTGAAGAGAGAGTGCTGTGGCCACCCAAGGCTGAGAAGAAACAAAATCACTACAGCGGAATCGTTTGATTTGTCTTTGAGCTTGGAACCACGGATGAGTTTATGTGATAAAATGTACACCTATAAAGAAAATAGCCAGTTCTCTCCTTTCTGCTTCTTGTTTATATGAAAGGCCATTTTCACCGCAAAAACCACCTTTGCAAAATTAAAAGGCAGAGATCTGATTTTCTAGTTGCCTCTAAGTGAGAAAGTGATGATGTTTTTATTATTTTCTAATAATATTCTATTAGAAGTTCAGGGGCTACAATTCTATAAGAGAAGGGGGGGGTGAGGAGAGAGGAGGAAGAGAGGGAAGGAAGAGAGGGAGAAAAAGGAGGAAAGGAAGGAAGGAAAAAAATAAGTTTCTGGGAGAGCAATATTTCTCAACCATTGCTGTGTAGTGGAATCTCCTGGGTGAAAATACCCATGCTCAAGTTCCCTTTTAGAGATGTTAAAGTCCCAATGATTCTATATACAATCAGGGTTGAGACCGATGTTATCCAGCTTCATGTTTTATTAGATGGTGACCTGAGAATATTCAATTAGTCAACAAGTATGACAACTTAAGAGAATTTTAGAGGTTAAGAATTGCTAGCAAGAAGCCCACCCGCTTCTCATTATAGAGGTCTAAAAAGACCTAATCCCCCTGGAATTCCCTGTCTCGTTGGGGTAAGCAGTGGCATGGCCAGGAGTCCCAAATCCCACTTCTCTGAAGCTGCACAGTAGCCCGGTGCCATGTAAGTCTCCTTATCTCTCAAGCTTCTAAAATTATGACCAGATCAATGCTTCAAGCTCAGTCCCATCAAACCTCTTTTCCTGATAATAAGATAGACTCCGGGGCTTTTAGCATCCATAGATCATCCCCACAACT
Source organism: Pipistrellus kuhlii (assembly GCF_014108245.1). NCBI lineage: Eukaryota > Metazoa > Chordata > Mammalia > Chiroptera > Vespertilionidae > Pipistrellus > Pipistrellus kuhlii. The sequence goes on from NW_023425573.1 coordinate 64,526,682, forward strand.
CTTATTAGGGAAGGGCTCATTCATTCACTGCATCAAAACTTTTATAACTGCTGGCCAGTTGAACAATTCCTGAGGTAGAGTGAGTCATTGGAAAGAGCGCTGCACTGAGAAACCAAAGGCCTTGAATCAAGTTTCAGATTTAGCCCACACACACCTCTCCCGTTGACCTGAAGCAAGTCACGGAGCCTTTATAGCTCCCGGGCCCTTAAGTACAAAGCGAGAGATTGGTTACTGTCTAATATCCTCTGCGGCTCTGAAATTTCATGTTCTGATCCACATTCTGGTCGGGCGTGCTGAACAGTTAAGGGCGAGGAAAGTAATACAGGGAAGCACAGGGAAAAAAGCGAATGGTCCAGTTAAGACATTGACAGACGTTGAGAGAGTCTATGAGTCTATGGCAAAGAGCAGGAGTCTGAGGCTAAGCAGAGGAGGAACAGAGCTGGTGCGTCCTTTGCATAGAGTCCTAGAGCCCCTCACGGGGGCTTTGCAAGGGCTTAGGAGGGATACTTGGCCCTGGATTGCCAGGCAGCTCTACTTCAAACCTGACCCTTTTTGCTCTCAAAACATTGACAATATTTCTATGTGTTGCCTTATTTAAGTACTACAATGAGATCCTATGGCATGAAATTTGGTAGGTTCCCTTTCTGCTACTTGTCTGTATAAAAGACCATTTTCACTCGCCTCCCACTGCAAAAACCACCTTTGCAAAATTAAAAGGCAAAACTCTGATTTTCTGATTGTTAATTGCCTTTAAGTGAGAAAGTGATGATGCTATCTTTTTATTATTATTTTATAATTTTTTATTTTTTGAAACTTTCATTTTTTGATAGATAGTATTACAAGATGTCCCCCATCTTCCCCTTTTGCCCTCTCCACCCATCCCAGGCCTTCACCACACTACTGTCTGGGTCCATGGGCGATGCATATATGCATAACCAGTTCTAATGGTTAAAAAAATCTAATATTTCAGGAATGATTTAAAATATCCCAATTCGCTGTTCCTATATAATAGTTTTTGCACCCACGTCTCTCTCCATTCCTTTCTTTCCAACTATCATGACTGTCTCCTCATGCAGCCTCCTCCTCAATACCATCCTTCAGATACCACTGCATATTTCTTTGTGCCACTTGCTGTATGACTTTTCCACTCCAAAAAAGGTTTAGGTCTCCTTATTTCCTGCCTATCAAGTTAACATGTTTAGCTTGACAATCCCAGATTTCTGCATGCTAGCCCATAACCTACCTTTCTTCTCACTTTTTTCTTATCACATTTTCTCCAGCCAGTTTGGTCCGCTTAGTGTCCACCTCTCAATTATGTCATACAAGGTCCCTCCCCTGTGTCTTTGCTTATGTTGTTCCTCCCACCTGCAGTAGCTTTCTCCATTTCCCCTCACATGTCTGCTGTATATTTCCTGCTTCAATCTATGCTTCCCCCTGCTTCCTTTCTCTTTCCCTTCTTCCCTTCCTTTCATGTTCCCATAATATCAACACCAAAATTTAGGGAATACAATAAATTATCTGTAGTCACCTTATAAATAAACACAGTATTACCAGACTTGAGTTGATGGCATCCTTGGTTCTTCTCTTTGAACAGGCAAGCTCTCTTGTGTCCCTTAGCTTTTAGCTTGAAATTCAGCATCCTTCAGTACATTCCTTTGTGAGCACACTTAGTATTACTAATATATGCATCCAAGTTTAGGTTCCACTTTAAAATTTATGTGTAAGCTTCCCCAAAGTTCAGAAAATGGTCTAAGAAATATGAATTTTAAAAACACACATACACAGTGAAGTGTTCCAGTCATTCTATAGCTTATTTATTTCAATGGTGTGAGTCATACACTTCTCATTCAGAGTTGGTGATAACAGAATTGAAGCCTGTTACATCAAGAAGGACCATACCCTTTGGTCTCATAGATGAGCCAGCTGAGGCTCAGGTGTAGAGGACATTGAGCCCAAATGAAGTATTGCGCTTTGCAAAGCCATTTGCCCTGCTTCCTCTTCAAAACGGGATCCTCTCAGTCTTCCAAACCCTTCCACATCAAGTCCTCTGTTTCCCAAAGATTGTCTGTAAATAAAATACAGCCCTCTCCAGGGACCTGAAATGGGACAAGAAGATCAACCTCTAGTGAGCTCTCCCAATTTTTGAAATTATTTTATTTGTGCTTCTAGGATATAACAACTTTCTGGAAGTGGGATCTAAACATTGGTAAAGAGATAATTTTTGTGCAGGTGAGGAGAAGGATAGGAGGTGTAAAAGATGTAGATATGCAAATAGTGATTTTGTTCGTGTTTAAGAGTCTATGGCAAAGAACAGGAGTCTGAGGCTAAGCAGAGGAGGAACAGAGCTGGTGTGTCCTTTGCATAGAGTCCTAGAGCCCCTCACGGGGGCTTTGCAAGGGCTTAGGAGGGATACTTGGCCCTGGATTGCCAGGCAGCTCTACTTCAAACCTGACCCTTGCCTACTTACAAAGTCCTCTCTCATTTCTATGTTGGGGTGAGTAATAGTAAAAGGAAGAGAAGGCAGCTTTCTTTTTCCCCCTGAAATTCCAACCCAAAACTTCACTTTTTGTTGTGTCTTATTTTTTAAAGGCCGAAAACCAATCGCAATTCCACTCACTCCCTTTCCTAGACATGCTTTTCTCCTGTGAAAGCTTTGTGACTCTGGATGTAGAAATAGCTTTGCTTTGCTTATTCTATCCAAGCAGCTGCCTGGGGACTCCTGGCCCTTGGAGAAGTGACTCCCTCTCCGGACCTTGGCTTTCCCATCTGTCCAATAACGGGGCTGGTGGGTGGTGTCTACATCCTCGCCCACCGCGAACCTGTGGGAGTCTGCGAGCCGCACTGCCTTCTCACTTTCCCACTCGAGTGTCCGGCACAGAGACAGTTAAAGGTTAAGGATCTCTTCAGAGGAGAGTTATTAACAAGGGGACAGGCTCGCCAGCAGCAGGTTTGCAGCCTCAACACTCCCCTCTCCCAGACTCCCCGCCCCTCCACAGAGGGAGGTGCACCGGGGTCTCCTCTCGTCTCCTCCTCCAGCGCAGCTCCGTGGGTCTCGGGGACACCCAGCTGTCTCTACAATCCCTTGACCCCAGTGAGCCAGGACGCCACACCTGGCTCCAGTCCCGCCGCTACCCCACCTCCAGGTCCCTCCTGGCTCCACTTCCACTTCCCACATCCTTCCAGCCGCCACAACCACTTCGCACGCTCGCTCGGCTCTCCCAGCCGCGGCTGTCTAGGGGCGGGCGCTCTCGGGTGTCCCATCTCCCAGCCCCGTCTCCCAGCCCCAGCCTCTCCAGTTCGCAGCCCCCCACCTCTTCCCGCACCTAGGACTCAGCCTTCGCCCTCCCACCCTCCTCCTCCCCCCAGAACTCCGCAGGTGCCCTCCCGGAGGCTCTGTCCCGCATCCACGCCCGGAGACGTCCCGCGCTCACCTCCCGGCAGAGGCGAGCGGGTCAGCAGCGGGGCGCCAGCCGCCAGCCCGGCCCTCCGCTGGGCGCGGGCGGAGGAGGCACCGAGCCCGCCGGACCCGCACCTGCCGGACCCGCTCTGCTCGGACCCGCACCGGCACCAGCATCGGCACCCGCACGGGGAGACCGGATCCCTGAGCAGCCTCAGGCGGGAACCGGCACCCAGGCGCCCGGAACGCCGCCTCCAGCCCGCGGACGCCTCGGGGGCTCGCCCAGACCCGGACCCCCTGGAAGGAGGGGCGCGCGGGCCGCCTGGAGCGCCGCCCCCCTCCGCCCGCCCCCCGGCCCGCCCGCGGGGCGCTGCTGCGCTCGGACCCGGGCGGGGAGCGCGCGGGGCCCGGCGCCTCAGTCTGGTCCCCGAAGTGGAGATGCGCCAGCGGGCGGCCCGGGCGCGCAGCTCCTGAGAGCCCAGCCGGCACCATGCGCCTGCGGCCGCTGCCCCTCGTCGTGGTCCCCGGCCTGCTGCAGCTGGTGAGCCGCCCCGGAGGGACGCGTTTCGGCGGGAAAGCCGGGAAAGCCGCCCCGGGGAAGCGGAGCCTTGGGCACCTCGGACCCGGGCTGGGAGGGCGCTCAGGGGAGGGAGTCGGGTGCCTGCGGGAGTTGGAGGGGAGGGTCGGGGTTGCAGCAGAGGGGGCGCGGCAGGTGAGGGGCGCCGCGGGGGCAGGGGCTCGGAGGGGGGCCAAGTGTTAGGAAAGTGGCCGGGAAGAGGGCGCGAGAGGAGCGAGAGGCTTATGGAGAAGCGGCTCCGAGGGGCTGGGAGTGGAGGGACGGGGTGAGGATGGGCTGGGGGTAGAGGAAAGGGGTGAGGATGAGCTGGAGAACCTGCTTCCAGCCCAGAGTGAGGGGCTTGGCGGCTTTTCTGTTTCACGTGGTGTTTGCCCGGATGCCCGCAGACACTTCTCCCAAACCGCTGCCTCTGCATCCCCCTTCGCACGGCCGGTGAGCGACACCTTTCTGGGGGGAAACTCGGCTAAAAGACAGATTCGGGTAGGGGCAGACTGGGTTTCTTCATCAGGTGCCGGTGCTGGAGGGGACGCGGGATGTAACTTGCACACCCAACTCCGCGCAGAGCCCTCTGGCATCCCTATGTATGTATGTGTGTCCCCAAGACATTTCCTGCTGAGACCGGGCGGCCCGGGCCCAGGAAGGGAATTAGAAGGTGGGTCAGGGGTCTCCAGCGAGGCTAAGGCGACTGTGGGCATTGCATCTCATTGCTCCTTGCTATGCCCCCCTCCCTCCTGGGCGTCCTGCTTCCTCCTTCTGAAATATACCCCTGTGCTGTGTGTATTGCTAGTTAATTACACTTAAGGGAGATCCCCAAATAAGACCCTCAGGAAGACAACTTTTAAAGTGAAATTGCAGAAGGGGACTACTTGGCTGGGTCTGCGTCTGTGCTGGATCCCTCCTGCTTTCCTGGCCCTGGTCTTGACAGGGTGCTGTTAGAGGGTTTTCTCCAGATGCCTGGTTTCTCTGGCACTGATACCGAAGACAGGCTGCTCCAGGCTGTGAAAGCAAGGTGAAAGAACCTTAGAGAATGAAGATCCCTCCCTTCCTCCCTCCCTCCTTCCTTCCCTCCTTCCTTCTTTCCTTCCTTCCTTCCTTCCTTCCTTCCTTCCTTCCTTCCTTCCTTCCTTCCTTCCTTCCTTCGTCCCTTCCTTCCTCCCTCCCTTTCTTCCCTCTCCTTCCTTCCTTCTCCTCTATCTCCTTCTATTATTTCCCTTTACCGGGAAAGATCAACTAACTTAGGAAAGTTTCTTTATGAAATGTATGCTATTGTAGAGGCAGAGATACTTGGCAAGTTTTGAGGCTGGAAGAGACTCCAAAAGGTCTTAGAAAGGCAGAGGTGCTGCAAGGAAGGGCCGGTCCACTCTTGTTACACCGGAGTTAGCTCCACCTGCTCAGCGTTAACTAAGGAAGTCTTCAGTGGCATCAAGAAGAAATGCTGCGATGCTCCAGCGTGTCCCTGAATGAACCGGCACATACGGTCTATAGGCAACACTGCATGTTAAAATAAATGTTACATTTCAGCCAGGCCTTATGCAAGCAACATATATGTCACGTTAGTCTTTAGTGTCCCCTGCTTTTTAAAATGTTTACTCTGGAGTCCAATAAAAGGCGATGTACTAGAGCAGTGTCTGTATGGTATACGTAAATAAAATTCTAAAAGCCTGGGGAGAGCAGGTACTTAGATAGGGTCTTCAGAATATCTTCAGGAATAGCTTAGCTCATTCATTTAATTTTGCATTTGGTAGCCATGAACTGTGTTAGACTCTTCAAGACAAGAAGATCTATTTCAGCGTGTGTTAGGAAAAAGTTCACCTATCCGATACCGTATTGCAAAATATTAGATTTTTTTCCCACACGTCCATAGTCCATAAGGAATAGGAACTACATCTTGAAGGTATTGCATTCCCTCCTTAGGAGCTGGACTCTACTATTGCAGCATGGACTGATTGATTAGTTTTTAAGGAAGCTTATGTCAAATTCTAATCCATTTTGGATTGTGCTCGGGTTGTAATGTTTTTGCTCTGGGAGCACTTTATCATGGTAAGCTGCAGCTGTGTGATAAGCACACATGACTTACATGGCTGTCCTTCTGGACAATAAAGGGCTGTTTACATTGCCCACTTTCTTAGAGCTGTTTCCAGCCTTACAACATCAGGGCCTGGGATCTGAAAGGAAAACGGAGGTGCTGGGCAGGGTAGGTCTGCATTCACACATCCTAGTCCCGCCATGGGCCCCACCCCAGCAAGATTCAAAAAGGACAAGTCATACTTTGGTCCTTCCGATGGCTTATAGTTTTGGTCCTTCCGATGCCTTATAGTGCCCTATTCAGCTGATATTGAACTTCTTTGCTAAGTTCCAACAGCAATAAATGTGTTCATGATTTTAAAACTAGGTTTTTCAATTTTCTAAGATGCCCTTAGTAGATCTGTCCTTGTAGGGAAAGAAGAGCAGGGGTGAGACGGGGTTATGGTTGGAATTGGGTTTTACTTTTCTATCCCCACTGCCAGCCTGAAGAATGTACTTTTTAAAGATGCTAAATATTTTTATTGAGTAGTGGATTCATTTGGGGATGTTGAAATTTAATTTTAAGAAAATTGCCTGTTTCATCTGAATGCAGCTTTTTTGGGAGTTGGACCCACATAAGCTACTTACCCCATAACACTGTTACAAATACTATAATATTTTTACTTATTTTTGTGATATTTCAAATTTTTGAGAAGACAATAAACTGAATTGATAAATATTCCAGGTAGTCTATGACACATGTGTGTATGTTACCTGTTTGCCAGATTTTCCTGGCCTGTATCTAGTGTTTTACTAGAGAGGTTGCTCTACTTAATTAATAGGATTTCTAGGCACCTGCAAAATTTAAATATCAATCCTGAATGTATTATTTTCTTAGAAATTTTTATTCAGCAACATATCTGTATAAAAAGATTAACAATGCATTTTTTCTTTTCTGCCATATAGTGAAGAGAATATTATCATTTGAAATTAATATAATAATAAATTGAATGTTATTTCATGACATAGTCCAGAGTAGACTTCTCCAATGACAACTTTTTACAGATTTGCATAATTTATAACTCATAGTAAGTGTGGTTTTTACCTTTAAGTAAAATGCGGATTATGAAAAGATTAAATTTAAATGGATGATTAGGTTGACTTTAAGATAAAATCTAGCTACAATTTTTAAAATAAGTTCGTTATACATTTCTACTTATTTTTCTATGATATAATTATGAGTTTATAAAGTAAAATAGAAATTAAAAGTAATGCGAGTTAGATAATTTTGAGAAGCCTATAAAATCAGAATACTTATCAAGCAGGTGTTAGAATTCTAAGTTGGCTCTCATTACATAGTATCATCCCCCATAAACTTAAGGATATTTTTGCTTACCTTAACAAATTAATAATTTTTATATTTGTTTAGTGTGATATTTATAACATTTATTTATTGACAGTTCTGTACAAGACATGATAGGCAACTCATGACTGTTTTTCATTCAAAAATCACAATTTCTCTTGTACTATTTTGATCAATAAATATCAAATCAGTATTTCCCAGTGTAGGACCAATAGTCATCTGTTGACTAGATGTCTGTTCAAAAGAGAGAAAACATCATTTCATGGTTACAATTTACAGTTGCCTGGGCTTTAAAATTAACTCCTCTTTTGAAGTATCATTATCTCAGGCATTTTTAAAAATGAGAATTAGGGTTAGACATTTAAGTCTTCTATTCCAGCCACTCACCACCTGGGATAAATTGTGTTCCTTTGGACTATTCTGAGATTGTTACCTGGTTCAGTTTTAAATGCCTTCCACACGGGAAACTGACTCCTCATGTGAACTTATTTTATAGCTTAGTTCTGGAGATTTTTCTTAATTATTCTTCATTGTTTATGATTAGTGGTCAAAACGCTAAAGAAGGCAGAAGGCTGTTTTGAAAAAAACCTTTTAGAGGTTTTTACACTGTCAGCTTAAAATGTGTAGCCCTTGCAAATCGAATGGATTAAGATACGTTGATATTATAATGTTACCCACCCTTTACCTCCTTTACCTACTGAAGAGCTAATCAATACATTTTTCATGATTTAGTCATTTGGTAGCAGCAATCAAAGATGAGTGTAAAGGTATCACAGGTTTGTGGTTTTGTAAAAGCTCTAGGACTACCTTACTGTTTACACATTCTGCAGACCTCGGTACCTGAAGCTTTGCTGCGTAAGATTTGAAAAAATAATTACAGCCGCGCAAATGCCTACAGTTAGGGCTGTGTCAGCGTTTCTGTAAAGAATCTCATTTCTATCTTAGCCATAAGCATTATTGCCAGTTAGGAGCTGGCATTTAATATCTTGATTTGAGAGTCAATTACTTTAAAGCTGCTTTAAAAAATTGGTCCAAATGATTTTGAGCACTCATCCATGTGAGGTTACTCTCCAGGTATTATTACAGTACACAGCATGACAATTTAATAAAGTAATTTCTATGTTATTCTTGCGCAGTGGTTATAATGTAAATTGTAATATGTTTAAATTATTTAAAAAAAATTTCTCACTTAACCTTTTTATTGCACCACTGTAAGATTTTGTAACACTATTTCATCATGAATATTTTTAATAGGGCCAAATTTGGATGCCCTAATCAGTGTTTTTATGAGTCTTTATTGTTAAGAACCTATTTGAACTTTTTATTTCTTGTGATATGAACACTGGTGTTGATGACAACTTCATTCTTAGTTCATTACCCTGCTCAATAAAAAGGATCTAAAGCAATTTACAGTATAGATTTCATATTATAGGAAGTATTCTAAGATATTATTGATTGAAATCTTCCATTTTATGGTATTTTTAATATATGAAAATCTAGATTAAAAACCTTCAAATAATTTTTTCATGCTGAACAATTAGTATATAGTAAATAATTCTATTTCCTTAACTACTATTAAAAACAAAAGTTTTGTTATTCAAATCCAAAAGCTGTAGGATATATTTTCCTTTTCCTAGACAGATTATTCAATAAATTAAAATGGTTGTCTTTAAAATTGCCATTCTTGTAAATTGGTCCTTTCTTAGATTTATGGACCTATGGAAACAGAAGTGGGAGTTTTATGAACTTAAACCACAACGGAAATAATGCTGTCTTAGATTTCACATGCTTGCATTTTTCAAGTTTTTCCACACAGTTTATCACATACTGTTCTCCAATAAAACATATTGGAGAGAAGGCCATTTTAAGTGTTTCCAGGTGTGTGCTGAAAAGAAAAATGCATGTAGTGTCAAAAGACCTGGGTTCTTCTCTAGTCCATGTGGGTCAGCAGGTTGGAGCATCCCCATACACCGAAAGGTGGTGGGTTCGATTCCCAGTCAGGGCACATGCCTAGGTTGCATGTTCAATCCCCAGAGGCAACAAATCAATATTTCATTTTCACATTGAGGTATCTTTCTTTCTCTTTCTCCCTATCTCTTTTCCCTCCCTCCTTCTCTTCTCTCCTTTCTTTCTTCTTTCCCTTCTTCTCCTTTCCTCTCTCTCTCTCTCTCAAACCAATAAAAGCATGTCCTTGGGTGAAGATTAAAGAAAGACCTGGGTTCTATTTCTAAATAAATTGCAAATTCAGCCAATGGTTACTGACTGTTTTGACCCAGACCTCCCAATGAGTCTTTATGAGGACTAAGCAGTAAGCAGAATATAACAGGGTCCAGGTTGTAGACATGTAGGTGTGTACACATCTTGGGCAGGTCATGTAACAGCCTTGGACCCTCATCTGTAAAATGAAGTCCTTAGTGGTAAAGTAGATGAAAATTTATTTCTAACTTATTCCTTTTTAAACAGTGTTTCCAGATTTTTATTTTTTTATGAATTACATCTTAAGTTACTGTATAATTTAATGTCTTTTATACAAACATAATTGCTTTAAATATAAATTTTGCATGGAGTTTATATTGTCAACCACATCGGAAATGACAATATATCTTTAGAGGTAGATTTAAAACTGCAAAACTGCTTAAAGTTATCCATGATTGTATAAAAGGAAAATTTAGTGAAGCAAAGCCAAAGGAATTGACACTTACTAGTATTTAACACATAATCAACAAAATCAGTAACATTTTATTAAAATGGTGCATTCAGGACTTTCCTCCCTCTACACAATTTTTAAATTGTAAACTACTAACAATTAGTCATTGTCTTAATTGAAATAAAAAGTAGATTGACTTCTAGTTAAGTTGTAATTATTAAAATAAGGAACGTTACTGTTTAATACTATACCTCAACCAGAAAACTAGTATGTGACCTTTGTATGCCTTAGTGGAATTTATCCTATTTAAATCAGGAATACTTACAAACTAACTCCAAAGCTTTCAGGAGTTCAGAGGCAGGTGGTACAGCATTTTTGAAAGAAAACCAACAAAGAACAGGCATGTGAGACCTCTCAAAGGTAGAGAAAATCATTAATGTTCTTGAGATGAGGAAACAAACCAACTGAAGCAGCCTGACTCCTGGGTGCAGTCCAGCCGTGCTTTAAGCAGAGTAAATGTCTTTAAAAGTCAGCTTTGACTGTGTGATATTGCTGTTTTTGGCCAGATAAAGTGGTTCTAAGGTCATTAAAAACACTCATGTAAATCGCTTCATGCAAGAATATATAAAATTGTGACTTTCAAGCATTGCCATAAATAGTGACCATTTTTAAAAATATATATTTTATTGATTTTTTTTTACAAAGAGGGATAGAGGGTTAGAAATATCGATGAGAGAGAAACATCGATCAGCTGCCTCCTGCACACCCCCTACTGGGGATGTGCCCACAACCAAGGTACATGCCCTTGACCGGAATCCAACCTGGGACCCTTCAGTCTGCAAGCTGATGCTCTATCCACTGAGCCAAACCGGCTAGGGCAATACTAACCATTTTTAAATCTCATCTGTTCTATCCTTAAGTTGCATAGATGTATATTTAGTCAATCAAACCAATAGGTAACTAAAGAAATAGTTTAGATTATTTGAGGAGAGAGACTGCATGTGTAATTTACATGGTTTTTAAAAGCTCATGTGCTTTCCACTCCAGAATTCTTCTTCCACCTTTCTGTGTGTGGCTTAGTCAGTGAAAGCAGTTGCGTATGAAAATCTGCACAGTATTTTGAAAAGATTATGGATACAAGTGAATAAGGACTCCCTATTCCAACCACATAGCATTCTGTAGTAACGGTCATTTCTCTTAATGAAGTTTTGCATTTGGATAATCTAAAAAGAAGACATTTGGCATCGGTGTAAGGAATATGGTCACAGAAATGAAAAGGGAGGTGAACTTTTCAAAGATGTGCACTCCCTAGTCGTGAGTTTACCTGGTGCTCCCCAGTTGATGACTTCCAAATTTGTACCCCAGTTCCTACCCTGCTGTTCTGTCTCCAAGGCCACATCGCCACAGCTTACTGTTCCTTATTACCTGGATGTTTTGTTCCCAAAGCCACACACGTCCTCCTGAACAAGTGCTTCCAACATTCGCAGATTCAGATCTTGAAGTTACCACCTCCTCCTTTTTAATCCCAAGGTCACTCACTGGTCCGGTGTCTCTGTGTCCTGACAAGTGACCTTGAGATAAAACGTTATAGTCACAAGATTCTTTCAAGTGTGTGATCATAGGGTTCATCTTCATATCAGCTCTGAAAGGTAAACAGCAGTTCCTGCATCGATTTTGCAGATGAAGAAACGAAGCATCTGGGTTTCAGACATGGACTGTAGACCACACAAAGGGGACACCTGAGTTGCCCATCCAGTCCAGCCCTCAGGTCAAGACAGCATGCATTTGTAGCAGAAGGTTGTGAGATCGTCATTGACACCCAGAATGGTGGGCTGTGCTGAGGTAGGAACCTCAGCTAATTCATTTTAAAAATGTTTTAAACAAGTTTGTCCTAAAATCAAACAAGTCAAACAGAACAAACGGATTCTGGGATTGTGCTCCTCAATTAAGAGTTCTATCGAGTTTGAAGCCCAGTGCTCCAGCTTCTTTGTAGTTTGAAGGGTAAATTGATGGCAAGTAATGTGGTTCCACCTAGGATCAGCAAAGGATTTGAGAGTTCCCCTGATTTCTCAAGATCTCACCCTCTACCACTTCAGATTAAAATCATGGCCCTGGCTGGACATGGACAAAAAGAGAGAGAAGGGCCCTAATTTCTAAAAAGGGCCATGTAATTCTTATTTTCTAATGGGCAGGTGGGGACTATCTGGTAGGGGAAGGCCATCTATTACTGAAGACACTTACACATGTGCAAGCCTTGTGTGAGCATCCATGTCCAGTTTTGCTTTACCAGCAGCATACTTGTTCTTGCTCTCACACTCCCTCGCTTTTACGTTTTATGAAAATATAGATCTTACTGTAAAGGTAGTATATGATAGTGGATGCTACTGGCCCTTTATTCAAATCCTTTATGGATCTCTTTTTAGCATTTCTGTGCCCCCTTTGGGTTTTTATTTTACCACTAGAGGCCCGATGCAAGAAGATTCATGCAAGAATAGGCCTTCCTTCCTCTGGCTGCCAGCACAGCCTTCGCTCCTGCCTGGAGCCACCTTTCCACCTTAGCTCCTGCCAGAACTGCCTTCCGCCTTCCATCATGTCACATCAATAAGGGAACCTCCTTATTGGCTGTGGGCTCCACCATCTTTGTTGTGGAATTACGGTCAATTTGCATATTCCATCTTTATTAGATAGGAATAGGTGCCTGCAACTTTCCTGCAGGTGTTGGATGCACCTCTCCAGAAAGCACTCAGAGCCAGCTTATTGCTTCCTTCCCTCCAGGGTGGTTCCTGACAAGTGACTGATGGACTCCAGGATGAGAAAAGCCCTACTCCTTTACTCCCAGATTTAACTAATACTCTGGAGTGTCCCCATGGGAGGAGGCTGACTCTACCCTCAGGGACTTGGCCTGACATCACACACTTCCATGGAAGCTTCCCATTCTCCCACCCTTTAGCAGGCTTCTCGGGAGCAGCTCATTTTAAATCATTTGCACTCAAACACCAGTCAGGGTAGGTGTCTACTTCTGGTGAACCCAAAAAAGATTTTTTGTTTATTATTTTTAAATATTCAGAAATGTTTATAATAGCCATTCTCACCCCTGCCTGCTCACAATAAGAGGTATTCACTGTTAATAGTTTAATCATGTGTACCCTTCCAGAAATTATGGCTATGTATGCTTTTATCATCATTCTTATATCAGTACAACATAATGTTCTATAATATAGTAATGTAATATATTGTGGCCATTTTAATATAATGTAGAATAATTTATATCTTTGGGAAGACTTACTATTTCATGGCATTAATGAGCCATAATCATTTAATCAGCCCCTTATTAATTTTTTTGTTTTGAAGTATTTTTAAAAAATTAATCTATAAAATAAATTCATAGGATTGAAAAAGCTAATTCAGTGCTGGGAATATGCAATATTAATTTGGATAAATATAAAATTTCTCTTAAATGACTACTGAAATGTATTAATAGTACCACTTACAGTGTATATGCATACCTATATCTTTATCCAGATAGTATATTTAAAAAAAAAATTGCCAATTTGTTAGAGGAAAACACCTCATTATTTACAAAATTCCTATAAAGCCCAGCTGAAGTGGCTCAGTTGTTGAGCGTAGTCCAGTGCACTGAAAGGCAGCAGATTTGATTCCCAGACAGGGCACATACCTGATTGCATGTTTGACCCCCAGTCAGGGAGCATACTGAAGGCTACTGATACATGTTTCTCTCTCACATCCAGGTTTTCTTTCTCTCCCACTTCCTCTCCCTTTTCTTATTCCTTTCCATCTTTTTCCCCTTCTCTTCTTTGGGTGAGGTTTTAAGAAATGTACTATATATAATTTATTAGGAAGGTGAAGTGTGTTTTCATAATTAATAACAATTTGTTTCTTACTTTATAATTTTTCTTTTTAAATAATTCCCCATTTTTCAATTCATTTTTTCTACAGACTTTAAACTTCTAATTACATTTTGTATTATTCTTGCACAATTGTTTATTTAATTATTCCTGAACACTTTATGTATTATGACATTGTGGATACCATTTCTGTGCCTGACATTTAAAAATTATTTTTTTGTTGGAATATGATGAGAACTATTTATTTTATAACATTTGTTTATTTCAGTTCTATTTCTGAACTGGATTATTAGTTTTAATAATTTTAATTAGATTCCTCTGGGTTTATACATAGACAATCATATTATCCAAAAATAATTTTATATTTGTTCTTTGTATTGAACTTTTATGATTGTTAAATTCGAATTTATTCTCTTTATGTACTGGGTAGATTCTTCAAAATATTATTGACTAGCACTGTGAAAGTGGATATATTTTTTTATAACTCCAATTTTAAACTTTACTAAATATGATATTTATTTTTCATTTCTAATAAATAATCTATCACGTTAAGAATGTACTTTTTCTATATTAGAATAAATTGATATTGATCATAGAAGTTGATTTCAGGTACATTTTTATCATTCCTCAAAATGATGCTATGTTTTTAATGCTATCATGGTTATGTTTATTTATAATAGGTTTCCTGATATTAAGCTGTTTAAAACAACGTTAAACTATGTTTTAATACATTGATAAATGTGTTTTTATGTTTAGTATTTTATATAGTAACACTGATTCTATATTCATAAGTAAAATTTAGCAAAGTGAAACATCAGGTTTTGCCTTGGGATTATTCTAGGGTCACAATTAGAAAAAAAATCTGTGTTGTTTTTTCCCCCTCAGTTTTGGGAGAAGTTAATATAATTAAGAATTGTTTTTCCCTTGGAAGTTTGTTGGGAGTCATTTTAATTTATTTGAGTCATTTTCTTTTAGGCAAGCAGATCTTTAAAAAAAATTTTATTTCCTTCATGGTTACTTATGCATTCAGACATTTTTCTTCAACCTTTAAGAAACTCCTTTTATTAATTTTAAAAGAAAATTATGCATTATTTGTGCATCTTCCAATTTATTTAGCATACATTTGTATGTACTATTACCTTGATTTTTTTTTAAATTACCCCATTCCTGTGAATTAAATTCCCCATATTTTTTGCCTAAGTTTGTATTAATTGTTTTGGGACAATAGTAGCTAGGAGACTGCCTTTATTCTCTCTACAGGTCTAGCAGTGTAAATAGAAGCTTTCAGCTGCAGGTTCCATAGGTAACAAAGTGGTCCAATGTGAAAGAAGCCTATGTCCTCTTTCTGCTCAATGGTGGGCCTTGCAGCATCCTGGTAGCTGCCCTAGTAAGTGCCTGTGGGCAAGCACTTCCAGCTCCTCTTGTGCCACGCTTGGGGTTGGGAAGAGGGTACTCTGCGGTGGGGTAAACCTTGGCTTACTGGGCTTAGGTGCCTTTGTTTGGTTACAGACTGCTCAGCACACTTGGTTTTTCCATCATCTGATTCACTCTTCTTTATATCTTCTAGAGGTTCTCAAATTGTGTTTATTCTTGGCATTCATTCTGGTTTTCACATGCCTAGTTCATTTCCTTGGAAATTTGGGAAGGAGACAAGGTAAATATGTTCCCTCAGCTTTCTTTATTGCAACTGGAAATTTTTTAGTCATTTCTGGCTCATCTTTATCCTCTACAATATCCATTCAGTCACAGAATCCTATGAAAATTTTCTTCCAAATCCTTCTGTAAACTGTCTCTTCCCTCCAGCTGCTGCCATTTCATCACTACAGCAACCTCCTCACTGGCCGACTTTATTCCAACACGAGCCTTCTAAATTAATTTCATATGTCACAGAATCATCTTTCTTAAATACATTTTATTATGCCACTCTGCTATTAAGAATTGGAGTGTGATTCCTTTTTTTCTTAACACATTGAATCTAAATTTCTCTTTCTGGTTTTTTAGCTTTGAATCTCTCATCCACTATTCATCACATACTCTTAACTGCAGTCAGGTCTTTATTCTTAATACTCCACAAATACTTCAGAGGACATGGGAAGCATAGGTCTTGATGTCAGACTGACTTGGTGCTTTTATCTCAAGCATCTTGATGAACCCAATAAATCTCAATTTCAGTTTTTTTCTTCAGAAAATAATGGTAATGGTAGCTATCTCTTATGATGTCTATATGTAAAAATGTAAAATGCCTAGTACCTAGCATTAGCTTAATAAAGGTCAGTTTTTATTTTCACCTGCAACTGCTTAAGTTCTTTGTGTGCAAGCAACAGAAACTGACTCTGATGAACTTAAGGAAGAAATTTATGAAAGTAGGGCAGCTTACAGAAATTTTCAAGAACCAGGCATTTCTAGAGCACAATCAAGAGTCTAGGTGTCAAGAAAATATCAGTTAGCCAAGATGATGAAAATGATGAATAAATACCAAACTGTTAGATTTGTTGTTGTATTTATTTATTTAAAATATATTTTATTGATTTTTTAGAGAGGAAGGGAGAGATATAGAAAGTTAGAAACATCGATGAGAGAGAAACATCGATTAGCTGCCTCCTATACATCCCCCCGCTGGGGATGCGCCCGCAACCAAGGTACATGCCCTTGACCGGAATCGAACCTGGGATCTTTCAGTCTACAGGCTGACACTCTATCCTCTGAGCTAAACTGGTTTTGGCTGTTGTTGTTGTTTTTAAATTTAGGCCTTGATTTGCTTCATTTAAGATGTCATATTCTGGTTCAGAAAGCCTGGTTGGCTTGGGTCATATGTCTTGACTTGAAAAGTTGATGAACAGTTTTACATGTCTTTAGAAATCAATTGTATGTTCCAATTACAGAAATGTTTATCAAAGCTCTCACTAAAGGAAGACCTCTGTTAGAAAAAGAGACCCAAACACCTACAGAGAATACCAGTTCTAGGTGGTTAGGTTACTAATCAGCACGGACTTTCCCTCATAGACAACCAAAGATCATCAGATACTTAAGAGAACTCATCATCAAACAAGATGGACAAAGAGTCACTAACAGAACCTACCCTGGAGGGAATAAGTAATACAAGGGACATATTTTAATTTTAAAGATTCTTAATTAATATTCTCAGGGACAAGAAGATATTGCATCCTGAAAAGATGAGCAGGCTGTATCCTGAAGAAAAAACAACAGGGTGACGAAAAAGAATTCTTAGAAATGAAATATATGACTGACAAAATTTAAAGGTCAGGGAGAAGAGGAAAAGGATACGGCTAAAGCCCTTTCTGATGAATTGTAAGGTGAAGTCAGGACACAACAGAGCCAAAAGACCAAAATGGGAAGTCTGAGAGAACAGTGAAGAGACACAGAGGATTGGTCTAGAAAATCCAGAGAGGAGCCCAGAAACAGATGACAGGCTATGAGGGGAGGAAAGGTAATCAAAGAAACAGAGTTGAATAGGCTGATTAACAAACAAACAAAATTCTGGTGAAATTTCTGAACGCAAAAGAGAAACATAGATGATACTAAGAGCTTTCAGAGAAACAAAATAGGTAACTGACAAAATAAATGCACAATTCATTCAGCACACTGGATAGTAGAAGCAATGGAGTGATGTCTTCAAGGTTTTGAGGGGAAAGGATTATTAAACTGACAAATTATCAAGTTATCAATCAAGTATGAAGGGAGATGAAGGAGGAAAAAGAGGAAGAGAAAATCAGAAAATTGGAAATGGCATTTGGTGCATTTAAGGATCCCAGGAGAGTTACCACTCCCTCCATATGGAAAAATCAGGGGTGGGTGGGAAGAGATCTATTGAAGAATTTGTATGCATAAATGCATAACCCAATGGACACAGTAGAGTGGTGAAAGCCTGGGGTGGGAGGCTAAGGGGAGGGAGAGGGGGTGCAGGCTAGATGGGGCCAGTGCAGGGGTGGGGAAACAGGACATGTAAAGTTTTCAACAATAAAGATTAAAAATAAAAATTCACAGGGAGGTACTTTCACAAAGCAAGAAAGAATAGGGGACCAGGGGCTGATGTGGGGCACAGTGATATGTTAGTATGACTCAAAAGAAGTGAAGGAAACTAGAGAAGGATCTCTTAGCCTCTGACCTGGGTAGGTGTGGGGTTTTATTTCCTTTTCTGTGGTGCAGTCTCACAGTGGCTCTAGGGGGAATTCCATTTAAATAATTTCAGTTTTATAAATGCTGTTTATTAGTTTGCTGTGTTTGAAATGCGTTTCTGTATCAAGCATGAATGATTTACATAGAGTTTAAGAATGGAATGTAACTATAATAAATATTAATGACCTACAATAAAATAATATAAAACTTTGGAGATAAAGGGAATACAAAAGGTGAGGATAGTCAAGCATGATAATTTTTTTTTAATCTTTCATAGTAAAACGCTAAGAAGCTATCTGATGTTAATAAATTAAGAAATAGACTTAAAGATTTAAAAGCTACCAAATAATAGAATAATTAAAAATAATACAACAAAAGTTTAGTATGCAAATTTAATCATTTACTATGTTCTTTTATTTCTTCTATTATTCAAATAGATTAGAAAAATAAATTTAAAATAAGCATCTGGGAAAGGCATTTTGATCTTAAAATGTGAATTCATATTTGTGTATATCTTTTTCTGTGGTGTTTTTGGCAAATATTATTTCTATATGAATTTCAAAATAAAGAATCTCTTATAAGCAGGGGGAGCTGCCCGGCAGAGGTAGAAATATGCTCACGAAGTCATGGATTCCCCTCACTAGGAAATGACAAATGTGCTTCTGACGTAGTTTTATGGCTGTATACTGTCTTTAAATTCGAGTTGTGTATATTAAAATTTTTCAGTTTTATATGCCAATTGTGCATCAATAAAGTGGTTAAAGAGTGGGTAAGCATGACCTGTTGGCTCATGCTGTAGGGCAGCGTTTCTCAGCTTGGCACTATTGAATTTGGGGCCAAGTAATTACTTGTGTGGGAGATGGGAGGGGGTAAGGGCAGCAGTGTTCTGTGCATTGTAGGATGTTCAACAGCATCCCTGGCCTCTACCCGCTAGATGCCAGGAGCACGCTCACCCGATTGTGATAACCAAGTATGTCTTCAAACGTTGAGAAATGTCCGCTGGGGAGCAAGCACACCCCAGTTGAGAACCACAGCTGTCTATGATTCTTGGCTGGGAGAACTGAACCAAGTGACCTCCTTGGTCTCTCCTAATTAAATGCTTTTGTCTTTGAACTGTTGGGAAGGGGTCAGCATTTTGCATAGACCTAATTTCTTTCTTAACACTTTTTTTTTTTTTTTTTTCATCTCAGGCCAAGTTTCCTTTGGTTCAGTTCAATTCAACCAGTATGTGAGAGTGCCAAGTCTGTGAGGCACTGTGCCCAGTGCACACATCTCTATTTGACAATGTTTCCTTTCTAAGGTGAATGAATGATGAGAGATTCTCTTGCTCTCCCTCAGCAGTGGAGATTCCCTCACCAATGGATAGTCGCACATTTCGTTTTGCCTTAGGTACCGTGCAGATCTCACCAGTTGTTGGGGCTGGCTCAGAGAGTTTTAGCAATGCCTTCAAATTTCCATATTTTAAGATGCAATAATGAGAGAATACTTTGTGGAACATAGCAAATAAAACAGAAAATAACAATTACAAATAACAGTTGGTTAACAAAAATGTGAGCTAAATCACACTTGATGTGATGTGCATATTTGTTGAAATTAAAAATATAGTGGGTTACATTCTTCAAAGAGTTTATCACAAAACCAGATTATATTTTATATTATGGATAGCAAAACCGGAGAGTCCCACTTTTGAGGGGGAAATTTGATCCAGAGTTTTTCCTCTAAGAATTTTTAAAAAGTAGCTTAAAACTCTTAGGAACTGGAATGCATGTCCTTTTTACTGAAAAATTGGGGCTGTTCAAGTTTAATAAAATGTAAACTATATGTTCCTCTGATTTTATAAATGGGATGAATGACTTTCTTCTACATTGGAATGCAGTTTTGTTGTTTTTTGTTAATCCTCACACAAGGATATTTTTTTCCCCATTGATTTTTAGAGAGAGTAGAAGGGTGGGCGAACAAGGAAGAGAGAGAAATAACAATGTGAGGATGACACATCTATTGATTGCCTCCTGTACATGCCCTGACTGGGACCAGGGATGGAACCTGCAACCAGGTACATGCCCTTGACTGGGATTCCAACCCATGATCCCTCAGTGCTTGGGGCAACTTCTAATTACTAAGCTGGAACTCATTTTTTATTAAGTTTCTCCTTTGTATCTATGAAAGTATACTGAGTGTGGCATCCTCTCCTCCAGAGATAAACATGGTAAAAAAAGAAATGGAATATCTC
Organism: Pipistrellus kuhlii; assembly: GCF_014108245.1. Classification (NCBI taxonomy): domain Eukaryota; kingdom Metazoa; phylum Chordata; class Mammalia; order Chiroptera; family Vespertilionidae; genus Pipistrellus; species Pipistrellus kuhlii. The sequence continues at coordinate 64,546,903 of NW_023425573.1, forward strand.
TTGGTATCAAAATTTAAAATGTATTTTTATGAAATTATAGCTTTGCATAAATAATGACCTTACTTATTGGGATAAAGTGAGAGCTATAGTGGATTGCACCTGGGCTGTCACTTCTGTCCCTTTATATCATGGAAGGAGAGCCTCAGCATAGGCTTCTATAGAACATTCTGCCTTTAGACACACACACACACAGGCCCACAAATAATCTTTACCACATCAAAAGTGGTATCTCTTCATTGGCAGGAGGATGTCTTGTTTCTACCTTGAAAGTTTAGGCCTATGTTATGCCATTGTCTCTCTCTGTACAAATCCCTATACAAGCCAGTATTTGATAGACTCTTAGCTTTCATCAAAGACTAATATGAGAAAATGGCTACAGGAAAACACATTTTGGTAACATATATTTATACTTTCACTCATTTCTGCATTCAACAGTTAAAGGGCTGCTCTAGAAATGGCACTATGCTAAGCTTTTCCTTAAATGTGCTCTTGGGGAACAAAAATGTATTTTTTATATAAAGCAAATACCTTATTTATTTATTTATTTATTTATTTAATATATTTTATTGATTTTTTACAGAGAGAAAGGGAGAAGGATAGAGAATTAGAAACATCAATGAGAGAGAAACATCCATCAACTTCTCCTACACTCCCCCTACTGGGGATGTGCCCACAGCAACCAATGTGCATTCCCTTGACCAGTATCAAACCTGGGACCCTTCAGTCCGCAGGTAGATGCTCTCTCCACTAAGCCAAACCAGTTAGGGTAGCAAATACCTTATTTAAATAATGAGAATTTCAACTCAATGTTTCTTTTTCACTTTCCTACTAGAAAGAGCAAAGCTATTTTAGAGCTCAACTGTGACAAAATCTCATACCTAACCTCAATTTCTCTCCCATTATATAGTTCTTGATCATGTGGGTATTCTTTACACATGGTTCTCTTCTATATGGCTTATATCATGTACCTTGGAGATACTTTTAGAAAGCATGTCATCTTAAATGTCTTCGCTGGATTTTTACCATTGCTACCCTGATGTGCCTGAAATCTGATGGACTCATTTCAATTTCATTTATGTGGGTATGACTTTTCTCTAAAATTTTTCTTCTGAAAATTGAGGTGGTTGGACTCAGTGATTTCCAAGTGCAGGTCCATGGGCTACAGCTATCGTGAGAATATTTCCTATGTTACATCAGTGTGTCTTGGGTAGGTCCAATGCCCAAGCGATGTTGGGACTGGCCAGATTTGGGAAACCCTAGATCAGACAGTCACTCAGATGTCCTTTGGATTTATGAATGGATGATGCTGTCAGTGCACTGGCCTCCAGTGGGTGGAACGTTAAATCCTGTCTCTAGGGAAAGAGCTGCAGTGGCACTGATCACATTGCCAGGGAAAGAGGGAGGAGAATGCCAAAGGTCAGAGGGGTTTTCCCAGCTTTTGCAGACTTCTCTCCAAAGGTATGTTGAGTGCTGCTCTCTGGGCTCCCGCACCCCCAGGGCACTTCATTGCATTAGGAATGTGGGTGCCCATCTTACGAATATTCCACTAAACTCAGTTGAAATCTATGGACACAGAAAATATGGACATCAGTCTCTGCAACACCACAGCCAACCACACAATAGGCATTTAATAAATGCTCAAATGAATGCATGAGTGAACTGGTGGAAGAAATAACACAGTAACACCCTGCGCATCGGTTGTACTTCAAAGCCAGTAGAAAACCACCTATAACTGATGACAAGGAAGAAGTTTGGGTATATTTAACCTAAGCCCTTGGTCTGCTAATTCAGTATCACCGACCTTCTTCCCAGGGTGCCTGAAGCTCCTTTGTTTTGGGTCTCCGGATTTATATAGGAAAAGGACTTCACTTTTCTTAGTATTGACAATATCCTCATAAGTATCCTCTGGGACAAGATTGCTATGCCTAGGTTAAAGCACCGCTCTAAAATAAACAGTTTGACCTGATTCTCTCAAGACTATGTCTGTTTTCTTCTATTAGGACAAGGAAAAGATATTTACCATAGCCAAGGAACTGGTTGTTTGCCCTTTAGAAGTAAATACAGATAGCCACATAGAATTTCACGTTTATTCACAGCCGCTTCATAATGCTTTATGATCTCTTCCTATCATTATTATTGACTCAGGTATTTCTAGTGCAATAAGCTATGCTGTTGTCCTTTTTAACATATTGATCTTTATATAATTACATAAATAAATAATTAATATAGGAAAATGTATTTCTTTTAAAAATATTTTTTATTGATTTCAGAGAGGAAGGGACAGGGAGAGAGAGATAGAAACAATGATGAGAGAGAATCATTGATTAGCTGCCTCCTGCATGCCCCATTCTGGGGACTGAGCTTGAAAACGTGGCATAAACCCTGACTGGGAATTGAACTGTGACAGCCTAATTCAAAGGTCAACCACTGAGCCATGCCAGCCGGGCAGAAAATGTATTTCTAAAGTTTAAAGTAAATTGTTTGAAAGAAACATACCTTAAAAATAATGATTTAGATGTTTAACAATTTTAAATCTATGATCAAGATTTATAATCTTGTTGTAATCCTGAGATTTTAGTACCTTTTTATACTAATATCTTTTAGTTTATATATTTATTTATTTTTTGTAAGGTAATGGGTTTAATTTGATGTTATTTATATCCTAAGGGCACTTTCTTAGTATAGCTTAATTTACTGTCTTTTCAAATTATAATCACCATGTATCAGATTTTTACTTAGTGTGAATCAAGGTGATTATTTCATTATTGAGATTTTTTTAAAACTTCAAAGGCCTGATATAGTTTTAATAACCATCATTTTACCTATCAATAAGGACTGTAACTTTTTAAAAAAATATATTTTATTGATTTTTTACAGAGAGGAGGAGAGAGGGATAGAGAGCTAGAAACGTCGATGAGAGAGAAACATCGACCAGCTGCCTCTTGCACACCCCCTACCGGGGATGTGCCCGCAACCAAGGTACATGCCCTTGACCGGAATCGAACCCGGGACCTTTCAGTCCGCAGACCGACGCTCTACCACTGAGCCAAACTGGTTTCGGCAGGACTGTAACTTTTTTGTAACAGCGAGATATCCCCAACTCTTCCACCTTCTGTATAAAGTAAACGTAACGTAAAGTAAGAGTGCCCCTAAGCAGGTGCGCCCTGACCCAAGGAATTATGCAGAGCTCTGCATGGATGGTTCTTCTCATTAAACTAAACAAACGTATTTTCAGCAGCTCAGAGAGTGGCCCTACTCTCAGTTGAAGGGTATTATCAGTACACATTATGATGTAAGTGGAACGCAGGCCACACGCCCCCTCCTGTGTGATAAAGATGTTCCCTCTTTATATACCGCATCCCCACATGGGCTGGAAGGAAAGGTACTTGACTTCTCATCCAGGAACAACTTTTCTTCTAGATTCTGAACAACAAAAATTTAGCGTATAACAAGCTGAACTTCTTATATGTTATACAACATTTAAATGAGTAGTCAATTTTGTCCAAGTAATTAAGCAACTTTCTTCTGTAATATTTGGGTTTGATGTGTTTGTCTTTGGATTTATATTGGAGATATGTAGAACCAAAGCAGCGCTCTCCAAGTTGTTATGAAGTGAAATGCCTGCAATGGAAGAAGAGCATTTTATTGGGCCAGTAGCGGGCAAAAGCTGTCATCTTTGTCGAGTGTTTTTAATGAGAGATTTGAAGATTTTTTTTATTAAGAATTCTGAGATTGCCCAAATCGGTTTGATTCAGTGGATAGAGAGTCAGCCTGCGGACTGAGGGGTCCTGGGTTTGATTCCAGTCAAGGGCATGTGCATTGGTTGGGGGCACATCCCCAGTGGGGGGTGTGCAGGAGGCAGCTGGTCAATGTATCTCTATCATCGATATTTCTGGCTGGCTCTCTATCTCTCTCCCTTCCTCTCTGTGAAAAATCAATAATATATATATATATATATTAAAAAACCTTTGAAAAAAAGAAAAGAATTCTGAGATGCTTCTGGGTAAAGTATAAATCATGAAAAGCTATGCCAGTATTCGGGTGATATCTGGTTCCTTTGGTGGTGTAACAAAATGGCTGGTGTTCTCCTATGACCTCAAGTTGACCTTGATGATATAAAAGAGAAGTTGGAAGCTCTCGTTTGCTGATAGGTCAGTGATAGGCTAGAGTGCTACAAAAGAAGAGGAAGTCATGAATTTTGTCTTCACGTCTCTCTTCTCCCCTCATACATATTACGTCTGAATCTGCTTCTAACAGAAATGCCATCTAAGTGCTTTCTCTGGGGATTCAGATTGAACTGGCTACTCCCCAGTTCTCTATATACCTGAGTTCTTATCCAGGAAGGAAATCTCTAAGTTTTAGTTGTGCCTGACCCTGGATTTTAACAAGCCTAATCTAGACTTTCCACCTTTGTCACCCTGTGTTCTGAAGAGGGATGATGTTTTGTATGCTTAGCTCTACTCCCATGCCACCCTCTTTGAACACCTCCAAGTACATTAAATGGTGAGCTTCAGATGCCTGGCTTTTAGTTTTCTCCATCTCAGAGCTGCTAGGTTTCTCTTTAGCTGAACCTGCCAACCTTTTTTATCTCTAGATAACACATACATTTGAATGCCTACCATGAAATACATTTTGCTTTACATAATGTACTTCAATCAGTCTCTTTGAAAGTTAAATATTCTCATATCTTCAAGTGGCCAGAAAAACCACTCTCCCAACTTTATTTTAATGAACTCTGGGGATGAAGGAAGATGTGCTTGGGTACCCTAGCCCAAGCCTCCTTTCTCAGCTTCAAATGGCACAGAAACTCTCTTAGATTTTCAACACACTCTCTCAGAATAGCAATCATTTCTGTGCCACAGAACATTCGTTAGCTTCTTGCTGAAAACCAACAGGAGGCACAGCAGATGTGTTAGTAAATCACAGAAATTCCAAAACTACAAAGAAATACAGCTAAATACCATTGAAAGGCTGTGATGCATAAATGTGGCTAGAGTATGCCATGATCCCATGGGGACTTGGCCAAGAAACCGGCGGAGAAGGTCGCCCCATTGCTAGGACAATTGACAGGCAGAGATGACTGGTGAGGTCGAGTCATACAAATCAGACGAAAAATGTTTGGCATAGGGGTTAGCCATAGGGAGCTGGAGAACGTTTTAGAGAATGCTCTGGTGAACGGATTAGTTGAGGGTAGACACAACACAGGCAGGGAAGTCTGGAATAGCCTGGATTGGCTCACATGGAGGGAAAGGTTGGGGTGAATTGTGGCGGAAGGTCAAGCAAGAGGAGAAAAGCTTTGGACTTTTTTGGGTCTCTGAGCTTCCGATAGAGCCAGCTCCAGTCCCTAAAATCCCCTTTGGCTGGATGTGAGCCTGCTGCATTATTACCCAGTTGTAGGCTTGTACGTGTAGAATCTGGTCGAGTCAGGTGGCTGCTCTTGTCCTAGATATTTGCTTGGCAAAAGGAGCGTCGGCCTTTGTCCAGAGCTCGGTTCCTGTAAAGAATTAAAATTCTTCTTCTCCTGCCAGCATTTGAGTTTTGAAATATGGCCCACATCTGCTCTGACTGAGAACTTTGCCAGCCTGTCCTCTCAGTCCTGAGTCTGGCACATTCATCTAAGAAAGGAGCTCTCAACCTTTCGTATGCAGCCACCTGGGAAGATGGCTAAAAATGCACCTACGTGGGCTGCTGTCCAGGGGATGGATATCATGTGTTCTAGGTGGGGCCCAGGAGCCTGCATTTTAAAGAGCACATAAAGGGCTTCTGATGCAGGCTTTAGAAAGACTTTTAAAAAGACTTTTAAAAAGCAGTGACGCTCTCCCTCCTGGGAGCATGCCTGTGCTTTTTCCTCCCTCTCCCCCTCCCTTTCTCCCTTTCCCTCCTCTTCTCCTTCTCTGCCCCAGGCACATTACCATTAGAATCCTCACTTCCATGCTTCAAGGGCCTTCCCTTTACCTTCATCACTTGTTTCCTAAGCCCATTTCTTCTAAAACGTAATTAATAGGTAAAGAAGGAAAGCAAATGGGGAGGGGAGAGAAACACTAGCTTACAGATGCTGGTTCTACTTTGTTTTGTAAAATATTCCTCTAAGAACATTGTGGGTTTTAATGATATACTTAAGGATCTTTTAAAAAAATAGATTTTTAAAGAGAGAAGGAGAGAGAGAAACATCTATGTGAGGGAGCATGACATCTATGGGCTGCCTCCTGCAGGACCCCGACCAGGGATGGAGCCTGTAACCCTGGCAGCACCCTGACTGGGAAGACTTAAGGATCTTGATGGAGGACTCCAAAGGCCGGATCCTTCATGCAGTGGTTGAGTAGTGGTTCCCATATGCTATGTATAACTTGTCAGGATTTCACCATCGGCTACTATGGTAAAATCAGACAGTCCTTCCTGTTTCAAAGAGTCAGGCTGAGTGAACTTCACACCTAAGCAGATATTGAGTATGAGGACAGACTCAGACTATGTTTCAGAGAAAAAGGAAGAATGATTTGTGGATGAGTTTATTATTTCCCTCTAGTAGTTGGGAAGTGGGTAGCTCATTTATTACTGCTGTATCACCTAGATGTATGGGTGTTTGTCCAAGGTAGGGTCAGGTTTCTTCATTTTCCCAGTTTTCTTTGAGAATGAACAAGTTATAGATAAATTTTAACTTTTTGAGTTGGGAAAATAATATCTTAGAAGCCTTTTTCAGAATTATGGTTAATTTAAACACTTTATATAGGAACTAGAGTCCCAGTGCATGAAATTTGTGCACTGGGGCTGGGGGGGAAGGGGTATCCCTCAGCCCAGCCTGCACCCTCTCCAATCTGGGACCTCTCAGGGGATGTCTGACTGTCAGACATCCTCCTCACAATCTGGGACTGCTGGCTCCCAACTGCTCATCTGCCTGCCTGCCTGCCTGCCTGCCTGATTGCCTCCTAACCACTCCCCTGCCAGCCTGATCAATGCATAACTGCTCCCCTGACAGACCGATCACCCCCAACTTCCCTCCCCTGCTGGCCATCTTGTGGTAGCCATCTTTGACCTCATGGGGGCAGCCATCTTGTGTGAGGGCGTGAAGGTTAATTTGCATATTACCTCTTTATTATATAGGATAGTAGCTAATGGGAAGTTCATGGGGAAGGGAGTCCTGGGAAACATAGACTAGTCAAGGCGACACAGTACAAAACCATGCTGCCATGAATCAGCTTCCCAGGGTCTCACCACTCACCTGAGGATAGCTGGAAGAAGCTGCATTGCAGGAAATGCAGAGCTGAAGATCATGGACTTCATGGTAACCCCAGCAATTCAGATCTTCTGTCAAGCAAACCCAGTAAAAAGGCTCTTTTTGTAACTCATCCAAGCATTGAGAACTTGGCCCACCACAGGCACTAAACTCAATACTGAGATACAAGAATTAAAGTGATATAGTCCAAGCAACGGTGGCTTATGAGACATAGGTATGGTCAATAGCATGCAAGTAGAAATTTGCTGAGTGTCACAGGAAACCTTTTGCTTTTTCCATTAAAATAGGATAAATGTGGCTAGACTGCCTTTTGTCCTTTGGCATTTGGTTCTTTTCCACCTTTCCAGCTGGACTATAGATGTGTAGCCAGCGGGGTTGGGTGGTGTGTGTGTGTGTGTGTGTGTGTGTGTGTGTGTGTGCAGCCATCCTGTGAACATGAGGCAGCAGGCATGGGCAGAGCTCCACTTTGAGGACGGCAGAGAGGAATGACAGAAAAGCCTCTGTGCCAGTCCTTGCCTGCCTCAGGGGCTTCTTTTCTTGAATCTCTGCCTCTGTAAGCCACTGTGGTAATTCCACATTTGTTATTTAAAACCACCTACTGTCCTAATTGATACTGGACACTGAAACATTTTGTGAAATCCACCACCCTAATAAAAAGACCCATTATAAAAAATAGTATTAGTCATTATAAATGGAACCCAATGATTTGAATAAATGAAGAAAGGGAAAAGAAAAATATATGTCCTTTAAAATGATGCATAAGAGTCCCATGGAGTTCAGAAGGAGTTACAGGGAGCTTCAACTGACAATCTATGGCTTCCTCAGCACACATGGCCATACGTTGCTTTGTAACTTCAGGTGAAGGTCACAATGTCTGCACTTCCAGCGACACGTCATTCCCTCTGAATGGGAGACCAGGATGAAATGTCTTGGAACCACTTCTGAGTGAACTTTTCAAGGTGTTCTTGGTGAGGTACAATGGATATAAGCAAGTATCTTCTGATGATTTTAGAATTCTCTAGATGTGGTAAAACATTCAGGAAATAGGTCTAGAAGACCACGGTGTTTAATTATGAGTCTTTAAGTTTGAGAGCTGAAATTTGCAGATGCAAGCATTTGGCTTAACAGACTTAGGATGCTTGACAGCGAGGCAAGGCATGTTTCAGCCAGAAGGCCTCAGTGGGTAGTTCACAGGGCTCCATCAGGCAGAGGCAGGAGGCAGGCACAGGAAAAGTACTATGTGGGGAATTGTGGATTGGAGGGAGGAAATAGGACTTGAACATCAAATTCCTGTTAACTAGCTGTGTGGCACTGAGCAAGTCACAATAACACCAAACCTCAGTGTTCTTCCCTGCAAATGAGCCTCTCTGTTCTTTCCTGTAAATGTTATATGAACTTTAAAGTTATACTCAGACTTAAATTCTATGAATATCTAGGAATTTCACAAGGATAGAGGAATATGGTCCTCTGGGTCAGAGCTGATTTTAAGCAGAGGCCTCCTAGGATCCTGGATAGCTTCTCCATAATGTTATTTAATATTATTATAGCTAGATAATATTTAAAATTAGTGGCCAGCTTCTTCAAGAGAGCTCCAGTCTTATTCTATTATCATTATTTTTATGGAGTTCTCTGTTTAAGGGTTATGGCCTCTTTTGTAAATTTTAGTCTGTGGATTTAGGAGATGACAGAAACATCCCTAAAAACTTGAGTGTGTTTAAGCATCTTATAGAAGCACTCTCTCTTCTCTCATCACACAGCTTGGTGAAAGCCGCACTGTAACAGTAGTATTCCTTGGAACACCACTCCTGTTACCCAAACAGGACTTTGGGAGGGAGGTCATTGGTACATGTGCCAGTCAGGATTCAACTAGACAAGCAGACCTCCTGGATTAAATAGATAGATGATAGATAGATAGATAGATAGATAGATATAGGGAAACATATATATGCTACATACATACAGTAGCTCTCCACTTAATGCTGTCCATAGGTTCTTGGAACTGTGGCAAAACAACGTAAAATGAAACCAAATTTTACTAGGGGTTAATTGCAATAACAAGAGTTAGGTTCCTATGGCTTCTCATCAATATTTTGTAAAGTACTCAGCATAACTCCGTTAGGCTGCTAGTTCCCTTTCCCAGGAAGCCTTGTATTGTGGTGAATTTAAACTCACCTTCAGTTTTTTTCTGTTAAAGTCATACTGCTTATAGATGGTCACACTTGCACAAAATTAAAAAGAAGACGGTGGTAAGTCAGTTTGCTTAGTGTGAGTATAGTTATTAAATGAGTGGGTCACATACCTACTGAGTGCTGCCTCATTTGGACATTGATCCAAAATTAAGGCTATAAGTTAATAATGCAGTAAATTACCTTTAACCTATTTAACTGGTTTGGCAGCCTAACTAGTGGCTTTGACTCTGTCAAACATAATGACTAATCCTGTAAAACACTGAGAGTTTGAATCCATTAGATACCTTTCTGAGCACAAGAGTTGCTGTTAACAAGTCAGGTTACATGTGTAACCAAATTTTTTATGCTGCCTTTAATTGTTATTGTGATTCTGTAATTTAATTAATTATTACCATCAATTAAAAAACTTTGATTCTGAAAAGAAAGCCATTTTTTTATTTATGAAAATTCATATAAATGTCTTTGAGAGATTAAATAAAAGCTAATTATATTTTTAAAAATTTCTGGAGTAGAAGGTATTGGCAAGGTTATTGGCAAAAAAGTTTTCTAAATTTCTAGGCAAATTCTACACCCAGATTACTTTGCAGGTATGTTCATGGGGCGCTAAAGGAATTGGCACTGGAAATCTAAGAGAAAGTGTGGGTTTTGTAAAAAATATGACAACTTTCATCAGTAGACCCATCCTCAGAGAAAAGATCTTGGTCTTACAAAAAAGGATTGGTGTATTTCTATGTTTTTATAGAAAATAAAAAATGTGTATATTAAAAATTCTAGCGAGCACATTAAAGCAAGAAAAAGAAATAAATGATGTTTATATTAGAAATAAATGAATAAAACTCTCCTTATACATAGATGGCATCTATACTAATAAAAGGGTAATATGCTAATTAGATTGGCCATCTTCTGGATGTCCGACTTCTGTCTGGACAAAGCCATGGTGGTAGAGGCTGAGGCAGAGGCAGTTAGGAGTGATCAGGCTGGCAGGGAGTCCAGTTGGGGGCAATCAGGTTGGAAGGGGAGGACAGTTGGGGGTGAGATCAGGCTGGCAGGGAAGGGTGGTTGGGGGTGAGATCAGGCCAGCAGGGGAGGACAGTGGGGGCGAGATCAGGCCGGCAGGGAAGGGAAGTTATGGGTGATCAAGCAGGCAGTCAGAGAGGTTAGGTGTAGTCAAGAAGGCAGGCAGAGGCAGTTAGGGGCAATCGGGCAAGCAGGCAGGTGAACAGTTAGGAGCCAGAGGTCCCAGATTGGGATCAGGCCTAAACTGGCAGTCGGACATCCCCCACAGGGTCCTCAATTGGAGAGATTGCAAGCTGGGCTGAGGGACTTCTCCTCCCCACCCCCCACCCCAGCCCCCTGTGCATGAATTTTGTGCACCAGGTCACTAGTGATTGTATAACTAGAAAGTCTTAAAGAGTCAACAGCAATAGCAAAAGCTCATGAACTAATCAGTGAGTATAGCAAGGTCAAAGCTGGACAATGTGAGCAAAAAAGAGTAAATTAGCATTATAATCAAAGGATTATAATAAATATCTACTGACATAAATTACTGAATAGGAAAAGGGTAGAATAAACAAACCAACTGATTTATATAAATGCTGCCCCTGCAGGCAGGCAGTGAGCATCTATTCCTCAAACTCGGGCTGTGCATAGTGACTTCTGTCTATTCAGAACTGTATGGAAAGGGTAAAAAATTGGTAGTGGAAACACATGACAAGCACTATCTCAAGCGAAGGATCAGTTAAAATCAACAGTGATGTCATATTGATATTATATTTCCTTAACATAATGGAATGAAATGGCCCTTTACCTCTGTGGTCTTCCTCCTAAAAACAGTCTAATCGTGAGAAAAATACCAGACAAATCCCAGTGGAGAGGCAGTCCACAAAACCTCTGACCAGACTCTTCCAAACAGCTGAGGTCCTCAGAAACAAGGAAGCCTGAGGAATTGGCACAGCGAAGAGGAGCCTGGAGACGAGGCTGATGCAGTGTGAATCCGGGTGGGGTCCTGGGGCAGAGAGAGGGCTTTAGAGGAAAACTAAGGGAATCTGAACAAAGTACGGGGGTTAGTACAATAACATCTCAATATCGGTTTATTAATTACAAATACATCATATTGATGCAAGATGTTAGTAATAGGGACATCAGATATGGGGTAAATGGGCACTCTGTACTATCTTCACAATTTTTGTAAATTTAAAGCTGTTCTAAAGTAAATAATAATAATAATAACCATTTCAGGTGTGTATGATGTACAATGTACACATCTGGGATGTAGATGTCTCTGTTGAAGTGGCCAAATGCCAGGCCTAATCTCCTCAGATAAGAAGCTTTCCCGGCAACCTCCACCATTAAGCCAGGAGGGGGATCCCACTGGATGTCTTATTCTCTCATCCAGGCCCCACCCGACCTCACCGAGATGCCGCGTGTCTTTAAGTCTGTGAATAGGAGCCTGATGCTGAGGAAAGGGGGCTTGTCTGCGTTTTATGTCTAGTAAATGAGATTTGAATGGACTTTTTCTCTTTACATTTTTTTTTTCACACTGTTAGGTACAGGAGAGCAAAATGAGCAAAATCACCAGTAAGTGGCCAGTGGCAGGGTTTTGATGTCGGCAGAAAGAAGGATTTAAGGAGGTCTTAACACTATGCTGGTCTCTAGAATGACACCATTCTTTATTGCTCTGTTCTCAAAATTTATTTTTTAATCTCTTCAGGCCTCCATTTCATAATTTAATGTATGTTTGAAACCAAACTCACAGTAATTTAGGCATCTTCAATATTTCTAAAGTTATCTCCCTACAGTCTCATTGATGCCTATTATTCAGTTTGGTATTTCATACTTAGTGTTGAGTATTAAATTTAATATTTAGCATTACAGTTTAAGTGCTATATTCCTCACAGCCTTTCAGATAAGAAATGAAGATACCTTAGAAAGTAACATACAAGAAAATTAACTTTAAAAATTGAAACAGAACTATGAGAGGATAAACAAATACTTTACCCATAAAATGCAGTTGTTAAAATTCTTTGTGAAAGCTGCCACTATTTTATCTGGTAGCCAAGAAAAACAGGAAATGTGATGAAATTATATGTCTCCTTTGAAGAGGAAACAGCAATTTCTCAGAGAGGCAAAACTTTCCCGTGTTTCAGATTCTGGAAAAAAAGAAAAAAGAAAAAAGAAAAAAAAAGTATTATTCAGAATATTTCAAGGTAGTAAAATAAAAGAATTGTTCACAATAGTTTCATAGCCAAATGAAAATGAAATTTATATGATTGTTGCTCAGAGCATCTAGCTAAAATATTAAAGCCATAATAATAAAAGGCAATTCCATGCACACGGTTATTCCGGGGTGATATTGCAAAGTAGTCCATGTATATTGTACTGTGCTCCAAATTCTAATTCACTTGGAGAATGTGTTAGAGAACCATTGCTCCTGACATTATATTCTCTAAACATTATCCTTCTCTTCAGGGTTTCCGGGCATAGCTGTGGCCGGGAGAGCAGGTGGTACAGCCTATAATCTGTGATGTTTGCACTCAGGGATTCCTTCCTCAAATATTTCTTTTCAAGTGCCTTCTCCATCCCAAGCTATCCGGGCTCATTTGACAAACAGGTACCTGCTCTTATGAGCATCTGTTCTCTGAGAGAGTCAGAGATAGCAAGAAAATAAATCCTCCGGAGGCTTTCAGGCTGTAAGAGGTTCTATGCAGGAAGAAATCCAGGGTAATGAGAGAGAGAGGGGTTGGGGTGAAGGGGTGTGGGTTGAGCAGGGGGGCAGAGCTTATTAAAGGCTGGTAAGAAAAAGCCTGCCTGATGTCACACCTGAGCTGAGACCAGAGTGAAATGAAGCCAGACGTGGGAATAGCTGAGGGAAGGTCATCTGTGCCCACTAGAGAGAATGAAAGATGCAACAATGCCCATTTATTTCCTAACTTAGGTATTGGGAGGTTGAATAACAACAACGTTGAAATAAGAGATAAATTTTAAGGGAAGGATGGTAAGGTCCTGATATTACCTCATTTAACACGATCTGGGTCAGGGAAACGCATTTTTGCCTCCCCTGATTGTGGTGGTGTTATCACATCGCAGCTTTTGAAAGAGTCGTTTAATAAAACAGGAGACTGTATCCTCAAAAGATGTTCACATGTGTCAAACACAAGGCCCGCGGGCCAAATCCGTCCCGCCAGGCCTTGCAATGTGGCCCGCACCGCGCTGTCATCACTGCACTCCGCTGCGTTTCCATCACAATGACAGTTTATGACTGTTCAGTAAACCATTCGGCCCGCGATTTAGGCTGGATTTTAGATTTTGGCCCCTTCTCTGATTGAGTTCAACACCCCTAAGTAAATAGATTTACATTTTTCTTGGGTTATTTTTCCTAAGATGCGAAAGGTTATAATGTGAACAAGCTTGCTTCTTCCAAAAAACATTGGATTGAGAGACATAAATTTTCCATTTATTACAGATTTTAAACCTAAGGATAATATTAAATGCAATATTGAATGAATATAGTAAATCAATGGGCCTACCATTGTAACACATAAAACATAGGCTAATTCTATCACACTTTTACCTTCGGAGTCATCTTTGAGCTGAAGAGTAAAATGGATAAAATCATCTGTAAGTAGCCAGCGGCAGGGTTTCCATGTCAGTGAAAAGAAGAATTTAAGGAGGTCTTATCAAGCTAGAGGCTTAGTCGGCCCTAGGTGTAGAAGCATGTTTCCCAGAACTAGAGAGCTTTCCTTTCTTTTTTCTTTATTGAGTAAGATATTACATATGTGTCCTTATTCCCCTTTGCCCCCCAGCCCCTTTACCACTCATGCCTTCTCGCCCCTGGTGTCTGTGTCCATTGGTTAGCCTTATATGCATGCATACAAGTCCTTTGGTTGATCTCTCCCTTTTACCCCCACTCTCCCCTACCTTCCCTCCGAGGCCTGACAGCCTGATCGATGCTGTTTTGTCTCTGGATCTGCTTTTGTTCATCAGTGTATGTTGTTCATTATATTCCACAAATGAGTGAGATCACATGATATTTATCTTTCTCTGACTGATTTATTTCCCTTAGCATAGAAAGCTTTTCGTTAGTATCCAAGGTTCCATCACACACCGTTCACCAAGTAAATCTGTTCCCAAACTTACCACAGTTCTAAGAGTTGAAACTTGTACCTCTGGAGTGGGTTTATTTTATGCTTTTTTAAATATAAAAGCAATTGTTAAAAAATATTTAATAAAATAAACTAATCATTTAACTTAATCAACTAGCTCTTGGTTACTTTTCCTACATATGCTTCTTCAACAACCTAGAACATGTTTTTTCTTTCTAATTATTTTTATAACTAGACAACCATACCCTAGGCTCCTGGTGTCAGCCTAACTTCTAAGCGAGCATCTTTGAAATGAAAAAAACAAATCCTTTGTATAAGCAACACACTCCCTGCTATTCTGTTGTTTGTTTGATTTAGATACTGAGGGATGCATTTGTCTGGCCACAAAATATTCTCACTCAGTCAGACTTGCCCGTTCCTTCAGCCAAAAGATCTCTCCTGGGGCCATGCTATCTGAGAAGCCACAACATAGTCTATGGCAAGAGAAACCACCACTGTCATTGACCATTTACAAGGAGGCTCCAACACTTCTGTTCCACTCTAACCCGTAATATTTAGATTTTAAAAATGGCCTAAAGTTGCTGGGGCTATGCATACATCTTTTTCTTTTAATTTAATTTTTGAAGTTATTGTCTAGTAGATTTGTCATCATCCAATTGTTTGTAATGTATTCAAGAAGTAAGGACTGTGTCTTATTCATACCTTTGCGTCCTTAAAACTACATAGATTGTGACCTTGTAGCAGCACTCAGTAATTACTGTTTGTTGAATAAGTGAACGAAGGAATGAATGAATGAATGAATGAATGGACAGGTGAATGGGGCCCCACACTGCTGCTATACATTTATAACCCTACTTGCTGGGAGAGATTCATGATGTTTGTGATATCCAGAATACCTAGATAGGTGTTTTTCTCATTTCATGAGCTTCTTTTATATCCAGAAATGATGAATGTTTTAATTCTTCATTTGCTTATGTCACTGGCTGTATTTAGAGTATAGATTAATGTTTAGAGTTTAATTATTTGCATATGTTTCAAGTTTTTTGTTGTTTTTTTTACTCGGGTAGAGACGTTAAAGCAAAACGCTCAAGAACTTTCACATTCACAAAATGCTTCTTTTGAACATAGTAAATGGCAAACTATAAAAAGAAACATCCTTTCATCCTTTGGGAATAAAATGAGAACTGTATTTTGGATGCTACAAAAGATTGCATTCTTATTTTCCTCTTGTAGGAGCCTCACGTCACCCTGAATAACATTGTGTGTGTATCACCTGTGTGTTTTCTGTTTAGGACCAAGAGAAAAAAAAATGTTTAAACTGAAATGCTTTCTAACCAGTGAAATGCCGACAATTCCCCTACCTTCCCTGAGAGTCACAGGTAATGGACACCCACACCCTAGGTTCCTGGTGTCAGTCCAACTTCTAAGCGAGCATCTTTGAGATGAAAAACAAAACAAATCCTTTGTAAAAAGCAACACACTCCCTGCTATTCTGTGGTTCCTGTGATTTAAGTACCAGAAACCACTTGCACTGCTCTTAAATTAAGTTGGTAGAAGAATGTTTTCTCATTTAAATTCATCTCTTACGAGGAACATAACTTAGACTGTGGTTTTTCATTAAGAGAAATATTTCATGTCAGTGAATTTATTATTTTATCCTGACATTATAAACTATACTCTTAACTATTTGTGATTTTAAATGATCACTATTTTTATTTATTTATTTATTTATTTATTTATTTATTATTTATTTTTTTTTTTACTTCAAGCAATTGTCCTCAAACTCTTGAACATTTTTGCTGTTTTATTTTTTAAACTAACAATTCTGCTTGGGATAAAGAGGCAGATGAAAGATAAAGTGCAGGGAAAACTATAATTCTTGAACTTGAGTTAAATTGTATCTTTTTGAGATTTTATTTTTTGAATATTTTATATGTTCAGTATTCATTATAAAAATTTAAAAATACATTGGTAGCATAGGAAAAGTATCTAAAAATAATTTTATAAACATAAAGGAATAATAACTTTACTAATCAAATCTGAAAACTTAGTACTAGATAAACTTAAGTCCAGTAAGAAATTACAAGTGCAAAAAAATAGCAAATTGTAGTCTTTAAGTAAAAGAAGTAGAAGTGAAAGTGAGAATGCAAAACTACTTTTCTTTTATTCTATTTTATTATATAACTAGAGGCCTGATGCATGAATAGGCCTTCCTTCCCCTGGCTGCCAGCACTGGCTTCCTCTGGCACCTGGGACCAGGGTTTTCGATCTGGCCTTCGCTTTGGCCCTGCTGCCCTCCTGTAGCTCCCCCCCTCCATCCCCAGTCCCCACCCTCATAGCAGGCATCCCACTCCACCTGGGCTGTTCCATGTCTGCACATACGCACAGCCTAGAGGCCCAGAATGACTGGGGCAGAATGGAACTCCTGCATTGTTGCCATGGCAACAACAAAAGCATCCTGGCCTGGCCACCACCATCTTTGTCCTGTCAATTTGCATATTTCCTCCTTATTGGCTGTGGGAGCAGCTATCTTTGTCATGGAGTGATGTTTAATTTGCATATTCTGTCTTTATTAGATAAGATTACAGAATAGCCCTTAAGCTTGCAGATCACAATGAATATTTTTAATGCCATTCTTAGTCTAACTTCAAGTGCTGTGTTTTGTTTATTGACTCCTCTTAAGTCTTAGGTTTGTAGTCACATGCCATCTTTGATTTCTAAAAGCAAATCCAGTAACCAGTAAGTAAAAGCATGGTAATTTTTTTTCTCATAATACATACATTTCCCACAGTATATTTGTTTGTGTGTGTGTGTGTGTGTGTGTGTGTGTGTGTGTGTGTGTTTAAACCTTAAATGCTGACATTTTCCATATCTGGACCATTTCTATTCACCATCATTGAGTCTTTCTAGCTAATAGCATACTTTTTCCACACATTTTTTGTCATTTGTACTGTTATTCTTCACAGCTTGGACCATGATGGGGAGAAGACCCCAGAAGGGGCCTCGTTGGGCAGTAGGCTGCCTCATTGCAGTGCTGGTCTGTAGAGGGGCTAAAAGACACTTAGCTAAGGTTTGGTGGCTGCTACTGTGAGCTCAACGTGCAGCATCCCCTTACACCTTTATGGTATGGCTTAAGGGGCCAACTTAGTCCATTCAGATAATAAAAGGAGGAAGAGCGATAGTGTGCTGCCATCTTCCTCACCTCTTCCTAATGACTATGAATACCACCCCCAGAATTACAGTCTGTGCATAGTGATTTTGACCATCTCTTTGTAGATAAGACCACAGCCATGTTGTCCCATGTGTGAATGGAATGCATGAACTGTCACTAAGCGGAGTTATGATCCTTCAATCATTGTATAATTGTGAAGTATATCAAATTTAATAAATAAACCATTCTAGATACTTTTAAAGCACTTGCTTGTCCTCCCCAAGCCCTGCAATTCAGTTCTCCTCTTTCCCACCCCAGAGGTAATAGCTATCTTGAAATCATAGAGGAGCTTTGCTTGCCATTCTACATACTTAAGTACATGTAAATAATTTTATATAATATTTAGGACTACTCTCACTTAAAAACAACAAAGCATATCACACAATGGGCATCCATTTGCAGCTGTTTGCTTAACCCAACATAATACTGCTAAGATTTTTTCATTTTGTAGCATGCATTGCATTTTGATTTCTATTAAATGTGTATCACTATGTAAATATACCATCGTTCATCTATCTATTCTCTCTTTGACATACTCAGATTTCTCTGATTCTTCCCCCCTCCCCATTATTAGACAGGATTATATAATTAACTTCCTTGTATAAGATTTCAAATCCATAAGAAAAAGTTACAACGAATCCATGAGAAAAAAAAAAAGTCAGAGGCTGTATAGAGACAATCCACAATAACATTAGTGAGGAAAGCATGGCCATCCTCACTAATAACCACTAGCAAAAAGGTCCTATTCCATAGCCATCTATATATTGGAAGAATTTAGGTAGGTTGCATTCTGTGTAGTACTGGTGAGGGTGTAAATTGGTACAACACTTCAGAAAGCAATGTGTTAGCTCCATTGCAAACCCTGTGACCACCTTGGTCCTGTTTTAAGGAATGGCTCTTCACTCTACTTCTCTTGTCTAGCAAAAGATGGAATTATTCATTCCATTTTCCTAGCAAACAGGGTGCCTGGTAAGCCCAGCTACAGTTGCAACAGAGCAACAAATAGGGCAGTCTGAGAGAGTTCTCTGTTAGTCTTTGGAGCAGTGAGAACAGAGGTATGGATGAGATTCCGGCTCATCATTGCAACAGCTGCAAGTTTTTCTATACCTTTGGCAGCCACACATTGAAAGGTGACAGCTGGGTGCACATTTCTACACTTTACCCTAAACCAATGGTCAGCAAACTCATTAGTCAACAGAGCAGCAAACCGCAGCTTGAGAGCCGCATGTGGCTCGTGAGCCGCAGTTTGCTGACCACTGCCCTAAAGGATGCATGGCTGCAAGGCCAGGACTCTTTAGGAACTCATGACACTTAATTATCCACTGCATATGGGCATGGAGATGGGAAGAGCCTTCTAGAAGCAGCAATTTGCACCCAGATTCCACACCCATCCAGGGCAGAAGTGAGCTTTCCTTGGGGAAGGAAACTGGGAAGCATATTCAAGTTGCTCTGTAAAACAGGGGAGGTCCAAGAAGGGAAGAGGGTATGGACTCCTGAAGGAAGGAGACCCAGGGAAGATGAGAGCCAGGAGTAGCAGATTAAGAGCAGCAGTAACTGCAGGGAGAATCAGATGGACACCTAGCCAATGCCAAAACATTGAGCTCTTCAAAGATAAGATTAATCTAAGAGGAGATTTTGGGCCCCTAAATACTAAAGTGAAAGAGTAGGACCAGTACCAAAGATGACAATAAATACTTTGCTTCCTCTCTCCTAACTTCTGAAAAACTTCTGTTATGTTTTCTTCTCCTTTTTCTCCTTCTCCTTCTCCTTCTCCTTCTCCTTCTCCTTCTCCTTCTCCTTCTCCTTCTCCTTCTCCTTCTCCTTCTCCTTCTCCTTCTCCTTCTCCTTCTCCTTCTCCTTCTCCTCCTCCTCCTCCTCCTCCTCCTCCTCCTCCTCCTCCTCCTCCTCCTCCTCCTCCTCCTCCGTCTCCTTCTCTTCCTCCTCCTCCTCCTCCTCCTCCTTCTCCTTCTCCTCTCCTCCTCTTCCTCCTTTTGCTTCTTACTATTCTTTCTTTTGACAGAAGAGATCCATTATTAAGCAATCAACAATTCACAGGTTATTTATCAGTACTAGTTAGAGAAATAAACTTGTGCCTATTTCTGGAGACAAAATTTTTTTAAAAAAGAACCACCATCTGACTGTCACAATAAATCCATAACTTTATGCATACTGGAAGTATATAGCTTTTCTTTTGGCCATGTAACTCCCCTAATAGTAATGCTCATAAAAAGATTAGATTATTTAGAGACATGATAAAAAAATAAAGTAACAGGAAGCTTTAGTCATTTTTTATAACAGTTCCATTGAGATATAATTCACAGGCCATAAAACTCATCTTTTCAGAGGATACAACTTAGTGGGTTTTAGTACATTCACAGAGTTGTGCAACCATCACTGTTACATACTTTTGGAACATTTCATCACCCCAAAGAAGATGCCATAGTCATTTCCATCTCCTTCCTTCCCTAACAACTCCAGACAAACTAATGTACTTCTCATATGATTGTGCCTATTATTAACATCTTATACAAATGGAAACATATATGTGATCATTTATGACTGACTTCTTTCACTTAGCATAATGTTTTCAAGGTTCATCCATACTGTAGCAGATATTAGTACTTCATCAATTAATATGACCAAATAATATTCCATTGCATTGATATACTACATTGTTTATTCAATTATCAATTGATGGACATTAATTTTAGTCTTTTTCAACTAGAAGTAAATTCTGCCCAGATGAACATGACTTCAAAGAGATACCTCATTGAATATGTAAATTCATTTCTCCTTGCTTTGGCAAATCTTATTTAATTGATGCAGACTAACTCCCTTCACCACAAATAATCAAAACATCTACATTGATACTATAAACTGGAATATTTTTTATGAATGCTTTCTTTTGGCCAGATTTTTGAAATATGAGTTACAAATATTTACCAAAGCAAAAGTTTTACAAATTAGAAATGGTCTTACTAAATTATACCAATATTCATGGATTTAGAAGTGAAAATGCATGATAAGAATATTGTTGCTGTTTGTGTTTGCCATATCCAAGACCAAGCAATATTTGTAATTTCTGTATTGTGATGTAATCCATTATGTTCAAGCTCTGTCTCTAGGCCTTCTGGATACCTTTGGCACCTGAGCTTCAAAAACACTCAGCTGACATTGCAAAACTTAAGTCTGGATTTAAATTAGATCACTATTTCTTCTTTTTAAAATCGTTATTATTGTAAGTATTACATATGTTTCTTTCCCCCAGCCCCCATTGACCTCTTCTCACCCTGCCACCATCCTCCACCCCAGATCTTCACCACCTATTATCTATGTCCATGGGTTATGAATACATTATTTGGATTCATTGAATAACTTTGGCTTGCTCTGGGCCCAGAAGCAAAGGCAGATGCCTGCTTGCTAGGGCTGGATAGAGTTTCAGCCAGTGGGAAGGTTGCTCTGTTCTCTTGTATGCATTCCTTCAGTGGATATCATGTTCAGACATCATGAGATCCACTGCTGTTAGCAGTTACTCATGGTGTGTCTGGGAGCCATAGGAAGAATCATTTAATTTCATCTCTGATTCTATAATTATACCAGAGGTTGTTTTTTTTTTTACATGAATATTAAGCAAAAATATTAGTGAGAAAATTTCTGTCAAAAATACATGCTGATACTTTCCCATAAGATCCCAATTTATCTTTTAATTATCAAAAGCAACCACTGTTTTATTCAGTGCGCTCTATTTGAAAGCCCTTACTTCATCCCAGGGTTTCTCAGTTTTTTAACTTATTCAGGTTCTGGAAAAAAATCTGCACCTCCTTCAGGGCTCCAGCCCCTAATTACAGCTAAGTGCCTGAGGATATAGTCAAGTGTCACCTTCGAGGTATCTCACGTCTGAAGTTGTTGAGAATAAATTAAAAAATCTGAATGCTGAGCCTAAGACTCATTATTCCATTATTCCTTGGTAAGGAACTGGTTCAATTGGAGCCAAATTTTGTGTTGATCTCTCTCATTTGGAATGCTGGCAGTTGGCTAGAATTATGGGTGAATGATGATGGCCTGGGATTGCTTTTGCAAGCCCAGGAAGTACAGAGCAATATGTTAGATTCTATGCCTGGTGTCATGAATTAGCAATAGTGCACTTTACCACGATGCCATTCTCCTCTTAGGTACCCACACTGAGTGCGATAGAGGGCTTTCTCTGCTTTAGGGATCCTCACTTCTGTCCTGCATCTGGCTAATTACATACGGGCAGGAAGGAAACAGGAATACATGTATTGGGCATCCAGTCACTTCTAGGAGCAATCCAGAATGGGGTTAGATGTAATCATCATAGACATTACATAATACACTCAACACTCTACTTTCAGGTCAGTTTTTGCTACTTCTGTTGCTTTAATCTAGATTTTTTTTTTCTAGTTAAATTAGGACATTTGTGTCTAGGTTATCTCATTTTAATACTCAAAGTAACTCATGAGTGGCACAAAATGAGTTAAATGATAAGTTAAATGGCATCCCCAGTTGAGAAATCAGGTTGTTTATCTCTTCCAGAAATTATTGGGATTTGGATCATACAATTTCATTATATCAGAAATAGGAAAACAAAAGCTGGGGATGATTTTCTATTTTTCTCCCATTCTGAAACATCACTTCAAAGAGAAGGTAAGCAGCACGGTAGCTGTTAGGACTCTGGCCAATCACTTTCCGTGGCCATCTCTCGCTCCCCAGTACTCATCGCTGCCTGAGCTGCTGGGTGAGTGAGTGTGGGAGAGGTTGTGCAGATCATCCAGCTCTTGGGCCAGGGCATCCATGGCTCTGCCAACACTGTGTTGGCCAGAGATGATAACTGCTTCTGAGCATCGTGCTCTGTGGACCGACTCCACCTGCCAGCTTCATCCTTTCCATCCACAGCAAAGCTGAGGCGTCAGCAGCATTCACTGGGAATCAGGCCAAATTGTCAAACAAAGGTGTTTTCACTCCCTTTCCCAGATCTGCCAAGTGGATTTCTGTTCTGTTATATTTTAAAATCAGTCAGTTTCTCCAGAAGTTGACACAGCACATATTACTTGCCAGGAAAATGTGGAGGGGGAGGTGGGAAGCAAGGAGGTTGTCTTAACATGGCTCTCCTCTTTCAGGATCTATTTCAAGGTGTAAACTCCTCCCTCTCCCCCAACCCCCACTCACAGCTCTACTTGCTTTGGCCATCTAAAAGAACAGGGGGGCTGAAATTGGTTTGTCCCAATGGATAGAGCATCAGCCTGTGGACTGGGAGGTCCCAGGTTCGATTCCGTCAAGGGCATGTACCTTGGTTGCGGGCACATCCCCGGTAGGGGTTGTGCAGGAGGCAAATGATCAATGATTCTCTTTTATTGATGTTTCTCTCTGTCCCTCTCTTTTCCTCTCTATAAAAAATCAATAAAGTATATTTTTAAAAAAATTTTAAGCTGAATGTTCAGCCTGACCTCACACTCATCATTTTGGATCCATCACGCAGCCTCTCTTTCCTCCGCAAGCCCCGCTGTGAACTAACTTCTCCTGTGATCTATAAAGCACGCGAGAGACTTTAAACTTTATAATGTAATAAGAATTAAAACGTGGATGATAAAAGTTATTACACATGAGTGAGTTTGTCTCTCCAAATCAGGGAAATAAATTAGGTTTCCTGCTTTGTGGCATATGGTATCCTCAGAATTGCCGTCACATAATTATAACTCTGTTTATTAAAAGGAATTATGTAACAATATGGTTGATTTATTCTGATGTGACTGGCTTAGGAACTTAATTGGACTCTGTAATATGCCCGAGATAAAATTAAATTAATTAGCAGATTCATTTCAGGATGAGTGGAACCCTCTATCACACCATGGTAATCTCTTGAAAGGATGTGCAAGCAAACAAGCCAAGTTCAAGAACAATTGGACATTTCTGGGGCATATTAGGAGAGGAAACCAAAAAATGAGCAGCTTCAGCCACAACGATGAAAAGTAACATTTCACCTCCTGCTCTTCATTTTTTTTTTTTTTTTCACAAGACAGACTTTGTCAAAGACTTCTGGCTCTTCCTATGGTGACCAGGGCCGGTTACTGAAATCTGTTCCGGTTCCCGACTTGCTTGACCCTTTTCAATGTTACAACCAAGCACTTTAGCTCTCGGTTAATTCATGTGGTGGGCCCTAATGTGGAGACTCGCATGTGAGTTTGATCCCAGCATGGGCCAGGTTCTTTTAAAAAAAAAATGTATATATTTTATTGATTTCAGAAAGGAAGGGAGAGGGGGATAGAAACATCAATAATGAGAGAAGATTATGATTAGCTGCCTCCTGCACACCCTACACTGGGGATTGAGCCAGAAACTTGGGCGTGTGCCCTGATGAGAATCGAACCATGACCTCTTGATGCTCAACCACTGAGACACTCCAGCCGGGTATGCATGGTTCTTTCCTGTGGCTGTAGAACAGCAGTGCAAATGGCACCACTTTACACAAGAAGATCACAGTGAACAGCTGTAGATGGATTAGGGTAAAATGATCATGGCCATTACAACACGACTCAAATTCTGTGTGTCCAGCTAATTCTAGGATCAAGAATTGCGTTCTCCCTTCTGCTTCCTACCTGTTCTTCCTGTTTTTGGTTTTGTTTCCTTACTTTTTTTTCCTCCTCATTCTAATCCATCCTGGGCAGAGCCAACACAATATATATTTTGTTTTGTTATTTTACACACATACAGATCCTGCCTCATTCTAAGACAGGATCTGCGGCAGCTTCACTTCTTCTGCTGGGTACATCCTGCCCTGTGTCCCTGATCCTATGTTATGTCCCTGCTTGAGAGCAGGTGGCTTTCCATCAATGGAACTACAGAGCAAAGTCACGCTTGCTCAACTTGGCATCCAAGTCCCGCTGTAACCTGCCTCCTCCCTGTGCCCCTGGCCTTGCCCAGCACGCTCCTGCCATGGAAATCTGTGTGGCCTGGAACTGGGGATCTTTTGCCATTTCCTCCCTCACTATTCCCTTTCTCCTTTCTGTGCGCTCCATATATTTGCTCCTCCCATATTCTATTTCCAAATAGAGCTTTCCACATTTTGTTTCCCTTAGGAAATCTTTTCTGATCATCACAGGCAGGAATCAGCTCTTCCTCTTCAGAATGTGTGTGTCTGTGTAAAATGTTGTTGTCGGATATTGGAGTGTCTGTGCCCGCTGGTTTCATTCACAGAGGGGCTGTGGCCTCCTCTCTGCAGTGCCTCCTAGTAGGGCAGTCTAACATGAAATCCAAGATGGAATGCAATGATTATTTGTTGCATGAATGAGAGCACATTATTATTATTGTGGCAGTAGTTGTGATTATTGTTGCTATTATTTTATTTTTATTATTGATACAGTGCTGCATGTTTCTGCCCCTCTGGCAATAAAACATGGCCTGTAGAAACAGCAATTGCAGTTTTATTCACCATCATGCATCCAGCAGTGGACTTTAATACTGTTTTAAGAAGTCCCTTCTTTAAAAAAAATAAAAATGGATCCTGTTCTCTAGGCATTCATTAATTACTAGTAGCAAGATGTCTTTCAGGATTTGCTGACTTCATTGTACTGTCTGGTGAATTTCAGTCTTAAGCACACAAGGTGTCTGAGGATGGTGTTATAGATATGTCCATCCCCAAAGAAGCTGACCAGAGACAAAATTCCCAGTTCACCAGATTCGGCCCGGATGCTTGTTTTGATGCTGCGGCACAGGTGGCATGAGCGATAACAGTTCCTGAATGCAGGACTACCAGCAGAGCTAGGGGGGTGAATTCAGACAGCCCCCTCGTCTGTGACCCTTTGTTTCTGTGTAGTTAGATCAGAGTTGCACTACAGGGCATTGAACTTGGGTGCTTTGATTTCCTTTGTAGTAAGAACAAAATTGTAAAAGGGAGAATAGAACAGAGGCGCTTCTGTAATGAACACTGAAGTTATCGGGAAAATCCATATTGGACAAAAGACCCATTTATCAGTGCCATGACAATCCTTTGAATACCCACAGTGTTTTTCCTCTGCGTCTTTTATCCTGTGAACCTAGATAATACATATATCTTTAAAGACTAGATAAGATGTTTGCACACACTGAGAGACCATGAAAATATGTTTTC
Source organism: Pipistrellus kuhlii (assembly GCF_014108245.1). Taxonomy (NCBI): domain Eukaryota; kingdom Metazoa; phylum Chordata; class Mammalia; order Chiroptera; family Vespertilionidae; genus Pipistrellus; species Pipistrellus kuhlii. The sequence goes on from NW_023425573.1 coordinate 64,572,761, forward strand.
CAAAATAAAATTAGCAGTACAATACATTATTCATGTGCGTTTCTTCATTATTTATTTAATTACCAGAACAGCCCCCTTGGTTACATATCATTCCTATTTTACAGATAAAGAAAATAAGTTAATAGACAAAGAAAAATAAAAGAGAAGGTAAAGAAAAAGTAATAAAGTCACATCTGGAACTCAAAACCTAATCCAAGCTCTGCTTTCTTCCCACTGCACTCAACTGTGACTGCATTTGAGAATGAAGATGTTCTCTTCAACAAGACAATAGAGAAACCCGTTGTACTGATGATTGAGTTGTTAACCACAATGTAGACTGGCGGTGTTCTTCATAGGATGGAGCACTGCATAATTCAAAGAAATGCTCCACTTATTAGTTGCCTGGAAATTGTATGAGTATTCTATAGATGCTGATTACAATGCCAGCAATACCAAGGGATAGCAGGGGCATCCATTTCTGACTCATCCAAACACACTGCTATCCACTGCTTTGGACGTGAGAGAGAATAGTCCTTGAGAGGCTGAGGCATCCACAGACAGAGAGACTCTGACATACCTATTAAATGTGTGTGTGTGTGTGGGGGGGGGGCTTGGAGACATGGGAAAGTGAGAAACAAGGACACAGTAATAAAACCCAAATCCTACAAAAATCAGTCTCAACTGTAAGTTCTTTTCATACCCACAGAGTCACAGGCAACTACTAATAAGATTTTAGTTCAGGAAAACCAGCATCTCCAAGTTCAAGCATCCATTATCATGGATTTTCCAAATAACACCATGTTTATGTTTATTACCTGACACAACTCTCTTTCCTGCCAGACCCTAAGTTACTGAATTCCCCAGGCTCTTACTCTTGGCCTTCTTCTCCGTTGCTGAAATCTTTGTCACCACATCAAAAGCTCAGATGAAGACCTGGACTTGGCACTGGCATCTGAAGTAAGGAGCAGGGTAGTCTTGTAGGGCTGACCCCTTAACCTTTGGTGTGTATCTTGGTAGATCTTAATAGAATTGAGTTAAATGATAGGACATCCAATTGGGACCAGAGCATTGCCTGTTGTTGGTGGTAAAACAACCCAGACACATTGAAACTGAATGCTCAGGCCCTAACTGGTTTGGCTCAGTGGATAGAGCGTTGGCCTACAGACTGGAGGGTCCCACGTTCGATTCCAGTCAAGGGCATGTACCTTGGTTGCAGGCATATCCCAAGTAGGGAGTGTGCAGGAGGCAGCTCATTGATGTTTCTAACTCTCTATCCCTTTCCCTTCCTCTCTGTAAAAAATAAATAAAATATATTTTTTTAAAAAGAAACTGAATGCTCAGAACTTTTATTCCTCTTCTAAAATATAAGGTGAGGAGCAGAGATTAAACTCCATTTATCTTTGCATTGCTAATATTCAGAACATAATAGTTGGTTAAGCTTTTATTGGATTGAATATCCCCAGGCTGAGTCCTGCTTCTTAATAACTTCCATGAGTTCCAGACTGAACTTGTACAACTACCCAAAATGTCTCATTCTTCTTTTACTTTACATTGCTTCTAATATTTATAAACAGCATTCCTATTTTCCCCCAAATCTTCTGTCTTCTTGATGTATAACTACAAGTCCTTCCACTATTTCTGACCTTATGTTCAGGAGCCTTCCAGATCCTGGTGAGCATCTTCTGGAGTCAGCTCATTGTGCAATGGCCTTTGGAGAGCCAAGTGTGCATGTCAGGGTGCAACCTGAGCTGTGTGGGTACAGTAACCTCCTTTGAGGGCCCTGTAAGTCCTGCTTTTATAATGAAGCCCGAAGTGGGCAGAACTCTCATAGTTGTCATCTTCCATGTTGGCTTAATTGTAATTACAGAACAATTAAGCATATATTTTCATATGAAATGCAGAAATTGTTTTTCAAGTTTTGCAAGACTTAACATTTTTCTGTATTAATTTCAGCTCTTTCCTTCTTGCCTTTCAAGATCTTTTTCATTCTTGGTTCTGTAGTATGGTATATTAATAATATCTTCCAGTTTTAAATCAGAAGTGATTTTTGTCTTTATTTTACAGAAATAAATCTAGATGTTCATTCAACTCCTATTTAAAGTCAGAAGTTCTTAGATATTCTAAATAATGCTGCTATATATAGTGCCAGATGGATTCTAGACTTATTGCCGGGATCATTTGTAAGGTACATAAATGTTTAATGACTATGTTGTATACCTGAAACTAATATAATATTGTATGTCAACTATAATTGAAACATAAAAAATAGTAATAGCCATTAAAGTCGGATGTTTTTCTAAAGCTCAGTAACTTTCTATTCTTTCTAAGTGACCTCCAGTTAACAAAATGGTCTTCTGTTTACCTTGATTTCCTTAAATGCACTTACCACTGCATCATTCATACTAAAGAATCTCATAGAAAATTTTCAGCCAATAGAAAAACCATCTTTGAGAAAATATATTCAAATTATTTTATTATAGGCCATGTAGATTTATTAAATGAGAAATAATTCTTAGAACATAAAAGTTACTTCAATAAATTCACTTTTCTCAACTTTGCAAAAAGAAAATCATGTAAGATATTTGCATGTCATGTTATTCAGGACAAGAGATAACTTAAGAGCAAATAGTAACAGAAGTTGCATGAGAAAGAGGAAATGTAGTCAATTGTTTGGAAGTTTACTTAGAACAATACCACATTTTGTGATTTGCCTCCAAATTCTTCGACTTAACCTGGAGGCTTTGTCTATAAGTCAGAATGCCATGACATGTATAATCAATAGCAGCAAGCAAATTTCTAAAAATGGAATAAAAAGAATAAGCAATGGAACAAGGAAGAGTCAGACCCTGTTTCCCAGAAAATAAGACGGTGTCTTATATTAATTTTTGCTCCTAAAGATGCTCTAGGTCTTATTTTCAGGGGATGTCTTATTTTTCCATGAAGAAGAATACGGTACACATTTATTGTTAAATGAAAATAAAGGAAATTTATTACCTGTATACAGTACAATAGTATGGTAGTTGTCAACACAAACCAGACAAACTGTGAATCCTACAGTATCAAGAATTTACTCATTTATTCAATGACAATCATGTCATCATCTTAGGGAACATCATCATAACAATCCAATTCCTGAATTTCCTGGTGAATTTCTTGTGACTCCATTTCTTTCAGAATCAGTGGACCAAATCTTTCATGTTTAGCCTGGGGAGAAGAGGGGACTTATTTTCAGGGGGATGCCTTATATTTCACTCAGAAGGAAACCTGTAAATAGGTCTTATTTTCGGAGGATGTCTTATTTTCAGGGAAACAGTATTATCCAGAATAGAGAAGAGCCCATTATTAGGACTTCAAATAAAAGGTCAAGGCCATAACTGAGTGCCAGCAGAAGGAACACTTAAAAGACCCTAGGCTGAGAAAGAGAGGTTAAGGAGATCACAGCACAGGCTTACACAGCTAGGTGACAGGGCAGAAGGGCAGACATGAATAATGAAGCTTTGAGGGACAGGAATCAGAAGGCGGGGTCAGCATACCTGAGAGAGCCAGAGTATCTCTCCTTGTTTAGAAACATGTCTGTCGTGGACATAAGTTTACAGGAGACATTCTCCTGAAAAAAATTATTCACCTTCATGATTTAACAAGGTCAGTATTTCTATTTTTTCTTCTTAACTAACCATGCAGGTGCTTTGTAAAAGGTCTCTCCCAGTGCTGTTATATGTGACGGCTCACCTGAGGACCTTCCCAACCTTTTCCTCCTCTCTGTGACTTCCCATGGGCCAAATTTTTGTGCAGGATTCTAAAAACATTTTTGATTGCTAAGATGATTATATTCCTAGTCACAGAGCCCCACTGCTAACTCAGCATGCATGAGATCGGCAAACTTGAAAAGCTGTGTAGTAGTCCATAGATTATGATTTTCAAGTTGCCATACTCTGGATTTAACCAAAGATGTCTGAGAGCAATCAACCAGTTCCATAGCCTATTTTGCTATATTAGGCACATTTTTCTTATTTTTGTTAACTCTTAATCCACGTATTCATCCACACCTGCCCACTTGTAGCAGCTCACGCAGACATAATTTTCAGATTTTAGCAGAGCTGCATACATGCAGATTATAGGTTGAAAAGATGTATAACTCGTGAGAACTGAGAGAAATAACTATAAAACTTTGGACCAAAAAAAGAAGTGCTATTTCAAAAATAATTGGATTAGCCCAGTTGCAATGGCTCAGTGATTGAGTATTGACCTATGAACCAGGAGTGTTGACCTATGAACCAGTTCCATTCCTGGTTGGGGCATGTGCCCGGGTTGCAGAGTCCATCCCAAGTAGGGGGTGTGCAGGAGGTAGTCAATCAATGATTCTCTCTCATCATTGATGTTTCTATCTCTTCCTCTCTCTTCCTCTCTGAAATCAATAAAAATATATTTAAAAAAAAAGAAAAAAAGAAAGTGGCTTAGGAATTGGGAAGCTAGACTTGTCAAGGACATGCTACCACCTCCTCCTTTTGGTGATTTGATGGCTCTGATCACTGTTGGCCAGAATGCTGATTTTAGACTTGAGTTTCCAGCCACTAGACCTCTTCCTGGTTTCTAACAGATCTATCTATATGAGTGTGCTTAAGTCTTTAATGTGTAGTGTCTACAGATTTATGAAGGCCCCTCCTGTTGTTTATGTGGAAACAACCAAACCAACCAAATTCAGATGAGCATTTTGAACCCAATAGTTTCATCATTTGACTCCAACCTTAAGTTCCCGAAGCCCTGGGGAGACTATGCCAAAAAGCAGGTTATCTGTTCTCTCCTTTAGAGGATTTATGTAACTTTTGAGTTTCCTTGGTCATCATTATCCCATCAGCTCCTACACAAGAGCTAGAATAAACAGGTACTCAATAAAAAAGTGTACTGCTTAAATTTACCTGAGCCTCTTTTTAAAACTTATCCATTTACTTTTTATTTTTATTTATTGATTTTAGAGAAAGGAAGGGAAGGAGGGAGGGTGGGAAAGGGGAAAGAGAGAGAAAGAAAGGGAGAGAGAGAGAGATCAATCTGTTGTTCCACCCATTCTTGTGTTCATTTGTGCTTAGTGTATGTGCCCTGACTAGGGATCAAACACACAACCTTGCCATATCAGGACAACACTCTAATCAACTGAGCTACCCAGCCAGGGCTCTGATCAATTTACTTTTAATGACTTTTCCCCCACAAGAAGAGTGCAATACTAAACTTGTATTCATTTATCTATTCAGCAGATATTCCACAGACTCATATTATGAGTACAGAGAACATATCCCTTGCTGAGTGAACAAATAAAAAATGATTTTTATTCTTAAAAAGCAAGTAACATAATGAAGGAGATATAAACTGAATAGTAAAAGTAAGTAAATACTGTTTATGGAAGCTCTGAGAAAAAGGAGCAACTCTCAAACAAATAAAAGGGGACAGTTGGTATTGAGAGAAGACCTCTCTCAGGAGGTAATGTTTAAGGTGAGGCTCAAAAGTTGATGATAAAGACTAGAGGGAAGAGCATTCCAGGGAGAGAAAAGGACATATGTGAAGCCCCTGAGATGGTGTTACAGTTATCTATTGCTGTGTAACAAAACATGCCAAACGTAATGGCATAAAACAACCAATTTATTGTGCTCATGGGTCCTGTGGGCCAGGACTTTGGATTGGGTTCAGCCAGGATAGCTTATCTCTACTTCACAAAGTATGGGGCATCATCTGGAAAGACTCAAAATGCCTGGGCCTGGCTGAAATCAGCTGCAATCATTAGGACTTCACTCCCATGTCTATTATTTGTGTCAACATGACTCAAAGACTAGGCTCTTTGGGGCCATGAACCTGAGCATCTACACATGGTCTGCCCACTGGTCTTCTTCATAGCATGGTGCCTTGGAATAGAAATATTTCTTACATAGTGTCTCAGGGCCTCAAGAGTGAACAACAGATGATGCTCAGCCTTTTATGACCTGGCATTAGAAGCGTTATAGACTGAATTATGTCCCCCCAAAAATCGTATTTTGAAGTTCTATCCTCCAATACCTCAGAATATGACTGTATTTGGTGATAGGCTTTTAAAGAGGTAATTAAGGTAAAATGAGATCAAATGTGTGGGCCCTTCCAATGTGACTGGTGCCCTTAAGAGAAATTAGGACAGAGACAACACAGACAAAGGAACGGCCATGTGAGAAGGCAACTGTCTAAAAGCAAGGAGAGATACCTGAGAAAGAACCAACCCTACTGGCTCCTTGATTTCAGACTTCCAGCCTCCAGAGCTGTGAGGAAATACATTTATTTTGGCTGAGTTACCTGAAGGGGGCCACAGGATGCAGTGATTGTGTTGCCAACTGAGCAATTCAGTGAACAAAGCTATTGGCTTGCAGGGTAGTGATCTTAAAGATAGAGACTGATGGTTGGGTACAAAATAGGGTTTGAAGGTAAAACTGACAAGACTTGAAAAATTGTGTATGAGTACAGGCAGAAGTGAAGGTATGAAAGATCATTACCAGATTTCTGCCAGGAGAAACTGAAAATATTACTTACTGGGGTGGGAGAAATGAGGAAATACAGATCGAGACAGAAAGGGAAATGCAAATCAAAAGCTTTTATTTTGGACATTTAAACCATCTTTTGAACTTTCCCCTAATGGAATTCAGCAAATTGCCCCTTGTACAGCAATCCAGAAGTGGAAAAGGATCCCTAATTATCATTCACATTTCTATCATCTACCACAAGGAGAATAGAAAGAAACTATCTGGAACTATCAAGGACACATCTCAAGGTCACTTCCAACTTTCAGGGTGAGCTCCAAGTATGCAAGTATGTAATGAAAACTGTTCTTTCAATTAAAATGATAACAATATAAAACTAAACCTGACCAAGTATCAATTTCATTTTATAAAAGAAGAAATATCACTTCTTTTTAAAAAATATATGCTTTATTGATTTTTGACAGAGAGGAAGGAAGAGGGATAGTTAGAAACATCAATGAGAGAGAAACATTGACCAGCTACCTCCTGCACACCCCCTACCAGGGATGTGCCCGCAACCAATATACATGCCCTTGACCAGAATCAAACCTGGGACCTTTCAGTCCGCAGGCCGATGCTCTATCCACTGAGCTAAACCGGTTTCGGCAAAATATCACTTCTTTAAGTGATATCAGTTATCACTTAAATATCAATTTGTCCCAGAAAATACTTGGAACTGTATTAGAACTCTGTATACATCTAGAAAAGAATAGAACTTAAAGCAGAATTTGATATCAATCCATTTTTAGAAAAGTAAATAACATTTTCTTCTTAAGAACAACAGGTATAACCTATTTTCTGATAAAATACTTAGCAAGACATAAAGAGAGTTCTGAACCTTAGGAGAATAATGGCCCTATACCTGGTAATCTTCCACTTTCTTAAAAAGCAGGTAATCTTGTTGAATGAATGGGCTAACATGTATTAAAATAAATAGAAGGAACGTTCTGATCTATTTAACTCTAGGAAACTAATTAGATTTATAAGATATCTTAAAAATTATCAGGAAATGACTTAAACTCTTTAGCAAAACTTTGTAGGATTCCAAACATTTAAACTGCAGAATGAAAGCAGAAATCATTTAAATCTTTATAAAGCCACATCTCATATTTTTACTGTTCTTTTCTAATTTTAATCAATAGTTTTCACTTTATTTGCATAGTTTTATGTCTATACAATGCAAACATTTTTTAAAATATATTTTTTATTGATTTTTTACAGAGAGGAAGAGAGATGGATAGAGAGTTAGAAACATCAATGAGAGAGAATCATGGACCAGCTACCTCTTGCACACCCCCTACTGGGGATGTGCCTATAACCAAAGTACGTGCCCTTGACTGGAATCAAACCTGGGACCTTTCAGTCCACAGGCTGATGCTCTATCCACTGAGCCAAACCGGTTTCGGCACAAGCATTTTTTTTTTATCAGAGAATAAATTCATCTACATTGTAGTTCTGGAAGTATTTTCATGTAGGAGTTTTTTATTTATACTTTGTTTAAAAGCACTTTATATGCCTTAAGGAATAATGTGTTTCAGGTTAAAGCCATCTGTCTGATTTCTGGTAGATTAAACACTCTCTTATTAAAAATAATAATAGCTGCCCTTGTTGGTCTGGCTCAGTGGATAGAGCATCGGTCTATGGACTGAAGAGTCCCAGGTTCCATTCCAGTCAAGGGCACATGCCCGGGTTACTGGCTCAATCCCCAGTAGGGGGTGTGCAAGAGGCAGCCTATCAATGATTCCCTCTCACCCTTGATGTTTCTATCTATCTCTCCCTCTTCCTTCCTCTCTGAAATCAATAAAAATATATTTTATAATAATAATGATAATAATAATAATAGCTAATACTTATTGAGCTTTTTCTATATGTCAGGTAAGTAATTGAAAAGACTAAAATCTCAGTTTTAGAGAGTGTTTTGATCTTCTAGGACTACTATACAGGCTGGGTGGCTTAAACCACATAAATTTATTTATTTATTTTTAATATGTTTTTATTGATTTTAGAGGAAGGGAGAGAGAGAGAGAGAGAGAGAGAGAGAGAGAGAGAGAGAGAGAGAGAGAGAGAGAGAGAGAAAGGGAGGGAGGGAGGGAGGAAGGAAGGAAGGAAGGAAGGAAGGAAGGAAGGAAGGAAGGAAGGAAGGAAGGGAGGGAGGGAGAAAGGAAGGAAAGAAGGAAGAAAGGAAGGAAGGAAAGAAGAAAGAAACATTAATGATGAGAGAGAATCATCAATCAGCTGCCTCCTGCATGCCCCCTCAGGCATGTGCCCTGACCAGGAATCAAACTGTGACCTCCTGGATCATAGATCAACACTCAATCATTGAGCCACATCAGCAAGGCTATTTTTCCACAGTTCTGGAGGCTGGAAGTCCAAGATCAAGGTGCCCCAGGGTTGGTTTTTAATGAGACCTTTCTTACTGGCTTTACAATGGTTACCTTCTCACTCCTCACATGGCACTCTTCTTTAGTGCACACAGAGAGCACCCTGTGTCTCCTGCTCTTAAACAGACTAATCCTGTTGGATTAAAGCCCCAATTTCAGACCTCATTAACTTTCATTACCTTTTTAAAGGCTCTCTCTTCAAATGCAGCCATCTTGGAGGCGGAGCTTCTACATATGAATTTTGGGGAAACACAAATGCAGTCCATAACAGAGATATCAAGAAACGTACTCCAGGTCAGGTGCCCAGGAAGCATAGGAGCTAGGTGTGGAATCCAGGCAGCCTAACTCTAGAACTTCGAGCCTCCAACGACTAGTTTCCATTTTCACTCTTAGCTTTCTGTAGTAACATCTGTTTTTGTCTTCCAGAAACCTTGGCAAGGCACTAAAAAATTAGAAGTAAATACAGTGGGTGGGCAGAAATTTATAATTTATTTCAGTCAAATGATAAGAAAACATCATGCATACCCAACCAATCAAATTTAGTATTTAATCTCTAGAAACCTTAAGGAGAATATAGCATAATAGTCCAATTTAATAACACAATTTCTATATCTTAATTAATAATCTAGAGAGAAATATAACAATACTAGGTTAATTAAACTCTGTATTGGCCATGTCTTGGGAGATATTATGAACGGTGCTGAGGAGGAAAAAATGAATATGCAAGTACTTACAGTATCAAGATACAGTCAAGAGATTATATCACAGATGGGATAAATCCATACATGCATGAAAGAAGAATATAAATGGAGATAATGTGAATTACAGTAAATGATAGAAGTAGGCATACTGAAATAATGATAATACTTCCTACCTGTGCATTTTGAAAATCCTTTACACTCAGCAAATGAGTTTTTAATTCTGGAAAATAAAAAAAGCACAGAGATTCTGTCAGAGACAGCCCCTGATCACTGAAGCTAGAAAATACAATTCATGACAGAATACTATTTTGAAATACAAAGAACAACTATATACATAGGTTGGTGAGACAAGAATGGGATAAACTCAAGAACAGAAAGCAGTGCATCTGCTATGCCAAATATTATGTAATACTAGAGGCCCAGTGCATGAAATCATGCATGGGTAAGGTCCCTAGGTCTAGCCTGCAATCAGGGCCATCTTCAGCCCACTTGCCAGTCCTCAGTCCTGCCGTGCCACCACCCACCAGGTTCCCCATTCACCATGCTGTGACCAGAGCCTGTAGGCCAGGAGAGGGACCAAGAGGTGTTCAATGCACCTCATAGTAACTGGTCAAGTGGTCAATCAGGCCATTTTAGTTACTGGTATTTTATTAGATAGAATAAGCAAAACTAGCATCCTTTTGCCTCAGTCTTAAATCAAAATGAACAGTGAAAAAGAGTTTGCATTTATGAACTTTACCTAAAATAGTCTCAATTTAGTATCTATAAATTAATTATTTACCTCCGAGTCAACAGATATTTACTGGTCAGATACACATATCATATAAGAATCCATGGCATTGTGGATAAATCACCTTTCATTTTCCTCCCCCAAGAACTTCATGACTACCCCAGATTGGAACATAGTAAAATAGGGTAAAATCTGAGTTCAGAAGGTGGGTAGTTTGGTGAGCTTGTCTTACCTATTTGGGGAGGCAGGGTCCATTAAACACAAAGCATCAGATGAAAAGTTTAAAAATTGGTCACTTAGTAAATATTTGTAGAGCATCATTTCAGATACCTGCACATTTATAAACTTTCAAAGGTTTAAACTAGTAAGATAAAGACATTCCAGTAATTAGCTAGCCTCTCATCTCTTTTGACATGGAATAGACATAATCCATGTTCATGTTTCAGACTACATTTTCCAAGCAAATGCAAATTGTATTTTAATCATGCTGTACCTTAGCTTATCTTTTTCACTGCTCCCATTTGTTAACACAAAAAATCCATGAGTTTGCCATATCTGGAACACCAGAAAAAGGGAGGGCTCAGTAATAATATCAGTGTCGATCACAGCAACTGCTGTCCCCTCATTGGTGTAGCCTCTTCCATCATAAATTGATTTTCAACCATGTATAATTTATTGTGTTATGAGAGCCTAGTTCCAAAGAGAGCATGTAGCATAATGCCTGCTGTATAATAAGCACTTTTTTGCTGTTTGCTTAATTAATTATAATATTCCTCTTTGAGAAACACAAGGCAATTAGGACAAGAAAACACACACACACACACACACACACACACACACACACACACAAACACTAGTGGTGAAGTTCTACCATTTCACCAAATTACTTAACACTGAAGGAGTCTTATAGTATAAGCTACTTAATGTTCCTCCCTGGTGACACTATGCTCTTCTTAAAAGTAGAAATAACAATAAATAATATAAGGGGTGTCCTGGCCGGGTGCCTCAGCTGCTTGAAGCATCATCCCATACACCAAAAGGTGGCAGGTGATTCCTGGTCAGGGCATGTATAGGAAGGTTTTTCTCTCTCTCTTCTCTCTTTTCTCTCTCTCTCTCATCAATAGACATATCCTTGGGTGAGGATAAAAATAGATAAATACATAATAACGTAAGGGGAAAATGGTTAGGATAAAAAGAACAGGTTTCCAACAGTGAACAATGATCTGCTGAACTCTGGCCCCATAGAGCCACATAAAATGTAATATACACTGTTTGTAAGTACACCACCACCACTCTCACACACACATATACACCAGCTCATTCAAGAGCATTGGTTTGGTGAAATTAGGTTTGATAGGGGTTCATTTCTTTTTTTTTTTTAAATATATTTTATTAATTTTTTTACAGAGAGGAAGGGAGAGAGATAGAGAGCTAGAAACATCAATGAGAGAGAAACATCGACCAGTTGCCTCTTGCACACACCCTACTGCAGATGTGTCTGCATCCAAGGTACATGCCCTTGACCAGAACCTAACCCGGGACTTTTCAGTCCGCAGACCGACGTTCTACCACTAAGCCAAACCAGTTTCGGCAAGGGGTTCATTTCTTGCTGCAGCCTTGTCACATACTGCAAACTCTGAAAACATGGCTAAGATTGGTGTAACATGTCATGCTAAGTATAATGTAATACTCCTTAAAGTTGATAAAATTTTCTATCTACCTAACGTTCCAGATAAAATATTAGGAAACAACTAAATGAATGCTTTAGTAGTAATGATGAAATCACCCAGGGGCTCAGAGAGTGTAAAGACTAGCCAGTGATGGATAGTGTACTGGGAGGAAGGGCATCTGAGGCTAAAGAGGACCTTAGACTCTGTCTCAGGTCTGCCATACTCCATCTTCAGGACAGAACAAGTTGTAGGGCTTGTGGTGAGAGTTCTGGTTTCTCTCAGTCTCAAGTCTCGCCTTTGAACATTGAAAATAATGATAGTCAACATAGAGCAGAACTGTGAACTAAGCTGAGTGCCGAGGATATGACAGGAAGCAAAGTAAATGTTAGTTTCCCTTTATGATGTAAGACCTAAGGCCTTTTAGATGTCTTACCCTAGGAAAGGGCCAGCTTCAATGTTTTCCATGGAGACACAGCTGGGAAAGCAGGAGTCTAAGAAAAAAATCAAGGCTGTACCTAAACAGATGGCTTAGCACTTGCTTGGAGAAGAGTGGCCTTATGGCTTAATCATTGAACACTAGACTTAGGGACAGGTTTGAACCCAATGACTTGGTTCCTCCTCGAATGGTAGATACTATGCTAAGGACATTTAGCCATGGTTTCTCTACCCATTTTTTAGTATTTATCATGTCCAGTGATTTACTTTTTCCATTGCTACCTTCTGGAGAGCTAAGTCCTCTGCCACTGATGATTGTCTACTTTTTAAGGCTTCATTAAATCTACTTGGATTAAAGATTTGAGCCTGAAGAAACACAGTTTGTTTGTGTTTCTTTCTTTTTTCTTTTAATAATACTAGTGGCCTGGTGCATTAAATTTGTGCAAGGGGAGGGGGTGTCTCTCAGCCTGGCCTGCACCCTCACCAATCCTGGAACCCTCAGGGGATGTCTGACTGCTGGTTTAGGCCCCATCCTGCTCCCTTGCTGACCTGATTGCCCCTAACTGCAACTGCCTCAGCCCCCATCTTTATGGCTTTGTCCAGAAGAAAGTCAGACAACCAGAAGATGTACAGTCGACCTGGTCTAGTTAGCATATTATTCTTTTATTAGTATAGATATTTTTATTGATTTCAGAGAGGAAGGGAGAGGGAGAGAGAGAGATGGAAACCTCATTGATGAGAGATAATCATTGATTGGCTGCCTCCTGCACACCCCGTACTGAGGATTGAGCTCATAACCCTAGCATGTGAGCATGTGCCTTTGACCAAGCCCTTTAGTCCACAGGCTGATGCTTTATACATTGAGCCAAACCAGCTAGGGTTGTTTGTGTTTCTTGACTGTGCTTCAATGTGAAAGCCTTCAGTGAATCTCATGGGTGCCGTAATAGAAAAGAAAACATCTCATCTCAAGCAGTTATTGTATCTGCTTGCCCTACTGATAGATATAAAATAATGTGATGCTCAATCTTTTCATTTTTGTTTACCCAGAAAATAAGTTATCATGGACACAGAAGGCGATAGACAATAGCTTTATTTTATTTTATCCCTTCTTCCCCATGTCACTTATGATTGGGCACCTCTCTGATAAGGAGAGAACTTTTGGTGAAAAATCTAAACTCAGATCTGATTGATGTGGAGTTTTCTACTATTCTTTACTCCCCCTACCCCATACCATTCTTGACTATGCTGTGCCTATGCTGAGATGCTGGAGAGGTCTGGAGTTGCAGAGACTAAGGAGCCTCCAAAAGAGGTGGTAGGAATTCATGTTTTGAGCAACTATTAAATTCTAGGCATTTTACTTACTTTGTTTTATTCTTACAAGTCCAGGCACAATTCCTTGAGCCAAAGATCACACCTTGGCCATCCATCAGCAAATCCTGCCAGCACCACCTTCGAACTATATCCAGAGTATAACCTACTCCATAGCACCTCAGCCTCCTTGTCTAGTCTAGGCCTTTTTCATTGCCCTACTGGCCCATCACAGAATCTCTTTGCTATTGGAATGATCTCTCCTCCCAGTTCCCTCTACAGTCTGTACACAGCACTGTGGCCCTCACGATCCTCACGCAAGGCAGATGGTGCCTTCATTCTGCTCAGAATGGCTTCCCATCTCTCTGGTCACTCAGAGGAGATGCTGGCCTGGATGCCTCCCGATGCTTACTGGCTGAATCCCCAATCTGCTTGTGAATCTACCGTGGTCTAACCAGCACCACCCTCCTGCTCTCAACTTCACCATTTTTCTTCTCTGACACACATACCTCCTTGATATTCCCAAGCCCAGCTTACATCTTTTCACATCAGGGCATTTGTACTTGCTTATTTCTAGGCCTATAATTCTCTTTTCTCTAAATATCTTTAAAACTTAGTTCCTCACTTCCTGCAAGGATGTGCTCAAATGGGACTTTGTCATGAACACCTCCATGGACCGCCTCATACAAAAGCAGTTCTTTGGTCCCCTTTTCTTTACTGCACACATTGTTTTTGGAATATATGTGTTTATTGATGTCTCATCTGCTTCCACTAGTGTATAGATTTCATGAGTGATGCACTAACAAATGAGATTGAGTCTCTAGTTGAAATTAAGTTACAAATAGTGTAAGTCAGCAACTAGACCACAGCCTTCAGCCTGGCTGTCTCTGCAGCCTGAGCTCTCTGCTAAATCAAGCAGCTGATTTTGAAGCACAAATAGCCATGCTCCATCCATTGCTAGTGTGGGTCTGCATGCACAATATAGACAGAATGTTCAACGCACACCACACTTTCATATCTACCTGCTGCATCTAAATCCTGCAAACTTGCAGGTGCTCTCCATTGCTGACAAAGTTACTCAGCCCTGAGAAGTGTAAGCCTTTGTTGTTCTGAAATTTGTGGGAGAGAGAGGAAAGGTAAGAGAGCAAGACTAAGCCTAACAAGGGATTCCTTAACTTCCAGAATTTATGTCACCTCGCTAGCTATTCAACATACTTTTTTTTATTTGCTTTTTATGCACACACCATATCTCTCCCATTGCAACTTTAAAAAAAGAGACAACAGTATAATGCTTCCTTTGAAATAAAATGACCCTCTTGCCTGTAGTACTACGGCAAAACACTACCTGCAAATTCCTGTAGTCCATCCTCTCTACTGTTGCCAGGAGGGCCATTGTAAAACATAAACCTCATGTTTTTACTCCATTTTGGAAAAGAGAAACTGCTTTGGCATAATGGCCATGATCCCTTGACCGAGAGTACTAGCATTTAGGGCCTTTCTCATTGAATTCCTGTGTACCTCCCAGCCTTCAACCCTCCAGCATCTTTTAATTCCACAATACAAAAATATTTAATGCCTGCTATATGTCATTCATTTTCACATGTAAACACTTGTTTCTATTCCAGACACCAAAATACTACCTTCTCTTTCCCATTTCTATCTGTTGTACATTTCTGATTATCCTTATCTAGTGACCCAGTGCACAGATTCATGCACATTGAAAGGAAATTCATTAGAAGGTGGCCAGTGGGGAGGGACTGGGTGAGATGAGGCTGGACACGCCTTGGAGCCTACTTCCCAATGTCCATCCCCAGTGTCTGTGGAGTGAGAGGGGTCCCTCCAGCAGGTGGGATTCCTCGGCCTGTGGGGATCAGGGACGAGGCTAAAACCATCTCTCCGACATCATCCCAGAGTACAAGAGGGCACTCTGCAAAGTTGCTGTAGAACAGGGTGTGGAACGCAAACACAAGTGTGCAGTAAACCAGATTCGGTGCCAACAGTGCCCCAGCAACAACATAACCCATGGCTAAAGGTAGAATTGCAAAGCCCCACGATGAATCAGGCTCCCTCCTCTCTGGTTTCGAGGTGCATCATCCTAGAACTGCTGCAGGGTCACTAGTTAATGATAATCAGATAGAACTGGTGCTGGCTCAGGTTCCAGCAGCAGGTGTGAGCACCTGGCAGGACTGTGGCACACTGGAGCAAAAAATTTTCAGTAACCACCAGAGGCTCACCCTGATGACAGTAACTAGTGCTCCATCTTGGTCAGGTGCTCTTGTTCACTTGCTCCACCATTCTACCACAGCCAATACCCACCATGTTCCATGCTCTGCCACCTGCTGCCAACACCCACAGTGTTCTGCGCTGACCCCCTGATGGTCAGCACAAATCATAGCCACCAGTTGTTCAGTTGTTTGTAGTTCCATCTATTTGCATATTAGGATTTTATATAGATAGATAGATAGATAGATAGATAGATAGATAGATAGATAGATAACTCCTCCCAAGAGCTGCAGGCCCAAAAGGCAAAGCATTTTGTTTTCTTTTGTAGCAATGGTGACTCAGTGACCTGGGTCATCAATTGTGCAGTTATATAAATAGGACTACAGTAATTGTCTGTGAAAAATACAATGACTGGGAATTACATCTTCACACCCATAGTCCTGAGCAGGCAGTTCCCACTCTTGACCATGTGACCCATCCCTCACCACCCATACAAAGCTGTCTAAGAAGTACCCACACTTCACTGAAGTTTGGTTTATGATAAGGACAGATCTGTGAACACAGCGGTTCGTAAACACTCACATGTTCTATGGTCTGCCTGTGAGGAAGTTTACAGGCATACTGATATGCTGTTAGAGAGGGCTTTGTTTTGTGTAAGAAGGTGGGATTTTCTGACACTCTGCTTGTGCTCTTCATACACTCAATAGGGGACCTTGCATTGTGCTTCCTAAGGTGGAAATGGCCTCTGTTGATTTCAACATACTGCCATTTTTTATTAAAAAATTCTTATTACAGTAAACATACATGCTTCATGTAATCCTCCCAAAATTCAATAGACTTATTTTTTGTGCTAGACTGGATAATTTGAAAGTTCATGTGGAAGAATAAATGCAAGAATTTTCAAGCATATAAAAGAGAGAAAGAATAATGAAGTGGTGCAGGTAGTACCAGACATTCAATTTACTTTAAAGCTAATGTAATAAAATATGCTATTTACACAAGAAAAAGCAAATAGAACAGTAGAATGAAATCAACCAAGAAACATATATAAAAAATGTGGGAAATTATTACACAATCATGAGAGTGTTTCCATAGGAAATAAAGAATTTGTTCAATAAATAATATTGGCATTATTTGGCTATCAAAACAAAAACCATTTTGAGTTTTAATAATATACTTAAGCATTCAAATTTTAAATGAAGAATGCAATTAAGGATGTAACACCACTATGCATTTATAAATTGCTTCTTCATTTTATGCCATGTTAGCTTAAAACAGGATTCACAGAAACACTCTACTTTTTAATTGTGGGGGAAACCTATATTCCATTGTGTGGCTATACCATGATTAATTAATTATTTTTCTATTGATTTGAAACACTTGAATGTTTTCAAATATTAGAGCAAAAATTATTTTGTCTAATGTTATAATAAATAATCATCTCTATCATTTTCTACATGTGCAGTTATACTTGCAAGGTAAATTCTCTAAAGATGGAATGCTGCTAAAAAGTTGAATGTATTTTTAATTTTGATAAATATTGACCAATTGCTCTTCAATTTTAAACATAATAATATAGCCCCGGGAACGTGACTTGACTTGATCGTAGGTAAATAACAAAAGTATGCCATTATGAGGAATAGAACCACTACTTTGTGACATTCATCCAGTATTTCTTCCACTACTTTCACTTCTTTCACTGTGTTCTGTGAGCAGGGACCATAGCTCTGTCAGGTAATTTGATGGAACTGATCATCAGGGGCTACTCAAGATATCAGGAATCACTGTCTGGAAAAGGACTAAATGCCTATCTCCCATTCCCCATGGCCTCATGGAAAAATTTTACAAAAAAACATGTATACAAATGAAGATAATGCAACAATGATTTGACAATAATACAAAGCAAAATAAATATGGAGTTAGCACTGGCCCAGAAAATTAAAAAACACACACAATTGAATAGAAAAGGTAGGATTGGAGAAACTACAGCTAGAAACACCAGAGATAAAAGTATTTCTCAGAATAGCTTCCAAAGAAACTCCAAATACAAGGTCAATTAGGACAAAGCCAAGAATAGATTGTCAGGCAGATGTCAAGATTCTTTTTTATTAAAATATATTTTTATTGATTTTTTTTTTTTACAAAGAGGAAGAGAGAGGGATAGAGAGTTAGAAACATCAATGAGAGAGAATCATCAACCAGCTGCCTCTTGCACACCCTCTAATGGGGATGTGCCCTCAACCACTGTATATACCCTTGACGGGAATCGAACCTGGACCTTTCAGTCCGCGGGTGCTCTATCCACTGAACCAAACTGGTTTCAGCAGATGTCAAGATACTTAAGTTAACTATATTTAGAACAGCCAGTTCAACTACTTCCCTAGCTTGTACATAGTTGGCAAGGGAAGCTTTTGCCCTTAGTATTAAAGTCCTATTCTCTAGTGAATGATGAGATTGATGGGGTCCTTGTAAATGTCCTGGGGCTGAGATGAAAAGAAATGGAGATTTAGGTCATCCTAGAACTCCATCTCAGAGAGTGAGGGAAAACATAAAGAGTAACAACAGGAAAACCCTCTACCACCAGAATAAGGCCCTTCTTCCTTGATCGCTGTGCGAGTCCACCCTCCTGTCTGCTCAGAGCCGGCATGCCCTGCCTGGAAGCCTGCCTGTCAAACACACCTGAGCCCTGTCACAGATGTGTTCTGCCCTGCAATTCAGAAGAGAAAGTGTTTGGTAAAAGCCAACCTGCACCAGAGATGTGTCACTTTGTCATAATTCATCTGACTATGCACATAAAATGTGTGCAAAATATACATCATAAAAATTCCCCTGCAATTTGAAGTGGCAGTCAGGAATGAGAAGCCATGTTCTAAATAACTGAGCCAAATAGTTGCATACATCTAGTATAAAAAATCTCTGCTCTTTTAAAATTGAGTTTAGAGTGACAAATCAAATTATAGATCTACTTAATAGACAATAGCTTTTGTTCCAAGAGAGCTATTAGCTTATAGTCAATTATAATAAACTAGAGGCCTAGTGCACAGGTTGGTACACTGGGGTCACTCAGCCTGGCCTGTGTGGATCTGGTCAAAACCGGCTCTCCAACACTGCCAAAAGGGTCCCAGAAGATGAGAAGGCAGTTCTTGGGTGACGCACCCTGTAATCAGGTGCATTACCCAAGAACCACAGCTACCAAGTCACTGCAGCTCAGCAGCTACTGTGTTGAGCATCTGCCCCTGGTGGTAATTGCACGTCATAGCTACTGGTTGGATGGTTAAAAAGACAGTCACTTAGGCTTTTATATACATATAGATATACAAGGACTCAAATAAAAACCAAAGTGACTGCAGTGTATCTACTATGAAATAGAATTCTTTTCAGTGTGTTTGAATGAGTTTACCTAGAATTGATAGAAAATGGACATCTTCATCATTGATTAGAAAAACAACACCGTATTTTGCTTCAAATTTTACTTCCAGATTTTATAACTCCTCTTTGTCATTGGAATTTCACTATATGTCCACTCAATGGATTGTTTTACTCATCTTCTTTAGATTAATGTCATTCATCAGTTCTGAAATATTCTCAGACATTGCCTCCTCACATATTTCTTCTCCATTCTCTTTCTTTTCTCCTTCTACAATTCTAATTAAACATATGCTAGGACCTTTTATTTACTTTATATTTTTTAATTTTTAAAAACATGTTTCCATCTTTTTGTCTCTCTCTGTTGATATGTTCTTCAGATTTCCCCCCCCCCCCCACTGGTTTTCTGTTTAGCTCTACCCAAAAGGGTCCTTTGCCATTTTCTGACCCAAAAATATTTTCAATTTGATTCTTTTACCAGTCTACATAGCAATTTTTGGTAATTATGTGTGTGTTTTTTTGTGGGGTTTTGTTTGTTTGTTTATTTGTTTCCTGTATTATTTTTAAATTGTTTACACATAATAATTCTATATTCTATGTCTGACAATTCTAGACTTTACAGTCCTTAAAGATCTAAATCTGTTCCTTATTATTTTCTGTGAGTCTCTTGCTTCTCTTGAGCTTGGTGATCTCCATTTACAAGCTTTCTGTTTGTTCTTCATCCATGGGGATCCTGAAGGATGCTTTCTTTAAGAAAGTGTTTGTATTTGCTTCTGCTATGAACTGACAATCCGCACCAACCTGGGACTATTTGGTCTGAGTCACAATTCAACACAGGTTTTTCAGGCTCACTCTTCTATGTTGTTGGTCCACAGTTCAATATCTAATTTATTGCACCACTACTGGTGTAAGACCTCAAGGCTTCCTTGCCCTTCTCCTATACTCCCCATCCTGAGCATCTCATGGTTTGAGTTTTTATGATCATCAGAAAGCATATCCTAACTTGTGTATTTTCTACAACAAGAGGGTTCGCAAGCAACACTGGACCACTAATTTCTGGAAGCACTTATCTTTTTTTTAAGGATAGACCAGTCACTCTTTTCTTTTTTTAACCAGCAATCTAGGTATGTACCCTGACCAGGAATTGAACCCACTACCTTTTGGTGTCCAGGATGACCTTCCAGTCAACCAAGCCACACTGGCCAGGGCTGGAAGTAGTTATCTTTATGGAATGTTTATAGCAATATTCTGGGGAGCCATGAATGATCGTATCAAAAGCTGGTGAGCACTGGATGAAATACTTTGTTTGATGCATTAGGATAAGCTGTAATCAACTGCTTATCATATTAATAGGGTGAAATTAACTTTTTTCCCAATTTCTTTTGTATTCACCCAACATCTCTTTCTGTACATTTCTAATTAATCCCTAAACTAATTTGCTTAGTCTCGATGTTTTATGTATTTTCATTAAAAATTGTGAGAAAAAATATGCTAATAAGCCTTTTAACTAACTTTGCAAGTAACTTTACTGGCTCTATTGTACATATGTAATGCTTTCTCCAGTTTTCTGTCTTTCTCTGGTTAAAGGAGTCATCAAGCTGAAACTGGTTTGGCTCATTGGATAGAGTGTCGGCCTGGGGACTGAAAGGTCCGGGGTTTGATTCCGGTCAAGGGCATGTACCTTGGTTGCGGGCACATCCCTAGTGGGGGGTGTGCAAGAGGCAGCTGATCGATGATTCTCTCTCATTGATGTTTCTAACTCTCTATCCCTCTCTCTTCCTCTCTGTAAAAAATCAACAAAATATATTTAAAAAAAAAATAAAAAAAAATAAAGGAGTCATCAAGCAAATGCATAATCAATTTGAAAAAAAAAGTATCAGCATTTATTTATCTATATACCTACATATATATATATGTAGGTATATAGATAAATATATATATGTGTGTGTGTGTGTGTGAGTGTGTGTGTGTGTGTATGCCTTTAGGTGTTAAAATATTTGACATGAAGTCAAGTTGTTTTTTTTAGGGCACAATTTAATTTCTTTTAGGTGGTAGACTTTTTTTTTTTCTTGTGCTATTTTGCATAAATCTACTGAAACAAATTAGATGATGTGGTGGGAGGACATAGTGGAAATAAAGTAAGTCAGGTGACCTAACACCATTATATCAGAGGTGGACCTAGTTCTTCAGTTCCTTGCCTCTTATTTTTTTTATCAGCTTATCAGCAGCAAAGTGTGCTATTGTGGGAAAGTGAACACCCTGCCTCTGTATTTACAGAAGTCCAGCACTTTCCTTGCATATCATCTTCAAAAAGTCTCCACGGCTCTCCCTAAAATTCTGGGATCAGGGAAGTCTTTTTTTTAATACATATTTTCTTGATTATTTTACAGAGAAGAAGGGAGAGGGATAGAGAGTTAGAAACATTGATGAGAGAGAAACATTGAGCAGCTGCCACCTGCACACCTCCTATTGGGGATGTGCCTACAACCAAGATACAAGCCCTTGACTGGAATCGAACCTGGGACTCTTCCATCCACAGGCCAATGCTCTATCCATTGAACCAAACCAGTCAGGGCACCAGCGAATTCTTATATTTATGTGAGAAGGGTTACTTCATTTCTAAGAGTTCAGTGAAATCCAAGATGTGAAAATCAGCAAAATGAGGATATATCCAACATTAAGTGAGGTACATGACAGGCACTTAATACATAGTTGAATGAGTGAAAAATAAATGAACAATTGAACCTTGTAAAATAAAATAAGGAGCCAATAATACAAAATAATCATATAAGTAGTGATCTGAAAGAGAGGTTTAATTTGCTTTTTTATTTAGCAAGCCCCCCACCACCATTACATACATACACATACAGCAAAACTGAAGCTGAAATAGAAAATAAATTTACATTATTCCACTGCAAATTTTGAGGCCATAAATAACCAATAATTATAGTTCAAATGAGTCATCTATTACATTAGGACATATATTCAAACTCCTATTATAACAATAAGAAAAAAAAAGAAAAAGTGTTCGCTGATTTTTCTGGCCAGTTTTGTTCCACTAATTGTATGTTTTAACACACTTTGAGAGTGGTGCACTGAATAGGAATGTGCGGATAGAAACTAAAATGTATCTTGTGAGGAGATAAGAATCACTGTCTGGGGGACTGTTGGTTATTCACACTGAAAACAGAAAGGTGAGATAAGAAACACATTGGATTCCCCTGCGGGCTACACTGAGTCTGAGAAACAAAAGGCCCACTGGTGTCCAGTCCTATTGTTTGGGCCCGTGGCCCCGTCACAGAACACACATCATGTTATCATTTCTTTGGGATCCTGGACAAATGGAGATTTTGCTTGCACCAATTCTGCAATATTTAAAAAAGGATTTCAATAATTGAGTTTGAGTGCAGTTAAAGCCAGTCTTTAGAACGTGCTTTCTATTCTTTGTTTTCCTTTCCCAATCGCTTTGCTCCCCTCATTGAAATCAGGAGAGAAATACTAAACACACTGGATAATCCAGCATCATGCTGCTAAGCTGTGAGGAAGTTCACTCGGTTTTTATTTTGTCTTCCTTCTTTTGGAGCCTTCTAAAAATGGCCAAGGAAGAAAATAAACTGTTAACTCCCAATGAATAAGGGTTCCGCTTCAGACTTGCTTGGGTCAGCAGCACAGCCGGGAAAAGTCGGCATGCTCTCCTGTAATGCTGAGGCTCTGGGTAAAGGAGGACCCCAGGCAGAGGGACAGAAGGGCAGCAGTCAAGGGTCCGGGCCTGGCTCTAAGCCAGAGACAGCTAATGGCTGCCATCCCGGTTTTTCCCAGCAGGAAAATCTCCTGGACTATTTCTCCACAACCACCTAGGTAAGGCCTGGGAGCATTTGGATAGTTTATTTATTTTTATTCAGAGCATTTTCATAAACAACCATCATTTAAAATTGTTTCAACACAATCACTAATGGTAGACTTACCTGCTGAAGGAAGAATTGGAGGGAATTTCTCCCAGACTGTTCATTAGATGGTCTCTGCTCCTTTTTCAATGTTAGCTGAATACCTGCTGTGTTGGTAGGGCACGTAGGCAGATACACTAAGACATAGTAAGGGTTGAACTTGGCCTGAGGTTAAACCAAAGCCAGCCTGCTGCTGCAGATCGGAGAAAAGAAAACTACGCTCACAGGGGGCTGACTGTCTCAAGGAGCGTGTGGTGAGGAGGGGAAGGAGGATAAAACTGTGGTGAACTGTGCGTAGGCTGTATGGAGTAAGTGGAGTTGACAGAGGCCCTCTTCCCAAAGAGGAGGGAACCCCAAAGTCCTGTGCCCATTGGCCTAAGAAGGTGAGCAGTTCAGACGCTGTGACAGAAATCCCCAGTTTGACTCCTGGAGCCAGAGACTTCTTTTGATTCTACATTCACTTAATATCCTGATTATAAATTGGCTTCTAGTTGAAGTCTATCCATAAGGGAGATAATCTTCCACTCATGTGACATGCATGCCTTTATCCATGTAAGTTAAAGCTGTCATTGTAAATTAATTAGCATAATAACATTCTGTAATGCAGGCATGCGCGTGGGTACAGCCACACACCAGCCCTATGGGCTCAGTTAATGGGTATCCATTCCTGAGAAATAATTCTGCCCAGAATACATTGTTCAAAGCCAGATTCCCCACCTACCAACCTGTGGGTTGAAGCTGACATTAGTGAATGCCTCAAGGTGACCTGATTGAGATCATTGGCAGCCAACCTTCTGCCCACTTCTAGTGACACCCTGAGCTCACTAAATGCCTTTTAAATCAAGCTAAACCATAAACCAAATTCTATTGTAGAACAGAGGAGGATATGCACTTCATCCTCATTGGAGTCACCAAAGAAATTATATCCTTGAACAAAATGCAGAAGTTCATTAGACAAAGGGCCTTAGTGAAGGGGAACCCACAGGCCACATATAAGCCAGGAGCAGGGGATGGGCACAGCCTGGGCAGCAGGAGCTGCTGGGAAATAGGGGCAGTTGATGTGGGGAAGGTGGCTTGGGCCATCATTGGAGCTCTGAACTGCTCGAATCAGGTGTTCGGATTATTCTGAGTAGGGACCACAGAATAATTGAGGGGTTTTAGTAAAAGAATTTGTGCTGCAGGAGCTATCTTATGATTGCAGTTGGCAAGATGGATTCTACCGAGGTGCAATTTGGAGGCAAATAGACAAGATTGGATAGGGTGGAGGCTGTTGTGATGAGATAACTATGGCCCCAAGTAGGATGGAAGGAGATGGGTGATGGAAAGAAAAGTTTAAGTGCTGGAAAAAGGGTGAGGAAAATTCCCACTGAAGTGTTCATTAATTAGCCTCTGTTCTCTGACTGAGGTTTTTAAATAGAACAATGCCAGCCCCAGGACAGATATCAGAGTCAAAAGGAGTATCTTATCTCACTTCAGCTGGCTCTGGGAAGATGGAAGTAAGATGAATGTTAACTAAGGGGCAGGGACAAGAAATGCTGAGTGGCTCAAGGGAGGTGGGGCAGTCTGAGGACGAGAGGTGAGGTGCCAACTTGAACGGTGTGAGCCTGGTGGTTTAGATGAGTCAGAGGCAAATGAGACTGCTTCAGCCAAGAGGGAGACGGTGAGAAAGTGAATGAATGGAGCTACATTAGTGAGAGTAATTGGCGTGAGCCCTAGAAAAAGCGGTCTCAGTGAGGCAAACTCAAGGGAGGAGCCATAGGTCTGGGGCTGTTGAATTATAATTGCTTATACTAAGATTTACCCCATGGAGTCTGAGGTGGAACTAGTTTGCCAGGTAACTTCAAGGTTGAACTAACCACTCTGCTTGGGTCTTAGATAAGCTGCATGTTGGAGCTCTTGTGCATTTGCTGTGGAAGAGTTTGGTGGTTCCTCAGAAAGCTAAATATAGAATTACCATATGATCCAGCAAGTCCACTTCTAGGTATTGAAAAACAAAATAATTGAAAATAATTGAAAATAGGGATTCAAACACAACCTATGTAATAAAGTGTTAATTTGCAAATTGACCTTCACACCCTGCATCACAAGATGGCCACCCCCATGTTGTTACAAGATGATCTGGCAGTGGAGGGTAGTTGAGGGCGACCAGGTCTTCAGGGGAGGGCAGTTGGGGGCCACCAGACAGACAGGGCAGGGCAGTTGGGGGCCAACAGGCCAGCAGAGGTGTGGTTAGGAGCCAACAGTTCCGGATTGTGAGAGAGATGTCAGACTGCCAGTTTAGGCCTGATCCCACAGTAGACATCCCCCAAGAGATCCCAGATTGGAGAGGGTACAGGCTGGGCTGAGGGACACTACACCCTGTGCATGAATTTTGTGCACTGGGCCTCTTGTACTAGCATATTAATGTTCATGAAGAATTTATTCATAATAGCCAAAGGTGGAAAAAACCTAACTGTCCAACAACAGATGAATGGATAAACAAAACATGGTACTACATACATACATACAATTAAATGTTCAGCCATAAAAAAGAACAAAGTTCAGATATATGTTATACAAGAATGAATCTTAAAGACATTATGTTAAGTAAAATAAGCCAGGAACAAAAAGGCAAATATTGTATGAGTCCACTTATGTAAAATATCTACTGCATTTTCCAGCATATAAGACGACCCCCTAATTTTACAGTTAAAACATAGGTTTAGGCCTATATTCACTGTATAAGACTACCCCCCACTTCAAAGAAAAGACTTACTTTGCCGTCAAGATCTGCAGGTAATTTTTGTGCAATTTTGGTCTTTTGCCCCCGATTTTCGGTTGACTTTTTTTCGTTTCAAAAGTCGTCTTATACGCCGGAAAATAGCTTCATCATTGACTGGACTGAGCCCCACCGCCAGTCCCTGCTGCTGGAACACACATGGGGACCAGGGGATTGTGGGATTATGGGAAGTTCTGCTTTTGGCAGCTTTGTGGCTGGTAGAATGCCAGAGAACACAGCTTTTGCTGTCATAATTAGTCTAAATTTAAATGCTCACTTGTTTTTGTTTTACATCAGTCTGTGTGTGCGTGGACACAGCCTAGGTCTGTGGGCAGAGAGTATGTTTTGTCAACATGGAGAGAATGAATCAGAGTGTTTTGTCATCCACAGCAACCCGTGTTCTCAGTCTTGATTTGATAAATGCTCTCCAGTCTGAGTCAAGGAGAGGTTGGCATCTCACCACTTAATTGGGTGTTTTCCAGTTCACAGGAGTTAACTTTCCTACTACCTGTCTCCTTAATTTAGAACATTCAAGGAATAATAAGTAAGCACTAAACCTCACCTTAGTTTGGGCTTCTTTCTAGACTAATGTATGGAATGTTAAGAACTGTGGAGTGTTATTGTCTTTCAAGAATTTTCAGTAAGTTTGTGAAGGGGAGAAATTGTCTCAAATTCTTTGATTTTCAGTCAAATTGTGAAAAGAATGATTTAATTTTTTTAGTGAATTTACATATTAAATTGCATTACATCTGCCTCCATTGATGAAATTATTTTTAGATTTAGGCAATCATACAGTCTTTTGTAATATTCAAATTCTGATGTAAGCAATAATGCTGGCTTAATTGTATGTTCAAATAATTTCTGAAACAATTCATCTGTGCTCATTCTTCCCTCAAGTTTATGTTCTCGGCCTTGATGATAGTTGTGAATTTGTGTGTGTGTGTGTGTGTGTGTGTGTGGAGGGCTGAGGAAAACAGCAATTGTTTTTGATGTGTGTGTATGTTTTTCCAGGTAGGCATTCTTTGTGGTCCTGTGCCAGAAAAAGAATGAAATTCTCTGATTGAAACCCACGTATTAAATGCCCTGGGTATTAGGCCAAATGTAATTGTGGATGAGACAGGCACAGCGCCACGCACGAGGCTCTGCCGGAAGACAGCCTGGCATCTTGGGACAGCCCGTTGTGACTGCAGTCACAAATCATCCTAGTGAAGAAGGACCAGAGGAAGCATGTGTAGTAATCAGCTTGGCTGCCCAGGGAGCCTTCTGACAAGGTCAGATTTTAAAAGGGCAGACGCAAGTCTTATTCAATTAGCGGGTGGATGGAGACTCAGAGAGAGGGAGGGTACCTGACAGCATTCCAAAGGATCCCAGCAGGCTGGACTGATAGGCCAAATCCACAAAGATGAAAGTTCAAAGGGATCATTTTATCTGGCACTTCGATATGGAAAGAACACCAAAGAATAGAAGACAAGTTTATCAGCTATGGAAAAGTTTTAGTTTAAATAAACTGAATTGAGAGTGATCAATTTGGAGGAAGCTTTCCAAATGTGCATACAGTTTCCAGAACGCTTACGGAACCCTAGACTGTATTAATAGACGATGGCATTTAGTAAAAGGAAAATGATAGCATAAAGCATGTGCAGGCAAAATACTCAGATGGATGTCAAACTCATGCTCTTTGGGGTTAGTAGTTTGTGTTTCAGATCCCATGTCCAGCTCATTATGGAGAATTGCTTTAGGAGTGGTTTAGTATAAAAATATCAAATGTACTTTTTAGCTTGAATTATGAACATTCATTCTTTCACAAAAATTTTGGTGTATAATGAAGCCTTTTTCTCTGCGGGTAGAACTGACCTGCATTCAGAACACACTGAATGGCCATTTCTATGGTTTGTGACTAGCCTCCATTCTCATCGGCTAATAGTGTGTTCTGATTGGTTATAAAAATTAGAATATCATCTCCCAGATTATGAGTCCCCTGACTAGACTTTTTGATCTCCTCACTTAAATAAACCCCTTTCTTAATGAATTACCAAGATTATTAGATTCTTTTTTTTCTAATGGAGCAAGTACTTTTTTTTAATTTATTTTTTATTTTTACATATTTTATTAATTTTTTTTTGCCCCCCTCCCTCCCTCTCACACATCCCCTCCCTCCCCAGAGTTTTGTGTCCATTGGTTGTACTTATATGCATGTACACAAGTCCTTCGGTTGATCTATTATCTCCTCCAGATCTTCCTCCCCTCCCCACTGTTATTTGACAGTCTGCCTGTTGCTTTACTTTCTCTATATCTGTCTCTTGGTTCATCAGTTTATAATGATCTTTATCATCCACCAATGAGTGAGGTCATGTGGTGTTTCTCCTTCATTGATTGGCTTATTTCACTCAGCATGATGTTCTCCAATTTCATCCAGGTTGCTGCAAATGATGAGAATTCCTTCTTTTTTATGGCAGCATAGTATTCCATTGTGTAAATGTACCACAGTTTTTTGATCCAATCATCTGCTGACAGGCACCTAGGCTGTTTCCAAATTCTGGCTATTGTAGATTGTGCTGCTATGAACATAGGGGTCCAAATATCCTTTCTGATTGGTGTTTCTAGTTTCTCAGGATATATTCCTAGAAGTGGGATTACTGGGTCAAATGGGAGTTCCATTTTCAGTTTTTTGAGGAAACTCGGAGCAAGTACTTAAAGATATCTCCCAATCAATCTAAATCTTTCTAGAATTTCTACAGTTCATTCCTTTTACAATTTTCTTTCTCTTCTTTCAACAGCATTATTATTATTTATTATATTATTATTTTTTTTTTTTAGAGAGAGAGAGAGAGTGGAAGGGAAGGGGCAAGACAGAAAGAAATATCAATGTGAGAAAAGCACATTGGTTGGTGGCCTCCTGCATGGGCTCCAACCAGGGTTGAGGATTGAGTCTGCAACTGAAGTACATGCCCTTGACCAGAATCAAGCCCAGAACCCTTCAGTCTGATAGTTGATATTCTTTCCCCTGAGCCAAACCAGCTAGGCCTCAAGAACAGTATTTTAAGACTTATCTGCGATGTTTTTCTAACCATTCAACTTAATTTTTATATAAATAATAACTTATGTTTATTGCTCATATTTCATCAGCCTATATAATATTTTTTAAATTACATTAAAAAATGACCAGTATAACTGGCAGAAACAGGATGAGACAAACAGCTGTTTCACATACAGCTCAGGAGACATGTTTGGGTAGTAGGGAAGAGCCCACTCACAGTGAGCAGTCAGCATACAGTGAAACAGGATCATCATCATCAGAGTGAAGTCACCAGGGTAGCGGTGGGAATCCAAAGGTGGATTATGATTGATGCAAGAAGAGGCATTTCGTCTAAAAGGGGGTTGATTCAATAATATGAATATCCTCAACTTTTGAAAGATTTATTATACGGAAGATTTTCTAGAACTCCAGAGAGAGATAGACAGAGAGAATATAGACTACTGAATAACCTTATATGAAGACAAACTTACACTCATACCGGAATAAATTTTCACAAAGAATTTAAAGACATGGGCTCTCTTGGCAATGATTGTGTAGAGCAAATCCAGGATATTGTGGGAAATTCAATTAATTTCTCTAATTGCAATGGAAACACAGTGAATCAGTAACTGAGGAAAATCTACTAAGAAGGAATAGGCAGAAGACATTCTTTGGGCTTTTAGATTGCCAGGATAAGGACAGTCCTAAATGTAATTGTTTCATCTTAACTTTTAAAAAATATATCTTCTCTTTAAAAGAATGATTATTGTCTCAAGATCTCTGAAACTTACCAAGGATATATATATATATATAAATGCACACACATATATATAATATACACAGTATATATGTAATATACACATTATATATATAAAATATATGCTACATATATACTCATTCTTTTTCAATATGAAAAATTCATATCTCAAATCCAGGAGAAAAACAAAGAAACAGACCTTATTAATATGAATAATAATATTTTATGGAATGGGATTATTTTGCATCTCACTACATGAAGATTTGTTAAATGAATTTATTAATGTAAAATGACAAATCTGAAAAGAAATATATAAGGTTGATAATGCTTAATCATGCTTACTTTGAAAAACATGGTACTGGGTCCTCCTGTTGAATACTATTCACTTGGTATAGTTGTAACTCTCAGAGTAGAAATCTAATAGCATAGACATTCCTTTTTTTTCTTATTAGGAGATGACACAGTAACTGCATTATAAGTAGTCTTTAACTTTAGATATTTGTCACATTATGAGGAATGTAATTGGAGTTCCAGTATATTTTTGCTCCATTCTATAATATGGTTTTACTCCATGGCCAGTGTACATATAAATTTACAATTTAGAATCCCTTTACAGTACATTGAAATGGACAAGAAAATACCTTCCCTTTGTATGTGGCTGTGCCTATCCCAATTAAATGCAAACATCCTCATGAAGTGATTTATCCCACCTGGACCCTCTAACCTAAAGGCTGATCTTCAATAGCTACTGGTATTATAGTACTGATTGTTTATAGTTTGCAGCTGTTCTGATTGGTGGGCACTGATCAACTTCCGTTCTGATGGGTTATTACCTGTACTGAATCAGTTGTTAGATCTGCTTAATATCACATGTTAGAACCCCCTGAAGAGCATAATTTCCAGGAAATGTTCAGGCTCCACATCTTCCTCATCTATACTAATAATAGAAAAATATGTAAATTGACCATACCTCCACAATGCCCACAACCAATCAAGAGTGAGTATGCAAATTAACCTGACAAAGATGGCAGGCCTGTGGGCAGCGCACATTCATGCAAGTGCTGAGTGGCTGGGGTCCCAGAGACCCCACTGGAGCATTCGGTCCTGTCAGTCTGGCCTGGGGTGGCTAAAGTTCCCAGTCCTTTTGGTTTCTGCAGCTCCTGGACCAGAAGTGGAAGCCCAGAGTGCAGGGAGCACCAGGAATGCTGGGAATCATAGTTCTGGTAGCAGACTTATTGCGGGATCTTGAGCCTAGAGCAAGTTACGGTTGTGAGTGGGGGAGGAGGGAAAGCAAGGGTGAGAGACATAAATAAAGTCAGAGAGTGGAGGAAAAATTAAAAGGAAAAATTAAAAGTTCCTGCAACTTCTAGGAAATCTCCACCAATGGAGCGAAGAGAGAAAAAAGACCTCTATTATTCTGTGAGCACCAAACCAAACTGGACTGGGGTCTCAGGCAATCCACTCACATGATTGCAAAGACAGACACAGACCTCTGGATTAGAGAGGCCTCCCTGAGGGCTCCCAGATTGGAGAGGGTGCAGGTTGGGCTGAGGGACCCACCCAGCATGAATTTTATGCACCGGGCCCCTAGACTGATATAATTGGTCAGAGGTGGACCAGCTTTCTAGGCTAATGTTTCTCAAACCATCTGTGTGAATGACCAGTTGTTGCTATTCTTGCTAGTTATAAGTTACAAACTGGTATTTTTTGTGGAATGAAAAGAATATGATTGGATGTTGTTGCAAAGTCAGATTGCTATAAAAGTTTCTAAACACAGAAGTGTGTATCCTAGACTAGTGACAGCTTGTGGCTTACACCTTAAGGAGCACTATTCTGACATAAACCCAGAATAATGAGCCACAGGCATAGAGATCTGGGGTTGGCTGTCAATCATTGTCTGCCATGTAATTTCTTACATAGCTACTTGTATTTTGCATTTTTGTAGCTTGAATGCATTTCTTTGTAGTCAGGGCCATTTATTACAAAGAATTGGCTTACATGATTATGGATGCTGGCAAGGCCCAAGATCTGCAAGGTGAATCAGCAGGTTCAAGACCCAATATTTCAGTTCAAGTTTGAAGGCGGATAAAAAGTCGATATTTCAATTCAAAAGCTGTCAGCAGAAAGAATTCTCCCTTACTAAGGGGAAGGTCAGCCTTTTTTTTTTTTCTTTTTCCTTTTCTTTTTTTCTATTCTAGCCTTCAACTGATTGGGTGATGCCCACCTACATTAAGGAAAGCAATCAGATTTACTCCTTCTACTTATTCAAACGCCAACCTCATACACACACACACATTCACAGAAATACCCAGAATGATGTTTGACCAAATATCTAAGCCCCTTGCCCAGTCATGACACCCAGGAAAATGCTAGGCCTTTATCAAGTCTGCTTTATTACAGGCATTACCCAAAATTCTGAGGGACACAAGGTGACACAAACCCAGATTTTGGCCTCAATAGGTTCACATCGGATATGGACAAGCATGCATTCAAACCATTGCAATTCGGTTTAATGAGTGAGGTAGTAAAGTCATATCCAGGGCAGTGTTGTAGAAGCTTGTAGCTCTCAAGGGTTGTATAAATTTGGAAGATGTACTAAATCCCCCTAACACACCTTGTTCAATGATAAATAGGAATAGACACATAATCTATTCCCAATTAGAACATGTTTCACAATTAGGTCGTTTGCCACCTTTTTTTCTTTTCTTTTCTTTTTTTATGATAGATGGAACACTGCTAAGCATCCTTTACCATAAAGTAAAGAATCACTCATTTGTGCTTCATTACATTGGCCTGATTCACATTTAGTCGCATCATATTCCAAACATTGGAACGGAAGTAGAATCCTTGAGACCCCAGTAAAAAGAAAAACTACAGTAAAAGCTGTTCTTCCTTGAAACTTGGTGTGGTTAGCGCCTGTGCGAGGTTTTAGATACCACTCAGAGGGCGTGGTATAGAAAGACAGGGACCTGGGCTGCCAGAGAAAGACGAGTTGTACTCACGTGGCTGGAAGCAGTTTGCTGTGCACCCCCACCTTTAAAAGGCACTGGGGACTTATTATCTTAATCCTTGTACAGCCTGATTTATCCCTTCAAACATCTGTCAGCTGCGCTTTGTCTTGAAATTGGTACCAATGCTACCGCTGATTTTTTCACCAGCAGCTGGGAGACATTCATTAGCTAGACTCTCAGAGGGTATGCATGGCTGTAATATTTTCTTTTACTAATGATCTCTGAAGCATTAAATATTATGTATCCCATATCCACAGGAATTCTTGAATTTTTATTTCCCTGCTTTAAAATTTGAAGCATTAGGTTTTACTCAATTAGCTAAATTATTAACAACCCAGTCCCTGAGTCCTGAAGATATTAAATTAAAATGGACATTAAATTCCTGGATTAAATAGTTGTTATTTAACACAAGGGAGAGAACACGGGCCATCCTCCAGATATAAATTAGAGCTGAAACACAATTTTTCTTAAACGACTTCCAAATTAGTTTGTCAATAGAACATCCTTGCTTTACCTCTCGTTAAGCTTAATTGAGCTCTTGTTCGAGTTGCAGTCCTCTGTATTCTGAACAGGGGCCAGGTTCTTCTGTCCTCCTAAGCTTTTCCGCCTTCCCTCTGCCTGGCCATTGCTAAAGCTCGTGTTTGGCTGCTCACAGATTTAAAGATCTCTCACTTGTTTTGTTCATGGCGACTTCTCACCTGTGGACAAAGTCAGCAGCGTTTTACTCTGTATTTGTAAAGCATTTAATATTCTCTGTCAAAGAAGTCGTCTGCCCCTCCGGCCTCACTGTTTCTGTGCTTCTGTCATCACTTCCCCGCCCCCCTCGAGTTAATTTATTCAGGCTGTTGGAGGGTGGAGTGGGAAAGTAACTTGAGAAAAATTTTGAATCTTCTGTAATTCTCCTAATAGTAGATGTTATGAGTGGGAGCCATGAGGCAACAGGATGCTTTGGGCCAACTTGACCATTTTATTCAAGTCAGGAGCCGTGTCTGGAATCTGTTAAAAGATAAAACAGTCTCTAGAACATGGTAAAGTAGCCTCAATGTGGCAAAGGAGTCTCCCAGTCTACACTAGCCTGACCCAGAAGCAGAGGAACAGACCACGCCCTCCACTGCTCCTCCCCTCCCAGGGGCAGCCTGCAGGCCCTGCTCCCATAAAGCCAGCTCTGCGCATGCCTGTGCGTGGCACACGCAGAAATGGGATGCTACCTGGTGAATTTCCCACCTGCCATAGACAGTCTGTAAGAAGGCCTGAGCCCCCAGGCTAAGGAGCGTTTCTGTAGCATACGGATGACATTGCTTTCCCACGCGTATGATAGACTGTGAGCGCCTTGAAGGAAAGATTCATGCCAGTCATATCTGTATGTCTATGAAATATTGAAGAGCAGCATCACATAATGGGAAAGACAGCGTTTAAAGTTAGACAACCAGGGCCTCAAACCCAGATTCTGATCTCTCCAAGCCTTAGTTTCCTCATCTGTACATTCAGATCATACCCTCCATCGGACCCTGAGGCCCTAATTCTCAAACACATAATAAACCAGCAGTGAATGCTCCTCCCTAACAGCCGTCCTCCTATAGTGACTTGTGTAGTTAGTTGGAACTCAAAAACTTCGTGGCCCCTCCCCAGGACCTGCTTTATTTGCCCTTGCTCTATTTCTCTATCCTATCCATATTTTTTTTATTCCTGTCCCCCTTTTTAAAGCCCTTTCTGTTTGCCTTAGTTTGCCTTCCCCCCCTTTGTGGGGTATTTATATGAGAATTGTGTACTGCATTCTGCCAATTGCCAGGCATTCCCTAGGCTGGATGATGCTCTTTCAGCCCAATAACATCATTGACCTTAATCCTAAAACAAGGAATACCCACCCATCCTCTTCCCACCTGCCTGGGTCAGCAGATTGTACATCCTCCAGGAGTCAGACAAACTGTTGCCTCCGTCAAATCTTCCCAACTGCTTTTGTTTTTACCCAGCTCCCCCCTAGAAGGTATTGCCATGAATAGTTTTACAACTGAGCCTGTTTACCATATTACAACTCCTCCTGCCCGCCTTCGTTGCCCTCCTTAAAGCACAGCTCCCTCCATCTCTTTCGAACTGCCTGCTTTCCTGTGTGAGGTAACTCTTGCTTGAGGCTCCAGGGAGAACAGATGTGGAATTCTCCTGCAGTTAGAAGGTATCAGCGCCACTTTGGTTCAGCCCGATATGAACCAACAGATAATTACAGTTTAAAATTAGTATTTTAATGAACCATTCTTAGCAAATGGAAAGTGAAATCTCCAGGCATTCAAGAAACGAGCAGGAGGGAGGACATTAACTGAGACGTCCACCAGACGGATGGTCAGCAGGTGCTGGTCTGATGGACTCGAATGTCCCGGTGTGTACACGCCGCAACCGGCAGGGAAAAGTCCGGATTTAAAGGTGAACAGGAATGCCTGAAGAGCGTTCAAACACAAAGTTCCGCTGAGGCCATTTGAAGACCTAATTGGCTTTGTTTAATGATTCATGAATCAGGTGATTCTGGCAGCCTCCCGTCGTAGCAAACAGAAAGGAGCTCCAAGGAGCCGTGGGAAGAGGAGGGCTTTTATAGACAAGAAGGGGCGGAATGAAGGAAGTTTCTAGCAAAGAGTGGATTGTTTCAGGTGAGGTTACCCTCCTCTGGGGAAAGTCCAGGGTTTACCAGGCAGATTACCTCCCCAGTGCTGACCAAGACATTCCAGACTGACTGGTTAAAGGTCACATTCCTGGGAGTAGCTAAAACTGCAAGTCTTGCTTTGCTGATGTGGGGCTTAGCACAAGTGACTCCATCGTGGACCTGCTGTTTCTTTTTTCCCCAAGAGCAATGCCAAATTCTAATCAATCATAAATCTGAGGCTTCAATCCAAGAACCTCAAATTAAATATCAGTGCAAAATATAAGAAGATGAATTCCTCATCCACTTACACCTAATGTCACGGTTCCCTTTTTCCCTTTCAGAAGTGAATGGCATCATTAAATATTTATGCGGCCCGATGCCCTGCAGTAATTGGTAGCTATATCATAAACCGTTGTGGCAAAATAGAAATGTTAGGAAGCAGATGTTAGTAGGTGGAATTGTTAAGGTTTGTTTTTAAAATGCTTGTAGTGCTAAGTACGTATTTTGCTAAGGGCTTGGTTGTTATCCAATCTATTCAATTAAAGGGAAGCCGTAGATAATATTAAAAAATGGTTTGAATGCTGGGCTAAAATGCTCTATTAGACGCATCCCTGCAGGGACAATAAAAGGAACTGGGCTCTGTTTATTTTCTAAGGCTCACTTGCTTGGGGAACTTGGATTAGTTGCTTAAACCCTCTGTGCCCTGATCTCTCATCCTTAAAATGAGGTTATTACCATTTGCTTTACTTGGCTCACTGGGAAATAGGGAAAACAGAATTCCTTGTTCTCAAACTGCACAGACTAACACAAGAACATATCCAGCACAGAAGTGAAACAGTGCTGTGTTATTCCACAGAATGTGCATTGAGGAGACCTACTACATATTAGCACTCTAGCCTTAATTTCTATCTATAATAATACAAGTGTTATCTGCTAATTAGACCAGACAGACAGACGACCTTCCAGATATCCTTCTGGACAAAGCCACAGTGGCAGGGGCTGAGGCAGAGGCAGTTAGGGGTGATCAGGCAGGCATGCACAGTGGTTAGGGGCGATCAAGCAGGCAGGCAGTGGTTATGGGCAATCAGGTAGGCAGGCCAGTGGTTAGGAGCCAGTGGTCCCAAATTGCAAGAGGGATGTTCAACCTATGGGGTCCCAATTGCAAGCCAGGCTGAGGGACACCCCTCTACCCCCGGTATGCATGAATTTTGTACACTGAGCCTCTACTCTTAATACATCAATGTGAGAGAGACTCAACATTTAGTTGCCTCCCACACACAACCCAACTGGGAGCAGGGATCAAACCTGCAACCCAGGTACATGCCCTTAAACAGGAATCAAACTTGTGACTCTGGTTAGCGGCTACACTCTAACCATTTAACAACACCAGCCAGGGCCAGAAGTAGATATTCTCATTCTGAAAAATATTTATTTTCATGCATTTTATGTTTGCTGATTTGTTAGTCACAAAGGCATTTATTCTTCAATTTGTATTTGTTTATTTGGTAATGAGGTTGAACTTTTTATTGGATATTAATATTACTCAGTTATATTCCCTCTAAGAATAGTTTATTTATCAGCTTATTATTTTATTTTTTTCTTCAATACATGCATTTTTTTAAATTAGAAAACTAATGTAGGTTTACTGTAGAAAATGAAACAGAGATAATATCAAAGAAGACATTAATAAACACTAAGACTCCATTATCCTAAGACAACCAGTTAATGTTGTGGGATATTTCTTGCCAATAATTTTTAACATTTATATAAACTTTCTTTACAAAGTGTATCATTTTTCTCACTTAGCATATTATTAAATGTTCTTTATTTATATTATTTTAGTGAACTGCCCAAAATACATTTTAATACTTTGATTAAATGGATATACTGTATATAGTATATATATATATTTTTTTCATAACATGTTTGTTATATAGATTGTGTGCATCATTTAAATTTTTATTAAACTTTTTTGGGGAAGGGAGTATAATTTACATAAAATAGAATTAAATTATTGAAGGGTACAGTCCCAAGAGTTTTGAAAAATGTATGTACATATGTAACCACCACCACAATCAAGGTATATAATGTTTCCATCACCTTGAAAACTTCTCTTCAATTCCTTTGTTGACCAAAAAAACAACCCTTTATTAAAGGAAACCATCGATCTGCCTATAGATTATTTTTGCCATTCTAGGATTTCATATTAATTGACCCATATAGTATATAGTGCCTTTTAATTTCAAAGTCAGTAGTTTGTTCCTTTTTATGTTCAGTAATATTCCATTACATGAAATTATCCATTTATAAGGCTCTGTAGTGAACTGGATTTTCATCTACTAGTTTTATTGCTTTTATGTTCCATTTGATTATCTATTCTTTAATTATCCATATTTTATTGTACATTATATGAACATTTGTATTGTTTTCTATTTGGGCTATTATGAATAAAGCTACTATAAATATTTGTATAAGAGTTTGTGGACATATATACACATTTTCCATGAATAAATGCAGAGGAGTAAAATTGCTGGGTCTTAGTGTAGGTCTGTCTATCTTAGTGTAAGTCTATGAAACTGCCAGACTCTTTTCAAAAATGGCCTTTTACTTTTTTTACTTTCCCACCAGAAATGTACAAAAGTTTTAGTTTATCTGTATCTCTGGCACCATTTTATACATCAGTCTTTTTCATTTTAGCCACTCTAGTGGGTATATAGTGCTATCTCATGAGGATTTCATTTTAATGTTCCTGATGTGACTATTGTGATAGATAATTTTATAATGAGTAAATTGGCCATTTGTATATTTTTAGTGCAATATATCTTATTTTGCTCAACTGTTTACCAATATTTAAAAATTGGGTTGTTTTCCTTGTTATTGAGTTGAATGACTTTTTTTGTTTATCTGTTTGTTTGTTTTTTGTTTGTTTGTTTGTTTGTTTTTTACCGTATTCTGGATATTGTGGGTGGTATAAGAGGTTGATTTTTTTTTCTTCTACATATCCAGCCATTTCCGTATTATTTGTTAAAAAAGACTATTCTTTCCCCATTTAATTACTTTGCCACTGTGGTTGAAAAATCAATTGACCATATATATGTGGATTCATTTCTGAGCTCTCTATTCTGTTCCATTGCTCTATTTGTCTTTTCATATGTCAATAATTTGGGGCATTACTATATACTATATGGGTCAATTTTACTTTACGGCAAATTCCTAAACATCGACTGACTGGGTTTGAGGTTATCACAGTTTTTAAAGATATTGATTCATGTGCCTAAATTTCTCTCTAAAAAAATTTCTTTTATTTTTCCAAGCACTTTCCCACCTTCAACATTGGTAGTTCTACTTTAAAAATTCTATGCCAACTTTTGGAAAACGTGTCATTATTTTTAAATGGATAGTTATCTATTTATCACAATATTCATTGGCTATTTGCTTGACTTGTCTTATGAAGTACATATTTTTATCCTTAATGTGTCTTTCCATTGTTATTTTTACCTCTTTAATACTAAACATCTTTTGATCTTGGAAATCTGACTAATGAAGTTAAGATGGAAACACTAAGTGATATACTACTTGTAATAAAAATGGCAATAAAAATGCTTCATATCTTTATCATATAAAGAGGATTTACATATTAAGAAAAGAGGTAAAAACAGACTGGACTTTAACATCACCTTTTCATGTTCTACAATAGGGGTGTCGAACTCAATCAGAGAAGGGGCCAAAATCTAAAATCCAGCCTAAATCGCGGGCCGAATGGTTTACTGAACAGTCATAAACTGTCATTGTGATGGAAACGCAGTGGAGTGCAGTGATGACAGCGTGGTGCGGGCCACATTGCAAGGCCTGGCGGGACGGATTTGGCCCGCGGGCCTTGTGTTTGACACATATTTGGGCCAAAGTGATATTGTCACACTGTCCATTCTCAAAGGCATAGTCTACACAATGTCTCCATTTAGAGTAGACTTCAATGTTTTGGGGATGGAGGAACACAACTCAAGCCATATACAGGTTGTACTATTGGTGGACAGCCATCATGGTTACAAATCCCTTTCTTTTATCAAATTACATATTTTATTGAAACATACACACACACATCAAGAATTGGCCACAATTAAGAATCTATAAATTATATGGCAACCACATACTGTCATCGGCAAAGGGGTTCTTACCACACCTCAAGAAAGAAATCAAGAGAAGAGCATTTACTGATTCAAAAAGAAGAGATTTACTGAAAACAAGGCAGAGGGAAAGGAGCACCAAGGGAGCACACACTAACGAAGCGTGTGGCTCCCCAAACTGCTGCCAGGTCCTGCTTGTGCCAGTATAAGGCTGTTCCTTCCTGCCCACACAAAGCGGAGCCCTTTGCTTTCCAGGTTCCCATTGGCTGGCATCTACGGGACAGCACAGGTGCAGAGCAGAGCTCTTTGGGGGAGTTCCTAAAAGGAAACTTTAAACTTATCTGGGGGAGGCTTAAACAACAACGGAAGAGCATTCCCATCCACTTCAGAGAAGCTTAGCCTGTCTCAATAGCACCCCATTCATAGATGATCCTGCAGAGGTGCACAGAATTAAGCCTGGCTTTATGTGAGTTTTGAATCTCCTGTTTCTCATCATTGGTTTCAGAAGGTAATTCCTGATTTCAATGATGATGTACATGGTGCCAGAGCATCTGAGTTGATCATTAGCTAATATACTCACAGGCATAGACCTACCTTGCATTTTTTAACCTGACTCAAGGCTACTAATAGAGAAACTCCCACACTTCCATAATAGTGAGCTCTCTCCTATGGGGCATGCTTGCTGAGGAAGTGGTGAGTAGATTCCCACTTTTTATCCATCTTTTAACTGGCCATGGCAGCCAGCAGGTGGACACTCTGAAGTGTTAGCTACATTGAGAGACAAAGCGTGAGAAGCATAAGCACATTCATGAGGCAAATCAAGCAAAAACATTAAAAAGGAGATGATACGGAAAAGAGGCAAGCCAGGTGTTAAATGTTATTAATCATTAATTCCTTGTTTGAGACTTATTTTAAAAAGAGAATATGCATGGAATGGAAATATACATTTCCATTGACATGCACAGTATAAGAAGGAAAAAAATGTTTAATTTATCTGAGAAAGACTTTCTTGAGGATTTGACAACTGACTCAGGCCTCCTCTAAGTGTTTTCCCCTGTTATCCTGTGCTGCTGGTGTGATTCCTTTATAAATATTACAAATCTCCACATAATCTGAGGCAGTCGCTTTTTAGAACTAGGTCACTTCAAGATGAGAAGTGAGATATATCTGAAGATCAAATAAGCTATGTATAAAAATGATATGCATTCTCAGTATTTTAAATAAATAAAAACCAGCAATTAAGAATTTCACCTGCTCTCTGTTGGCCTGGCTGAACAGTGCGTTTTCCTCTCTGTAGTGTCTATGGAGAATTCACCTTTAATAATGGCAAAATGGTGCCCTGTTAAGACCAAAGACAAATAGAAATTCTTAGGCAAAGCAACATAGACAGATGGTAACTTAGCACTGAAGGGTAGTTATCAAAGCTGCTCACACATATCTCGAATATCATGGAAACACATAAATGGACCAAAGCTCTGCAGTGTCTGAGGAGCTGGCACTGGTTCCTTGGTGGCATGAACACAACCTCAGAATCTTGTGGACGTCATGGTAGCGGCTTTGGCTCAGGTGTTTGTGTACAGGGGTTAGGTGTGGACTTTTTAAAATCCTGCCTCAGTAAGGTCCATGAAATGCTAGAGGCAGGGTTTAGTGTGGGATCCACCAGGGCTTTGTGTGGGATCCACAAATCAGAGTGACTCAGGGCTGAGCCATCCAGGCTAAGACTGCAGGCCACTGCACACTAATAGGCTTCAAATTATACTACAAAGCAATCACAATCAAACAGTTTGTTATGGGCAGAAAAACAGACACACAGACCAATGAAATAGAACTGAGAGCCTATAAATAAACCCACATGCATATGGGCAAATAATTTTGTAGAAAGGAGCCAAGAATATACAATGGAGAAAAGGAAGCCTCTTCAATAAATGGTGCCAGGAAATTGAAAAGCCACATGCAAAAGAATGAAACTAGACTGCTATTTATACTCATATACATAGTTTAACTCAAAATGGATCAATAACTTTTATAACTTTCACTTTAAGAATTATTATCATAAAGAGTTGACAGAATATATATAATTGTTGAATTTGTACAATGGATACATGGAAATTCATTACATTCTTTTTTCTTTTGTGCATATGTTAAAATTTCTATAATGAAAAGTTAAAATTAAAAAAAATTAACTCCAACAATATAATATGGTTAAACACCCAACAGTAAGGAACTGTTTGAATAAAAGAATCATCCATAGAATTGAATTTTGTGAAGCATTTGTAGAATTGCAAGTTTCTGAGTGGTGGGGCTAAGCATGATTTTAATGTGTTTTTTATTTGAATAAATAATAGCATGCATTACTCTTGTATTAAGTAGAAAACCCAATACATGTTATTTTAGCTATATCTACACAGAATGTACCAAGTCACAGAGGAATACGTATTCAATGTCTAGCAAGAAGAATCATTAAGGACATTGTTAATAAGTATGTTCTCTACTTCATATTTTTAAAAATAATAATGAAAAAAATGTTTTAAAATATCTATCCTCAAAATGTGATATAGCAACAGGCATGTTATTACATCTCATTATGTTGTGGATCCAAACTTGGACAGGGCTTACTGACTGACTCTCCTGCCCAGTGGCATTCCCTGGGATCACTATGGGTGCTCACATGGCGGTTGGAGTGGTCTGAAGGGTCCAAGATGCCATCACACACCAGGGTCCTTAGAAAGAACGGCTAGAAACTTGGTCTCAGCTGGGCTCCTTCCCATTTCTTGTCATTTCAGAGCCTCTACACACAGTCTCTCCAGTTTGACTGCTTACCAAGCCTGCTCAGGTTCCACGAGGGAATATATTAGAGAGATAGAACTTGGTCCCAATAGTGAGGAAAAGCTTCCTCGGTGTCAAAAACAAAGGGGGTAATTAGACTAAAGGAGTTTGGAGAACAGGGAGCGTTTAGGCACCAAGCAGTGTTTGCTTTCTGAACGAAGATAGACTCTGGGAAATTTCACAGCTGTCACACATTCTGATGAAAGACTGTCAATTAATACACGTCAGTCACATTCAGTCTGTGCAAGATAGAAGCTGGCACCACCTTCTTCAGATGCTGAGTAATCACATCTCAACCCTGTTTCATGTTTAAATTCGTGCTTAACAGACTAAGCGATATTAGAAAGAGCATTCAACTGGGAACGTGAAGACCTCATTTCTAGAGGGTTTTTTTCTTAATTTTAAGGGCCTCAGTTTCTTAACCTGTATAATTCTGCAGTGGGAGTATATAAAACACAACAAATATTTATAAAACACTTCCTACAAGTGAGATGCTCAACTTGATCCCCAAATGACCTGACCCCTGTCTACTTCTCCAGTATCACATTGTGCCCTTTTCCTGCCCACTAACTGCCTTCACACAGTCCTGGGAGCTTACCCCGCACCCCATGAGGGCCTTTCTCATGCTGCCCCTCTGCCTGCAAGTCTCCTGCAGTGTCCCTACAGTGAGCTCCTGCTAATTCTCTTCAGATGAGTATAAAATGCCACCTCCTTATGCCACACAATCTGTGGTGATCTTTCCTGGTCTCTGGTGCTTATTGAGCAACTAATAATGATGCTTTCCGTTTTCTTCTATGGACTACCCACAGTTTGTATTTATTTTGTAAATTAATTTGTTTATGAATTTTCTGTTGGTCTATTCCACCAGATATCACACTCCAAAAAGTGGGAGCTGTGACTGTCTTATTCACCATTGCATCCCATTTTCCAGCCCAGTGCTGGGACACAGAGGTGCCCCCAAATATGTGTGGAATAGCTGTTATAGGACACTCAAAGGAACTTGTAGTCTGGTGAGAGGAGGTAAAATGAGGCAGGGTATTAATGTGTCTTAAAAGAATCATGAGCAAAGTTCTCTGGTTTTCAAAAAGAATCAAAAAGTCACAGAAGGCTACTGCACAGGAGCAAATGGAGTGCCCATGGGAAAGGCGAAGGAGCCATAATAGAAGGACTTGCTCACCATTTGAGGAGTTGGAATTTGATTCTCTGCAACAGAGTCCACAG
This sequence comes from Pipistrellus kuhlii, assembly GCF_014108245.1. Taxonomy (NCBI): domain Eukaryota; kingdom Metazoa; phylum Chordata; class Mammalia; order Chiroptera; family Vespertilionidae; genus Pipistrellus; species Pipistrellus kuhlii. The sequence continues at coordinate 64,616,370 of NW_023425573.1, forward strand.
ACAAGTCTGAGCAGTGGGGGGACATGGCCTGTTTGTACAGAGGCCACTCTGGATGCTGTGTAGAGAGCAATTGAAAGACCAAGATTAGACACCAAAGGTTCTGAAGCTGTCCAGGAGAGAGATGGCATTGTTGATGGAGCAAGCAATGTAGTTGAGGAAGTATATTTAAAATAGATTTGGGAATAGAGTATAAGAATTAGAGATACATTAGATGTGGGAGGGTGAAAACAAGGAGCAGGGCTTAAGAATTACTTGAGGTTGTAGGCTGAGTTACTGGTGGGTAGAGACACCCTAGACAGGAAAGATTAGGTGGTAAAGGGAGAAGAATAAGCTTGCAAGAGAGGAATCAGAAAGGAAATAACCACAAATGACTCTATTATATAATGAGGGATAGACATTGTTGGGGATAAGTCTGCATTTCCAGCTTCCAAAGTAAACTTGCTAATTAATAGGTTGATTCATTCTTAATACTTGTTTGTACATAAAGACCTAGTGCATCACTGGTTGCTCTTCTTCCCAGTAACTCATTGGGGAGGTTTCACTGGTTACTAAGTATTCTGGCTTATTTAATAGATGGTCAAGTATGTCTACAAAAGTCAAGCGCGGTCCTGGATGAAGGAGCACTCCCCTGTGATTTAGGTTGTAGTCTGAAAAGCGAAGCTCTCCCACAACACTGGAACTTATCTGAATAACTCCTTTCTTAGTCCTTCTCTTTGACGTGGACACTCCTGGAAAAGTGTAAACTCTTTCTGGCAAATCAAAGGGTGCTGTGCAAATTTTTCCCTAGATACCAGAGAATACTCTCCACAGCAATCTTTCTCTCTCATTTCCTGTTTAAATAGGATAAGCCACAGCACCCCTTTTTCAGATCCCTTCCTGGATGGGACCTCAACCAAGCACCAAACCTTTCTTTTCTGGATCCCAGAGCCTGGGAGCATGCTCGAGTCTCCAAGGGCCAGAGTGGCCAGGACCCCATCAGGAATGGTTTATTCCTTTTTAAAGTGTAACTTTTTTTTCTTCAGGTTTCCTACAAAACAAAACAAAACAAAACAAAAAAACAGTCAGTTATTCATCAAGAATTTGATCCCTAATAATCTTAAAAATATTTTATGATTTTGAAATACATATAATTGCAGGGGAATATGTAACCAAGTCATTTGGTTAGCATTGAAATTATAACATTTTAAGGGGAGAGTTACACTCCTTTAGCAACATATGTTTACTAAACTTGTCTCCTTCATTTTAGACATTGTGCTGGGCTTGGTAATATAGCAGAGAATAAGAAAATCTCCCTATGTTTAAGGACTTCAACCTCATGAAGGGAGACCTGCCTGCTCAGTGCTATTATAGGAATACTAGAGGCCCTGTGCATGAAATTCATGCATGGGGGGAAGAGTGTCCCTCAGCCCAGCATACACCCTCTCCAACCCAGGACCCCTCAGGAGATGTCTGACTGCCTCTAGTTGGACATGTCTCTCGCAATCCAGGACCAGTGACTCCTAACCACTCACCTGCCTGCCTAATGCCCTCAACTGCCCTCCCCTACAGGCTTGGTCGCCCCAATTGACCCTCCCCTGCCATCCTGATCTCACCCCTAACTGCCTCTGCCTCAGCCCCCACCACCATGGCTTTATCTGGAGGGAAGTTGGGCATCCAGAAGATAGCTGGTTGACCCAGTCTAATTAGCATATTACCCTTTTATTAGTATAGATAATGGTGAGTGCCCAAAAGGTAGTGACTTACCAAGTCCATCAGATGGTCAGACACTTTGTGGAGGAAGTGCTGCCATGAGTTATTCTGAGGCTATGACTACAACCATCATCTATTACCTCTAATTTGAAGTTTCATGTTTAAGATCCTCTCATTCATGAAGCTTATAATAATAATTGTTTCACATTTGAACTTAAATATAATTGTGCATTAATAAATAAATTGGTCGCTCTTTTATACTATAACTGAGAGTCTACCAACACTTACTTCAAGGGGGGAAAAGGTATCATTGCCAGTGTGGAAACACTGCACTAGGTCATAGGAAGCTATTTAAAGGTTCACAACCAAAACTTAGAAAACTCACTGGGCCCAATGCCTAATGTGTGTGGCTCGACAGGAAATGTGTGTAAGATAGAGCCTGGCCACTGCCTGCGGTTCTGAACTATCTCCTAGTCCCAGGATAGTCCTGTTTGACCTTCCCTAGGATTCTGCGCCAGGTATGAAGAGAGGTGTGGGAGGTTGAGGGGAAGACTACTAGAAAATTGCCAGAGAGATAGAAGAGACTGATTCTGAACTTGCTTGCAAATGATTATGGACACCAAGAAAGAATCTTCAACCAATGTTATCCAAGTATCAGGGGCCTGAAAGAGTTCCCGGTATGTATAGCTACTGTGCCAGTTGTCAGCAAGACACAAAAATTCACGGGCTTGTACAAATAGAATGCAGCCCAGTGGAGACTATGGGAGGAAGTGTTTCAGTTAAGAGCTTTCCTTTTGGATCCCCAATTTTTAAAAATGTCCTTTCTCACTTTTAACTGCTACTTACAGTGTCATGGAACAATCACATTGTGTTTTACAAAGTGCAAAACTGGTGTTGTGTACTTTCATGGTTCAATTCAAGTGAAACTGTTAGAAAGCTAGATCTATAGATCTGGAACTCCAGATAAACTCTAGGGTAAAACTACACATCTGTGAGTTAATGTCAGCTTACACATAGTGGGAATGATTATTCCTTGAAAGTAATAGAATTCAGTCACATTTATAAAACTATAAATGATGCTCAGTGGATAGAGCATCGGCCTGTCGACTGAAAGGTCCCAGGTTCGATTCCAGTCAAGGGCATGTACGTTGGTGGTGGGCACATCCCCAGTGGGGGTGTGCAAGAGCAGCTGATCAATGATTCTCTCTCATCGATATTTCTAATTCTCTATCCCTCTCTCTTCCTCTCTGTGAAAAATCAAGAAAATATATTTTAAATAAAAACTATAAATGAATTCTCTTCATAATTATACCAACTTTTTCAAATATTATCTTAATGTTTTTATTTATGTTTCATTAGTCTCCCATCAAAGTATTACTTATTATTCAGTTCCATTCTCCCAACTTGTAATTCTTCATTCCCCATCTTTACTATTTTTTCCTCTTGATTTCTTTATTGGCAATGTTTTATTTAAGATTTAAAACATTTCCCAGCCGAAGCCGGTTTGGCTCAGTGGTAGAGCATTGGTCTGCGGACTGAAAGGTCCCAGGTTCGATTCCGGGCAAGGGCATGTACCTTGGTTGTGGGCACAACCCCAGTAGGGGGAGTGCAGGAGGCAGTTGATGGATGTTTCTCTCTCATCAATGTTTCTAACTCTCTATCCCTTATTTATAAGGTAAATGTGTTATGTTATTTATATTGTATTGATTGAGGATTTATGATGTTTTGTTTTGTTTTGAGTATCAGGCCTATTAGAGTGTTAGGGTGGAAAGGGCAGTGACTTGATACAAGAGAGCTGATTTCTAAATGTATTGCTGACTCTCAAAACTTGGACCTTGAACAAGCCTTTAAGCTCTCTAAAGCTATTTCTTGCCCTGCACACTTCTCAAAGGAGGTGTAAGAATCAACTGAGATTGCTTATGAAGATGCTGTAATTCTCAGTAGACATGTCAAGAATGATTATTGCAAAAAATAGTTGTTAGTTGTCAGTTTCATATTCACAAGTACTATGTATTTGTGTTTTTTATTAAATAGGTATTTTATAGTATGGAAACTATCTCTAATGTTATAAAACATAGTTATTTTGGGTCATAATAAAGCAGCACCTCTAAGTAGGATCTTGTAAAAATCCCCATAGACTGACTGTTTTAAGTGAAATATATTATGTATCTAAAACAGTTTGGAAAATTATTTTAAATTAATAAAAAATATATATATAAATATAATGTTAGGAGAAAGAATTTAATGAGGAGGTATAGACATTTTGGACTTAAAAAAATTTCAACTGATTGTAGATGTTAATCACATTTACAAAATACCTTCTCAGCAACATCTAAATTAGTGTTTGAGTAACTGAGCCAAGTTGACACCTAAAAATAACCATCTCAGTAGAACTCTGCCTACATGCAATAGACATTCAGTACCTGTCATTTCTACTCCTCATTTGACTGCTCTTCTCTCTGTTGCAACTTTCCTTTTTAAATGCCAAGTTTTAAATGTCAAGACACAGACTCATGCTGTCTCTTACGGGCCATTGTATTTCAGAAGCATTTATGTGTTCTATCACGTGAAGCTCTTCTCACTCATTGAAAACTTGAATGGGGTCTGAAAGGACACATGGGTGAAAACAAACAGTGCCACTTACCATGTTAAGTTATTTATTACTTAACAGCAAAAGAAGAGTTTCTATCTAGTAGATTATCAAAAGAATACTTTGTATACTTTGAAAACTTGCAATGAGACTGCAATCTGACCCTATTTACTTGGGAAGCAAGGCCATATCATAATATTTATGATATTATGATATAGTACTGGAGGTCCAGTGCATGAAATTTGTGCATGGGCCTGTATGTCCCTTAGCCCAGCCTGCACCTTCTCCAATCTGGGACCCCTCGGGGATTGGGCCTAAATTGGCAGTCAGACATCCCTCTCATAGTCTGGGACCTCTGGCTCCTAACTGCTCACTTTCCTGACTGCCTGATTACCCCTAATTGCATCTGCCTACCAGCCTGATTGCCTTTATCTGCTCCCCTGCTGGCCTGATTGATGCCTAACTAGTACCCTCCTGGCCTGCTGGCCCTCAACTGCCCTCCCTTGCTGGCCTGGTTGTTCTTAACTGCCCTCCCCTACTGGCCTGGTTGCCCTTAACTGCCCTCCCCTGCAGGCCTGTTCGCCCCCAGCTGCCCTCCCCTTCTGACCATTTTGTGGTGGCCATCTTGTGATGACATGGGAGTGGCCATCTTATATCAGCCATCTTATAATGACGTGAGTGCGTCAAGTGAGAGTGCGAGGGCCACCTAGACTTTTATTAGTGTAGATAGCAGCTCCCTATTATAAGGCATCTTTAACATTTGTGTTTAGCCTGTTAATAATTTATTAAACAGCCCCTTTTATTCAGCTTGCTAAGACAAATGAAATCTAAAGTTTCTTTCACACCATTTCTCTTAAATGTTTATATAAATTATGGTAGATGCACGTACACATGTAAGTATATGCACATGATATCTTTGTGTGTCAGAGTATGTGTGTGTGTGTGTGTGTGTGTGTGTGTGTGTGTGTGTAGTATTTTCTGCAGAGGTTGTGTCATTGATTTTCCAGATTACTGACATCAAGATAAAATAAGAATTGCCATATTTAACCTTAGCAATAAAGCTACTGCCAAGCATTGCAGTCTAGCTTTTTGGCTCTCACTGCTAAGACTTCTGTCTTCACATTTATGTTTCCTGTATCAATTTAGAAAATTGTAAAGGGTAGCTATTAAAAGATATCTGGAAGGTAAATGAATTTGCTACTCTCAGCAGAAAGGATGTCCGCTGTTTAGCTTTCTTCTCCTAAGCAATCATTTGTTTTTCAACCTGCAAAATGAATTTTGAAACAATGCCACATTATGCCACAAAATATTAATAGGTACAATTAATGCCCTGATATATGTTTGAGTGTGTCATCCTTCATTATTCCCTTTGTGCCATTCTTCTTTTAATCTGCCATGACAGTTCTGTAATGGAGCCCCAGAAATATGAGTCTAGGGCAAGCCATCCCACTAATCATCAACATGGCATTGCGTGTTGTGCAGTAGATACATGTTCCTGTTTTGTCAGTGGGGATGATAGTCTGTAAAATTTCTACCCAGAGAAAATGCTTTCCAAGATTTGTTTACAAGCAAAAAATTTAATGGGGTGCTGAGTTCGATCATGACAGGGTTTGTGTGTTGTTGTTTTTCTCTGCTGAGTAGGTTGTCATTTTAGTTTTAACTACAGGATATAGGACAGAATTGCTAAAGCAATCCAATTATATAAGCTGCATGTGTGCAACACATATTAGGCATTAGACCACCTTTCATTATTGGTGCTCTAATTCCTCAGCTATAATGAGATCTGCAAGCCACCTCTAGATTGTGGGGCAGTGATCACTTTGGGGGTTCTTGGCTTAAACGAATACCCCCAGTGAAATAATGAATTGCTAGTTCCGTATATTCCATCCTGAATAATACTATAAACAGATCTATTAAACAAACCAGGGGTTCTTCCAAATGGGCACTCAGCAATAACTGTCACTCTGAAAGAACATTAATAAATGCTTCCAGGATATCCTAGAGGGGCAAGCCAGCTGCCTTTAAAAAATATTTGCACAGATCTGTATCAATTTATCTCTTGTAGCAGATGCCAGTCCTGTTATCTGGAAAAGCCAACTCTCCCAGCTTGGTACAAAGCTACAAGTTTGGAGCATTCAGTCATTTTGCCTGATCTTAGAAACTCATATTTTTCTTTGAAGAATAGAGGACTATATACTTGGTATACTGTAAAATAGTTATGGGGGTGACTTTCATTGTTAACAGTAGGTGATCTATTCAACCTATGCATTGTTTAATTATATGTATTATGGCAAGTGTTTCATGGTGAGCCAGTATAGGCTGTAAATTGTTTATAATCACTATAACACAGAAAACTGAAAACATCCACTTGAGGCATAGCTGCCTCTTCAATGCTATGATTAAGGAAAAGTGTTAGGTTGTCTTGTTTACCTTTCATTTGCAACATTCATCAGTTCTCATGAAAACCTAGACATTGGCCAGATTTGTTGTCTTTTAGCATATTTTAACACACTTGTAAACATGAAAACAAATTACAAATTATTTCATAATACAATTATTTATCCAGAGCATATTTAGTTTATTATCAAGAAGCAATGATATATATTGCATTAATTATGTAGAATTATAGAAAGAGGTTATGCCATAAATATGGCAAAGGTCTAACTTTCCCAGAACCCAACGTTAGATATTATAAATTTTTAGCAGCTCTTAGGATGTTTGGGGGTGACAGGCAAGACCCACTGAGGTGCCACCTCTAAGTACTACACCTCCAAGTCAGGGTTAAGTACCAACTGAATGTTGGAGCCAATTTATGCTTAAGAGAAATGCCATGTACTTTCACTTATAAAATAAGTAAGTTCTAAGGACCTGCTGTATAGCATGCTGACCGTAAGTAAAAATACTGAATTGTATAATTGAAATTTCCTAAGAATCCTTTCTTAAAAGTTCTAACAAAAATAAGAAATAACTATGTAAGGTGAAATATATATTAATGAACTCAATAGTGGGATTCTTTTCACAAAATGAATGTATAACAAGTCACCACATTCTACATTGCAAATACATATAATACAATTTTATTTGTCAATTTATCTCAATAAAGCTGAAAAAAGGGAAAAGAAAAAAATAGCTTTTCTCTAGAAAAAATATAACAACTGTCTTATAATGTTATCACACTCTCATTAGTAATTATAAACAAATCGATAAACAATTTGGAACAAGAGAAAAGGAATATAAATACCAAGATTGATTTGTTTTCTTGTCATGAATTCATTCATTATCAACTATCATCAGAATAAAGATATTCAGTTCTATTCATTCCCTGCACTGTTGTCTCCCTGTTTAGGACTAGTGCTCCCTCCTCTCTTATACTGATATCTGTACATGACAATTATAATCAGTGAGATATTATTTATGTATTAGAGGCCCAGTACATGAAATTCATGCATGGGGGGATGTCCCTCAGCCCAGCCTGCACCCTCTCCAATCTGGGACCCCTCAGTGCAGTTGGATATCCTTCTCACAATCCGGGGCTGCTGGATCCCAACTGCTCGCCTGCCTGCCTGCCTGATTGCCTCTACCCTCTTCTGCCTGCCAACCTGATCACCCCCTAACCATTCCCTTACTAGCCTGATTGACACCTAACCGCTCCCCTGTCAACCTGATTGCCCCCAACTGCCCTCCCTTACTGGCCCAGTAATCCCCAACTGCCCTCCCCTGCTGGCCTGGTTGCCCCTAAATGCTTTCCCCTGCCAGCCTGGTTGCTCCTAACTGCCATCCCCAGATGGCCCAGTCACCCCTAACTACCCTCCCTTGCCAGTCTAGTTGCCCCTAACTTCCCTCCCCTGTTGTTCTGGTCTCCCCCCCCCCAATTGTCCTCCTTTGCAGGCCTCACCCCCCCAACTGCCCTCCCCTGCTTGCCTGATCACTCATAACTGCCCTTCATTGCTGGCCATTTTGTGATGGCCATCTTGTGACCACATGGGGGTAACCATCTTGTGTGAGGTCATGACAGTCAATTTGCATTTTATCTCTTTATTATATAGGATGAGTATTTATGTAATGTTCTTTATTTTTCTGCTCTTCTGAAAACTGAATGGATAGGAAGTATATCTGCCCTATTCAGCCATGTGCTCACAGAGCTTCAAGCAGAAATAATGCTCCTGGAAGGTATTTGAGAACTATGTGTTGAATCAGTGATTAAAAATGAAGACATGCAGCCCAGCCAGCTTGGCTTGGTAGTTGAGTGTCGACTTATGAACCAGGAGGTCAAGGATTCCCATTCAGGGCACATACTGGGGTTGTGGGTTCCATTTCCAGTGTGTCACATGCAGGAGGTGGCCAATCAATGATTCTCTCTCATTACTGGTATTTCAATCTCTCTCCCCCTCTCCCTTCCTCTTTAAAATCAATAGAAAATATTTTCTAAATGCATGCATGCATGACCACAGTTTGGGTCTCCTCACTTTTCTAAGCTACAGAACTAACCTCCTTGCAAGTCCCTGACTCACTCTAGTTCACTCCCTACCATTCAGCCTCCTTCATCTCTTTGCAAGTGCAGCTCCATCCTTTTCCTTCCACTGTGTTGCAGCTGAGAAGACTACATGCAGAGAGGTCATGTGGCTCACTTAGGGTGAGGGCCACACGTAACAGTGCCAGATTTCCATTCCAGTATTCTGACCCCAGCTCCTTCCACTACATCAAACCACTATGCTTTCATCACTTGATCTTTCCTGCTTCGGTTTTCACCTGTTCTGATGGAGTTCATTGCCCTGTTTCTTTCATTCCTTCCTTCACTCTTGGCAGTTTCTCGGGGTCAATTTTGCCACTTGAGTTTCTTTTCTTTTTTTTTCTTTTTAATATATTTTATTGATTTTTTTACAGAGAGGAAGAGAGAGCGATAGAGAGTTAGAAACATCGATAAGAGAGAATCACCGATCAGCTGCCTCTTGCACACCCCCCACTGGAGACGTGCCCGCAGCCAAGGTGCATGCCCTTGACCGGAATCGAACCCGGGACCTTTCAGTCTGCAGGCTCCCGCTCTATCCACTGAGCCAAACCGGTTTCGGCTTGAGTTTCTTTTCTACTGTACATAGACTTCCCCTTTTTCTCCCAGTCTGACAATTTGCAAGCTTGACGAAGGAGTACAGTAGCATTAATGATTGCAGGTATGGGCTATCGTCAGTGAAACAATAAACTTATTCCTGCAAAATGTTATCATCTTGTTATGGAAATATTTCCAACTGTTTTAGCACCCCCCTCCCACTTTCTTAAATGAGGGGTGGTAGAGTCAGGAGAGGCCCTGAGCTTAAGGTGCAAAGTTTCAGTTACTGAGGAAATTCAAGCCTCTCCTACTCCCCAGACCACGGGAGTGAAGGGTCAATAGGGGTTGAAGAAACATGTGAGTTACAATTGTTAAACAGGGGCTGGACAGCAGGCTGGGGGTGATACAGCTTCCATTGGTGGTGTTCAAGTGAGAAAAACACCGCCTGTTAGGACTGGTATAAGATAAAGCTGCCTGGGCTGACAAAGGTATAGTATCTATTGAATGAAATCTGAACCTCAGAAGTTCAAAGCTTTAAATGCCTTTATGTTCCCTTCTGTTAGCCACTGTCTATAGAAAAAGCTCTCTTCTCTCCCAAGATCCATCTTCTCCTGTCCCCTCCCCCACAGTTTAAGACCCACTTCCTCTTGCAGCTACAGGGAAGAAACAAAGCAAATGATGCTGGACGAATAGTGAGGGGTTTTATCATAATTGTGCCAAAGGTCTGACTGCCGCAGATCCAAGAGAAACCAAGTAGCATTCCTGGTCTTGCCGCAACCAGAGCGCCGTGGGTCCAGAGCACTCCTTTGTGAGGCTTTCTCATTGACTCCACTTCCCTTGGCAAACAGGGGTCTAAAGGTTGATACTGACTCACTGGATGTGTAGACTCAAGTACAAGGGACTGGTTCCAAATTGAGAAAAGGGGCACTTGGATATAATAGTCAAAAAGTAATGCCATAAATTTATTCTAAGTATGAATTTATAGAATAAGCTTTTCTTTATTAAGTTACCAATTATCAAAGAGGCCCCAATTTTAAGAAATTAATATTAAGTAATAATAATAATATTATATTGATGGTGACAGACACAGTTATTGTGTGTAATATTGCCAGAATAATATATAAGTAATGTATAATTTTCTAAATAACAAATAAAATGAGGTGATTCGAGATTATTCTGTGATGTGGTAAAGAGTTATGCTTGAGGGTTTCTGACTTATTTTTAACCAACCTTAAATTGTCACTGAATCTAATGTAAATTAAACCAAGATTATGATAACAACAATGTACAAGCCTTGTGAGAATTCTGAAAGCAAACTTTAAAAGAAGGATCTTCATATATGGCCCATGAACACAGACAATGGGGCAGTGAGGTCCTGGGGCAGGGATGGGGAGAGGCGGGCTGGAGAGGATCAGTGCCAGGGGGCAGGGAGGGGGAAGCTACATACGTAATGCTTTTAGCAATAAAGAATTATTTTAATTAATTAATTAATTAAAATTAAAAGAAAGATCATCAGAAGATTGAGATGAACATCCACAGTGATGTCATGGGGCTAGCATACTGTTGAAATGGAAGTGACAAAAATGACACATCTGCTTTCTTCCTCTCCCAAACCACCCCCAAACTCAAATCTAATCATAAGAAAAACATCAGACCAAATCACACTGAAAGGAATTCTACACAACCCTAACCAGTACTCCTCAAAACATTAAAGATCATTTTTAAAAATAATAATAAATAAAAATAAAAAGAAGAGACTGAGAAACTATCGCAACTAAGACTAACCTCAGGATTCATGAGGACTCAAGGTGGGATCCTCAATGGGATTCTGGAGCAGATTGAGGATAGTAAGGAAAAATAAGAAAATCTAAGTAAAGTATGGACTTTAGTTAACAATAGTGTATCAAGATGAACTCATCCATTATGACAAATGAATTATAATGTAAGATATTAACAGCATAGGAAACTGAGTGTGGGTTTATGGTAACTCTTTGTACAAAACAGCTTTTCTGTAAACTGAAATTATTCCAAAATAAAACGTTTACTGAAAAATGCATAGCAGATATGGTTGAAAAGGGATCTTCTGACATAGTATTTACAAAAGAAGATGCTTTTTAGTTTATAAATTATTTCCATAATTTGTGACAGTTCTCACATCTGCTACTATAAAATTCATTGTAGCTTCTCTGCCTCTTGGGGAAAATGCATTTAATTATCAGTGAAATTCAACTTCAGCTTGTTATGATGAATGATTTGAACCTGTCAGTCCCACTCCCCCTCAACTAAAAACAAAAGAACTGAAATGAAATACGGTCTTATTCATATTCTACCTTCCTTCCACCTGCTTCGTTTAATTGATGAAGGTTTGAGCTTTTATTAATCTTTTTGAGCTCTCCTGTAAGATGCAGAAAAAACTAATATGATATCATTGTATCAAGGTAATGTGTGTGCTTTGTGAAATTGATACACCCTGCCAAGACGTAAATTACTTAAGCTTTGATAAATGTGTTGAAATCAGGGAATGTTCAAACAGATAAAGCACAGCAATTCCTCTTTTTCTTCCTTGTTGAAACTGAATGTTGTGCTTGCATTTAAATGTGTTTTCTTCACATTATTATTGTAATATGATGGGACAAAGACAGCAGTGATGCTGATGTTAGCACAGAGAGTCTCAGCAGGTACAGAAGTAAGCAGTGGGATGCAGGCATGTGTTTTGTAGAAAACAGATAACAGCTTTGGACAGGGTGTTTGCCAACAGGTTAGAAACACCCATACCCTCCTACAGAAAGTTGTATCATAGAAATTGTCCAAGAATGAGGGCACTGTGGATGCTCTTCATGCATGTGGTGTACTTTCAGCTCCCTTTGCTGACTTACTTGGTAGGTTGGAATCGAAAATCAAAAATCCACAAACACATTTGTTGGCCATGAGTGCTCACCAGTGCCTGCCATCTGGATGTGCCTCGTATGTCAGTGAGCCTGGAAACAGGAGGAAACTTGGTGGATGCTCCAGGGTCAAGAAGGTTGATTCCTCCTCGGTCATTAATGTAGCCTATGACACGGAACGCATTTTTTTGATTGACCATAATCAGTTGCCTATGGCCTGAGAATCCATAAAGCCTTTGGAAGACAATTCTTAAATAGGAGACATGGGACTATCCATTGGACCATGCAAGAGCCATCAGTCATCGAATGCCTTTGCCAGAGATTGAGCTCAGTCACTTCCATCTGTTCTTTTGGTTATTCCTTACCACCAACCAGCAAAGGACATATAGTGGAAAAACTGAGGTCCATATCAAACACGTAAGCGAGGGGTAATGAGTCAGCAGGTGCCAGGTCCTGTGCTTTTGCTACCATGCCGCTTCCATGCTGGGAGTGTGTGGCTGTGTGGGGCACAAGATTGTGGCTTATTCAAACCCAGCCATCCCTGGTGAGGTCTTCGGAGGTAAAGCATGAGCCTTGTGGTCTTGGTCATATGACCATAGGAGAGGGTGATGCACAAATTTTCAAAAGATATTCCAACGGGGAAGGCTGAACAAGTTACATGTAAGGGAGAGAAAGTTGGGAGAGGAGCTGCAACTGTCATCTTTTTAGGATAACTAGAAACATATTTACCCTTTTAATAATACATCATTATCTGATAGCTTTTTGAGATTTGGATCAGGATATGTAAATCTGTATTTGTGAGAAATGTCCATATACTTTAAAGTAATTAAAGAGACTAAGTGATATACAGCTTTTTCTCAACTTGTTTAATGTTGTTGTCAAAGCAAGTGAGAGATTTAATAACCTAGGGCAAGGAAAAAGGTTAAAATAGTGTGACAGGTGTGGCTCAGTGGTTGAGTGTCATCCCAGGAACCAAGAAATCACTGGTTTAATTCTCAGGTTCCGGGCTCAATCCCCAGTGGGGGTGCATGCAGGAGGCTGCCAATCGATAATGTTTCTCTCTTATCAATGTTTCTTTCTCTCTATCCCTTTCCCTTGGTCTCTAAAAGCACATTTAAAAATTGAAATATATATGCATATATAATTCATCTAAGGAACTGTCAGTGAATATGTTCACTAGGACAGAGAACAGTTATAGATCTGTGTTAATAGCTAAATTTTGTTATTTTTTTGTAAAGGCCAACCTTAAAATCAAGGGCTTTTTTTTTTTTAACAGGTTTGAACCTGAAAAGTATCTGTTACAATTTATTTTTTAGAAATCAAATTCTGTTTTAAATTCTCATATGGAAAATCTTTAATGAAGAATTAAGGAGCTCTTCCAAAAGAAAATAATCACATCTAATTGAGCTATTTGATGATTTTTTTTTTTTTTACACTCATTTCTTACGGTGAGTAACATATGTTTGGGTCAAGTTGTTACAGAGTAAGTTACCACAAACAAAATCTTCAAAAAAAATTTAAAAGCCTCAGTAAATGGCCATGTTTCATTTTATCATCATTAAATAATCTCAGAACCACCACATAATTCCTAGAGATAAGAGAAGGATGTCCCAGTGTCTGTCTCTGTGTCCAAAGTGTGCCAAGGCCAGTTAACTTAAGACTCTTCATGATTGTGAACATGTCCTTGAATGATGGTTTCAATTTTTATAGGTTTTTTTTTTAATAACAGGAAAGTAAGGAGAAAATCGGGCAATGTGCTAAGTCAGGGTCAACAAACTATGGCTCGCAAGCCACATGCAGCTCTTTGGCCCCTTGAGTGTGGCTCTTCCACAAAATACCATGGCCTGGGTAAGGCTATTTTGAAGAAGTGGCATTAGAAGAAGTTTAAGTTTAAAATATTTGGCTCTCAAAAGAAATTTCCATAGTTGTTCTGTTGATATTTGGCTCTGTTGACTAATGAGTTTGTCGACCACTGTGCTAAGTCCAGAACAAATGATCCAGGCAGGAAAATGTATAATGTAAAATACATTTTAAGAACAGGAACAAGGGGTGGGGGATGGGGATGACCCCAGCATTTTGCTGCTGGCAGCAAACTTTGTCATACTTGGGAATGAAAAAATATTTAATCAGCAGAATGTGTGCAAAGGTAAGAATTTAGTGTGTGTGTGTTTTTTTAAGACAAACTAAAAGGGGGAAATGTCAAAAAAGGTTTACCCTATGAAAGACAGAAAGTGAGGCAAGTATGAAGGAATAGAGTAGGACGTTGGAATCATGGAAAAGTTATGTATCAATGGCTCTCAGCAAGTGGCAGGTGTGTCTGGCACCATTGACCAAGCAGCGCAGAGCACATGGAATACTGGAAATGGTGGAAAATAGATGACAGACTGAGTAACAGGAATGATCATACAGAAGAGAAACTGGACCTTGGTCATCATGGGGTTCCTTATCCGCCTGTGTGTCCTTAGGTCTCACTGGAGAGAGGCCTGGACACAGCACTTGCACCAGGCTGCATCCATTCTCAAGAAACTCAAGTCATACCTGGGGCCAGTACTCCTCCACAGGCTACTACCAATTGATTTGAAAGGAGTTTGTGGCCGAAACCGGTTTGGCTCAGTGGATAGAGCATCACGGACTGAAAGGTCCCAGGTTCAATTCCGGTCAAGGGCATGTACCTTGGTTGCGGGCACGTCCCCAGTAGGGGGTGTGCAAGAGGCAGTTGATCGATATTTCTCTCTCATCGATGCTTCTAACTCTATCCCTCTCTCTTCCTTTCTGTGCAAAATCAATAAAATATATTTTTTTAAAAAGAAAGGGGTTTGTACACATCATAACTAAGAGTATTCAAAATCAGAAAGCCAGTTACAGGATCAGAAATGCTCAGAATATTTGAGCCAAATCCCTCCTTCTTTTCCTAACGAATATGCTAGCCTTTCAGCACCAGCAGAGAGAGGAAAGTATCAACTCAGGATGTGTAAGCCCCTAACGAGGAAGTATGGATTTAGGTTCTCAAAATAGTAAGAAAGTACGTCATATCAATTTGCCCTTCTGTCAATAAGTTAAGGAAAAAGAATCTTAAAAAATACTAGACTTGAGGAAGCAAAGTCTTCAGGAAATTAATCAAAGAGGCCAAAACATATTGTGAGCTTTTCCTCCAAAAGCAAAAATAAGAAAGCCTCCACATATATTTAAGCCCTTGGATTCCTACTCTAAAATGATTTGGGGGGATGAGGCATAGGTGAACAGACTTCCCAGAGCTGTATTAGAATTTGAACTACTAAACCTTTAAGAACTTATAAAATCTAACATATTGTATTATTAAACTCTACCACATAGTTGAGTACAATATTTATTTATCTTTGTTTTCAAAATTGGATAGAAAGCAATAATTTTTGTAATAATCTGAAACCAGTTTCATGAGGTGCTTTGCCAAGTTCGAAAGGGTTAGGGAAACAGTCCATACACACAGCCTCACTCCCTTCTCATCCTCTTCATCATGCCGACAGTCTTCCCAAGAATCATCACCAGCTCGGTCGTGCCTTTAGAGATGAGAGGCTATCTGTGTTTCCCCTGGAAACCTCTAGTCTGCAGACTTTATGACTCATTTATAAATATTCACTCCAGGCAACAGTTCCATGTATTATGATTCTGGGCCTCAGAATCTATACTGAACTTCACTAATGCTTTTAAAAAATCCCAGGGACGCTTACACTACAACAAAAGAACCAAAAGAAAAATCATGTGCAGTATGATCTGAACTAAAATAACGTGGAGTCTAGAAGCCATGTATACATAACTCTTTCTTAGCAATTCTATCTTTCAGAGTATAATTCAGTTGTAATAAAATGTATTGCATTGTATATAGTCTATTTAATTCAAATTACACATTTCTAATTTATTTGTTTCTATAAAGGCAATTAAATTTGAAATTATATTTTCAGCTAAAACTTTTGTACAGCACTCTATTATTAGCCATGCTCCTTTTATTGTTACAGAATTTGAGATGGAATTATATAAAAAGCCATGAGATTATATGACCAGTCTTTGAATGCAATAATATCCTTAATATGTCTAAACATATCTAAGAAGTCAATATCTTCCATCCAGATGGTGTCTAGCTCCTTGAGAGAAACCTTCAACATTCCAGATTGGTCTTCTAACTGAAAGAAAAGACATCACAAATTTAATGGTTTTATTAAAAAAGAGGCCAAAATATACTTCTTCCCCCAATCTGGAAAGACAGAATTGTAAAGATTGGGAAACAGAGTAAAATCGCACCAACCCATCAAAATGAAATATTTTCTTCTTAGAGTCATCCTTTTCATGTTTGTACTTAGGGATTCAGTTGTTTGAATTAAATGCTCGTCCTGTTACACTGCTGTGCCAGCTGTGTGTGCAAGTGCTGTTTAGCAAGAACCGAAGTTATATTGCCAGAATTTTCCTGGGGTTTTGGCTTTTTTAGTATGTGTGTGCTCCAGGTCTAACCTCCAATGCACTTCTCTTTTCTCCCCCACAGCTGTTTTGTGACAGTAAGACGGCGGTGCATGCCACAGATGGGCTGGACTGGGAGGACAAAGATGCCCCGGGGACCTTGGTGGGCAACGTAATTCACTCGAGGATCCTCAACCCGCTGCGCCTGTTTGTCAAACAGTCCCCGGTGCCCAAGCCAGGGCACCTGGCCTACGCGGACAGTTTGGACAGCTTCTGGGACTGGCTGGCCAACATCACGGAGGCCCAGGAGCCCTTGGCAAGAACTAAACGGAGGCCCATAGTCAAAACGGGAAAGTTCAAGAAAATGTTTGGCTGGGGTGACTTCCATTCCAACATTAAGACTGTGAAACTCAACCTGCTGATCACGGGGAAAATCGTGGACCACGGCAACGGAACGTTCAGTGTGTATTTCCGACACAACTCCACGGGCCTGGGCAACGTCTCGGTGAGTTTGGTGCCCCCCTCCAAAGTGGTGGAGTTCGAAGTGTCCCCGCAGTCCTCCTTGGAGACCAAGGAGTCCAAATCCTTCAACTGTCGCATCGAGTACGAGAAGACAGACCGGGCCAAGAAGACGGCTCTGTGCAACTTCGACCCATCCAAGATCTGCTACCAGGAGCAGACGCAGAGCCACGTGTCCTGGCTGTGCTCCAAGCCCTTCAAGGTCATTTGCATCTACATTGCCTTCTACAGTGTCGATTACAAACTCGTGCAGAAGGTCTGCCCTGACTACAACTACCACAGTGAGACTCCTTACCTATCTTCTGGCTGAGTCCTTCTCGCAGCCATAGAAAGCGGGGGACGGTCTCTATTTCATTGGAATGACCGAGAACCGAGCCAGCTCTTCGTGGTCAAGGATCCTGTTTATATGGCAGTGAACCTTAGTTCCCCAAGAGGTTTACAAATTAAAGGAAAAAAAATAAAGAAAGAAAGAAAATAAAAGGAAAGGAAATGAAAGGAAACATCTTTAAATGTAGTGTGCTTGTTTCCATCAAAAGTACCTTCATCAGAAGAGTCAAACTGTTTATGAAGCCATCGTTTTCACGTAGGATGGGGAAGTCTTCAGAATACTGTTTCCCTAAAAGAAGCATCAATGGTAGCAACACATAATGAGAAAGAACCGAATTATGCATGTGATAAACATTGCTCTTGGAATGAGCCTGCCTTGAACTGTTTTGGATGGTTACCTTAAAAACAGCAGATTCAGTGAAGTCACTGTAAAGGTTGTATTTGATAGGTGACTTGCACTTTTGATGTGAGATTTTTATTTATTTATTATTATTGCTGTCTTCCCCACTTATCCCACCCCTATCTGTTTGGTTACTGAGATGAGACATGAAGGGGTGAAAATTTGTTTCAACACTAGTGTGTGAAGTTACAGTGCCACAGTGCAACTAAATACACTGTTATCTGAGCTGGAGTAGGGTGACTGTGATGTAAACAGCCCTATGTTGGTCACTGCCCTTATAATTCTCATCTGAGTAGTAATATTGGTGTATTGGGAAAGCAAATCTGGATGTATTATAAGTCAATTCAACAATAATGAAGATCATGATGCTTTTAGACTCTTTTGCCAAATTCAGTGCTGTGAGAGATTGTTAAAAAATGTCATAAATCTGCATTCACCCTGTAACCTATAAACCCTTTCTATTCATCTGGTAGTATGGTTTTTCTATACATGTGTAGGACAACTCTGAAATTGGGAGAACATGAATGCTTCTTAGGCTGCCAAAGGAGAAAACTTGAAAGTGGAAGGAGGAGATTCCAGGATTATGGATTCTTTATTTCCAGCCTCCCAGGTTAAGTTCTCCTTGCATCGTTAATTATTTGAATGATCATGTTCCATGTGGAAATAAAGAGTCTGTTTAAACATTATCAATTATTATTAAGTACTAATAACCAAGATATCTGACTCATCAGGCTTTTGAAATTATTTAAAAATTAATATTTCTGCACAATCGGTGTGCCTCCTGTCGTCTCTGAGGAGTGGACAGTCAGCCTGGACAGAAGGACAGGATGACCTTGGAACTAGCACAGAATGAGGGGCTGGGTGACCAGTGAAAAGGTTTTGAGAACCCATAAGACTCACAGAATGGTTACCTTTTTTTACACATTAACTTTTAGATGCTTACTCCTCCTACCCCCTTCTTATCTGTAAAACATCAGTTAGAGTAAAGCACTAAATCAAAGACTGAAGGAAAGCCAGTCCCAACCAACAAAACTGCTCCCAGCACATCTTTAAAAAGTCAACAGCTCTGCTCTCTATTTTTGCATCTTCATCCCTTTCCTTTCCTTGCTCTCTGCACCATGTTTCAGTTTTGTCTTTTACAAAAATTGTACTAGGCTTAGTGTGTGGTAGTACAGACTTGAAATTTTTGCTCTGAGTTCATCAGGTGTTTTTGTAATTTTGTGGTTGGTGTGAAATATTTTGAGACATCTTTTATTTTCATCTAGAAACAAGATTAAAATACTATTTATTGTAAAATATGTGGGAATCATAGATGTATATATACTTAGAATTTTCTGTGTACAGAGAAAGTATATGTACACATTTCTATGTAAATAAAAAAAATTTGCTAAATCTGTCACATGACTTCAGAGTATTTTTTAAAAACTATTCTTGTTTCTTTTTTCACAAGTATTTATTGTATATGCACATACATATGTGTGTTTGCATGTGTGCATGTGTGTGTGCGATATCAACTGAGCATTAAGATTCTCCATATGTACTTATTAAACAGAGCAGCTCAACTATGGAGATTATAAAGCAGAATAAAAGGATTATTGCTATAAAGCTTGGCACATAGCCTGGCATCTAGTAAGAACTCCTTAAGTGTGAGTTGCCATTATGATCATATTATTATAACATGAAATGAGATTTAAAGCTATCCTATGTTCAAAAGTTGAGTGACATAAACGTTATATCCACACAAAGAAAAAAACAACACTAAATCAGTTTAGATTTCAGTAGGATTTAAAAAAAGAGAAAGAAAGAAAGCTGCCCTAGGCATATTTTTAAATTGGAGTAGAACATATGCCACATGTATTTTTAAGTCATAATTTTATTTCAAAGCCTACATAATTGTCAGTAATGGCGCTTAGCACAATATAAATCAGATTCCATTTCAACATGCAAATGCACACATTTCTACAAAGCCATTTTCGCCTTTGCACACACTGCAGTGGAAGAAACAGATATTCAAGGGTATTAATGTAAGACAATTTTACACCTAACCACAAATTGTTTAAATTAAAAGGAAAAGACTCTTTAAAAATAAAAGTTAAACTAATAGATTATACCCTTGAATGTAATGTCATACATCAATATACCTCAATAAAATTTTTTTTTCAAAACGTAGAAAAACAACACTAGCAGAAATTTAATCCTTAGGGTGATGCCAATAGTCTTCCCAGGGGCTCTCCCGACCTGCTTTACTGGGAAGCAAACTAGTTTGAAGACCTTTTCACCCCTCAGCAGAAACAGCCTTTGTACTCATTCCCACACAGGAGGAGGAAAAAGACCGTATTTCCATGACAGAGTCCAATGTGGTCACAACGGCCACACACACTGTCAAATCTGTAGACAGGAAATCAGAACAATCCTGTGCATAGCAGGCCGGAGGCAGTCAGTAAAGAAGAAGCACTTCCTTACGTCGTGGTAGGTGGAATTTCAGCACATTCTCATGATCTAAAGCACATGTGTCAAACACAAGGCCCGCGGGCCAAATCCGTCCCGCCAGGCCTTGCAATGTGGCCCGCACCGTGCTGTCATCACTGCACTCCGCTGCGTTTCCATCACAATGACAGTTTATGACTGTTCAGTAAACCATTCGGCCCGCGATTTAGGCTGGATTTTAGATTTTGGCCCCTTCTCTGATTGAGTTCGACACCCCTAATCTAAAGTAACAGCAATGAGTGTGGTTCTCTGGTATGGCCACTCCTAAGAGCACTTGGTACACATTGCATTATACTCTTTAATCTTTATTGTAAAAACACTTTTCTTCTTTACTTTATATGACCCAGATGCTGCATGCTACCTTGAGGCATGCTTGCTACATTTTAAACATTTCACATTGAGCTAGATCTGTCTGCATTTAAAATAAGGTTCTGCTGTGTTGGGCCTGCCATTATGGCTTTTCAAAGTGTGGTGGGCAGATCAGCAGTATGACCTGTAAGCTTGTTACAAATGTAGAATCTCAGGTCCCAGCCCAGACGCTGAATTGGAGTTTTCATTTTAACAAAATTCTCGTGAGACTTGCATAAGCATTAAAAACTGAGAAGAACTTCCCTAGAAAGTCTGATTTAGGGAAAGTGCTATTGGAATTAAGAATCTTCATAGTAAATAAGCACCCTAGGGTATGTGATTCAAATGAACTTCTGACGATACTTTGTTTTAAAAAGTTAAAGGAATGGACACTTTTAAAAATCAAAAATTAACCCTGGCCAGTAGCCAAATGGTAGAGCCAAAGAATTGTGGGTTCAATTCCCAGTCAAGGCAAGTACATGGGTTGCAGGTTAGATCTCTGGCCCTCCTGTCAAGATAGGTTCAGGAAGCAACTAATTGATGTGTCTCTCACATCAATATTTTTCTCTCCCTTTCCTCCATCTTTTCCACTTTCTCTAAAAATCAATGGAATAAAATATCCTCAGGTGAGGATTAACAAAAGTTTTGAAAAATTAAAAATAGAAACAAAAAATTAAACTAAAAATTGTAAACCAAATGAAAAAAGTGATCACACATGGAAGAGTAAGATTGCAAGGGTGCTGGTCTGTACTGTCTCTTAGTTCAACCCTCTCCTTTGACAGGCAAGTGAAACGGAGGCCCCATCGGAGTAATGGACATGCCCAGAAATAAGTGACAAACCCAACTGAAATGCAGGTGCCTTGACTCCTGGTCCTAGGTCTGATATTACCCAAGAAAGCTAAGCTAAAGCAGATATTCAAGACAAAACAAAAATAGTTGCAGTGAGCTTGTATCAAGTCATGATCCAGAGGCCAAAACTAAACATAAAAATGTTCTCTCTCTAAAACCTTCAGGATTATAACTTCTTTAAAAACACAAAATTTTGAAAATCTGAAACTAAAGAAAAATAAAATCAGGAGAGAGCTATTATATAGAAAGATAGGAATCCTGAGTATTATAGGTATATCTCACTAAGAATTAATAGTAGCTACATTGACTACTACATTTGGAAGAATTTTTAAGTGATTATAACACCTGGTAATGTATTTTCATAGAAATAAGTAAATTTTGTGGAATGTCTTAATTCCCTAAAGGTCTGATTCTACCGTATAAGGAATCTTAAATTAATTAATCAGTCTATAAAATAGAGATGGAGTTGTGCACTTTTACTTACAGTAAAACTATAGTTAACCACAAGATAATTAATCAGAACTTTCAAAGAATGGAAATTTAATATTTTCAATTGTAGGAGACAAATCACAGGGAAACAAGCTCATGTTAGAGACTTGTTTCTTCATCAAAATACTGTAGATGACATTGGAGGGTCATTTCATATTCACCTCTATCTCCTAAGTCATGCTGTGAAGTTTGGAACCCTGGGAACATATCCCATCCTTCATTTTCAATCTTCTCTTTTCTTTATCCAATTCAGCTCCCATAAGTAGTATGTAATCTATTTTACAAAAAATAATTGCATTAACTTTATGTTCTCCATAGCACCTGGCAAAGTGTGTGCTATGTTAGTATCTGTCTCTTGATATTTTAAAAATTCCCAGTGCAATGCAATGACTATTCAAGACCCCACTCTACCCATGTGACGTAAGCGCTATCTTGCACCATTTTTGACATAAATGCAATGGTCCAGTTGAACACAATGCCCATTGAATGCTAGCTCCCAGAAGCACAGAAACTTGAAAGCTGGAGACAATTTTAGAAAACATCTAGAATAAGTTTTGTTTATCATATAAAAGAGACCTGATGAGATTTAACAGCCTGGTGATTCTCATTGTTTTTTCTGCTTGGGTAAAGCCATTCTTCTCTTCTTCTTCCAAATCACTGGTGTTCCATATTTGTGATGAAGACTGTCAGCTGTCCATCAGAATGGACCCTCCTTCCATTGCAATGGAAAGGTCAGTTACATGGCCGGCTAACCAGATTGCATGCCCCTGTCTCATACAGTCTTGTTGCTGAGCTACAGTAAATGGAATCTGAGGGGAGAAGCGCTGTATGCTTCCTGGACTCATACGCAGAGACTCATATTTATAGACACATATGAAAGGGCCCTCATGCTTCTCTCTGCTATTCCCCTGCAGCTGCTTCAGAGAGATGCCCTGAGGGACCTGAGATGCAGCACAGAGAAGGAGGCAACGCACTGCCCACCTGAGTCTTTACAATCATGGAAGAGAGCCATGCTGCTAACCCAACACCTGCTTTGGACGGCTACGTGAGAAATAAACAAATACTCTATTTTCTCAGTCCCCGAATTATTAAGATGGATTTGTTACTGCACCTCAGCATGACCTACCTAACACAAATATTGCATAAATTCTTCCCTGTCCATGTTATAGCCCACTCTGATCTCCATCTATTTGAATTGTTTCTTTCAGTCAATGCTATGCATTGCAGTAATAATTTCACATGCACAACTTTGAACTTGCCTCATTTTTTATACTTCTCCAAATGTTCTAACACCCAAAAAAAGAAGTAAGTTCACCAAAGCTGGAGATTGCATATTATACTTTTTTGAATACCCCACAATACCCAGTCAAAGCTATTGCCTTTTAAGTAACATATACACAATGGTAAGTTGCATTAAAATGTATCGCAGTTTAAAAACATGTTTTACAAATGACCCATGTAAAATAGAGATGGAAAATTCTTAAAAGGTAATAAAACAGGAATTTCAGAATTGTGCTAATTCTACTTAACCTACAAAGATAGAAAAGAAGCATGTTTCTTTCTATCTTTATTTTTGTTGATAATATATTACATGGAATCATGATTCCAAAGGTACCTACATGGAAGATTACCCTCCAACTGCTTTTCTATGGCCACTTTGGTTCCCTATCCAGAGGAAGACAAGAGGGTAACTCTTATGTAGCCTGCAGAGACAAGTTAATATATTTTGAAGTGTTTTAAATGATTAAAAAATTTACCTTCAGTATTCCAGGATGCTCCCATTTGTGTATCTGGTTAGTTAAAACATTACCATGCATTAATTGATTATTGTTTCCTTTTTAAATTTAATAAATCACTTTCTAATGTCAAAATTTTAAAAATATCACCCATGTTAGTCCCATCACTAATAAATTAAATATACTTATTCTTATATTATTCTCCTCATCTTTTAAAAAAATATATTTTATTGATCTTTTACAGAGAGATAGATAGTTAGAAACATCAATGAGAGAGAAACATCGATCAGCTGCCTCCTACACACCCCCTACTGGGGATGTGCCCACAACCAAGGTACATGCCCTTGACTGGAATAGAACTTGTGACCCTTCAGTCTGCAGGCTGAAGCTCTATCCACTGAGCCAAACCGGTTTCGGCTATTCTCCTCATCTTTAGCCCTATACTACTATATGGATAGGTGTGTATAGATTCACATACGTATTTTTTTCATGTAGTTGCAACTATTACAGTAGGGAATATAATAAATATACCATTATATCTTATGTATAAAAAATTGACTGGAATTAAAAGGTACTAAGAACATTTCCTAAGCAAATAACATGAGAAATAGTGTGTGGCTCAATAGAAACTCAAAAATGGAATACACACAGGATTGTGTGAGCAATGGGACACCCTTCACCTTCTCTATTTTTTTCATTTACTCTTTGACAATAATTGTTTTAAACAATATAAAACAATTTTGCAGAATTTGGTGAGTCAGAGCAGAAATTACAAATCTAAATGGAGAGGATTAAGCTCAGATTCTGCTCCCAATAGATTCTGGAAAGTCAATTCACCCTCGAAACCCCTATGGTACCTATGTAGCAAACTACACCTAGCATTGTCATAATCCCAGTCCACTTTCACTGAAAGAACAATTCAACTCAGGATATTGTAGAAGTGAAAGAATCTTCACAGGGAAAGGAAGCTGATGCTTATTGATGTCTACTATGGATCTGATACCATCCTAGCAAAAGCATCGGTCACCCAGATAGCCTGAGATCCTGTGGGAGAAGTCCATGTCCTCACTCGTATGACTTTAGGTTTGGCCATGATACATGCTTTGGCCACATAGGGGTGAACAGACTTGACCTTTGTCCTATCTAAACAGAAGCTCTGCATGCAATTGTGGAATTGCGGTTGGGCTTTCTTGAGTTTCTGCCCTCTGTCATGAAAACTTCCTATTATTTCAGCGTGGCATCAGGAAGGAGAAGACACTTGGAATATTAGCCACAGCTGACCCATAACCCTCATGTATGAGCAAACAACAAACGTCTGTTGCTTTAAGCTACTGAAAATTTGTAGTTCTTTGTTGCCACAATAAAAACTGACAAATACAGTGAGGCACCATAAATGAGCAATAAGCCTATCTTAGGCTTAAAAAGTAAAGGAAGGAATCATATACTGAGAGCCAGTGAGAGCTGGAGCTGTGAGAAAAGGCTGCCTTGCCTAAGGGGAGCTATCATTAAGGGAATGTAGGTGCTGCCCAAAGGAGAGCAGAGGAAAGAAATTAATATCCGGATCTCTCTTCTCTCACCCTCATTCATATCTGATGGTGCTCCCCATTACCAAACCCAATCAGAAGTCAACTAACAAGATGGTCCAAGAAAAGGAGTTCACAGAGCTCAGTCTCACAGAGCATAGAGAACACAGTGGCAGACACCAGCTCGTGGCAAATACAGCGAATAGATGGAGAGTATGAAGGGCAGATATCGAATGACCCCAAAATATAGTTCAAACAAATTTATGTTACATGCAACCAAGAGGCCTCCTAATGTGAAGATAAATTTGACTTATACAAATAATTAGTGAAACATAATGATTTAAGATAAATTTCTCAATAGAAAAGAACATAGAGACCATATGTTTGTTTGTAGGCAATTAGCTACTTTATTGAAGGTAAAATGCTTGACATGAACAGAAATCACATTTTATTGCACATTCCATGGTACCTAGCATTGTTCCACATAATTTACATGTTACCTAAATACTTGGCCAGGACAATGGCGGTGATGATAGATTTGCTTTTCTTCCAGAATCAATTTAGATAGTTACATTTCTGTTTTCTGAGTTTACAATGGAGTAAGAAAATCATTCAAAGATTTTAGTTAAAGGTGAGTATTATGTGTGTGCGCAAACATACACACACACACACACACACACACACACACACACACACACACACCAGAGATTGTTATTTTGCAAAAGACAGCCCTGAGTTGTGGGATTCCACAATGATTTATTCCACTACGTCATGGGAAAATAAATGCCCTTTCCAACTGACTGAGACTCTTTTCATTTGTCAACTATTGATCCCCTCCCACAACCTCTCTTCTTAGCTCCGTGATTCTTCCAGAGATTAAACCAATGAAGCCCAGTCCCATTTATTTCTTCCTACTTTATGCGGTGGTATCAACATCAATAACATCAGAGCAGCCAGCCACTCATCTTCAGTTAGTGCACTGTGGCAGACACTAGCTAAAGGGAAGCTTTCAGAGGTTGTCTAGGCATTTCCTTCCAGGGCCCCATAATATACATTAAACCTCAAAGTAACTATAGAATGCATACTTTAAAAATCATTTCCTCTAAATTGTATGGGCATCTGTAACTGCAGTGCCCCTTTGCATTCCAAGAAGAGAGCAAAACAGAAAAGCATAATAGTTATCAGCCAGTTGTATGTTAAGTGAGATGTGGGCAGGTTACAAAAGGGAGAATAAAAGGAAAGGGCCAAGTTTAAGGTCAAAGACAAATTCCATAACTCCTAAATTCCACGCTCCCAATAACTTATTTTTAGGGTCTACTGATGCTCCACTTACTTTCAGTTCCTCAAATCTTGCTGAAGAGCCTTTCGCTTCCTAAAGATTTGTACTATTGCTTCTAATTTGTTAATTACTACTTCCTATTTCTGAGCTATTGTGCAAAGATGCTCATCTCCCCATAAGTCATGCCATTAAAATGGCATGCTTCTGAATATGCCAGGGACCCAGACTCCTCCACCAACATTCAGAATACCCAAACACTAGCCTATATTGTGGAAGTAAGAGGCCAAAAGAAAACATGTGTCTGTCTAAACAATTGTTTATTCAGTTAGATAAAACAGTGATTTTGTTGCTTCAGGGATATCAACATTTGAATTATACTGACTTTCATTTTACATTGGAAACTGCATAGTTACAAAAAAAAATTATCTTCTCAGCTTCTTATCTAGTCCTTGAAATATTAATAGCAGGTTGTCTGACCTCAATGATGCTTGACCAATATTATTAAAGGTACCAGTAGATCAGTCTACCTATATATTTATTTATGCTCCATCATGCCCAAGAAAGTATGTAAAATGTCTTGTAGGAATAAAATTTTTTAAAATACTGTAAATCAAGAATGGGAAATTACTTTTATGCTATACATGAAACTTTATTACTTGGTAGTAGAGGTCCAGAAGATGGTGCTGAAAAGGATTTGCAGCCTACTTGGCTGCTCACTAAGAATGAGTGTCAGAATTAATTAGCAATGTGTGCATGAGTCGGGAAGGGGAAAATAGTAGATATGTCATCCTAGTTTTTCAATGTAAAAAAGATGAAACAAGTTTTAAGTGAAAATGTAAGTGAATAATCATGTACTGGAGAAGGTTTTCCAAATGTGACACTAAGACAAAAACTACAAAAGGCTGATAAATTTAATACTTAAACTTTTTAATATAAAAATAGACCACACACAAAAAAAGATAAGAAATGATGGCAATAGTCACAAAATAAGGTGTTTACACACTTTATGTCTAAAGCCCTTTTTTTAGATCAATAATCAAATTGTAGTCTTCAGCCCTGGCCTAATGGCTCAGTTGGTTTGATTCCTGGTCAGGGCAAATACCTAGGTTGAGGGCTCAGTCCAAGTCAGGGTAATGGATCATTGTTTCTCTCTCACATTGATGTTTCTCTCTCTCTTTCTCTCTCTCTGTTTCTCTCTTCTCCTCTCTCTAGAAAATAAATTAAAACATATCGTCAGGTAAGGATTAAAAATATATACACATTCTTCATACATATATATATATTTCTTTACAATAAAATATGGACAGAAAATATTTTATCAGCTGCACCTAATAAGCACCCAACTTAGAATGGCTCAAGCAAAAGAAGTTTTATTGTTTTTATCTAAAATAAACCTGGAGGTAAGCTGTAAGGTATAATTTTGCTACAGGGTGGCTCACCCCTCATCTCACAGTGGAAAGGCCTGCAGCAATGCAGTCTTATGTCAGGCAGGAGGCAAAGAAAAGCCACAGCACAAAAG
This sequence comes from Pipistrellus kuhlii, assembly GCF_014108245.1. Taxonomy (NCBI): domain Eukaryota; kingdom Metazoa; phylum Chordata; class Mammalia; order Chiroptera; family Vespertilionidae; genus Pipistrellus; species Pipistrellus kuhlii. Next base: position 64,644,482 of record NW_023425573.1, read on the forward strand.
TAAGGACAAACAAGCTGGTTTACCACCCCATTTTAAAGGGCTTTCCACAAAGTCCTTTCCAGCGGTTCCATCTGTCTCATTAGCCAGAACTGCTGCGACATCTGGTCAAACCTAGCTGCAAGATAAGCTGAGAAATACAGTTGTTGTAATTCAACTTAGCAGATGACAGCCATGAATTAAATTAAAGTTGTTACACTAAAAAAGAAGAAGAGGAGAATGAACATTGGAAAAGCCTAATTACATTGTCTGCCGTGAGCATGAACCTGCCATTAAAAGGAAGGAAGGAAGAAAAAAAAGGAAGGAGGGAAAAGGAAGGAAGGAGAGAAGGAAGTTAGAACAAGAGGGAGAGTGGGAAAAAGGTTAGAAAAATAAATGGCTAATGTGTGAAAGCAGTTTTCATTCTCATCATTAACCAAATTAGCATAAATTGTGATATACCTTTTTCACCTAAAAAATCAGAAGAAAAAAAAGTGTTTAAAGGCTTTTTGCTGTTTTAATACCCCAAGCAAAACATACGCAGGAAAGAAAACTTGTTCATAGTCTGCCTTTCTCAAAGGCAGTATCTTGAAAGCCTTTAGATTTTGCTTATGCACCGTTACAATACTAAGAAGCTAGTCCTAGATAAGCATGAAGACTGAGTGCCAGGAATATCCACTGAAGCTCTCTTATTAAAATGGAAATACTAAAAACAACTGGAATCTTCAGATAGGACATTGGTTAAGAATGTTGAGTCACATCTGTGCAATAGAATTTTGTGCAATCACATAAAATGATGATGTGAAAGAAAATCCTACTGAAACAAGTGTATTAAGGGCAGGTTAACAATGGTTAACAGAGGTTATTTTTTAATTCATTCCAGCATGTAAAACTTTGGGATCCTCAACACTTTATTCCACAAAGCCTGGTGATAAGAGTTTGAATTTCAAAATCAGTAGGAGAAAGAAGGAACATGGCCATTCTCCTTCCCCAAACAAGCTCTCCAAAAGCACCTCTCAATGGCCAGGCCATCTGCAAGGCAGTTTTCTGATGTGCACCACTAACAGACCATTTCCAAAAGGCCTGCCAAGGAAAATATATAAAGTAAATTTGCAATAAAGCAAAGGACATTTACCAAAGGACATTTACCAAAATAACAATGTTAGTTAAGAAAAAAGCTGTTAACATTGTTTTTTTGTTGTTGTTGTTGTTGTTTTGTGTGTGTCTGTGTGGTTTTTTTTTTCTGGCAAAAATCAGAAGGGCATTGTTTGTTCAGGTCTTTTCTAACTCAATATAATAAAATTCTATCAGCTGCAAATAAAAGGATGATGATCTTTCTGTTGTCTGTAGTGAGGGATGGGGGGAAAGCAGGCAAGATGCAATCAACTCACAAATGATACGAGGGTTTAGAGTGAAGGAGAAAACATTTTAAAACACACCCTGGAAATTTTACCTCTTTCATCCCCACAGTTTCTCAATTGACTTTCCTGTACCTTTTCTCTGGGTATCCACGTGGAGGGTTCCCTGATGAGTGTTAGCATCTTAGTCTAAGCACAGGCCAATAAAACTACCAATTATCAAATATTCTTTTCACTCGATTTTCTTATAAAGTGGTAACAACATGGTCTATGGTAGAGTAACTGTAGCTAGAGACCATGTACTTCTTAATAGGTGTCACTTGAGGTGCAACCTTACTTACACAAGGTATAAGGTGAATGCAATGATAAACAATGGGTATATAACTTGTATGAGCCAAGTGTTGTCCTTTTTACTAGACGGTCAGCTCGCTCAGACCATGGCCTCTTCTTCCTTATTCTTGTTCACTGTTCTTCCCTAGCACTTAGCAAAGTGCCCGATCCCTGGGGCATTCAATAACATGTATTTAATTCAATTGGGAAGGAGAAAGGATTCCTTCTGGGACCAAGTATTTGGGGCCATAATTGTAAAATTATTAAAGTTCATCTTTCAAAATGGTTCTTTAAAGTTTAGGTGATGTATCTATCAGTCAGTATCCCAGTAGGAAACCAAAAGCCACCCTGAAAAAGTATTTTGGAGTAAACTTAATAAAGGGACTACTTACAGAGATATTATAAGAATAGAAAACTACCAAACGATGCGGAGGCAGTAAATTTGATAGACTTAACACTCAGAAATAATTCCTGGCCTGCTGGTGTTGCTCATTGGTTGAATGTCAACCTATGAACCAGAAGGTCACAGTTCGATTCCTGGTCAGGGCACATGCCCAGGTTGCAGGCTCAATCTCTAAAGTAGGGCATGCAGAAGATAGCCAATCTCTCTCGCTTCCTCTCAAAATCAATACATACAAATCTTCTTTGAATGTTTGATAGTATTCACTAGTGAAGCCATCTGGTCTTGGACTTTTATTTTGGGGGAGATTTTTAATGATGGTTTTGGTAACATAAAAAACATTCAAACCTGTAAAGAATTTTTGTGAGTTTATTTGAGCAAAAGTGTCAATTTCTGGGAAGTAGAATCTCAATGTATTAGGACAATGTAGCAGAGAATGGCAGTTTTTTAACCTTTTTTTAAAAACAATTATAATCAAAAGAGGAGACGTAAGTGGGTTATATGAAATCAACTGGTGATATATTAGGGGGGAGGGGTGGAAGAAAGCAAAGCAGGAAAATCTCTGAGATTGGATGAAAAATATAATGATAGACACACACTTCTTTTACTTACGTGGATATAGGACAGTTAACAGTCAACAATTAACTCAATAACAATGAAGGGATTTGTGGTCTCTGCTCTGGCAGAGCAGTGCCTGTGTTTTGAGGAGTCTGGAAAAGGGAAGTTACAAGTTACCCTGACATTTCAAGGATATGTTATCATAGATGCAAAAAGACAATAGGCTCAGTTAAGGTAAAGATTGACCTTGTCAGGGAAGATACCTGCCTAGTATGTGACTACCCACCATAACCGCTTTTAGTTAAAGTTTAACTTCAGACCATCCTTTGTGGTTACTTTAGGCCTCTGAGTTTTCAAGACCACCATGCAGGCCTTCCCTGAGCTTGTCAGGTTAGCATGTGGCCCATTTTTTCATCCTCGGTTTCAATTTTTTCACTGTTGATCAGTCTCTAGATTTGCCAGTTCTTCATGATTCAACTAGGAAGCTTATATATTTCTTCTAGATTATTGAATTTGGTGGCATATACAGCTTCATAGTATTTTAGTATGCTTCTTTGTACATTTGTGGTGTCTATGGTTATTTCTCCTTCGTTTCTGATTTTGCTTTTGTTTTTTTTGTGGGTTGGTTTTTTGTTTGATTGTTTAGTCTTTTCTCTTTTTTTCTCTGTCAATTTTATTAATCTTTCCAAAGACCAAGATCTTTGTTGTATTATTATTGTTTACATATTCTTTTTCATTCATTCAATTCTACTCTAATTTTTATTATTTCCTTTCTTCTGCTGACTTTGGGCTGTTTTATTCTTCTTTTTCTCATTCTTTAAGATGTAATGTTCTTGTTTCTTATTGATTTGGGTTGTTTTCCTGAGCAGGATGCAAGTGTGATTTCTTTCCCGGGTTCTTGTCCAGATGGATTCAAAGAATGAAGCCACAGACAAAAGATGGTAGATGAAAAGGGTGGAAATTTATTGGAAGCAAATACAAACCCCCATGTAGGGAGGAAGTCCCAGGGGTAACCACACAGCCCCTTTATGGAAGGTGTGTAAATGCTTCAGTTCTTTGTCTCTTCATGCTTACTTCTCATTGGACCCCTTCCGCACTTTATGATCCTATGCTCTTGTAAATGGTCACTCTTTTTGCAGAATACCAGCTTCAAAGTCCAAACCCCCACGTGGTGCTCTTCTCTTCTTCTCCCCCTTATCTTGTAGCATTCTCTATTTCCTGTGAAATTTTGTTTCCCTCGCTCTGCCATCGGTGGACATTTTTCTATCCTCTGTGAAAGTTTGTTTCCCTTTTCCCAACCCTGTGGCATCTTTTCTATTATATGTGAATGTACATCTTCTGGCATCTCCAAGCCTTCACCTATGCATTCCTCCTCCATGAACCCTCTTTATTCCTGAACTCCCTAAATCTGCCTATTTTACTTTTAAATTTTTTTTCTTTAAGATAGATCTATAATGATATAAAATTTCCTCTTATTACTGTTTTCGCTGCATTCCAGAAGTTTTGGTTTATTGTATTGTCATTCTCATTTGTCTCTGCATATCTTTTGATCTCACCTTTTATTTCTTCTTTGATCCAGTCACTTTTTAGAAGTATGTTTTTTAATCTCCTCATAATTTATGAATGAAAAAACAATTAAATCTGTATATCTCTAAAATTATGCTGCACTAGAAAGTAAACTTCATTCTTAAGTTTCTCTAGATCAGGAACCAGCAAATTTTCTCTTAAAGGGCAAGGTAATAAATACGTTTAGCTTTGCAGGCCAAAGGTTTTCTGTCACAACTCCTCAATTTTACCTTTGCATTGCTAAAGCAGCCATGATCCAATAAAGCTACTTACAAAGCAGGCTGGGAACCTGGTGTTGTGGTTTGACAACCTCTGCTATAGATAAAATCCCACATATTTGTTGTTGATCCTGGGTATAGGTTCCCACAAATCACTAGCACTGCCAAAAGACACACATGCAATCAATGTTTTAATACACTGCAGACTCAACAGAATTTGAGCAGAAACCAACTTGATTCTATCTCAAACCCTTCCCACCTCTTCTGTGGACTAAGTTACCTTTGTTGTCACCTGGATGAAATCTTGGACTGGTCCCACAGGTTTTTAGTCTCTCTTAGATTATTTTAAAAAGAAAATGTTTTTCTGCGTGCCTGGAGATAGCAAACAGTCCACTACATTATTTTAATTATATAACTCCACTCCTTGTACAAATTCTCCCTTTCTTTCAGGGCCATTCTCTTCCCTGCAGCCTCTGGTCATTACAGCCTGTATCTCCCCTCCAGCTCCCACCCTACTCCAGTTTCAGTGTAGTCTATGGTCTCCATGTTAATTTTGTTAATATATACTGCTATAGAGCTTCATGTTTTATACCTTTTCTAATTATTGGTAAGTTCTAAATATTATAGTCTCCAGACTGAGGAACTCTCTCACCTCCCCATATCCTGTATATCAGAACATTTCATTGGCTTTATTCTGAAATCACCCATTCTTCACCCTCTCCACTAACTATGCTGTGGTACAAGCACCACCCACTTCCGTGAACACTGTCATGGGACCTAAGTGCATATTTCATTCATTCCATCTACAGCAAGAATAATCTTTCCAGATTAGGATGTGAATCTGATTCTCCCTTTATAATAACCGAGCCTTTGCTCCCCAAACTCCCTTTAAAACCTGTACTGACTTGCTATTTGCTCTTAGAATTAATACACAACTCCTTGTGGCTTAAAAAGTAACATCTGCTTGATAGGAAACTCCCAATATTCCCAGGCCCATTAGATCCTGAGATAGGGTATGTGGCAGAATAGTTGCAATCAATAAAAGTTACAGACCAGCCAGTGTTGCTCAATTCCAGGTCAGGGCACATGCCCAGCTGTGGGCTGTGGGTTCAATCCCGAGTTGTGTGTGTGTGTGGTGGTGGTGGTGGTGGGGGGGCATTCAGGAGAGCCAATTAATTATTCTCTCTCATCATTCTCTCTCTCTCTCTCTCTCTCTCTCTCTCTCTCTCTCTCCTCCCCCCTTCTCTGGAATCAATAAAAATGTATTAAATAAATAAATAAATACATAAATAAATAAATAAAGTTAGAGAGGCTGTCAAAAAGAAGGCAGACCAGGTGGAGGGGACTAATGGGGAAAAAAAGAAGGACATCTATAATACTTTCAGCATACCCTACTGGGCTTATTGGTTTAACACCTGCAGAGACCAGCCTAATCCAACATGGGGATTAATTTCACCTGACAGTAACCCCTAGCTTCATCATACACTCATTGTAATACATTAGCATACTAAATTACATACCTGCACCATCATAATCTGAAACAAACAAACAAAAAAAACAAATAAGGGCACAAAATGGCCATAAGAGTTTCTCTGAGAAATCCCCACCCCTCTCCTGGGGAAATCCTGAATATTCTTCCCCCACATTGAATATCCTACCCACTGATTAAATGAACTTCAATAAAGAAAGCAAATTCCACTAAAAGAGGGCTGTTCTGTCTGTGAAATAGGCCATTCTGGTCTCACTGCTTCAGTAATAAACTCCCTTTAACAACAAGGAGAAACCAAGATGGCGGCATAGGTAAACACGTGAACTGCTGCCTCACACAACAACCTCAAAACTACAACTAAAAGACAAAATGGACATCATCCAGAAACACAGGAAGGCTGGCTGAGTGGAAATTCTATAACTAGAAGGAAAGATCAAAGCAAACCTAGACCCAGAGGAGCTGTGGAAGTAAAGGCAGAGGTATGGAGGTATGCACATGGAGAGAGCTGGGAACTGAGTATGTTGCTGTCTTTTTCAAGCAGGAGGAAAACACAAGCTCCTGACTGCTCTGAACTCCAGTTCTGGGCAAGACTCTGGGAACCCAGACTCATATGGGAAGAAACTGGACTGTCTGGCAGCAGGTGGAACTCAGGAGCAGCTTTCTCTCAGAGGTGCTTGCAGAGATTACCAAGGGACACTGAGATCTGGGGGCCTCTTAGGGCAGGGCTGACAGAAAGTCACTGTTGTTTGCTTTGCCCTGAGACTCCAACCCACCCCAGCTGTGCACAGATACTTTTCCATATGAATGGCCTGGTCCTTTGAAATCTAAACTTGTCTAACAAACTGCAGCTAAGTTAGTGAGACCCAGAACATCTAAAAGAAGGCCCAAGGTTTTGTAGCAGCTTGCATTTCTTCACAGCTGGGCCTCATCTGGGCATCTCCAAAACCCAAAGAAGAGGAATCTGCAGATATCTCCATACTCCTGATGGGTGGCCTCAGGCAGAGGCTAAATTAGTACCTCCTTGGAGATCCTAGAGCCAGTGTACCCAAGGGTAGGACCATCCAGATTACAACTCCTCAGATCCATTAGGGAGACATTCAGAGGGCAGACTCAATGAGCACTAAAGTCCCACTGAAGCAAGTCTTGCCTCATAAGGGTGTCTCCATTACAGAAGTTTTCCCATTGTAGACACAACTGATCCTTGCAGCCAATTGGCCTGGAGGTTAATTCTTCCCAGTGATACCAACAGTAATCAAGGCTTAACTACAATAAGACTGTGCCCACATCCCAAGTGAGGAGGCTGAGCCACTGGGCCCTATAGGACAACTAGCACACAAAGCCACTCTATCAACTCAGGGAAGCAGCCAAAATGTTAAGACAAAGAAACGGGTCACAAATGACAGAAATGGAGGAAAGCAAGTACTGGTTAAAAAGTTCAAAACCTCAGTTATAAGGTTTTTCATGAATTTTCTAGTAAAGGCTGATAAATTTAGTGAGACCCTTGAGGATATGAAAAAGGACCAACCAGAAATTAAGCATACACTGACTTAAATAAAAAAATAATATACAGAGATCAAACAGCAGACTAGAAGATTGCAAGAATCAAGCCAAAAATTTGAAATACCCAACTGGAAAAGAAAAAAGAAAAAAGAATCCAAAACTATGAAGATCCAAAAATATGAGCCTCTGGGAAAATTTCAAGTGTATCAGCATCCGATTTATGGGGGTGACAGAAGAAGAGAGAGAGCAAGATACTGAAAACTTATTTGAAGAAATAATGACTGAAAACTTTCCCACCTGGTGAAAGAAATAGCCTTACAAGTCCAGGAAGCACAGAAACCCCAAACAAAAGGAATCCAAAGAGGACCACACAAAGACACATCATAATTAAAATGCCAAGAGCAAAAGACAAAGAGAGAATATTAAAAGCAGCAAGAGAAAAACAGTTAGATACCTACAAGGGAATACCATATGACTGTCAGCTGATTTCTCAACAGAAACTATGCGGGCCAGATGGGAGTGGCAAGAAATATTCAAAGTGATGAATAGCAAGAACCTACAACCAAGATTACTCTATCCAGCGAAGATATCATTCAGAATTGAAGGTCAGATAAAGAGCTTCACAGATAAGAAAAAGCTAAAGAAGTTCATCACCACCAAACCAGTATTATATGAAATACTGAAAGGTATTCTTTAAGAAGAGGGAAAAGGAAAAAAAGGTAAAGATAAAAATTATGAACAATAAATACATATCAATCAACAAGTGAATCTAAAAATCAAGTGAATAAAAAAATCTGATGAACAAAATAAACTGATGAATGTAATAGAATCAGGAGCATGGAAATGGAGTGGACTGACAATTCTTCACGGGGTGGGAAGGGTGGGGGGTGCAAGAATAGACTGGACAAAATTGTACACCTATGGCTGAGGACAGTGGGAGGAGGGTAAAGGCAGAGGGTGGGGTGGGAATTGGGTGGAAGGGAACTATGGAGGTTGGGGGAGGAGGAACAATTGTAATAATCTGAACAATAAAAATTTATTTTTAAAAAATCTCCCTTTTTACTCTATCATGGCTCACATTTTAATTCTTTTCTGAGCAAAGCCAAGAACCCACAGTGGGTGGTGGTCCCTAAGGATCTTCGGGTCTCCAAACACCCAGAACACCTGCATCAGCCCCATCATCCCCTCACTCTCACCCTTCCACCACACTGGTTTAACTTAATTTGTTATGCTCATCTCTCCTTCCTTGCAGAAGTCCTTCACATGCTGCTACATCTGTCTGCATGTTGCTTTCTCGGCACTTCTCCTCATTCACTCAATTTACACCTGCCTACCTCTATTCAATCATCATCTCACACTATTATTTTACTTTAAAAACATTTTGAGAAATACATTATGTGCAAAAATAACACCTTACCTATGTGTGCTTGCACTTTTATTTTCTGTTATTTTTACTTAATTGTATCAGGTAAGGTGGTTTCACCAAAATTCCAAATCTGGTTGGCTTAAAACCATCAAAAACATTTCTTAATTCATGAGATAGAAAATTCCAAAAGTACAGCTTTCTCTCTACTCTTCCAGATCCTTTCTCTGCAGTTCTGCCACCTCTGCTCTCCACAGGGTGGGCTTTGTTCTCAGGCTGGCTTCATTGTTTGTAGCAGCAAAACAGCCATTTCAGCTTCAGAATCTGTGCCCTATGCCACTCCATCCTGAAGGAGATGGAGCGAAGGCTTCTCTCTAATCATTAAATAGAAACCCTTAGTTTCATGTTCTGGCCCCACTTAGGGGAGATGCCCCTCCCCAGTGACAAAGTCGGTGTGCTGATAGGCTTATGCCCAGGAGAGTCCACCCGGGAGGTGGCAGTAGGGTGAGTCTATTCTCTCCTGACTCCACAGCTGCTTCACTAAGGGAGCTGTTGATTTTCTGAATGAAAGTTCAGGCTTTTTTGGCAAAATGAGCAGAGACTTGGATGCCTGGAAAGCTACCTGCTGCATGCTACACTGATAAACTGAACTTTCCCCACCTCATTTAATCATGTGCTAAAACATTACATTTAAAATCTTCACAGTCACTATGGCGTAATGTTCCCTCCCATGAATGCCATGAATATAACACCCCCATTTAATCAGTGAGACAAGGCAGTTATTTACAACATTCTGAAATATTATTTCAATGATAATTCTGCCTCTCTTCCTTTGGCAAGGTTCATCTTCCTTCCACTATATGCACTTCATCTATTACAAATAGCTATTATCTATAATAATAAAAGCATAATATGCTAATTAGACTGGACGAAGCCAGGGCTGTGGGAGCAGCCTGGGTCCTGGGAGCCGGAGGGAAGCCGGTGCTGGCAGCTGGGGGAAGAAAGGCCTATTCTTGCACAAATTCCGTGCATTGGGCCTCTAGTAAATACTAGTAAGATAAACATTTTTGGGAGTAAGCATTTTTCTACCTCTCAGGTACCACTGAGACAGCTTGTCATGGAGCCATGGGAGCGTATGGACTTGGAGGTCAGAAATCCTGGGCATATCTATTATCTGTATGACTTTGCATAAGTTGCTTCACTTCAAAAAGCCTCAGTTTTCTCATCTGTAAAATGGAGGCAATAAAATCCACCTCCTGGATTGTACATTATTTCACCAACTGAAGTAAGCACATGCAAGCATGTTAACAGGCTGGTTAACCTACAACAAAGGTGTAAAGAGAGGAGGCTGCTATCAGAACCACGTGTCTCCTGGAAGAGAGTCACAGTAAATGCTCCATAAATATCATTCTGAACAATGAGTTGGCTTCTACAGCTGTCTGTATGCATTCACTGAGTTGAAGTACAAATAGAAGAAAGAGAGCATAGGAGTACTGAACCCAGGTGTGCAACGGTGAGAACATTACTCTTCCCCAAAGTGTTTATGACGCCTGGCATAGGGCCCAGCAGAGTAAGTGCTCAGTAGTGTCAGTTCTCTGTTCCTCTCACCGTCCTTCCTTCACTAATTCATTCAAATGATATGTGAGTGGACCCACGAAGTCCCTGCTCTCGTGGACTTTAGATACTTAAAGGAGAGACAGATGATAAAAGAAGCAGACAGCACTCTAGCTCAGTGGTCGGCAAACTCATTCGTCCACAGAGCCAACTATCAACAGTACAATGATTATAATTTCTTTTGAGAGCCAAATTTTTTAAACTTTTTCTAACACCACTTCTTCAAATTAGAATCTCCCAGTCCATGGTATTTTGTGGAAGAGCCACACTCAAGGGGCCAAAGAGCCGCTTGTGGCTCGAGAGCTGCAGTTTGCCTGACCGCTGCTCTAGCTAAGTACTAGACAGATGAATCGAGTGGGGTGAGGAGGAGAGGTTGTGGTGCAGAGATGGGGTGCTCTTTTATGTAGAACGGCCAAGGAAGTTGCTCTGGGAAGGTAATGCTTGAGCACAGACGTGATTGAAGGAAGGAAACCAGCCATCCCTGTTCTAGAGCAGCACAAAGGCCTGTGCGACTAGAATCCAATGAGCAAAGGGGGTGTGGTAGGAGCTGATGCTAGAAAAGTGGCCAGGGCTGGACCATGGGAGGTGAGGACGTTGGCTTTTACTGTGAGTGTAAAAGTGCGGAAAGCCACTGGGGGAGTCAGGAGTGACAAGACCCACGTTCCACAGTGCTGAATGTTTTAGCCCAGGGGTGGGGAACCTTTTTTCTGCCAGGGGCCTTTTGGATATTTATAACATCATTCGTGGGCCAAACAAAATTATCAACTTAAAAATTAGCCTGCTGTATTAGGTTGAACATTTAATATACTCACCCCTAATGCCATGGCAGGGCCAGACCAAATGATTTTAGGGTCTCATATCCTAAAATTTAGGTCAGACATTCCCCACCCCTGTGTGAGACGATGCTAGAAGCCAGAAGCCAGAAGCCTTCATCAACAGAACCAACTCTCAAGCAGAGAAGGGAGAAAACCTTCTAAGTAGAAAGAAGGGCAAAGTATACATATTGCTGAAGGCTCCGTTATACTGGTTCCCCGCACTGATACATTTTGGAATCACATGTATGTGTGTGTATATATATATATATATATATATATATATATATATATATATATGTATATATGTGTATGTATATATATATATATATATATATATATATATATATATAGAGAGAGAGAGAGAGAGAGAGAGAGAGAGAGAGAGAGAGAGATATCTTGTGGTCCTTACTTAATTAAGATCAACAAAGTCAATGTTTTCAAAGACCCCAGGTCCATTCTACTAGGCAACCAGGGTTAAAAATGCTGGGTTACATACTTGTCATCCTCTATCATCCACACCCCCTGCCTCCTCCTCCTCTGTGGGGTCAGTTATGGGGGCTGAGGAATCTACACGTGACTTTGTAACCCAGGTGATTCCAATGCAAGCTCAAGCTTAATCCCCACTCAGTCGGTGGTACCAATGGTCCTATTCCCCAGGGGCAGGAACTTCCCCTGCAGCAGGAGAGGGGGAGAGGCGGTGCAGGTGAGGAAGAGAAGAGGCTACAGCCTGTGAACTGGAGTGGAAACAGCCCTGACTCAGCAGAGCTCCTGAGGAACTTCAAGGGGCCTCTGACTGCTGATGAGCCCCGTCAACTAACGCAGCATTCAATCCTGCAAAGGGGCAGCACAGAATTCATAGTATTCCACACGTCTTCAGAAAAAGAAAAGCTCTGCCTTTTTCCCCCCTGAGTTTCTATTTTCCAAGTGGTTTCTAAGTGCTTTTAACTTGGAGAGCAATAACTCCGGCTTTTCCTGATAGGGCACAGCTAATTGCCAGGCGTGCCGGCACTGCGAGCGTTTAATGCCTACATAAAACATGGGGCTATAATGAAGATAATTGAAAGTATGGCTTTCATCAATATTTAATTAGCATTTGGTGCTAACTCATTATTTCAGTACAATTAATTTGACGTCTTACTATAAGTTCTGAACAGATTTCAATCCAGAGGGCTGTTTTATTGACGAGACATGTGTGCGACATCACGCAGGCCCCTGCCCAAAGGAAACAATATGAAATATGGGGATGTGATTGACAGTTTAATCTAGTTCTGCATAGCAAAGCCTGATATATTAAAACATAAGCATGTTTAGTTAGCAAAGCAGATGCGGTACGAATTTAAATCCTTGGCCTCGTTCAAGAGCCCGGGACAGGGCCCCACTGTTTCAGCACAAGTGTCAGGGTGTCAACTGTTGCCCTGGTTTGGGGGAACATTTAGAGTCTGGGCAAATTGTTGGCCATCTGCGATGAAAAAGTTTAACAGCTCACACACCCTCACACCTGTACAATCTAAGAAGCTCAATGTGTCAGCCTGCTAAAGGCACGGGATTCTGCATGGAGGAGTGTGGAGAACACACGGCCAGGATCCGGGCTTATATGCCAATTGTGAGAGCATCAAAAACAAAGCCAAAAACAACTTTCCTACGAACTTCTACGTTCCAGCTGGGCCAGCAATCACATTTAACAGCGACCGATGAACAGAAGGACATTTCCAAGTTTATTATCTGAGCATACATGCAGGCTGCCATAGAATGGAGGCTCAAGGGGGCGCTGGGCAGATGAGGTTTACAGCCATCCTGGAGTGAAGGGAGAGGGCAGGGGAGGGCATTGGGGGCTTCAAAGGGCAGGGAGGCAATTCACCTGGAGGTGGAAAAGCAAAGGTTTAGTAAATAGATGTCTGTGGGGCCATAGTTAACAATGGAGCCCAGAGAGGACTGAACAAATGGCCTTGACAGTGGCCTCCGTGTCTACCACACAGGAGCCTGCAGTAAACTACAGTCAGCTCCGATGACGACTCTCTTCCTGGACCAGGTCCTGTCTCTAAATTCTTAATCAGGTCCTTTCTCTAAATTCTTGATCAAAGGCTCTCAGACATCTGTGCTGAAGGGCCAGTTCTGTATCTCTCATGTTGCTTCAGTCTGTTTTGTTAATTTGTGATTGGCTATGAGTGAACAGGCCCTTAAAACACGATACAAAATAAAGGAGAAAAGAAAGTACTATGTGCCTAACACTGTTCTGGGCACTGATGTGAAGAAGTAGCAAGTAACAACACAAACAGGTTTCCTGAGTCCATAAACTTCATATTCTAGTGGCAAAGGAAAAAAAGTAGCTAAGTAACTCCATAAGGGAAAAGATGATTTGGGGCAGTGATCACAAATGCATGAAAACAAACCAGGTAATAATAGACCAGAGAGTGAAAGGGAATGAGGAGCTACTTTTAACTAAGTGGTCCTGGGAGTCTTGATGCAAACCATTCAGCCAGGGCAGTGCAAGGACTTGGAAAGCTGAGGTTGGGTGGCAAGAAGAGCCAGGCAGGCATTGCTAAGGCTCAGCGAGGAGTGCTCCTGGCATCTCTGTCCACTGCCAGCCACGAGGGTAGATACTACGGCTGCCAACATTGATATGATACAGCACCTGCCTCTGAAAAGGTCATTTTCTAATTAATACTCATTACTAATTGGGCCATTTTCATGTAAGGGAGTCCAGGTATTTTATTGTCTTCTTGATCTGACTAGTTGTTTTTAAAAATTATTAACGTATAACACTTTTAATCAGCAGCTACAACATGCCAGATCCTCTTCTAAGCAATTTTCACATATTCATAGAAACCCTATAAGGCAGGTTTGATTATTACTATTATAAAGTTGTTATTGCTGAACAGTTAATTTTTAAAAAATCACAGAGTAGGTAGTTTTTAAAAATCACAGTAAGTGGGAGAAGCAGAAAGAAAGCCCCAGTAGTGATGCCAGTCCCAGCACACTTGACCTGTTGTGTTATACTGAAACTCTCCTTACTGTATTAGTAAGTATATCCTTCTTATAAGCAGTTCAGAGGTCACTATGTTTAAAAAATTGCTCTTTTGATTTTGGAGCCACATTTCTCTATGCCAATATACTGTTTAACTATATTTTATATATTTCTCATTAAAATAACTTCTAACATAAAAAAACAGAATAGAAAAAATAAAATGAAAAGCTATAAATACAGCCCTGATTTTATTATTAGATTTATTAGATGGAAAATTACTCTCTCAGCTTGCCATAACAGTTCCTATACTCTTATTTTAAATCATTGTACTTACCTTGTTGTGAATTGGTAAACATCTATGGACTACAGATTTCTCCCAGGAAGAACTAATAAATGTAGTAGATTTTAAAATAATTTGGAAAAAAAATAAAAAAATCACTTTATGAATATGAGATATTACTTGGGGGGGGGCTGTAATTGAGAGGAGATTTTGGCTTTTTTTTCTTTTCTTATAACTTAAGTCAGATACAATGATTCCCAATTTGAGTCAGTCACCTATGTGAGGGCACATATTCAGAAATGACACAATTAGTTTATGTTGAGTCCTGCTATAAACAGAAGAGGAGTTAACTAAATGAACTAATTTGTATATTAATTGAATATACATATATCAAAACCTTTGAAAAGTTGTGTGTGTGTGTGTGTTTATTTTGCTAAAGTTAAAGTGACATAAAACAAACTGCACATGTTTAAAGTGCACAATATAACTTGACACATTTGTGTACCCATGAAACCATCACCACAATCAAGATAATGAACTTTCCCTTCTCCTCCAAAGTTTCCTCGTGCGCATTTTAATCACTCACTTGTGCTCTCTATTCCCTCTAGTCCATCCCATCCCCCAACCCCAGACAGTCATGGTTCTGCTTTCAATACTATAGGTTAGCATCTTCTAGCAATTTTATATAATTGGAATAAAAAATACATATCTTTGCTTAATTCTGGTTGGTTTCATTCAGCAAAATGATGTTGTGATTTAAGAGATATATGTGCATCCTGTTATACACAAGTCATTAGCTCCTGGGAGCTCTAAGTCCCTACACTTCTTGTCGTGATACCATTGTAATTAGCTAGTTATTAATCAGGGGAAAGGAGCAAAGGGGGAAGGTCAGACACTGTAGGCATGTCATTTGAGCAGCTTCACTGCAACATTGCACTCCCCAGAGAACTACCAGCCTATTTCCTGCAAAACACTAGGGGAAGGGATCCAACCAAGGGAAGACAGACACATTCCCAGTAAAGCTCAGTGACATAGGGAAGGTACTTGCCTGTCTGTGTCGTCTGAAAACAGAACTCATTAGCCAGAGTGGACATGGCCATTGCAAGTGCCCAGAAATTCGGGAATACATAATCTCCTAAACAAAGGAGTTCTTTCTCTTGTGCTCAGCTCGTTCTTTGCTTCTCTGGGTTCTCCAAAGCTATGTGGCCCTGAGGACACCCCATGCAATGGACTAATGGACTGCAGTGGGCAAATACAAGTTAAGTTAGCCTGATTCTGGACGGAACTGTGCAGACATAAAAGAAAACTCTGGACGCTGGCTCTGATTTTAGCCCCACCGAAGCTTCAGCTGCACTTCTTCTATAACTGGACTAAGGGAAATGGGACTTTGAAAACCCAGGGGTGTAATTCTATGGAAATAAAGCTTTCTACTGTATCTCATTGTCACACACAAGTCTCAGAAAATTATTTTTCTTGGGATATCGCAAGAAATCCACTCCCACTAGTAACTAGGGGAGAAGAGGCCCTCTCCTATCTGACAGCAGTCTGACCCTTGATCAGGCCATGGGAAGAAATGAAGCAGAGCATCTTAGGTGCTTGCAATGGGGGTGCTGACCAATCATGTATACTGAAAGGTGAGTGATGGGGGGAATATGCTGTCTAGTACAACACTGAGGGAAGAACCACCATTTACCAAGGGCAAATTTTAAAAAGTCACTCTCTTTACAGAGCGGAGTAAGAAGCTCATATTGTATGGTGGATTTCCTCATCTGTAGTATGGATTGAATAATAATAAAACTGACCTCAAGGCAATACAGTGATGATCAAATAGATAATTGATAAGAAATTCCTTTAAACAATCAAATTTAGTGTGTTGTTTTCTATTAGGGGTCTTAGAAAAGAAGTTTTATGTTGTAGAGTATTCAAAAATCACTTGGAAGCTTATTAAAAACATAGCATATTTGCTGAAAGCGGTTTGGCTCAGTGGATAGAGTGTCAGCCTGTGGACTGAAGAGTCTTAGGTTCGATTCCCATTAAGGCCATGCACCTTCATTGTGGGCACATCCCCAGTGTGGGGTGTGCAGGAGGCAGCTGATCGATGTCTCTCTCTCATCGGTGTTTCCAACTCTCTATCCCTCTCCATTCCTCTCTGTAAAAAAATCAATAAAATATATATATATATATTTTTTTTTTTAAATAGCATATTAGTACCCACATCTAGAGTTTTTGACTTCTGGGTGCCTGGAGTGTGACCCAAGGCTCTGCATTGTTTAATATTTCTGTGACTCTAAATCAAATGTTCTATGAGCCACACATTGAGAAATGCTGCAACAGCATAGAATATATGGAAGGAGAGAGCAACTGGTTGTGACTAAAAGATAGGCCTGAGTAAGGAGGCAAAGATTGTGTAGGAAACTAAGAGGAACTTGGATTTACCTTGTAGGCAACGAGGCCAAAGGCTTTAAAATAGGGGAGTGATGTATTTAGTACCATATTGTAGAAAAATGCCTCTGACTGCAGAATTGAGGGCAGATTTTGGGGGTGGAAAGGTGAGGACTAACACAACTACCAGTAAAGAGGCCATTGTAGTAAACTGGAAGACTGAGACCTGGAAAAACTGGGGCATCGAACGTTAAAACAGAGAAATGATCACATGAGGAATGGAAAACAAATGCTAATCAACAGGTTTTAAAATAATAAGTCAGAACACAAAAATGTATATATATATATATATATATATAATAGTATGCTCTTATTTCCTTTATAACTGTGTGTGTGTATATATATGTACAAGCATATGTTACATAGATAAGAAAGGAAATGAAATGAAACCAAAGGCCAAATAGTAAGAGTGGTTATCTCTGAATGGTAGAATATAACAGTGATTTTAAGGATTTTTTTTTTTGGGGGGGGGAATATATATATATATATATATATATATATATATATATATATATTTTCTTCCAAAATTCCCTGTAATAAATATGTATCACTTTTATGACATAGTAAATAGAAATATAAAGAAAGAAGGAAAAAACTCATTATAAGAATTTCACAAGGATGACTGGGAAACTTTCAAAGAGGAAAATCCATAAAAGGAACAAGCCATCCTTGAGAACTAAGGAGTAAATTCTGGTGAATCCTTTGGCAAAATTATTATAGTTAAGTGTTATTTAGGCACTTTTTCAGCTCCATTTTCACTGCACATGCCTTAAAATACAATGAACTAAAAGTTACTGCAGGTTGATTGATGGTTGGAATCGTGCCTGCTTGCAAAATGGGTAGTACTTGAACTATATATGTGTTGCACATTCAAGGGTTGAAATGCTTTTCTGTTTCTTTAATGATTTTTAACTTTAAGGTAGAGTTGGATATTCACAAGGGAGGAAAAAAATCCATAGTTTTCAGAATTGAGGGGGAAATGTGTAAGGCTTAGTAAAAAGCATGCCAAGTATCATGGTGTGGCAATATATCTAAGAAAAATACAATTACTAAATAGTTCTCTTTAGATTAGCCTGAGATACGTTAATTTTGCTTAAATGAAACTTGATTGTTGATGGATAGGAGGTGAAAAAGAGTAACATAAACTTTAGGGTAACATAGCACAGAGCATTCAGGATTGCCAATTTTCCAATCTTTAATGAACTTCTGACGAAAGTCTCTTTTCATACTGTCATTCTTTGTATGAGCTCCAAAGGCTCTCTGAGTTCTTAAAGCAGCCAATAGTACCTTTACCACCTCTTACTCCAACCCTGTTTCCTCAGATACTGCCACTATCACCAGCATCTTGGCATCAATGCAGTGATATCCTAAGCACACATCAGCTTAAAAATTGATATGCTTATTGCTGTTGTATGAACTAAGAATTATCCCCACCAAACATATGGCAGTCTATACCTGTGGATGGATGTAGCCTAAAGCCATGAGTCATCAAGACCCCAAAGAAGTAAGCTGCTAACCTGAACAGAATTAGTTGCTTTTAAGTTCTGCATAAGAATTCCTTTGCTACATGCTCATTAACTTTTCCTCTTCTTAAAGAATACCCTTCCTCTTCTTAAAGAATACCCTAGCAGAAAACCGCTGCCTAAGACCATCGGAAAACACAGATACTTACATTACGGTTCATTAACAGTAGCAAAATTACAGTTATGAAGTAACAACAAAAATAATTTTATGGTTGGGGGTCACCACAACATGAGGAACTGTATTGAAGGATTGCGGCATTAGGAAGGTTGAGAACTGAGCCAAGCACAGAAGTCATGGACTAGGAGTTGTTTAAGAGTAATTAGAACTTGCTCTAAAATCCATGTCTTTACCTTTTCATTTCTCTGGCTCTCTCTGGGTTTCCCCTATAGTCAGGGACAATATCTCCTCACTAATGCACCCATATTTGTCTTACACAGTGGCTGGGGCTGGAAGGCAATGTGAAGATATTAATCCCAGTAGATCTACTAGCAAAAGCAGCTGCTCCTTCAGCCACTGTGAGAAGCAGGGTGAGTGCTTGAGAATGAGACAGAGAGACATCTGCAAAAGTCACCAGTCCCAGGAGAAAACATTGCCCCAGGAGATTTTCCAGGAAAGGGCATAGAAATCAGAAGGCCTGTGTTCAAATGTCGATGCTGGCACCGTCCACATGGCCTGCACCTGACAATCCTGGTGTTCTCTGAACCTTTTTCTTTGTTTCCTTGGAGATGTGGGGCCCAGTGGGAGTGTTGTGAGGAAGTGGCCACAAGTATCAGGCTGGGCCATCTTGCTCCCTTTTATTCAGAACAGCTCTGTTTTTATCTGGTTGGAAGGTTCTCCATACCATTTTATTTGAACAAAGTTTTCATAGTCTAAATTTGGCTAAAATCCACTAGATAGATCATTTCTGAGATTTCCTTTACCTCCAACATTCCAGGATGCAATCATTTCTAGATTTAGAGGCTCTGAAATTAATATTTTAGCTTTTTGAATTTTAAAATTCATTTCTTATTTGGCCTAGAAGTCCATCATTTTCTGGAAGTGCCATTTAAAATGTTATAGAAAGGTTCTCACGCTGCACATGAATGTAGGCATAGATTATTGGATTTTCATTATTTCCCAGGAAAATCAATAATTCTCTTTTAGATGTGTATTACAGCAAATAGGATTTACTAGGTGTAAGAGTGGTCCACAAAGACTTATCTCTTTCAGTAAAAATTTCCAGTGAAAATCAAAATGTGGGAAATATTTTTGCTTCCCCCCCAATTTCCAGCAAGCCAAGGAGGAAGAACCACTTTTCTGATAGTGCCAACTTTGCTCACTTAAAGATAACAAATGAGAGAAATGCTATCCTAATAAGAATCAGAGGACTGAAGGATTAATTATTTTCCCTGGAGCTGACACTCCCTACCCTGTCAGAGGGCTGGCTTTTCCTCCAGGGAGCTCTCCTGCACCACTGATAATGCCGAAGCTGCAGTTGTCAGTAAATTTTCAAATTCTCAAGGCCTAAGATTCTGTGAAATTGAGATTCCTGAGAGCATTAGTGGGGGCACTGAACTCGGATCTAAGTCCTGAGTCCTGGTCTTGGCTTCACCAGGACTTGCAAAGCCTCGGATTTCTCATCTTGGAGATGGGGAAAAGATCCGTGTTCTATAAATCTAAGGGGCCTTCACGAGGCAAGATTCATGAAGGTTCTTTATTGAATGTTGGAAGTTTGTCTTCATCTGCTCATAACCTGGTGGCTTCTCTACGTTCTGCAGTTCTGGGGACTGGAAAGTCCAAGGTCAAGGTTTCACTAAGATTCAGTGCTCAGTAAAGGCTCTTCACCTGACTTGTAGAAGGTCTTCTTCTTCTTGTACCCTCTCACAAGCCAGAAAGAGGAAGGGGGGGGAAGGAAGGAGAGAGAGAGAGAGAGAGAGAGAGAGAGAGAGAGAGAGAGAGAGAGAGAGAAAGAGCTCAAACTCTGGTCTTTTTCTTTTTATAAGAGCACTAATCCTATCACAGGGAATCCACCCTCAGCACAGTAGTGGTTAGGGCTTCAACATATGACTGGGGGAGGCACATTCAGTCCATAACAAAGATGAAGCACTATAGATATTAATAAACTATGTGTTGGAGAATGTGAAATTATTTAATTAACATTTTTTAATCTTTGTTGTTCAGATTATTACAGATGTCCCTCTTTTTCCCTCCATAGCTCCTCTTCACCCAGTTCCCACCCCACCCCAGGCCCTTGCCACCCCACTGTCCATATCCATAGGTACTGCATACATGTATATAAGATATTTTTTCAGTCTCTTCCCTCACCTCCCCATCCTTCCCACCCCCAAAGAATTCTCAGTCCACTCCATTTCCATGCCACTAATTCTATTACATTCACCAGTTTATTCTGTTCAGATTTTTTTTTATTCATTTGATTTTTAGATTCACTTATTGATAGATATGTATTTGCTATTACTTAGTTGTTCATAATTTTTTACCTTTACCTTTTTCTTCTTCCTCCTCTTCTTAAAGAATACCCTTCAGCATTTCATATAATACTGGTTTGGTTGTATGAACCCCTTTAGCTTTTTCTTGTCTGTGAACCTCTTTATCTGAACTTCAATTCTAAATGACAGCTTTGCTGGGTAGAGTAATAGTGGTTGAAAGGTTCTGGCTATTCATCACTTTGAATATTTCTTGCCACTTTCTTCTGGCTTGCATAGTTTCTGTTGAGAAATCAGCTGACAGTCATATGGGTACTCCTTTGTAGATAATTAATGTTTTTCCCTTGCTGCTTTTAATATTCTCTCTTTGTCTTTTGCCCTTGACATTTTAATTATGATGTGTCTTGGTGTGGTCCTGTTTGTATTCCTCTTTTTTTGGGTTCTCTGCGCTTCCTGGACTTGTAAAGTCTATTTCTTTCACCAGGTGGGGGCAAGTTTTCTTTCATTATGTCTTCAAATAGGTCTTTAATATCTTGCTCTCTCACTTCTTCTGTAACCCTCATAATTCAGATGTTGGTATGCTTGAAGTTGTCCCAGAGGCTCCTTACACTATATAGTCTTTATATTTTTGGATTATTTTTTCTTTTTGCTTTTCTGGTTGGGTATCTTTTGCTTCCTCATATTTTAAATCTTTGACTTGATTTTTAGGATCCTCTAGTCTACTGTTGGCTCTTTTTTATTTAAGTCAGTGTATGTTTAATTTATAACTGGTCCTTTTCCTTTTTTTTTTTTTTTTTTTTTTTTTTGGCATTCTCACTAAGTTCCTTGAAGATCTCACTAAGTTCCTCAGAGGTTTCTAGAAGACTCTGGAATAACCTTATAACTGTGGTTTTGAACTCTCTATCCAGTATTTTGCTTTCTTCCATTTCTTTCATTTGTGACATGTTTCTTTGTCTCTGCATTTTGGCTGCTTCCCTGATGTATTGGGTAGCTGCTAAGTCTCCTTAAGTTGACAGAGTGGCCTGTGTAGTAGGTGTTCTAAAGGGCTGGGGCGGGGGGGGGGGGGGGGGGGGTAGGGGCGAGAGAGTGTTGGTTAAAGGGCACAAACTTTCAACAATAAGATGTATAAGTTCTGGGGACCCAATTGTATTTTAAACTTGAAAATCGCTAAGAAAGTAAATCACACAGACATATGCAATGGTAACTAAAAAGAAAAACACATTCAGGCCATTATAGCCTCTACCTGGGTATCTCGCTGGATATTGCCATTTCATTAACCAAAGCAGCATGCAGCCAAGCCTGACACCAGAGCAGGAGAGAAGAGCACACCACACTCAGGGATAGGCAGAAACAATTTCGCCAGTCTGGTTCAGTGGTTGGTCATCAGCCCCAGACTGGAGGGTCTCGGGTGCCATTCTAATGAAGGGCAAGTGTTTCAGTTTCAGGCTGGAATCCTAACCCCGATCCAGGCACATGGGAGAAGTAACCAATCGATGTGTCTCTCTCACATCGATGTTTCTCTCTCTGTCTATACCTCCTTTCCACTCTCTCTAAAAATCAATGGAAAAAAATATCCTTGGATGAGGCTTACCAAATAAAAAAAATAAAAATAAAATAAAAAATAAACAATAAAAGAAAGAAACAGTTCTGAACAATAATACAATTTTCCACACTCTGGAGGCTTGTAGAAAATAGATTGGGGAGGAATCATAGTAACAATGAACTCTGACTCAGTCCTTGCACAGTGCTGAGCACTGGTTATATACCATCTACTGAAGATGTGCTGGGGTCCCAGGGACCCGAGGTCCATGACTCACTGTAGGTTCTTGGCTGCATGCAGGAGAGAATTCAGACAGGGTCCAGCATAGAGTTGAGAGTGAAAGTGAGGTCAGTGAGATGGAGAGCGGGCTACTCCACAGACAGACCAGCCCTCTTCAGTGGAATTTGCATCCTTTATTGACCTTCGTTTAATTGGGAGGCAGGGCACTCAGTGTGGGGGAGGACTATTCAGGATCTCCCCAGGAGAGGGGTGGGGATTCTCAGAGGAGCTCCGTCATCCATTTTGGGTCCTTATGTGGGTTTTCCACTTCTGACCCAGGGCTTCGGGCATGTCGTGTAGCACACTAATGTGTTACACTGAGCAGAAAGCAGGCTGGTGGTTACTGTGAGCTGAAATGTATCCCCATGTTGGATTGAGCTGGTCTCTGCTGGTTCTAAGTCATAAATCTGATGGGGGAGTAGCTTTACTATCTTCCTGACAGTTCTTAAAGTTTTTATCAAATGCAGCTGTTTTGCCACATCCCTTCCCTCATATCCATTCTGCTGTGCTGGCCACAGGATGGGGAGGCCAAGACCAACAAATCTCTGGCTTCAGGGGGTTTTTAGGCTAAAACGCATGATGTGTCACACTCGTTATAAACCCTGTTCCATGTTCTATCTCCTTTAATCATCATACTAATATTATTGCCAGCTCATAGATTAGCAAACTGAGATGACTTGGAGAAGAAACACAATTTGACCAAATACAGACAGAGTGTGGCTAGTAGATCTGCACCAGGCAGTGTGACACGTGATCCCTGGTTTCCCTCTCCATGGAGAATCCTCACTCAGCGGAACAGCCCTTTAGAAGCTAGTGGAGACCTGTGGGGAGAGGAGAGGGAGGAGCTTTATAGACAGAAGCAAGGAGAATGTCTGGCCTTGATTCTAGAGTGGAAATGAATGGTAAGCAAGAAGAAGGTTAGGGCATGTGGCAGATGAGTGAGCGGCTTTAGCTCACCTTTAGCTAGCACAGTGAGTTTCAGGGTTAGACAATAATTAGGGTGATTTTTCTCATAAAACAAACCTAGGGTAGGCAATTATGGGGGTTGGTTTAGGAATCAACAATCTTTTCTTCCTCATTTATAATTAGAAGAGCACAAGCTTTCACAACTCTCACAAAGAGTTGGGAATATTGGAGGTGGGGTCATTTGGAATTACCTGTCTAAGAAGACTTTGAATTACAGTCAAATTAACCAATACACCTACAATTTTGGTAGCACTTCCAATGTGTAGGGTTTGTGTTTTTTCCCCTCACACCAAGTAATTCCTGCTTGGTATCAGCTTAATTATGACACTGTCTATCCAGAGATAGCATAAATTTCCACAAAATAAGGGTTCCGTCCCTCAAAACTGATGCCTCCCCCCTCTTGCCGCCCATCACCAGTCCAGGTTATCACCTGTGTATCTGACCAACCAGCTACAGATTGGAGGTTACAAAGGTCCCCTCCTTATAGGCAATTATTTGACTTGATTAATTCACTAGATCAGCTCACAGGCCTCAGAAAAACACTTTCCTTATTACATTATCCCTTTATGATTAAAGGATACAACAGAGGAGCAGCCAGATGGAGGAGAGGCATACGGCCAGGGATGTGGGAAAGGGCTCGGAGCTCTCATGTCCTCTCAGGCATGCCACGCTCCCACATCTTCACAGGTTCGCCCACCTGGAAGTTTAAACCTAAAGCCATCCTCCTGGGTGTGTAGTCTTTATTACACAGGCATGATTGATTAAATAATTAGTGATTGATCTCACCGCTAGCCCCTAAGCCTGCCTGGGAATGCAGGAGACTGAAAATTCCAAACTTCTAATCATAGGACCGATTTCTTGGGCAACCAGCCCCCACCCTTAGAAGCTTTCCAAAAATCACCTCATTAACATAAACCCAAGTGTAGTTAAAAAGGGTTTCTTAGGAATATTAAAACACCTTTATTCCTCTTATCACTTAGGAAATTCCAAATATGTTACTAGCTCTATGCCAGTAATTCGAATGAAGACCGAACATGTATGTATTTAAAAATCACAACATTGCCCAGTGTGACTCAGTGGGTTGAGCTTCGGCCTATGGACTGAAGGGTTGCTGGTCCAATTCCCTGGTCAGGACAAATGTGGGGTTGCGGGCCCAATCCCCAGCCGGCGATGTGCAGTAGGGGACCCATTGATCTTTCTCTGTCACATCAATGTTTCTCTTTATCTCCCTCTCCCTTGCCCTCTCTCTAAAATCAATAAAAACATTTTTTGATATTGTGATTAAAAAAAAAAAATCAGTATCACACACCTAACATCTTCCCCAGAGAGAACAAAAACCAGAAAGTCAAATGCACACCATCCCTTTTCCACAGGTGTGTGTCTCCCTTCGATCTAGATTAGGGGACCAAGAAAATCAGCTTCAACACAAGCTCCTCCACTGGCCCCCACTGGCTCTGAGCTACTGAACCCATGACTAAAAGGGCAGGCTCTAGAGTCAGGGGGGCACAGGTTGAATTCTAGCTCTGCCCTGTCCAGCTGTCGATCTTGGGCAAGTTAGTGTTTAAAAACCTCATGTTACTCATTTGAAAATGGAAATAATAGTATTACTTATCTCCTGGTATCACTATGAGGATTACACGAAAAGCACTAAATCCAATGGCTGCACTCAGTAAATGATAACTGTTATTAACATTAATAGTAGCAGTAAAACTTTTTGAATTTAAAGATACTCCAACTGTTTGTCCCAAAGTTAACAATGAACAGTATGCTGAATAGTGACCTCCTTTCGTTTTCATCTAACATTGAACCCAATGATTTGCTGGAATCCATCCTTGATCCTCCGCTCCTGTTGGTGTCTGAATGACAAACTCTCCCCTACATTTAAGAAGGCTTGTCAAGAAAAACTATGCCATCCCTGACTTTGGTGATCAGTCCTGATAATATGTCTAGTAACTTCATTAATGGCCTGTGGTAGGGTCTTGCCAAATTCAATTTGCAAAGACAAGAGCTCCGTGGCCGTTTCTTTCCTTCTTGTTTGTAATATTGCCCATTAAGTAGAGGATGTACCATGCCAGAGCTTGTTCACTTCAAAGCAAATTACAGGAGGTGACTAAATTGTGCATGAAGAGAAAGAGTCCCATGTTTCACCAGCAGAGCCCCAGAATCAGACATCTGCTTTCCGACAAGCTGACAGATCCAAAGAATTGAAACTTGATGAATCTTAATGCTGCCTGTCATATACACAATGTTCTTCAATTATTTCTTTGTGGGGGGAAAAAAATGACTAATGATAATTCCTACTAGAGGATCATTTGCATATTCAAGCTCAAGTGTTTTATAGAGAAGAGAATGTCAATTTGTTGAGAGGCCAGACTCCTTCCCTCCAGATTAAAAGGCTGTTTTCCACACGCTGCTCCATTAGGCTTGCCGTTGAAACCCAGGGAGAGATGAGCTAGGTCCAAATCTATTTTCTCGTTTCAAAAAAAAAAAAAAAAACACAAACAAACACAAAAGAGTGTCTTTCAGTCATGTGCTAGACTAGACTTTTCAAAGACGTGCTCTGCTGCTGCCATTGTTCATAAACAAAAACCGATCTGATACAATTGGCCTAATCAACTCTTAATCTGAGAACATGAGTGGGTGATTACGCCTCGTGTTGCCCACACAAGCAGCTGCTGACACCAGGGTCCTTTGGAAAATGCTGCTCCTGAAAGAAATGCAGGTAAGCACCTGAAGACTTCAGACTCAGGGGCCCAGGAAAACTGAACCAGGGCCCCTAGTGAACTATGCTCAGAGCCAAAAAACTGTTGTACTGTCCAGACGAATGGGTGTCAAGATACCTGTCCTAAGACCATGGACAGGAATCCACCATGCTCCAGCAGGCTGACTGGGCTGACAGTGACACTACCACAGGCCATTAATGAAGTTACTAGACATATTATCAGGACTGATCACATAGCAGGGGCTGGCTGCTGCAACGAGGCTGCTCACGTTGTTTCCTATTTGCCAGGGGAAACCAACATTATCCTGCAAGGTTCGAAGCAGCAGCATCACCGTCTCTACTGTGAGCCCACATCCTCGGACAGCATACAGCCAAACCTGGCCTGGGTAGTGGTACATGAAGCATGAAAGAGGAGAGGGCGTTTCTCATGCATCAGGCCCACGCATTTGAAACTCGTGGACACGATGTTTGTAGCAGTTCCCCAGAGTGGCCTTAACGAAGCGTGCAAACTGGGCAACTGAAAACAACAGAAATTCATTGTCTTACATTTCTGGAGACCAGAAATCTGAAATCAGGGTGTTCTCAGGCCTTGTTCCCTCTGAAGCTGCCGGGGAGAATTCTCTCTTGCCTCTTCCTGCTTCTGGCGATTCCTGGTACCCCTGGGCTTCTGGCAGTGTAACTCCATCCTCTGCCCCACCACCTGGCCTTCTTCACTGTGTCTCCCGTGGCCTTCTTATGAGGACACCAGGCATTGGATTTAGGAACTGCCCTCATTCAGTATGGTTTCAGCGTACCTTGACCAACTCTGCAAGGAGCTATTTGCTAATAGGAAACATCACCATACCATGGCATTCACCTCAGCGCATACAATTCAGTGCACAGCATTGGCACACAAAGAAATAGGAAGCATGTAAGACAATGTAGAGGAGAGGCTATTGCTGACAGAAAGAAAGATCACGAGTCAGGCCACAGGACTTGAAACACCCTGCTGCTTGTGCAGGAAAATAAACAATGCAGTCCTCTGGATTCCCCTCCCCGACTTCACTCCCATCAGACCCCTGCCTTCCCCTGCTGTAAGATCTGTAACGTGTAACATGACTTGTTCATTGCATATACAGGAAGGTCACTAATGTAACCACAATTCCTGCCCTTAACACTTACAGGACTCAGGATAAGAATACAAATAGAGCCAGCATTTGTCTAATTACTTCACAGTTATATTTCATGGTACAAACTGTTAACTAAAATATATTCTGTCCCCCTATTTTGACAAATATACCTTCATGACTACAACATTTAAAGAGAAACTGAAAAGCTATGGTTTTGATTTGACTGAAAGTCAGCAAAATATCGAAGATAATCTGCCTGAGTGTTCTGTAAAGGGTTGAGGATGTTAGAATAAGTACCGAAATAAAGACATGCATAGTCCATACGTTATCATGTATTTATTCTACAGAATTTATTTTTCTGGCCTTAATTTCAGAAAATGTACTAATTATGTTGTTATCAAGCTTTGCACATAATTTGTTTTATTGACAGCATTGCTAAATCAGACCAAATCCCCTGAGTGATTATTGTTCTTAAATAGTTTTAATGAACTTTAATCTTAAGAAACTTCATTTAGCTGAGGCAAGAGCTGAGGCAAGAGCGACTGGTATTTTCAACAAAATGCTTAAAGCAATACCTAGATTCAGATATGACCCTTGAATTTTATAGTAGATCATGTTCAAACATAACTCATTACATAGGAAAATGTATAATTATTACAGAAAAGGATATACTATATATAATGTCATCATAAAAATTGCTATAACATGTCAGTTTTGGCCATTATTTAAAGCAATATTTAGGGCTATTCCACATTTATTAAATTTTTCTCATTTTAAATATTTTCAGTAGTGAGATGTTTACACAGAAAACTGAAAATAGTGGTATATTCTCAGAGTGTTCAAATATCTCTTTGAATAGGACTATATCGTAATCTATAGTAACCAGAAAACAGTCTTCCCAAGAATTGGTTTAAAATTATTTAAACATATTCTTTCTTCTCCTTAATGTCATTTCTGTTTCTAATTCTTAGTTATTATTCTGATATTTGTTTGACATTTCACTTTGCTTAGTAACTCACATATAGCTTTTTTTTTTTATTGTAACAATACATTTTATGATTTAAATTTATGGACCTTGAGCTCTAGCCAGTTTGGCTCAGTGGGTAGACCACTGGCCCGCAGACTAAAGGGCTGTGGGTTCAGTTCCAGTAAAGGGCACACGCCAGGGTCGTGGGCTCTATGCCCAGTAGAGGGCATGCAGAAGGAAGCTAATCAATGATTCTTATCATTGATGTTTCTATCTCTCTCCCTCTTCCTTCCTCTCTGAAATCAATAAATATATTAAAAATAATTTTAAAATAAATTTATAGACCTTGGTCTTAGAAAGGATTTTTTGAATTTGACCCCAAAGACAAGGAAAGTAAAAACAAAAATAAATAAATTAATTAATTAATTAAACTAAAAAGCTTCAGCACTGCAAAAGTGACTGCCAACAAACCAAAAAAGTAACCAATCAAATGGGAGAAGATATTTGCAAACAATAGCTCCAACATGGGATTAATATCCAAAATAATAAAGAATTCAACACCAAACAAACTATAAAATTAAAAACTGGGCAGAAGACCTGAACAAACACTTCTCCCAAGAAAATATACAAATGGCCAACAGATATATGAAAAGATGCTCAACCTCACTAGCTATTGCGGAAATAAAAATCAAAACTAGAATGATATACCACCTCACACCTGTTATAATGGCTATTATCAATAAGACAAGTAATAACAAGTGCTGGAGAGGTTGTGGAGAAAAAAACAAAACAAAAACTTTCATTCACTGCTGGTGGATATGTAAATCCAGTACAGCCACTATGGGAAATGGTATGGAGAGGCCTCAAAAAATTAAGAGGCCTGACTGGTGTTTCTCAGTGGCTGGAGCATCAGACCATGCACTGGAGGGTTGCACGTTGGATTCCCGTCAAAGGCACATAACCTGGGTTGGGGGTTCACTCTCAGCCCCTGGTCTGGGCCCTGCAGGAGGCAACCAGTCAACCAGTTGATGTGTCTCTCCCACATCTCTCTCTCACATCTCTCTCTCTCTCTCTCTCTCTCTCTCTCTCTCTCTCTCTCTCTCTCTCTCTCTCTCTCTCTCTGTTTCTCCCCTCCCTCCCTTCTTTCAACTCTCTCTGAAAAGCAATGGAAAACATATCTTCAAGTGAGGATAACAACAGGGGAAAAAAAAAAGAATCATAGAACCACCATATGACCCAGCAATCCCTCTTCCAGACATCTACAGGGAAATTTAGAAAACATTTATTTGCAAAGATATATGCATCTCTGTGTTCATTGCAGCATTATTCTCAGTGGCCAAGACATGAAAACAACCCAAGTGTCCCTTTATAGTTGACTGGATAACGAAGATATGGCATATACTAGAGGCCTGGTGAATGAAATTCCTGTACGAGGGGAGGGGAGAGCATGTCCCTGAGCCTGGCCTGCATCCTCTCACAATCTGGAACCCCTTGAGGAATGTCAGGCCTAAATCGGCAGTCAGACATCCCTCTTGAAATCCGAGATGCTGCATGCACCAGTGACCATACTTTTCATATAGGTGAAAGGCATCTTGCTGTTTTAGGGGCAGCTACATTTTTTGCCCTGATTATAAAAAGTAGTACACAACATGATCCTTCTAAGGCAGTAGTACCATTTTCCCCATCTTTTGGGTAAAAAAAAACTGAAACAGAGAGAAGTTAAGTAATTGGTTTTGTTACAGTTATAAGTGTCAGAATCAGGGCTGACCACAAACTGTGCAAGCCAGCAGAGTCCATGCCTGTCATCGCTGCATCATCCTGTTTTTTCAGTGTTAGAGTAGCCTTGCCAGGGTTTAATTTTTAAATCTAATATATAGGGTAGAGTCCTTAGGCCTGGATGGAAATCAGGGCCATCTGTAAAGCAACCAGTGGGTGAGGTGATCGTAGGACCCCGCTGGGAGTACCATAGGAACCTGACTGACAAAAGAGGCCAGTAAGATCACGGATATTTCTCATAGCAATATTTTTTCTGATATAGATCTTTGGACAAGGGAAATAAAAGAAAAAATAAACAAATAGCACTACATCAAACTAGGTTTTGCACAACAAAGAAAACCATTAACAAAATGAAAAGACAACCCACTGAATAGGAGAACATATTCCCCAATACATTTGAAAAGGACTTAATATCTAAAATTAATAAAGAATTTACATAATTCAACACCAAAAAAAAAAA
This sequence comes from Pipistrellus kuhlii, assembly GCF_014108245.1. NCBI lineage: Eukaryota > Metazoa > Chordata > Mammalia > Chiroptera > Vespertilionidae > Pipistrellus > Pipistrellus kuhlii. The sequence continues at coordinate 64,675,122 of NW_023425573.1, forward strand.
AAACCACAAACAAACTACAATTCAATTTAAAAAAATGTTCAAAGAACCTGAATAGGCACTTCTCCAAAGAGAACATACAGAGGGACAATGGACATATGAAAAGATGCTCAACAACACTAATCATCAGATAAATGCAAATCAAAACCACAATGAGATATCACCTCACACCTATCTGAATGGCTATCATCAATAAACTAACAAACAACGAGTGTTGGGGAGAATGTGGAGAAAGGGGAACCCTGGTGCACTGTTGGTGGGAATACAGATCAGTATAGCCACTGTGGAAAGCACTATGGAGTTACTTCAAAAAATTAAAAATGGAACTGCCTTATGACCCAGCAATTTCAATTCTGGGAATTTATCCAAAGAAACCCAAATGACTAATCCGGAAGAATATTTGCACCTTATGTTCACTGCAGTGTTATTTACAATAGCCAAGATTTGGAAGCAGCCCAATCATTCTTCCTATATGTCTGACACAATTAGACCCAGCTCAGTTCCACTTGACTTTTGGACCCACTAAGAGCCCACACTCTCCCTGGAACATTGAAGGTCTCATGGGAAAGGGAAAGAGAAGTTAGAAAACTACGTGTGATTTATAAGATGGATAAAGCTGGAGGATATGATGCCAAGTAAAATACATCACACAAAGAAAGACAAATACTTCATGTTGTCACTTATATTTAGAATATAAAAATGTTGAACTCCAAGAAACAGAGAGTAAAATGGTTATTGTCGGGAGCTGGCGGGGGAGGGGAGAGTGAAGAAAAGAGGGAGATGTTGATTAAAGGAAACTGTTCTATAACCCATTGATGCTATTCTGGGAATATATCTGAAGTAACTAAAAACATTGCAGGGTTATTTATAATAGGCAAGATTTATAACCAGCTCAAGAGATCAGTGTATATAATAAAACCCTAATATGCAAATTAACTGAACATAGGAATGACCAGCAGAACAACTGGTTGCTATGACACACACTGACCACCAGGGGGCAGTACTGTGTTGAGCATCTGTCCCCCAAAAGGGAGGTGATCAGCAGCAGTGATTGGAGGACAGGGCCAGCCGGTAAGCGGCGCCAGGCCACCAGCAAAGGTGGGTGCCAATGGTGGGCCCCCTTATTTCCCTGCCCTCAGGTCGCTCCAGAGATGGCCCTAATTGCCAGCCAGGTCTAGGGACCCTACCCTATATATTGGGAACAGTCTCTTAGATTTAAAAATTAAACTCTGGCAAGGTTACTCTAACACAAAAAACAGGATGATGCAGCGATGACATCTCTGCTGGCTTGCACATTTTGTGGTCAGCTCTGATTCTGACACTTACAAGTGTGACAAAGCCAGTTACTTAACTTCTCTCTACTTCAGTTTTCCTACCCATAAGATGAAGAAAATGGAATTATTGCCTCAGAGGGATCATGTTAAGTAATCTTTTTATAATTAGGGCAAAATAATGCATCTGCCCCTACAACAGCAAGATGCCTTTCACCTGTTTGAAAAGTATGGTCACTGATGCATGCAGCATCCCAGATTGTGAGAGGGATGTCTGACTGCTGATTTAGGCTCAACATCCCCTGAGGGGTCCTGAATTGTGAGAGGGTGCAGGCCAGGCTGAGGGACACCTCCCACCCCTGTGCACAAATTTCATGTACGGGCCTCTAGTCAGTAGATAAGTGGATATAAAAAGCTGTGGTACATTTATACCATTCAATACTAGTTGGCCAGAAAAAAAGGACATCTTACCCTTTGCTACAGCATGGATGGACCTGGAGAGCATTGTGATAAATAAACCAGTCAGAGAAAGACAGGTACCATATGATTTCACTCCTATGTGGAATCTAATGAACAAATTGAATAAGCAAAATAGAGACTGACTCAGAGAGAGAGATCAGGCTGACAGTTTGGTGGGGGTAAGGGGGTGGGTTCTGGAAAGGAAGAGGTATTGAGCAAAAAAGAAAAAAAGAGAAAAAACTCATGGACATAGACAACAGTGTGGTGATTGTGGGGCAGGGGTGTGGAGGAAGGTGGAAGAGGGCATGGGGAGATCAATAGTGATGAAAAAATAAAGAAAAAAATGAAATGTGGCATTTCAAATAAATTGTTTTTTTTGGGTATTAAAACAATTGGCTATGCATTTGAAAAAAATTAGATTTCTACTTCCTACAAATGCAGAAATAAAATTTATATGTACTGTATTAAGTATATAAAGAATAGACTTAAAATATTTAAAGTAGACCCAAGATGGAGTTGCTCATAATAAGTCTCATGCCAGCAAAACAAAATTTAACAATGTTTCTATGCTAGGGTCTCCCAGAAAAAGAAGGCCTGGTTTGACCACTCACTGCTCGCCAGCTCAGCACAAGATACTTAACTTTGTTCCGCTTCTCCAGCCAGCAAATGCCCACCAACATCCTGGTTCCTGCTCACTGTGGTCTATAAATCTCTTGTCTTGTTCATCTCTTCAGAGCTCTTTTCTATCTGCTAGTCTGTATGCTGCACAATTCACGAGTCACTGAATAAAAGCCTACTAGTAAATTGTCTGTGGAAAATTTCCTTTTACCAAGACCAACTTGACATTTTGGTTTATTGAACACCACGCTCAATAACTGCAGAGTACACATGGAACATTCCCCAAGACAGACATGTGCTCAGGCATAAAACAAGTTGTGAAAAATTTGAAATAAAAATCAGGGTAAGTTCATTGATCACAATGGCATTAAATTAAAAAGCAATAACAGTAAGATATCTAAAAAATTCCTAGGTACTTGATAATTAAACAATTTGATAATTAAATATACTTGATTCAAGGAATAAATCATAAGGGAAATTAGAAAATAGTTCAAATTAAGTGATAATAAAAACATAATCTATTAAATCTTTTAGGAGGCAACTAAAATAGTGCTTAGAGAGTGATTTATAGTGCTTATATTTGAAAAGAGATAAACATAAAACAAATGATCTAATCGTCTACCTTAAGAAGCTACAAAGAAGAGAAAATCAAACCTAAAGTATGTATAAGAGAGAAAATAATAAGGATAAATCAAAATCCATGGGATTAAAAAACAAAAAAATAGCAAATCAACATAATCATAAGTTCACTCTTAGAAAAGATTAATAAACTTGATAAGCTCTGAGCAAATCTGATCAAGATGAGAAGAGATAAAACAGAAAGTACCAATTTCAGAAATAAATATGGGATGTTACTAAGACCTTACAAGTGGGGTGGAACCAGGTAGGGGCCCACACCAGAGAAAGGAGGAGCCGCAATGGGAGGTCAGAGTCCAAACAGGGTGAGGGGAAGATGTGAACTTGGGGGCGTGGGAGAGATAGGAGATTACACTCAGGAAAATTGATCAGATAACTAAATATAATAAGGATAATGAGAGACAGATTTCTCACTAGCCAAGAAGGGGTCTATAACTATGAAAGAGAAAGAACAAATGTGTGTGATTTGGTATTGGATGTGCAAGTGTCAATGTAAACTGTTGTTTTCGATATGCATATGGAAATAGAATAAATATAGAAAAAATAAGTAAATATATAAATGTATATGCATATGTGTATATGTGTGTGTGTACACATATACATATACTCAGGAGCAGGGATACACCAGTAGCTCTAAACATACCAAGTTCTCAGATTCAAGGTTCTAAATATTCTTCTCCACTAAAAGGAAGTGGGATTATTTGAGGAATGATTTTTGGGCTGAGGCAGAAGAATTATAAGTCTGAAACCTCTTGCTGTATCAGAGATCAAGGAAGTGCTTAGTGACTATCAGGAGACAAGACAAAAAGGCACACAAATCAGCCTGAGGGAGCCCTCACTGGCCAAATCAGGGACAATGTGACCATTAAAAGAAATGCTAGGAATGGATTATAACCCATTGGATTAAATAGAAAATGATGTTCATACAGAGGCAAATAAACACATAAATGAATACATAAAACGTTTCATTTAGAGTGGATACGACATGCATGGTTTCAAAGTCACTCCTCACAAATGGCCTACATCTAGTTCAACCTTGAGGAACACTAAGGGGTGGGGCGGAGGGAAGGGTGCACCCAGCCCCACTCAGTCGAAAATCTGGAGTATAATTTTTGAATCTATAGTTGGTTCTTCCCATCTGCAGCCTCAGACTGCAGCCTCAGACTCAACCAATCTCAGATCAAAAACAGTATTTTCAACCTGCGGTAAGGAAACTGCAGTTGAGAATGTGAAAATACTATTTCAATCCCAGGTTGGTTGAATCTGCAGAGAGGAAACACATTGGTATGAAAGACCAACTCTTTTTTATCAAAAAGAAAAAAATTATATATTCACATGTAAGTGGACCCATGCAGTTCAAACCCATGTTGTTTAAAGGTCAGTGTGATTACAAAAGTATGGAAGGGTAAATTACAGTGGGAAAGGCATGCAGACAGCACCTTAATGAAATGACCCAGGTGGATATAATTAGCAATGAGACAAATGGGGAGTCGCATGCCACCAGATAAGAAACAATGAGAAGAATGGACTTATTTCTTTGAGTTCCCACCAGTATATTCCTATGTCTAACATGAATTTAATCATGAGGAAAAATTATCAAACCAACCCAAATTGAGGGACATTCTACAAAATAAAAGCGGCATTACAACTAAATACAGCATGCGATGCTGAAGTGGACCCTTTTGCCATAAAGAACATATTGGGACATTGGCTAGATGAAGACTGCAGTCTCAGATGACAGTTTTAATGTATTGATGCTGATTAACTTATTTAGATAATTCTATTGGTTAACATCCTTGTATGTAGAAAATTCACACCGAGTTTTCATATAGATTGTGGAGTACCAGGTCAGTAACTTACTCTCAGATAATTTAGGCAAGTAAGTTCTTTATTCTGTACTTGCAAATTCTAAGTCTGCAATTCTCTTAAAAATATTTTTAGCCCTGACTGTTTGGCTCAGTGGATAGAGAGTCCCGGGTTCGATTCCAGTCAAGGACATGTATGCTGGTTGCGGGCATGTCCCCAGGAGGGGGTGTGCAGGAGGCAGCTGATCAATGTTTCTCTTTCATCAATGTTTCTAGCTCTCTATCCCTCTCCCTCCCTCTCTGTAAAAAAAAAAAAAAAATCAATAAAATATATTTTTTAAAAAACATTTTAAGACAGCTACGTAAAGTAAGAGTATATAAAGTACATTCCAAATATGAATATAGAAATACACAACTATGGGTAGTTTTACAGAGAGGCCTATGGAAACAGGCAGACACAGCTTTAGATAAACAGCGGTTATATTTGGGAAAAATGGCCGGAGAAGTTAGGAAGGATTCTTGTTTGCGATGAAAAATACTTCTGTATGTTTTAATCTTTATACAATGATAATATATTCATACATTGCTTATATAAAGTGGGAAGGAGGAGATAAAACTATCACTGTTTGTAAATGATATGATTATATACTTGGAAAATAAAATTAACTTGAAAACTACGTACTATAAGCAGTATGAGAATTCAATAAGGTAGTAGAGTAGAAAATTAAAACACATAAATCAATAGATTTTATATACATCTAAAACAAGTTACAAAATGTAATAGGGAAAAAAAATTCCATTTCTAATTGCAACAAAAAAGATATAACTTCTAGGGGGAAAAATAAAAAGATGTCAGTTCTTCCTAAATTAATTTAGAAATGTAATATAATCTCAAGAGTATCAATGGAATCATTTTTACAAACTAAGAAAAAATGTTATTCTAAAGCTTATATGGAAAAGTAAATAAGGAAAATAGCTTAAATTTTTTTGAAAAGTTGCCGAAACCTGTTTGGCTCAGGACATAGAGCATCAGTCTGCGGATTGAAAGGTCCCAGATTGTGGGCACATCTCCAGTATGGGTGTGCAGGAGGCAGCTGGTCAATGTTTCTCTCTCATCGATGTTTCTAGCTCTATATCCCTCTCCCTTTCTTTGTGAAAAATCAATAAAATATATTTATTTTTTTTTAATTTCTATAACTATCATGTTAAAACAGATAATAAAGCCTTTATAATGAAATCAGAAATATTACTGTAAGGATAGGCAGTGGAAACAAAATAAATATCCAGAAATAGACTATAAAACAGTGGCATCTGATTGGGAAGTTGATGGACTTTTCAATACATGATGTTGGGAAATCTAGATAGCCACCTAAAAATAATAATGGTTAAGTTTACATCCTACAATGTGATAATTCCAGGAGGACCAAATAATTCAATGACTTTTAAAAATAAAGGCAATACAAGAAAATTTGAGAAAAATATTTTATACACTTAGAGTAAGGCTTTCTAACTATGATTCAAACCAGACACTATTAAAAAAAAAGGTGAATAAATGAATATATTCACTTCCATAAAAATATAAACTGCTCAATAAAAACAAAAATATAAGCAAAGTCAAAATAAAATTAATTAAATGGGAAAACTATTTACAATTTAAATTAGAAACATATTGCTAATCTTCTTAAATTAAACATATTGCTAATCTAGAAAATAATAAGACCAAAATTTACATCTTAACAATAAAGGAAGAAAAGAGATAAATAGGCTTTTTACAGGGAAAGAAAAAAATGTTCCTTAAATGAAAAAAAAAAAAATCTAAGCTTTATTCATAAGTAATAGAAATACAAATTGAAGACATACTAAAATATTACTTTATTCCTATTATATTGGCAAGAATTTCAACCATTTCATAAACATATGTTGGTGAGGCTGTAGGAAAAAGGCATTTTCATTCATTACTTGACTGGAGCACAAATTGACCCTATGGAGGCAACATGGCTATAACTATCAAAAGTGCAATCCATTAACCATAAAATCGTAGAGGAATCCACAGGAAGCAAAATATCAGACATATGTCATAGAATATCTTTACAGATATAGCTCCTCGGGCAAAGGAAACTAAGGAGAAAATAAACATATGAGACTACATCAAAATAAAAAGCTTCTGCACAGCAAAAGAAACCATCAACAAAACAACAAGAAAGCCTACTGCATAGGAGAACATATTTGCCAATGTTATATCTGATAAGGGTTTAATCTTCAAAATGTGCAGGAAACTCATACAACTTTAACAAAAGAGAGATAAAAAATACAATAAAAAAAAATGGGCAAAGGACCTGAATAGACACTTTTTGAAACCTCTTACAGAAGGCCAAGACATATGAAAACATACTCAAAGTCACTAATCATCCAAGAAATGCAAATCAAAATGACGAGGTACCATCGCACACCTGACAGAATGGCTATCATGAACAAATCAACAAAGGACAAGTGCTGGCAAGGATGTGGAGAAAGGAGAAAAAGGAACCCTCGTGCACTGCTGGTGGGGAACACCAGCAAAGTGGAGAACAGTATGGTGTTTCCTGAAAAAATTAAAAATGGAACTCAGAAAGGACATATGCACCCCTATGTTCATGCAGCACAATTTACAATAGCTAAGATTTGGAAACAGCCTTAGTGCACATCAGCAGATGAGTGGATTAGAAAACTGGTACATCTACACAATGGAATACTACACTGCAGTAAAAAAGAAGGCACTCTTGCCATTTGCAAAAGCATGGATGGACTTGGAGGGCATTATGCTAAAGCGAAATAAGCCAGTTAGAGAAAGATAAATATTACATGATCTCACTCATGTGGAATATAATGAACAACATAAACTGATGAACAAAAATAGGTCCAAAGACATAGAAGCATCCAACAGACTGTCCAACCTCAGAGGGAAGTCAGAGAGGGGAGGAGGGGGCCGGGATGGGGTGAGGGATAAGAGATCAACCAAAAAAAAAAAAAAAAAAAGAGAGAGATCAACCAAAGGACTTGTATGCATGCATATGAGCGTAACCCATGAACACAGACAGTAGGGGCGTAAGGACATATGCAAAAGGATGGGAATGGGCCAGGGAGAGATCAAGGGGAGAACAAGGAGACATATGTAATACTTTAAACAATAAATAATTTAAAAAAATTTTAAGTGCAATACATTTGCCATTTGACTGGACAATTCTATTTTTGAGACTATATATTTATATTTTTAAATATATCTTTTTTAAAAATATATTTTATTGATTTTTAACAGAGAGAAAGGGAGAGAGATAGAGAGCTAGAAACGTTGATGAGAGAGAAACATTGACCAGCTGCTTCTTGCACACCCCCTATCGGGGATGTGCCCACAACCAAGGTACATGCCCTTGACCGGAATCGAACCTGGGACCTTTCAGTCCGTAGACCGACGCTCTATCCACTGAGCCAAACTGGCTTCGGCAATATTTTTAAATATATCTTAATCACAAATCTACATACACAGGATATAATGTCAGTCCTTTTCTTTCTTAGCAATTATCTTTTTTATTCTTCTAAAATTTATTTTTTAATTTATTTTTCAATTGCACTTGACCAATTATATTAGTTTCAGGTATACAACCTAGTGATTAGAGATTTTCATAACTTAAGAAATGATCACCCCAATAAAACTAGAATCTATCAGAAACTATATATTGTTATTAAAATATTATTGACTATATATTCCCTATGCTGTACTTCACACGCCCTTAACTTTTTTATAAATGGCAATTTCTACTTCTTCATCCCTTCCACCTTTTATAATGTCAGTCTCATTTGTTAAAATACTGCTTATAACAGCAAAGTATTTTCTGATGACATTAACAGTCATCTTAAAATTATCATCAACCTGAAAAATTAGTCAACCCGGGCCAATAAAATAGGACATATTACACTCTCACAGTGGAATATTTATATATGTGGGTTTTTTAAAGGATAAGATAATAAAATATGTTATTAAGTTTTTCAAAAAGCAAGGCACAGAACAGTGAGTACAGTATAACACCTTTTTTTTGCAAGAAAAAGAAAAATGAATACACATTTTTATTTGCTTATATTGAGGTAAAGATATTCTGGAAGGAGACACAGCAACCATTACAAGGAACATTAAGCGTGGATGAAGATAATGGTGGGAGCAGTTTTTCCCTATCGTACTAATTATAAGCACCCCATGAAGCAGGGGGTACAATCAGCTGGCAACATTTAACTCAAAACCCTGAAAGGAACTAACATTGACCAGGAAGATAGGAAATCACTAAACTTAAATGTAGAAGAGCTACAAAAAGAATAAATACAACCATCATTGAAAGGCCTTCCACAAATCTGAAAATAAGAAACATTTTTTAGAGCAAGTGAAGGAACGAAACACTGCTTGATTGGAAAACGCAAGCGAGCAGATGTATGATTCAGGCAGAAGGATATAGACCATGTGAGGAACATGTAATTTACAGATTAGCAAGATGCTGCTGTGTCATCTGTTTGCTGGCTTCTCACCCTCATGGCTTCTAGCTCAGGAAGTTGGTTCTACGTGCTTCTTTGAGTTGAGAAATCAGAGCGTAAGTCTTCTTATTAAAAAGACCAATTGTTTTTAGCCTGGATAGAGATGAAAGTGAAATGTAAAATAATTACCGTATTTTTCGGACCATAAGACGCACCGGACCATAAGATGCAGGGAAATGAAGAAAAAAAGATTCTGAAACAAACAGTGTCCTAAAATATTTTATGTGCATTAAAACCCAACATCACAGTCATAAACACATGTAATCAACCCTGTAAAGTAAACAGCAGCATTTAGAACCATTTTAGAGCCGGGCAACCACACAGAGACCACACAGAGCCGGGCAAGTAAAAAAATTTTTTTTTTAAAGTATATGTGTAGGCTATATTTGGACCATAAGACGCAGGGACTTTTTCCCCCCACTTCTGGGGGAAAAAAAGTGCGTCATATGGTCCGAAAAATACGGTAGATCGTCCTTAAATTGATCAGATTATGTCCAACTAGGTTTTCCTTATTATTTATAGCATTTAAAGTCATTTTTTCTTCCAGGGAAATACTAAGAGATTTGCTCTTAAGAGGTCAGAGATTGATTTTCAAACCCTGAATGTAGGAGAAGGTCATAGAAATCTACACAATGTAGGATAACAATGGCTCTTTCTTAAATGAGACCTGGTCCTATAGTAAATCAATCAACATTATGAGAAAGAAAGAAAAAAGATCACAGTGAAAATATAGTTTTCTCCTAAAGTCCCATTTCCAATGTATAATTATTGACAGATCTATAGAAATATACAAAGATTCTTGTCACACAGAATGAGCTGAACCAATTCTTAACAGGAGTTTGCATTTGAAATATTACATTGTGAATATTTACAATGTCAGTGATGTCATTCCTAATCGCTGAAACAAAAGGCACGGGTGTTTTTTGCTTGTCTGTTTGTTTGTTTATCTCAGAAACAATTCAAGCCAAATTTCTTATTTGTAAGACATAAAGGGATTTTCCTAGGGTTACCTTATACTAAAGGGGGTAAAAGGGAAGAGACAAACTAAGACGAACTCTTTACTTAAAGCAATATCAGAACATCATACATTTTTCTTTTGGTATCTCAGCATCCTGTGTCCTTGTGGTCCCTGTTTGCAAGGAGGAAATAAAAAGGCTTGACAGGGCTCATGCTAATTTGAAAGAGAAGGTCGTTAAGCACAAGGGTACCCAAAGGCTTTGGCCAGCATCTGCTCTAGGACGCAGCTGATCCATTTTGGAGAATTGAGGAATTGAGAGTCCGTAGCTAGGTACTAAAAGTAAAGAGTCAGTTTCTGAGAGTAGCTGCATCTGTGGAATGATTCATTCAAGTTTAGTGATTAACCAGCCGCTCTTAGCAGCGCTAGGAGTGAATTAATGTCCCTTTCCTGAAAAACTGTTCTAACCTGCATTATCTCACTTTCTGGAGTGGTTTCAAGTTTTGTGAGGTATGAAGTTTATACAATTTGGTAGAGGAAATTTTTAAAGAAAGAAAAAAAAAGAACTAAGTTATTAATACAAAATTTGTTAGAAAAGTCAATATTTATTTTGAATGAGAAATGGTAATAAATTATAAACTTATTAGAGCTGATAAATATAGAAATTGCAAAATTAACATAAGCACAATGTTTTTACTAATTATCTGCCACACACTAAACTTTTTCATACAGTTTTCATAACCTTTGAACACTTCTTCGTACTGACAATTTTGTAATATCTCAAGAAGTAACATACATAATTTAGTCTGAACCATGGCTGATCAAATTTGTGTTACATTAGTGATATTAAGAAAAAAGGGAGGGGGTTTTATTTGCAGGGCTGGCTGAAAAAGGTAAAGGGATTAAGTAAAAACAACTCCTAGATGCAGACAATAGTATGGTGATTATCAGAGAAAAAGGGGTTGGGGCAGGTGGAAGAGGGTATGGGGGGATAAATGGGATGAAAGGACATGACTTGGGGTGGTGAACACACGATACAATGTACAGATGATTTATTATAGAATTGTGTACCTGAAACCTGTAAAATTTATTAGCCAATATCACCCAAATAAATTTAATAAAAATAAAAATACAGTCCTAGCTGGTTTGGCTCAGTGGATAGAGCATTGACCTGCAGACTGATGGGTCCCAGGTTTGATGCCAGTCAAGGGCACACGAGTGGGTTGCAGGCTCCATCACCAGTGGGAGGTGTGCAGGAGGCAGCCGATCAATGATTCTCTCTCATCACTGATGTTTCTATCCCTCTCTCTCTCTCCCTTCTTCTCTGACATCAATAAAAATATATATATATTTTAAAATACATTAAGAACAAGAAAAAAAAATTCAGTTTCACAACTTATTATTGGTAATGAGATGAAATATAATATGTTGAGATGCATATATGATGACTTCACAATCAGTTCTACTGAATCTGTAAAACCACTTCAGGTCTTATGTCCTAACATACATAGAAATTTTGATAAATTTCAGAGAAAAAGAGAAAATAATTGTGCATTGATAATTTAATATGTTGCGTTATTGAGTACATTTTATAGAACACAACCCTGATTTTTGCAGGTATTGAGGAGGACTGAATTCACTGCTGAAAAATTTACCTGAGGGCTGGAAGACTTTCCTACGAGCCATTTGGCTTCATACACTTCAGACATTGTTTCTCATTGCCCATGTACTTCAGTGCCAGGCATGACAGGACGTGTTTATATCATAATGCGACATTTGCCTTGAACCTTTTCCACAAGGGTTCAGGAAGTTGGCATGGTAGACAGTGGGATTATTCTCGAAAGCCATTCCCACACCAGAACAACTAAAAATAACTTAATTGAACATGAACATGTGTGACCCATGTACACAGATCCCACAAAACCCAAACTAAATGTAATCCCAACTCATCTTTCCTTGGTTGGAGCCTCAAAATTCCTGTGATCACTGCAATAGTCCCTCAATGTGAGGGGGAGAATGACAGAAAGTTGAAGGCATAAGCCCTGGAGCAGCATTGCAGATGTGGTAGAACTGATTATCCATCCTCACATACCTCATCTCATTACCAGTAACAAACTGTGAAACTGAGTGTGTTTTTACCTTTATCTAAAAACAAAACAAAACAAAACAAAACAACCCTACTTTCCCACCTCATAGACACAGACAATAGTAGGGTGATTACCTGAGGGAAAAGGGGGTGGAGGAGGTGGAAGAGGGTGTGGGGATAAATGGTGATTTTATTAAATTCCATCAGACCAAGGCATCTCTCTCTATCACTAGCACAATCTGCTGAATGAGATCATTGCTGAATAAGTTTTTCTTCTGGTAGATATTGAATCTATTCTGTTTGATATACTAGGTCCAGTGCTTTGCAATGCCATCTTTGCCTTCATTTTCGGTGTCTGAATTGGTTTCTTCTCCTGACTTTGCCACACACTCAATGTTTTGTGCTTTGGAGGATAATATAGTTTCCTTTAAATTTCACCAGTGGATAGTTTATGCTTCTTAATTGTTTCTAAAAATCCTTGAGTGTTTATAATAAAAATTTAAAAATCAGTAAAAAAAAACATTTTAAATTTCTGTTTATGGGAGAGGAAGAATTTTTCACTTTTATTTCCTAATCCCAGTCCCCTATCGTCTTCTTGCATAGTTTCCTTTTTATTTATAACTAGAGGCCCTGTGCACAAAATTCATCATGGGGGTGGGGGACAGGAAGCATCCCCTCAGCCCGGCCTGCACTCTCTCACAATCCAGGACCCCTCAGGGGATGTCCGACTGCCAGTTGATCTGGCCTAAACTGACAGTAGAACATCCCTCTTGCAATCCGTGACCTCTGTCTCCTAACTGCTCACCTGCCTGCCTGCCTGATAACCCCTAACCACTCACCTGCTTGCCTGACAGTCCCTAACCACTCTTTGGCCCCTGCAGCTTTGTCAGGAAGAAAGAATGGGATGACATCTGGAAAGTCATTTGGCTGTCCAGTCTAAATAGCATATTACACTTTTATTATTATAGATAGATGATCACTTTCACAATTATATTTGTAACATTTATATTTTTACATTATATATTGTAGCTTATACTGCTACACCAGCCAGGGCTCCTCAGGGAGTGAGGCAGCCCCTCTACAGTCAGGGTAATAGCTCAGAGTGCTTGAGTCAAATTTTTTTTTTCACTTAAAGTACCATCAAAGATATATCACTTTTAAATTTTTATTTATTGCTTGGATGCTCATATCACTTATCTTTCAAATTTGCCAGTGACCTGGTGTGTTTGCGTTTGGATATCTATTCATGAATACTACCTGGAGCATTGTACATTTTCTCATTTCTAAAATTCATATATTCTTAAGGAAAATGATTGATATCTTTAATCACTGCATCTATTCCAATTACGTATTTGGTAACATCCATTATAAAAACATTGGGTCTTCTCAGCTTATCCTCTGTGAAGTCATGGCCACCAATCTCAGCTGGGTCATTCATGTGTTTTCTCCACATTTTCCCAAAACTCACCTGTCCTATTCAAACCAATAGACTCAGAAAACTAAATATAGCACAGGGGTCAATTCATCTTACTGTGTACTTTTGTACATAGTTCCAATGTGCACAGCCACACTAATTAGTTTATATATTGTCTATTGCTGCTTCCTCACTAAAATGGTATAGTTGAGCAGGTAAAATATTTACTTAAGTTCTTTACAAAATAAGTTTGCTGACCCCTGTTTTACATTCATCACCCACGCCCTTTATTCTGACTATATAACTTCACAAGGAATAATAAAAAGGATAAAATCAGTATATCAGCTTTCAGGCAAAAAAAAAAAAATGTATGTATAAATGTAATTCTGCATTCATGAATTTCTTCCTCAGACAGTAGGGACAAACTTGTTTGGCATCTGATTCCATTTCTCTTCTCTCCTGACTAGGACCTCACTAATTCCTTTTGCTTTCTATTTTCCTTATCATTACCTTCTAGTTATCGTTACCTTATCTTTATCTTCACTTACTGACACTTCTCCCTCCATAAAGAAAAACAAACCAAAACAAGAAACCGGTCCTAAACTCTGTCCATTGCTACAATTCCTCTTTGCCATCTTAGCCAATGCCCCATGTTTCATATTTTCAGCATCCATTTCCTTACTCTAATCCTACTTCTTTCCCACTCCAAAGACTCCTGTCCTTTCCTCTCTCAAAAATTAAGCTTGTATTTTAGCTTCCTATTTGGCTGCTCAACAGCATTTGACACTGTTGGCCATTCCTCCTCTTGAAACATCCCCTCTTCCAACATCTGAAGTGGATACTCTTCTGGTTTTACTTTTGGGATCACTCACCCTTTTTTTTTTTTTTCAAGCTGCTGCTCCTATTGTTCCCTGCCCTGCCTTGCCTTCTCTTCACCTGAGCCTATGCACATGGTTATCACCCGTATACCGAGGGTTCCTGACTTCATAACCCAGACCAGTTCCACATTGGAGATTCACATAGCCAACCATATGCTAGGAGGATCTAAAAACTCAACAGGCTCCAAATAAAAATAATTCTCTCCTCCCCAAAGCGCGGTCCCCCTTGTTCTCCTATGTCAGTGACCCGTCCTATTCTCCATCCAGTTTCTCAAATGAAAAATTTCGGATCACATAGATTCCTCTCTCCCTTCTAACACGTGCTGTTGGTTAATTTCTAGACTCTCTCAGTATCTCCTCTCAGATCTCTCCTTTGTCCAGTCCCATGCTTCTAGCACAACACAAAGCACTACCATTCTTCACCTCTTCAAAGGGCCTCCCTGCCCTCTTTGAGCCTCCTACAATCCATCTGAAGATTAAGGTGTTTTTTTTTAATTCTCATCCCCCCATTTTCTCTCCTTAAGATTATCATAACAGAACCTCACTTAAAATCCCTGAGCACTCATAGTTAAGTGTGACTCTGCTAATAAAGGCCTTAAAAATGCATGACCTTCACTGACTGGTTTAGTCTTCTCTCTTCACACAGTGGGATATAGCCATGTTTCTTTCACTCCTATAAGTGCTCCACATAATCCTTGGTCAAATTCTCAGGCTTTACACAAGGAGCTGGACAATACTCCCACTGGGCACCTGACTTCCATGGTCTCAACTTAGACAGCGTTTCATCAGGAGGCGCTGTGGGATCTCCATCGCCACCCCAAAGCCGAAGCTCTTATGTGTGTAGCACAACTCACACGCTGAATTGAATGGTTGTGCTTTCTTCAAGAATGTAGAGTTTGCCCAGTTTCTGTGGCTCAGTGGTTGAGCACCAACCTATGAACCAGGAAGTCACTGGTTCAACTCCTGGTCAGGGCACATTCCCAGGTTGTGGGCTTGATCCCCAGTAAGGGGCAATTCAGGAGGCAAACATCATTGATGTTTCTACCTCTCTCTTTCTTTCTCTTCCTCTCTGAAAACAATAAAAAACATATTTTTAAGAAAGAGTGTAGATTTCATGAGGATATGGAATATCTGTACCTTGTTTATCACTGTAAACATGTTCAGCACAGTGCTGGCATTCCATTTAATTCATTATTGCTAGAAGTTAAGCTGAATCGCCTTTATTTTCAACTCTCTATTCTTGTCCTTGTAATCTGGGAGCATTTCTGAACCTTGTCTTCTACTGACTCAAACTTCCGTTACCATCTCCGGTAATTATCAAATTTAAATTATCTAATTTTACTACTCTTTATAATTGAATGTTATTTTCATTTTCCTCATTTTCACCCAATTTTTATAATGTCCTGATATCTTTTTACCACTCTAAAAGTATGTATTCTGAAAGCTTTCTGTTGTGGCAGCAAATCTATTTCAGAGCAAAGTGAAAAGCAGTCATCAGCATGCAAACTGCTCTTTTGTTTTGTTTTTGGTGCTGTAATTAGTATTTCTAAATCCCATATTTTTTTTTTCTTTCTTTGACCATATCTATTAAGGCCTGACTTGAGTTAGGGCAAGCAAAAGGGGAAGATTAGAAACTATACGAATTGTTTGGCTGTTATTCACAGGACTACACCTGAATCCTTTACAAAAAGGACTAACAGTGGAAGGCAAGAGGCAGAAGGAGAGGTGAAAAAGGAAGCTCTCCTTAGAGGAATGACAAACTTTCTTTTGCCAATACCCACTGCAGATGCATGCAAGCCTCCCTGTTACCGAGAGAGAAAAAAGTAGCCACAACCTATGATGTGTAAGATTTCTACAACACAGGTTCTTTTTTTTCTTTTCTTTTTTTTTTTAATATATTTTATTGATTTTTCACAGAGAGGAAGAGAGAGGGATAGAGAGCTAGAAACATCGATGAGAGAGAATCATCGATCAGCTGCCTCTTGCACACAACCAAGGTACATGCCTTTGACCAGAATCAAACCCGGGACCTTTCAGTCCGCAGGCCGACGCTCTATCCACTGAGCCAAACTGATCCTGGCCCAACACAGGTTCTATTTTAAAACAGTGATCAAAATAAATCCCTCCTAGCTTTCTCTTAGAAACAAATAATTCTGAGGTGGTGAATGGAGACAACACAACTTTCCAATATTCTAAATTAAATGATTATGGGTGCTGATTGCTTCAGAGTAGAAGGGATAAGGTTAAATAGTTCATTTTAAGTTTATAATATATGACCACTTGTCCTATCCTATATAGTGTCCAGTCCTCTGGGCCTTCGTTCAACCAATCAAAGCGTAATATGCTAATGATACGCTAAGGCTGCTCAACCGCTCACTATAATGTGCACTGACCACCAGGGGGCAGATGCTCCAACCAGTAGTTTAGCTTGCTGATGGCATCTGGCCAATGGGGACTGAACGAGATGGGCCAGATACACACTGCAGCCATTCCACAGTCCCTCCCTGGCTGGCCAACCTCCTATGTCCCTCCTCAGTCCCTATCATGTACCAGTGAGGTCCTTGGCCTGGCCTGCACCCTCTCACAATCTGGGACCCCTCAAAGGATGTCAGAGAGCCAGTTTTGGCCCAATACCACAGGGCAGGCTGAGGGATCCCACTAGTGCATGACTTTCTTTGTGTACCAGGCCTCCAGTTTAACTATAATCACATAGACAATATTCTTACATTTTTCCACCTTTCTTTTATTATTCCAAGAATAATAATAAAATGTACATGTGTATATTCCTATTGGGTATATGAAAGGTTTTCCATTGTGTATTTCTCTTGCCACTTTGGCTATCACTTTTCAGCAGTAAATGTGTTACTGTTACTAGGCTGGTCTAGGAATGTATTGCCCCAAATCTGTTCTTTTTGAGAACAGCAAATTATCCAGTGTTTAGTTGAAATTAAAAAGGGGCAGGGAAGACTCAGGAAAAGTGATTTTTAAATGTTACATCAAAATTACATGACATTAACATAACTACTTAATACTGATGCATATGTTAAAGTAAATACATGTGTAATACCTATTAAGTCTTTAGTAGGTTTCAAAAAATGCGGCTGTGCACAATTTTAAGTTACCATATAAAATTCATGGCTTTTTTGAAAAGTATCATAGTAATCTAAAAAAGAAGAGTTCAATATTATTGTGCTTCATTTGTCAAATTTCTTTTCTCTTATAAATGTGATGTTTCGGCTTTGGACCATGGCACCTCTTCCCACCCAGCCTACCATAGTTAAAAATGTAAATGGATTCAGTAAAGTAGCAGAGTACAAAACAGATATCCAGAAACCATTTTTATATGCCAATAATGAATTATCAGAAATGGAAACTAAGGAAACAATACCATTCAAAATTGTTTCAAAAAAAATTACCTAGAAATAAATTTAACCAAGAAATAAATTTAACCAAGGATGTAACAGACCTGTACTTGAAAACTTATACTAGTAAGACACTGAAGAAGATACAAATAAGGGGAAGCATGTGCTATGTTTGTGAATAGGAAGAATTAACATCATTAAAATGTTAACATCCAAAATTTATAAAGAACTTATACAACTCAACACCAAAACAACAAACAATCCAATTTAAAAATGGGCAAAGGACCTGAATACACACTTCTCCAAAGAGGACATACAGGTGGCCAATAGACATATGAAAAGATTCTCAATGTCCCTAATCATCATAGAAATGAAAATTCAAATCACAATATCACTTCACACCTGTCAGAATGGCTATCATCAATACATCAAAAGGCAAGGGATGGGGAGGGCGTGGAGAAAGGGGAGCCCTCATTCACTGTTGTTGGGAATGCAGATTGGTGCCTCCATTGTGGAAAGCACTATGGAGTTTTCCTCAGAATTAAAAATAGAACTGACTTAATACACAGCAATTCCAATTCTGGGAATTTATCTGAAGAAACACTAATTAGAAATAATATATGCACTCAATATGCATTGCAATGTCAAGGACAATAGCCACAATTTGGAAGTAGCTGGGTTGCAGATTCGATCCTGGTTCCAGTTAGGGTGTGTGTGAAGGCAAACAATTGCGGTGTCTCTTTCTTTCTCCTTCCCTCCATCCCTCTCTTCCACTCTCCCTAAAAATAAATAGAAAAAATATCCTTGGGTGAGGATTAACCTTAAATAAAACAAAACAAAAAAAATTCCAACTGTAGAATAGCAAAATGGTCGCTGGATTTTTCCACCCAGAATTTGAATCTATGTGACCTTGCTTGATTTACTGAGCCTCTCCCTGCACACCAGTGCCTTTGATAGTAAAACAGGAATGAAAGATGGCTTCATCAGAGTTATGAGCAGCAAATGAGAAAAAAAGCATATGAAAGGATTTTGTAAATGATAACCGTATTTCTCTTTCTTCTACTATCTCTAAAAACCAGCAGAAAACTATCCTTAGGTGAGGATTAAAAATAAATAAATAAATAAATAAATAAATGTAGTAAATAGCACTACAGTGGAACCTGGGTTCTCAAGCTTAATGTGTTCTGGAAAGCTGTTTAAGAAGTGATTTGTCTGAAAACTGAATCATTTTCCCCATTATAAATAATGTAAATTGAATTAATTTGTTCCAGACCCCCAAATAATTCTGTTTTAATCTTTCTTATATACAGTACTAGAGGCCCGATGCACAGAATTCATGCAAGAGTAGACCTTCCTTCTCCCAGCTGCTGGCACCGGCTTCCCTCTGGCACCCAGGACCCAGGCTTCCCTCCGGCCCCAGCTTCATCCAGAATGACATCCAGTCCAATTAGCATATTAGCCTTTTTATTATTATAGATATCTAATGTACTGTTTAGTCTATAAACATATACTCTTATTAAATTTATCTAAACACGCCCTTCTAGCCTTAAGAAGATAATTTTCAGCACTTGTTCCAGGGGTGTCTTTCAGGTTAGTATGCAGCATCTTTGCTTTTTCACATAGCACTGCCTCCAAAAATGCTGTCACCAGCTGCGTTTCTTTTCTCCAAACCAACAACTGCTTCGCTCCCTCTTCAACTGCCTGGGATCATTGTTTCTTTCACACCCTTAGCAATAATAATACTCTTAATGACTCTTTAAAAAAGTATTTAAATTGTACTAATAGCCCATTTCACCAGCAACAAATGCAAAAAAAAAAAAAAAAAAAAAAAGAAAAAAGAAAAAAGAAAAAAGAAAAAGAAAATATTCATGCCCTAGCCCGTTTTCTCAGTGATTAGAGCATTGGCCTGAGGTCTGAAGGGTCATGGGTTCAATTCCTGTCAAGGGCACATACCTCGGTTGCAGGCTCTATACCCAGACTCTGTTGGGGTGTGTGTGGGAAACAACCAATCAATGTGTTTCTCTCACATAGATGTTTCTCTCTCTCTCCCCTCCCCTTCCACTCTCTCTAAAAATAAATGGAGAAATATCCTCTGGTGAGGATCAACAAAACAAAACAAAATAGTCACAGCACAATTTCCTGAGATGTTAATGCAGGGTTAGCGGTAAAATGATTCATACTGGCACACTCTCTCCTTGGTGGCCTGAGAGATGCTTGTTTTCAGGCTGTTTCAGCATGAAAGGGTTGTCAGGCCCAGAACTGAATTGTTCCAGATGGGAGACATTTGAGACTCAAGGTTTAACAGTAGTTATTTTTTTCTTGGCACAAATGTAATTTTAAAAGTTAGCAGCAAAAGTTTTTCTCATTTGCAATTTATACTGAAGTTTAATGGCATCCCATAGCCTTCATCTAAAACAGGATTTCTCAGTCTTAGTTCTACTGATGTCTGGGCCTGGATAATAATCCTTTGTTGTATGGGTCTACCCTGTTCATTGTAAAATGTTTAGTGGAATCTCTCTCTTTATCTGCTAATACCAACACCCTCTTCCTCAGTTTGACAACCAAAACATTTCTAAACATTGCCAACTGTCTCCTGGGAGAAAGAGAGGAACAAAAGCACCCCAGATTGAGAAACACTTATCTAAACAAATTTGCTATTTGAAAACATGGCACTTCATTTTAATTTTTTTTTTTTTGAGTTGGGCTTTAAAAAAATACTTTGGAAACAATCTTTTAAAAATGCAGTTCAGTAATAAACATAACCTCTTAGAGACCTATGAACCCACAAACCCAGTGAAAAGTCAGTGGTTATTAAGCCAGTAGTGATGTGTGCTATGAAGTATGTTGAAGAGACTAATTTTCCTGCTGAGTAGTGTGGTTGGACTGCCCAACCAAGATGGGCTTTCTTGCCAAAACTGGTTTGGTTCAGTGGATAGACTGAAAGGTCCCAAGTTCGATTCCAGTCAAGGGCATGTACATTGGTTGCGAGTACATCCCCAGTAGGGGTTGTGCAGGAGGCAGCTGGTCGATGTTTCTCTCATCATCAATGTATCTAGCTCTATCCATCTCCCTTCCTCTCTGTAAAAAATCAATAAAATATATTTTTTATAAAGGATGGGTTTTCTTTACACAATTAATACTTCTGTTATTTTTTTTTTAGTAGGTATTGAAAAAAAACTACTAATACTTTTTATCTCATCATGTTGATATCTTTTGATGTCATTTACGGCAAGGAAATTCAGACTAATTATTAGTAGGAGCATATACTTCAGAATATGACTCAGATAGTCTGGGTCTTTACCTGTAGACTACTTTTGAGGTGGCAGTGCCAGCACAGGACCCGGAAGAAGGTAGCACTTTCTACACTGTCCAGCCCCGTGTGGACTGCAGCTGCACTGCCGAGGTGAGCAGGTTGTTTCTGCTGTTTTGCTTTGATCTGGCATCCACCCCTTCAGCCACAGATCTGTGCCTGCACTGAGACTGTGAACAGCTCCATGGTCCTACTTTTTGGTGGACACATTCCCCTCTCCTTGGCAGTTAGACATTGGCGGCTGAGAGTGCAGCCCTAGGTCCAGAACAGACTCGGGTATCTGTGGCTAGGAGGCCTTCCCAGGGTTCCCCAAACCTGCTGCTGCCCCATCTATAGCGCCCACAGGTGCACACTTCCTTTCTGTGGGCCCTGGAGCTCCCAGAATCAGGGTGGAGATGGGAGGCAGCAGAGGGGTCCACAGGGCCTTTGTGGACCCTCGGCTGAGCAAATGGGATGCCCACCCATCCTGGGGTGCCTGGAGCTGCCTGGAGCAAAGCCAAGGGTGCACCAGGCTGCCCTGACCGCCTGAGCCTGGGCCCTTTGCAGCTGCTGCAGCTTTGACTGGAAGGATGTCTGGAAGGTCATCCAGAATATGTCCACCCTAATTAGCATATTACCCTTTAATTAGTACAAACTTGCTTAATTAGACCTTTCTGACTTAAAAATTTTCCAGCCAAATGAAGCACCCCAACTTCTTTCTGGTAGCCACCAGCAACACAGCAGTAAACATTAACATGAAGCAGATTATTATTGTGGATTACACAGGGAGAACAAAGGGCAAAATATTTAACTGCAGCACTGTTTGACTATATTCTGTGCAGTAAGAAAACGTGAAGTAATTTTCAAGTTCCACAATTTCTTACTTCTATTCAGGTCAAGTTTCTAAATTTTCTAAATTTCCATTTTCTGGCTAATGAAAATAGGATTTTATAGAGTATCCTATCTACTTATTTCAGGACTTCTGTGAGGATCAAATGAGGCGCAGAAAACGCTTCACAGACATTTGGTTAGTGTAAAATGTTTGCACCCGTTTATAAAGCAAGTCATGTTCCTGGGCAGAAGAAACTTAAAGGAGGCTAGTCACTATGGAGAGGAAGCCGAGTGTTGCTACGTGACATAATTACCTGGTGTCCACAGTGACTATTTCTGGGCTAGGCTGCATTTTGCACCATGGGGTGTTGGCAGCATTGGCTACGATTTGATGGGGTGTTGCTCCAGGGTGGTTGCAGTGCCTGTGTCCCACTGAAGGGAAGCCGAGTGTTGCTTTGTTGGCACCAGGTCTGTGGTGCCATTTCTTTGTAAATGGCCAGTGCAAGTCACAGCAGTTCCTGTGTTGAGCATCTGCTCCCACGTAGTCTGTGCACATAACGACCGGTCAGTTAGGAGGACACATATTAGCTATACACACACACACACAAACACACACTGGAAACCCATAATTATATTAACCACTGTCACCCAATAAACTCAATTTCTTAAAGAACAAGAAAATATTGACCAAAGCATATTGCAAAACAGAAGCAGGTTGTAGCGATGGACTACTTTTGCTGGGAAGACAGTAGAGATGTATTATCCTTTACATGTGTATTGCTAACTTAGTGAACACACATCTCTAAGGCTATAGAAAAAATACTGCTTCAGGAGAATTGGACTCATTTCCTCATCTATGATTTTGCATTCTCCTGCTTAATCTTTCTTTGGGGGATTATGGGCCCTCTGCGAAGGACTTAACATTAATAATTCCACTTTAGTTATTAATATTACACACTATAGGCATGGTGCACGAAATTTGTGCTTCTGCCTGCCAGCCTGATCATCCCCTAACCACTACCCTGCCAGCCTGATTAATGCCTAACTGCTCCCCTGCCAGCCCAATTGCCCCTAACTGCTCTCCCTTACAGGTCTGGTACCCCCTAACTGCTCTCCCCTGCAGGCTGGGGTCCCCCCTCCCACAAACTGCCCTTCCCTGCAGGCCCAGTCAGCCCCAACTTCCCTCCTATGCTAACCTGGTCACCCCCTTACCTAACTGCCCTCCCCTGCAGGCTTGATTGCCCCAACTGCCCTCCCATGCAGGCTTGCCCCCTTCCAACAGCCCTCCCCTGCTGAACACCTTGTGGTAGCCATCTTTGACCACATTGGGGCAGCCATCTGTGTAGTGACAGTCAATTTGCATATTAATCTTTTATTAGATAGGATTGCTTTGTTTTGGTTGAGGTAAGTAGGAGTTTAGGGTGCAGACAGTGCCATTAAGTTGGGCCAAAAAGTTAGGATCCTCTGATTTGCTGTTATACTATTGAGCCTGCATGACTAGACCAGGCCCACCACTACACTGACAGTCATTTCCCCAGTTCATCACATAAATCTGGTCTGCAATTTTCATTCTATCAGATCCCTGTGTTAACATTTGAATTTGTAAACTCCGCCAGGACAAAGCTTGGGCTAGCATTCCAGAGTATGAGTATTCCCAGGTAAAATTTTACTTTTTAGAAGAAATACATTTGAGGTATCAGTGCTTGCCTCGTGTGTTTCTTTAAGATCTGAGAAACAAATATATACACATTTGTTTACATATAAAATCTGAGCCAAATTCTCTATTCTCATCATAACTAAGGAATGACATTGATAATGTACCGTTTCAGAGTCCTTTCTTTTATCTCTGGCTAAGAAAAGCTATACTGTACAGATGTAGTTACAGGTACTAGATTTATCCACCCACTTATAATAACCAAAACCAAAAACAAGAGACAAAATACAAGAAACAATGGTTTTCATGATAAAATAGAAGTTTATATTTTCAAATAAACACAAAATAGACCAATTAATTCTGAATAAGTAGTAACAACTTTATTTTAACGCAAAGTGCTGAAATGCCAAAAATATTTTCAGCAACAAGATACCAAAAGTATGTATCTCATCAACATGAGCTGATTAAAAATGAGGCTGAAAAGTTCGATATAAGTCTTTATACATTTGAAACTTGAATATCAATTTCCCCCAGAACTAAAATTTAAATAACTTTAGCAGAATTTTATCTTCAAAAGTGGGACTCACTTAAGTTTTATCTTCATTCTAAAAACCTGAATGCACAATTATCTGGGTTACAGTATTCAATGATAAACTCTAACAGAAAAAATTTAAATATAAGAATTCCTTTTCAAACATTAAGTCCACATACTGCAAGCAGAAAACACGGTGTGATGATTTAATTCCTAGTGAAAAGGAAGTCTTGCATATGGTAGGCACTCTAAATTTATTCAAATGGACCTAAAATTTACATCATTCCATGAACACTTAAATAAAGTAGAGCTCATAATCTGTATAAAAGGTTTGCAAAATACTCCTGTGTGTGAAAGTGCTGTCTTTATAATCTGAAAACACTAAAACCCACCCACCCACCTTATTTTGCAAGAATATATTGAATATTTTTATTTTATTCAACAAAGAGCATGGAAGTCCAACTTGGAATAATTCAATACTTGAAGTATACTTGGCTATGAAAAAAGCTTGTGAATATAACAAAACAACTTACTGAAGTCCCCAGGGTTATATTTTAGTAACATTGGGTAGCATCTATGATTCACAATTTTATAAAGAATTCTGCTTAGGTTTTAAAATTTATGCACAAAACTTAAATGGGTAAGTAAATTAGTAATTATACTTTTGGCAATTTAAGCTCTAACTTAGGTATAGTTTTTTAAAAGCCAATAATGTTCATGACATTTTAAGAGATCATTAATATTTTAAACTTAATTTTAGAATTAATGATGTCCTAAAAAGGCACTGTTTGTCATGCAATAAATTAGTCACACTTTTGAGAGACTATCAATCAACTGTCCCAAGTAAAGCACTTTTAAATGATATATTTCAACTAGCTTGAACTTTCAATGTTTAACTTGAGTCCTAGTTTTAAAAATTCACTCTTTTGAATATATCACACACAAGTACACTCACGCACACACATGCACGCAAGCGTGCACACAGATGCCTAAATATCCACATAATACATGCAAGGTTCTCCAATTACTATTTTAAGACAACGACACACGAATATTCAAGGAGGTAACAATGGCAGCCATAATATTATGGCACCTTCATATTTGTGCTCCAAATACCAATACACATTAAAATTCAAAAACAAAAAAAGGCACAAATTTCCCTATCTGAAGCTAAAGAACAGTTTTCCAATGTTTACTTTTGTATTTATGTAATGTTTAAAACCAGTCACTACTTTTTAAAATAAGTTCTGTTTGGATGACAAAAGAGAAACAGGAGCAGGCTGATAATCAAAAGGCAAGACTGCTCTGCACAGAATCAATGCCTACTGAAAACAATGAATTTTAATAACAAAAAAAGGCTATTAGAGCAATCATTTCAGAATACATTAACAGTTTTCTATCACAGCCTCAAGAACCCACACAATACCAAAAATATACATAATAAATAAAAAAAATAAATCAGCTACTATATGGTTCTGTTAGTATAAAGGTAGGCATTATATTATCTGAAAAGTGGACATTTCTACAAACATGGATCTTCTTACAGCACAGTGTTTGACGTTTTTGGTACAAAATGTACTACCAAACTAAAATAATACTTATAATAAAAACCTTAAGATTTTCAATAAACATGAAAACAAGTGAGGGAAATCTGAAATGTTCATTATATGGTATTAGTGAAGTCACTATAGTTAGAAATGTAGATTCAAGCAGTGAATTAATTCACAATGTGCCTTTGTGCATTTGATATACATGGGTATACCAGCTTTTTTTTTTTTTTTATGACAACAAAATTCTATAGCCCAAGGAAAGAGTTTTTGTTTTCTTATAAGACCCAGGCAAAATATAAATTAAAATCTTAGTATATATATATGTGGGCATGTATTTTTTTAAATTGTACATTGCAAATTTAATGAATTCAATCTTATAGCAAAGTTAAGAAAGTGAACTTCTGCTTACTATAGCACTGATGAATATGTAAGAATCTTTCTTCTATCCCAAGGTATTCTTCCAATTTAAAACTTAAGTTAACATAACAAAGACTCAATGAAATTACAAAGAGCAAAATGAAGATATCTAAGAAATAAGATCTTTCAAACTCGTTAGTTATGGACAACAAATGTGTATTTGAAAGTGTTGTTCAATGTAAATATGAATCACTCTTGATATATTAGAATTGCTCGGTGAGAATCTAACAAAGAAATAACAAAAAAAACTTTTAAGACTTCAGGATTATTTTCCTTTTGTACTACATTAAAAAAACTAAATAAACAAATTATACAAATTTTAATCTGGAGAATAGTTATGTATGCAAATATATAGGTATGTGCATTTTTTTTCCAGTGACACACTTTTCCCCTTGTGGTCCAACATCAATCTTGCCTAAGAAGCACGCTGCCCTAGTTCAGGAGACCAGATGTGGAACAGACCTCTACTGTGAACAGAGCTATCCAACACTGAGCATGTGTATGTGTTTAAAGCTGAAATTCATTTATAATAAAGAACTGGCCCATGAAAAGCAGTTTATAAATAGTTTATCCTGTTCACATTATGCAGAATTTCAGTATCATCCACCACAATGTTATACAGTAACTGAAACAGAAAGGAAAAAACTAAGGGGATGAGGAAGGTTCAGAATGTGGCCTGACAAGTTTCTGAGGGTTCTCTCCTTTAGTCTGTAAATAGTATCTGTTTGTTGATTTTAGGAGAGTAGACCATCCAGGATTCACGTATTGTTCAGATGCCTTTTCCAATGTGTGATAAAAAAAAGAATGAATTTAATTGAAATGGAAACCAATTTAACTACAATGAAGGATATCTTTATCTATTATATCACAAACAGCCAGTTACCTCCATCTGTCTTAAAAAATTATTTCAAAAGTTAAGACACAATTAACTATACCTTATTAATTCCCTCAAAAGCAAAAAAATATATGTACCATTCAGCATACAAAAGTTACACATTAAAAGTGCATATATCTCTCTCTTAATTGGCCCACTCATTGAATTTACATTTGGTCATCCTTACTTTTAACATGTACAGAATTCTTCATATAAATGTAGGCCACTATAAATTAAAAAAAAAATTAATTCAGCACAAAACATGCTTTCTTCTTATTGAAATCTTATCTTCAATCAGTTCTCAATAATTGTAAACTTGGATAAACCCACAAAGAAACACAAGCAAAGGTTTGTTATGCTTCTTAGTTTTCTAGACAGTTAACATATAAACATCACAAATTCTACTAAAAATTTGGGCCAACTCATTGCATAATTGCCCCTGAAATGAAAATAAATTAGAACTGAAGCAGTGTATTGCCATAACTTACCTTGAAGGTAAGCAGGTTCTCCTGTATTTATAGAATTCAGGCTGGAGACATTAACAGTTATCTCCAATACAAGTGCTTTTAAGAAACTAGTCTTAAACTTTGAGATAGCATAGCACAAACCCTAGAAAATTAATTTTGCTTTTCTGAAGCTAATGGAAGATCCTTTTGAAACTTAATATCTTCAGTTGTCAATATTACTGCATTATGGAGCTAGTGCAATCCTGCATAGCCTTGGTCAAAATGACAAGGCACAATAAAAAAATTAAAGTATCATATGAACAAGAGAAGTCACTGGAGATAATTTAAGGCCTTGAAGTGAGTTAGAGTATAGTCAGTCTAATTTAAAGCTGAAGAATAAACCATAAATTATCCACCTGAAATGCAAGCCATACGCTTTTTCAGCTTCTGTTCTGTGGACAAGACAACAGAAACAACTCTTGCTTATGGTTTGTCTATTAGAATTCTTCTGGACCTGGAGGAATAAAAGTCAATTCCATTTTTCTACAATTCATGGAAGATTTCAGGACTGTTTTAGCCGTTTGCGTGGAATGCCAAACTGTGGACACTGTGCAGATGCTAGTGCTCGGAAGGCTTCTGCTACTAAATGAGGGTGAGACTGAATCATGGACTTCCACCCTGATGTTTCCATTATGTCCGTTGCTTGGCTGAAAAATAAAATTAAGAGATATCTGTTAAAGAATACTTTTCAAAATGCACTGTTGTATTATCATTTTTTTAAATTTACAGATTTTAACACTGTCTCTGTATGTATTTAAACCACTTGAATTCATTAAAATCTCATTTACAAAATACCTTAGTAGTATTTCTGTAACAATTGAAACTATTAGAATTTCCTGGAAATTCGATTATCCTGAAGCATGTGTCACCTGTCCCCACAGTTTTTCCCATTGTTCCATTTCTGAAGTGGCTCTTTCAAGAGCTCTTTTCCCTGGCTTACACTCAGGTTTTTTTTCTAGAGTTGCAACTTTTGCCCTCTACTCTTTTAATATTCATTATTCATCCTACCTTATCCATTCATTGCAATTTTAACTATTATATTCAATAGGGACAACTACTGATTTGCTAAATCCCAAGTCTCCTACAAGGTTCATTCCCAACCACTTGTTCTCTTTACTTGGATGTGTTTCAAGTTCTAAAAATTCAGCATTGTTAGATAAGAAAAATTCAACATATCTCCCCTAACCCCAAACTCTTCCTCTGTCATTTCCAGTCAGCTAATGCTTCCACCATCCTCTCAGTTCACATTAGCAGCTGATCTCCAAGGGGACATAGCTTCAAGAATCCACTAAATTAGTGAAAAAAAAATTTTTTTTTTAAATAACCAGCAGTTTACTACATATAACTAATATCTGGATTCGGACTTATTGTAGATGAACAAAAGGCTTATGCAAACACTTAATTCTATGTAGGCAGATCAACTTTAAGTAAAAAACTGATGTCATCTTACTTGTTGTTCCAGTTTTTCCCATCTTTACACCCAAGCTGTCGAAGTACACTGCACCTGCATTGAAGATTTAAACACACTTAAAAAAGTCCGGTGAAAAATGTTGAAGGTGTCATGCCGCTGAAATACAAGCATAGCTTACCTATTAATAAAGTCTATGGCTTGTGCTTTCAACTGTTCTGCACTGTGCAAATCTGCAAGGACAAGGGTATCAGCAACATTTTCCACTGAGAGGTTACTACACAAAGCTTCTTCACACAGGACCTTCAGCCGTTCCAGTGCATACTATTCAAAAGGAAAACATAACCATTAAACATTTATTGAAAATAACAAGTTTTAAATACATGATAGTTGGACTTAGGAAATAAAGTTAAAGCACATTATACTTTGAACTAAGAGTATTTTAAAAGTCTTTAAATTATTTTTAACCTAATATGAAGAAAATATTAATGAGTATATTCGAGAAAGAGCAATTTCTTTAGGAAATTTCAATTTCTATAAGTGTAAAATATTATATATTTTAAAAATACGGTTTTATTCTTAAAAATCACATTCACCTTATTACTCAACACTTCTAATGAGTAGTTCTCTATTATAATGAACATGAGTGTACCAACCAGTATACTCACTGCATGTGTCACAATCCAATCCTAAAGAATTACAAAGCTAAAGAAATCATATTCATAACCACTAAAAATCTTTAGTGTATATGTTATAACATCTTTAGTAGCTTTATTGAAGATTAATTAACATACAGTAAACCATACTTATTGAAGTTTATACTTTGATAAGTTTATAGACATATAATCACCATTAAATCAAGATAGTGAACATATTAATCATCCCAAGTTTCCTCCTAAACCTTTGTAATCCTTCTCTTTCACCCCATCCCAAGCCAACACCTCATATGCTTTCTACTGCTAAAATTTCGTCCACAAAGTATAATTACTTTGAGATTCATGTGTGTTGTTGCCTGTGTTTATCAAAAGGTTAATGCTTTTTATTGCTGAGTAATATTCCATGTATATAAACATACCACAATTTGTTTATCCATTCACTGTTAATGAACATTTGGGTGTTTCCAGTTTTTAGCTATTACAGAGAAAGCTTCTATAAACCTTCATATATGTCATTATCTGGGCATATGCTTTCTTTTCTCTTGGATAAAAACCTGAAAGTGGGTTCATTGGGTCATATGGCAAGTGTAAAATGTTTTAAGGAACAGCCAGTCTTTCAAAATGGTTGTACCACAAACCTGAAAGTGGGTTCATTGGGTCATATGGCAAGTGTAAAATGTTTTAAGGAACAGCCAGTCTTTCAAAATGGTTGTACCACTTTATATTCCCATCAGCAGTGTATGACAGTCCTAATTGTTCTACAGCTTTGGTCTGTGTAATTTCTAGTTATTATGATATGTGTGTAAAAGAATCGTGTGATAATTTCAATTTACATTTCTCTAATGGCAAATGATGTTGAGCATCTTCTGACATTGATTGACATTATTTTGGAAAAAGGCTGTTCAAATATTTTCTATTTTTAGAAATAACATTGATTTTTTTTTTTTCGTTTGAGTTTTGAGTTCTATATATAATCTGAAATAAAGTCCTTTATTAGATATCTTCTGAATAAAAGTCATTCATCAAATACATACTGTCCAAATATTTTCTCTCAATCTTTTACTAGTCTTTTTGCTTTCCCGTGACTTTTGCAGAAAGAAGTTTTACATTGTATTGAAGTCCAATTATCAAATTTTTAATTTTATGTAGTGGTAGAGGCCCAGTGCACAAATTCATGCACCTTGAAAGCAACTAAGGGCTGAGAGGCTGCAGTGGGCACAAGGATGGGTCTCACTGCATCCTCCTTGCCCCTGTCCAGCCCCTCCTGCCATGGCCCCCAATCCCCTGTCTGCTGGCAGCCCTGCTCCCACTGCCACCACTCCCATGTACTGATGGCACCAGCCTCGCTCGCACTCACTTACGGCGCGGAGTGACTCTGCTGGCTGTGGGTGCTAGTAGGGCTGCTGGCCCTGATCGCCTCTCAGGAGCAGGAAGAGATGGAGAAGCCCTGAGGGGTGATTGGGGCCTGCACCTGCTAACCTGTTTCCCTGAAAATAAGACAGTGTCTTATATTAATTTTTGCTCCCAAAGATGCGCTAGGTCTTATTTTCAGGGGATGTCTTATTTTTCCATATGCTAGGTCTTATTTTCAGAGGATGTCTTATTTTCGGGGAAACACGGTACTTGCACCCACTGATTAGACCTGGTGCCAGGCGCTGGTTAGCAGGTGCAAGCAGCAGCTCTAGCACCAGCGGAGGGTGCAAGTGGCAGCACCAACGCCTACTGTGGGTGCAAGCGAGGCCGGTGCAAAAAAGTTTAATAATATTCAAACTTCCAGTCCATAAACAAGATTTATCTCTCCAATTATTTTGGCCTGACTGCATTTCACTTAGAAATTAATTGTAATTTTCTGTATACAAATCTTGAACAGTTTTTGTCTATGTATTTATTTTTGCCGATGTATTTAATATAGTTGATGCTCATGTAAATAGCATTTTTAATTTAAGTTTTTATTGAGAGTTATAGATTCATGTTCAGTTGTGCAACATAATAGATTCTATATACATGTGACAAAGTTCCCCTCAATGTTAACATTCCACAAAACAAGTACAATAACACTTTACATACATTCACACACACACACACACACACACACACACACACTCACATATGCATATACATGGATGAAAGTCACATGAAAATACTTTTGGAGAAAGCTCCCAATGTGTTCTCAGGATTGAAAACTACTGGCTATAAATTATTTGGCATTTCTGCACTGTTTCCCTACATTAAAAAAAAAAAATCACCATCATAAAAGAGCATAAAATTATCATTATTTTCTCTTATTACACTATTACATTAAAAAATCAATCTACAAACACAGAGAACTGAATTAGTTAATATAAAAAATTTTAATTATATATGCTGTTGTGTGTGTTCTTATAAAATAGTAAAGATACACTAAAACTATTGAGTTTATAATTTATTCTCCCATAAAAAATTTACTTTCTTCCATATAAAGATATTTTTGTCTTATTAATTAAAAAAATTTTCACTTCCCTATTTATCCCACTGTATGCTATTTTTAATACCCTCAAGAGCCACCTAATAGTATAAATTGATCCAGTATTTCAAATTATTTGGGGTTTTCATTTGATGACAGTGTCTAGATATATCAGAAGCTTGAGGACATTTTTCAGCTCTTTAAGACCTAATTACTTACTTTGTCTGCAGCTGCCAACAAGCTGTCAGCCATTTTGTCAAGGTTTGGTGCTTTCCCTGTGTAAATGAATCTCATCATTTCTTTAAAAACCTCGGGGTCTACATCGTTTATTTCCACTCGATTCTGATATTAAAAACAACACAAAAGAGTTATACTTAAAGAACACAGACACGCATACAAACCAAGCAGAAAATTTGACAGTAATTTAAAAGCCCCAAATCTGTACAACTCAAATATAGATTTTAAAATTTATCTTCAGTAAGCTATGTAGGCAAAGTGAAACACCAATCTAAGATGAAAGTATATGCACCAAAAACTACCATGTAGAAATATAAATCCAATTTCTTAATTTAAAAGAGTAAAACAAAAGTCTGTAGGCCAAACAAAATACATCAGCATGCAGTTTCTGACCTCTATCTTAGAGAAAGATGTCTATTAAGTTTTTCTTTGCAGAATTCCCAAGTTGTAATACAAAGCCTAAGAACCTGTAACTAACTACCTTTAAGCAAAAGAATGACCAGGTATCTTGCCTAGTAATACACAAATATGTAAACTGACTGTACCTCTGCTACACCCACAGCCAATTAGAGTGAGTATCAAATTAGAAAGCCAAAGATGGTGGCTGCCTAGCTGCTCCAGGTGAGGAGTGGCCAGGTGAGAGGGAGGGCAGGAGTGGCTAAGGAGCATAGTGCCGCATTGAAGACAAGACTGCAGACTCTGCAGTTTGCAGTGAAGATGAAGATGGCAGACTCCGGCTGGAGTCTGCAGGGAAGCAGTGAAGATGAACCAGCCTGAGTCTGCAGCAAAGATGAAGAAGGCAGACTCTGGCTGGAGCGAAAGCCTGGGACCCTGGACCCGGAGGACCGGTGTTGGAAGCAATGGGCGTCTAGTATGAGATAATTCCAGAGCACCCATTACACCTCAGAATTCTCCCTTTTGCAAAATGGCATGTACTATTATCTACTGGCACCTCACCTCTTTGCTTAACACATGCTCAAATCCAAAGAGGACTAGTTCCTTTTTTATTCCTATATCTTTGTAAATTTGGTTTCTCTCCTGGGATTAATCAAGCTAAATATCAAACAGTAAACAATAGCAAACTTTTCTGAACCTTTGCTAACAATAGCACTTGACACATCACTGATGTAGCTTGCTTGGAAGTGATCAGAAAGTTGATCATAATACCAGCCCAGACCAACAATCAAAGGAAAGAAAGCAGCTATTTTGTTGCAGCCTCTAGTTCTACAGAAAGAATAAAGCTGAGCCCATGTAAGTCCACTAAGGATCATT
Source organism: Pipistrellus kuhlii (assembly GCF_014108245.1). Lineage (NCBI taxonomy): Eukaryota > Metazoa > Chordata > Mammalia > Chiroptera > Vespertilionidae > Pipistrellus > Pipistrellus kuhlii. The sequence goes on from NW_023425573.1 coordinate 64,708,829, forward strand.
CACATGTAATGCAACCAGCATACAATCAACCTCTGATCTTTAATCTGGCATTTCAAGAAAGACAGGTAACAGAGAAACATCTGGGAAAAGCAAATGGGCATTATTTTGAGAACAGCTAATTTGTAATAATGTAATTTATACCATTTTTTGTTAAATCTAAGAAATAGCAACTTATAATAGTGGCTAAAATGTAGGCATTATTTTTGCTCTAGAAAACAAATTCCAAAATCAACTTATAAAATCTAGAAAGGAGAAATATACTTTTTAAATATATTTTTATTGATTTTGAGAGAGAGAGGGAGACAAATAGAAACATTAATGAGAGAGAGAGGTGTTGATTGGCTACCTCCTGCCCACCCCGTACTGGGGGTCTAGCCCATAACCTAGGCATGTGCCCTGACCAGGAATGAAACCAGGAATCACTTGATTCATGGGCTGATGCTCAATCACTGACTCACACCGGCTGGGCAAGAAATAGACTTCTTAACCAGAGAACTCCCAAATAGCTATGCCACGAACAGTCATTTGATAACGACCCTTTTGGATAAGAACTATCTACTTGTTTTTCTACCAAATGGACAACCAAATAGCTATTATTTAAAATATTCATCCACTTTAGGTTACATTGACTGTTCTGTTAGAGAACCCATTTTTCCCATCTTTCTATTTTTTTCTAAAATCATAGCATAACAACTGAGAACATGCACTGTACAGTCCACTATTCTACTTTTGCACCAATTTATTGTTAACCCTTAAACTATGGTTACCTTTTTGCTTTCTTCCATTTCATGTTCAAACATTGCATTAAAAACTGGGGATCGAGCTGTAACAAGATTAAGCATTATTATTTAATGCATACATTTATAACAGAAATGTACTATATTACCCAAAAGTAGAAAGTACCTGCAAGTACAGATTTATGAGCTCTAAATTCGTGTCCTCTCACAAAAAAACTGCAATCTGTAAATCTTGTGTTTTCCCAGAGATTACCTAAATCTTCTGCTAGTCGACATTCAGGAACCTTCAAAGTATTTGTATTAGTATGCCCTGATATATTTACTGAATCTTGGACCACACTCACCTAATAAAAAAGGGACAGTAAGAAAAACACTTTTACAATTTAATATCAATAATTAGTTACTAAGACTATACTTAAATTTCTTATCATTAAAATTATTTGAACAAGTAAATGCATTCCTGCTAAAGATGCTAATACCTGATAATTTAATTTAAGGATACAGTTTAAAGGTTGTAAAGCTACAGTCTAGGAAATACAATTTGGGAAGTATTTTAAGTGCTATTTCTACATGTTTCAACTCTGGTAAAACTGATTTAATTATATAGTTAAATTGATTTAAATTTTGAAGTATAAGAATTCTCACAAAAGCAACTATAGTTATTAAAAGTTCATGGGATCTTTTATTTTTTAAAAAAATCAACATTAAGAATACAAGTATGATTTAGTTTGATTTTCAGACCTTTTATTTACCTAATTAACTAATCAATAAAAACTGATATAATTTCAATATTGCTTTTATACAAACTCAAATATAAAATATGGATTAAGTTATTTCTCAATGAATATGACCACTGTCTACTGAATATAATCTTTTTTTAAAAATATATTTTATTGATTTTTTACAGAGAGGAAGGGAGAGAGATACAGAGTAAAGAGTTAGAAACATTGATGAAAGTCATCGATCAGCTGTCTCTTGCACGCCCCCTACTGGGGATGTGCCCTTGACCGGAATTGAACCCGGGACCTTTCAGTCCACAGGCCAACGCTCTATCCACTGAGCCAAACGGGTTTCAGCTACTGAATATAATCTTAAAACACTATTAAGTCTTATACATCACTTTAAAAGAATTCTACTATAAGAAATTTCAAATTACATTTAATAAATTGAAGAAAATACTACCTCAACACGAATATGTTTTAGAGTACATAAATCATTTTTTTAAAAAGTGCTATATTAGCCATTGTTTTTAAACTTTTAAGTTTTGTGGTCATTTCTTTCTTTTTTTTTTTTTTTAAATCCTCCCCCGAGGATATTTTTTCCATTGATTTCTAGAAAGAGAGATGAAAGGGAGGGAAGACAGAGAGAGAGAGAGAGAAACATCAATGAAAGAGAGACACACTGATTGGCTGCCTCCCCCACATGCCCCTACTGGGACTGGGATCCTGCAACTGAGGTATGTACTCTTGACAGGAAATTGAACCTATGACCCTTCTGTCTATGGGCCAACACTCTAACCACTGAACAACCAGATAGAGTTGTTGTTTTTTATGCAGCAATAGATACGTATGTTCATTTGAAAACATTTCAAGTGGCTTTTATTAAATAAGAATAGGTATAAATAAGGACACATATAAATACAGTAAACTATGTAGAACATGCAAATTACAAACAGGTAAATTGGACCAAACTACTAACATGCTAACACAAAGTTTAATAATAATCCAGTATAAAATATCTGGAGAATATTAAATCTCAGAAGTTCTCATTCATCTAGATGTACAGTATAAACATGTATTTCACTCATGTGAATGGGCACTTACAAAAAAAAATTTTATTGAGGAATTTTTAATTAATAATTTTTTCTTTCCAACTTGTATTATTAACCTTTTGGAATCATGTGTCATAGAAAACATCTAATCAATCACCTTATTTGGTAAAAGCTTTCTAAGTGAGAGCAAGAGAAGGTAACCAAAGTGTCACAATGCTAGTCAGTATCAGAGGGAGAGTAGACCTATATTCCCAGATTCCATTTTTACAGCACTCTTTGTACTGCACAATATTTCTTTAGATATACTTTTTTTAAATTAGCAGTACTACTTTAGTGCAATTATGATTAAGAAAGGATTTATCACAACACTCTTGTTAGATGCTTTCCTAAATATAAGTGCCAAAATATTTTGTATATAAAAATTTTCCCAGTCTATTAAGTTTTTAATTATCCAAATAGTTTCTAAAATTCTATTAACTACAAAATAGAAAAAAGCATCATCAATCTTTACTTGATTGCCTTGTTACACTGTTATAATTTAATGATACATAAACCAAATATGTTGGTTTTAATACTCAGGATTTAGTTAGGGATCAGTTTTTTATCACAGTATTTGTTCATAAAAAGTATTTCTTTGAGATTTCTACTAGACAGCAGGAACTCCATCAGTTCAATTACTTGCATAAAGTATGCAGAGGAGTTATAAAAATGTAATGATATTTAATTTAGGAATGGATTTCTTAGATTCTATACATTGCCTATTATCCTAACTAAAAACAGCACATTTAATGTAAAAATCTGGCAAAAATCTGGTAACAGAAGAAATGAAAGCATCAAAAAATAAAGCCATTATTATCAGGCTAAAACGTGATGTTACATTTGTATTTTGTATATGTAATTATAATTCAAAAGAATTTATATTATTGACATACACATCTATTGTCATAGCAACCACATATTTTAATTAAAACATTCCATTCTTCAAAAGGTATTCAAAGGACTATTTATGGAACAGAAGTTAATAATCTAATTAAAAAATGATATGCATTACATTTTGATAATTATTTTCTTGGTATCTATATTAAGAAGTTGGTTAATATTTTAGTTTGTCTCTGGTACATATTCAAATAGGGGTAATAAAACATTCTCACTGAATGGAACCTAGAGTAAAAAATTCAGAAAAAAGGCTGAGATTCTTTCCTGAGGTTAAATTATTGTTCTTTCAAAATAAAAGGACAAATGCACAGTTCTCAAAATTGACTACTACTGCTGCAAAGCAAAACCTCAAACTCATTTGACAGTTCTTTTCCAAATTTGCTTTTGGCTCAACTCTGAGACTACTATTCAGACTAAAAAGAAACATGTGCAGGCTCTTCTCAACTACAAGTACTCTGAAAATCTGGGTTTCCTCAGTGTGGAATTAGGTGATGGCTGGTTCCAATTTAAAAAAAAAAATCTCAATTCTCTAAGTTAATTCTCAGAGCTAGCAATTTACAAAGGTGTATAGGACTGCAAGTTTTGCTGCTCGAGTTAGCTACCTAACCATCCCTCACACTGGTTCCAAAGTAAGAAAGTTTTAACAATGCGATTTCACAACATCTTATAGAATAGTGGGTCTTAGATTTTTTGATTTTCCTAAATAGGTGGTATCCTTTTTTAAAATCTGGGTGACAGAAACAATGTTGTCAGCTTTTCATTTTGGTATGAAAGAGCTTTTTAGAGAATAAAAGCCAACATTAAAAGTATTTTAAAACTGAAAGAATATCTTGGCAACAGAAAAATATTTATGTGTGCATATCTATATCTATCTATCTATCTATCTATCTATCTATCTATCTATCTATCATCTATCTATAGCTAACCCTCACCGCCGAATATGTATCATAGAATGGCATGGGTCTGTAGACTATAAGTTTATTTAAAATCTTTTGGATTTAAAAAAATGAATTAATCTAAACAATATTTTATATTTCCTTTTTTCCCCCAACTTGTTCCTCAATTCCTGCCCTTTGTATCACTTTGGGAGAGAAGGCACAGAGCTGTTACACAGCTACGAATTTCTACCCCTGGCTACTTGATTTACATTATGGAACTTGCAAGATTAAGTTATGTCTTGCACAAAAGAAGTAGCACCAAACTGCCTTACCTGTCTACAGCACCACTTGCAGGGGAGGGGGAGGAGGCAGTTCTTTACGTAGGGCAGTGCAATGCTTCCTCCTCTTCTGCAAGCAGTGCTGGAGATGCTGTAGAAGGAAGGGCATCAATGAGAGGTGTAAAGAAATGGTGGAGGGCATGAGGAATGTTTGTTCAAAGTACTTTTTGCCTTCCTATGCCTAATATGGTGCCCAGGGTATAAATGTCTACACTGATAAAAGCGTACTTAATTACAGTATCCAAACTGGAATCTGCCAACTTAAAATGTAAATCACTGTGGGTTCTATTTTAAGGTCACTAGTATGCATAATGTATGTTGTAGTGGGTTCTATTTTAAGGTCACTAGCGTGCACAATCTAGCAGATAAAAAATATATCTCAAAAAAAGTATATTTTTAATTTCAGCCTTTATTCTGAATTTCTTCATTGTCTAGGTTCCAATAAAACATTGTCTAGGTTCCAAGAACAACACTGTAAATAATATTTCAATTCTAAAAGAAGAAATATTACCTTAAAAAGTTAACATTAAAAGTTAATCGTAAAAGTCTTTACAAAAAGACTTTTAGCTACAGTAGTTTTTAATTGGATTACATAGCTTTTAAGGTTTTTTGAACTCTAAGGTTATAAGATTTTTAAAAAATTAATATGCTAAAATTCAAGATAACTACTAAGATACTTACAAATTTTATATTAAGGATGCTACAATTTTAAAATAATATGACATTTATTTAAAATTCTTCTTAGAATCTCTATTGATAATAACTATTTAGTTATTTTTTTAAATTATTTAATAATCATTTCTGCTCAAGACATTTGTGGTATGTACTTTATCAACCAAATAATTGTATTCATAATAACTCATCACACAGTTCACTTAACTTGTCTAAGTGAAAATAAGATGTACCATATTTGCACTATATCGTCTCTGGGGCCATGTTTCAATTATTCTTCTAACAGTATAATGGCATACAATTAGTTTGCAATCTTGCCAAGAAAATATACACATTTTCTATGAAGAAATTAAAGCTAACTTAGTAGTAGTTAAGGAAGTTACTAAGTTTCCAAAACACTCATCTGCCTACAATAATCTATTGAAATATATTTAATACTGAGTTTACTTGATTATAACCTATTAACTGACACTTCTTTGAAAATTTATCAACTACTTTAAAATTTTTCAATAAAATTATGTAATCAATGCATATTCTTTATAAACTCTACAGGTAACATAATATAATTCTAGAATTCACTCCAAATCTCAACCATTTGTATATATAAAACTAAATAATGATAACATGCAGAGATGGGCATACTTAAAAATTTGAGAAGCTATTGATAAAAACATTATTTTATTAAATGTACCATACTACTTGAATGAACAACAAGCTTCCCAATCTTTTTTCAAGCAGTTCACTGTTCAAGTATGGTTTCAAACTGATAAATTACTAATAATGTTTTAATGTTTAATATGTCCAATCTGAATATGGCAAAAAATATTCAGCATCTACGTCAGAATTATTCATAGTGATGAAGGTATTTACATTTTTCAAATAAAGATATACATAGTCTTCCTGTAACAAATGTTTAGTATGTATTAGTATAACTGCATATATAACTCACAAGAAGAGATATGACCAAATTTTTTCATAGTGGGCTACTATACTGATTTCTAAGACAATCTAGTCAGCTTTTCCTGGTAAAATATTTTCAAATGAAACCTTATCAATTATCCCAGTTATTTTTTATAATATACCCAATATTGTTGTGGTTTATAATTTTGCTTCATCGCTAAAAATAACCAAAAAGTTCCTTGAAATAAAAAAATGTACCCACCTCACAAAATAACGTAAGCTTGTCATCTGGTAAAAGACCATTAGCTTCATCAAGCAAAAAATCCCTTCGAATGAATTTTTTAAAACCCCAGTCCTTTCCTTGTACAAATCGATATGCTCTTTGGCTTTCTGGTAGGAAACAGAATAGAAGTTTAAATAAAACAAGTATCCAAGAGACATTTTTGTAAATGATAACACGTTAAGTAAATATGAAAAAAATAGTAAGAAGTACAGATATTTGTTTTCATAAATAAAATGTGTCATCAGAGTTATATCAGGTAGAGCCAAATCATTCCTCAGCACTACTCAAATTTTGGCCATCAAATGAGCTCACTTTCAGATTCCTGAATCTCTAGGTAGAAGAAAATGCAGATCAAATCTTATGGATAAGAAAGATGTAGGCCCTATAATAATAAAGTAAAATCAAAATACACTGGCATGGGCATATTGTTCATCATCTACCATCAGCACCTGATTACAAACACAACACTCATTTCCTTCTTCTCCCTTTAAAAGCAGATGCTCTAAGTCATCAGGAAATCCTTTAAGCTTAAGCTTTCCTGGGGCATCCACCCCACTGACTTAAGTTTACTGAACCAGAAGACACCAATAAAGTGGTGAAAAGCTAAATAATGTCATTTATCATTCCCAGGTCTTTAGACATAATCCCCTAAAAACAATTTTCATAATAGTCTAAAAGACGGTTTTTAGTATAATTTAATAAATGTCTGTAGTAAATGTTTCAAATACCTATCATAATAGTATATAATAACTGTATACTCTGAAATAAACAAGATCCTCTACAGTTAAGTATTCACTATCTGTTACACAAAAAATTAATTGGAGGTGGAACCAGTAGTAAATATAATTAAAACACACTATGTTATGTGTGTATCCCATCAAAATTCTTATGATGAAACCATACTGTTACATGATTCCTGGGCTGGAAGAATAGGGAAACTGAGAGAGAAAAGTTAAAACAAAGCCAATTTTGCAGCCAGCTTGTAACTAACAAGCCATTATCTTCCCCAGCCAAGGACAGGAGAGTAAATAGTTAAAAAAAACAACAACAAATACCTCCCTAAGGAGAGAATGCAGATGGGGGGAGGGGGGAGGAAGAAGGGAGAGAAAGGAGAAAAGGGTAGTTTTACTCCCTAAGTAGAGAAGCCAGCAGTCTGAAGGCTTAAGAAGACAAAGTTGCCTGTTGCTTCTCATGATTTCTAGGAAGACCACAATAAAGTAAAAAAAAGGACCTTGAGAATTAACCTGTACCAAAATATTAAGCAAAGGTATTTTGAAACCTACAGACAAGAAGGTATATAAGCCTTGGACCCCCTCCCAACTTGCTCTTCAGAATAGCTGAGTGCCCATCGGTGCTTCATAGCCAGATGTATATAGGTTTGCTTGCTTTACTTCTTTAATAAAGGTGGCATGCTTTAATAAATGGGCTTTTCACAATTCAGTCAAGATCTCTCGTATAAATTCATTTATATGAGACAAGGATTGAAGTTGGGAACAGCCCTCTCCCACTGACTCAGGGTGCTGTCCGGGACACCTCTCTGGAGTTGGTGAGGTGCCTATAACAATCCCTCCCAATGTGATGGTCATAGTAAAGAAAGAGATCAGTGATTAGAACTAGATAAGTCCATGAGGGTGGAGTCGTCATGAATAGGAATGCTGTTCTAATAAAAGACCTCACAAAGCTCCCTAACTGCTTCCACTATGTGAAAACATGGGTAGTCCACAACCCAAAAAAGGATCTTCATCAGAATCGGACCACCGTGGCACCCTGATTTTGGACTCCCAGCCTCTAGATCAGTGAGAAATAAATTTCTGTTGTTTATAAGCTATCCAGTCTGTTGTATTTTGTCATGACAGCCTGGACTAAGACACTCCCACTGTCTTAAATGCCAGATAATGTGAGAATACATGTGAAACTGTATTACTTTGGCAATAAAATATATTATTAAATAGTATGTATTTAGAGGAGGTTATTTCGTGATGTTAATTTGATTCTGTGAAAACACTTAAAATGTGGCAGTTATGACATGTTGTCCTACTATGCACATTATACATCTTCTTTTGAAACTCGAGGTACATGATTTTAGCAGGTTACATATGGGAACAAGTCTTAAGGCTAAGAAAAACTGACTTCCTTTCAGTCAATGTTCTGGTTACTATTTAAAAAAAAAATTTAGAGACAAAATAGCAAGACATTAAAAATCTTTCCAATATTCTTCAGATTTTATCTAACAAATATAGCAAGGGAGAAGAGAAATATTTCCTGAGCACCTATTACATATGCCAGGCATGGAACCAGCAACTGTGTTTCCAAGTGACAAGTGAATGTCATTTTAGAACATGAGAAAACTAAATTTTTAACATTATTTTAAGTAATTTTACATGTCTATGAAGTCTAAAACTTACTACAAAAACTACAGCTCTACCCTGGTATTTAAAATTAATTAATAGCCAAATTAAATGTTTCAGGTTAAGCAGACCTCATTGGGAAAAAATATCCTAAGTTTTGCAGGCAAACATGCAGAAGTCACAACAGGTAGTTACCGAGTCTTGTTCAGTTTGCAAATCACTTACCCATTGCTTTTGTTTCTTCCCTTTTAGCGTTCAGAAGGGAAAATTTGAATTTTGCTCGAACTTCACTTTTTGGGCAGCTGACTAAAAGTAAATATAAGGACAAGTAGTCTTTACTTTCATCATCTAATCCTTTTGGATTTACCCTCAGGCACCTAAAATAAAACAACAGACTTACATGGTGGAATATAATACTTGAAACATTCAGAAAAGAGAGGCAATACTGAAATCATTTGTTAATATCCCAACAATACCCCCCAGTTCTTTACAATCTCTACACTATTCTTAGAAATCTAAGATAAAATAGACTAATATCTATTCAGGAACAGTAACAACAAAACAATAAAGTAGCCAATAATATCTAAACTCTAAGGCTTAGAGTCTAAGCAAACAAAAATCTTACCATTTCATTTTGTCACTTGGGCTAGATGAGAACGTTGAACTTTTTAACACTTCACCCATTTCTTCTCGACAAAAACTGAAGTTATTAATGGTCCACATGTAGGAAAATTTTACTACTTTAACCTAAGAGAGTAAAAAAAAAAAAAAAGCACTTTCATAATTAACTGTAATATGTTAAACATCCTGTCACATGCTAAATGACCCAGTCTTTTAACATTTCTAATAACTATACCAAAGTACTTCATAATAGTTTCAAAATGCTGTAAAATTTGTAAGTAACATAAAGTGAGGCATTTTTACAACATGTACCTGTGTATAACACCAGCTTTCTGCTATAGGAGCAGTAGACATATCTCCAGGGAGAGGTGGGGTGGGTTCCCGAGACATTGCCGCTTTATTGTAGTCTTCCAAGATTTATGCACTATCCCATACAGCTGAGTATTTTACTACAAAGAAAAAAGTTTCATTTACTGATCAAAAAGCTTAACTGACTAAATTCAGGGAAGAAATATTTAAACAATCATAAAACAATTGTATGGGAACATGTATTTCATTATTTTTATGATTTTAACATAACACTAGAAACATAAAGCTAATATTTGTAGATAAGATATACCGTATACACTAATAAAAGAGAAACATGCAAATCGACCATCCCTCCGCTATGCCCACCAGCCAATCAGAGCAAGTATGCAAACTAACCCAACAAAGATAGCAATTAATTTGCATTTGCAGGCACTGAGCAAAGACTGAAGACAGCATAGAAGGAAGCCAAGCTCTGCAAAAGGGAACAATGCTGCAGAGAGGCAAGTGGGGCAGTAGAGATGGGAGAGTTCCCTTCTTTGCTTAGCTCTGGCCAGAGGAAGCCCTATTCTTGCAGGAATCTTCCTGCAACGGGTCTCTAGTTATTGTATAAAGGTAAACTTACCAAAATATCATTTATCAAAAATTATATAGCTTAATAGCATGATCATAAATACAAAATCACAAAATAATATGGAAACAATATTTGATTCACCTTCCTTCATCTTTTTATTGACATATTTGCAAAAATCCAAAGGGTTCTAAAGTCAGAAGAGCTTTGGAAATTATAAATATTGTTCTACTCATCTGGTAGATGCCAAAATTTTGACCAATGAAACACAGATGGGACATAACTGTAATGCTGTGCAGTAAGAAATACATAGATTTCCACAAAAGTCTAATTTTGTTTCAGAATAAAATTCCATTCCTATCAATTTGTTTGCTACTAAAGACTATGTATCATATCATAGAATTTCTTCCCAGTTAGCTATTCTCATACTATATCCATTTGGATGCATAATTATTTCCTGATAACCTGGCCAGGACATTAATGTCTAGATAATTCAGGACATTAATGTCTAGATGATTTTGCTTTGTAACTTGGAAAGTCTATGAAAGAGCTGCATATGTAACTTTGAAGTGGTCAAGGTGGTGGTAGTGGGTGGGGGTGGTGGTGGTGTGACAATTACATTCCAACATAGAAACTCAAATCTGGAGAACCCTCTTTTCATTTAAGAATAATTAATAAGGAAAGAAAACCTCATGAGTCCTATAAAAATAAATTATTGGGGGGGGGGTGTAGGGAGAGGAAGGGGAGAATTTAAACCAAAATGGAGAAGAAAATATTTGCTATATGTCTATACCCAATGAAATAACAGTGTAAAATGAGGAAACAAAGACTGAAGAAAGCCACTTGAAATATACACAGAATCAGCTGGTTGGCTCAGTTATTGAGTGTCAACATATGAATCAGGAGGTCATGGCTCAATTCCCAGTCGGGGTACATCCTGGGTTGTGGGCTCGATCTCCAGTGTGGGGTGTGCAGAAGGCAGCCAATCAATGATTCTCTCTCATCATTGATATTTCTTTCTCTCCCTTCCTCTATCTGAAATCAATCAATAAATGTGTGTGTGTGTGTGTGTGTGTGTGTTTGTAAAACTACAAATGAAGATGTTAAAAATATGCACTAGACTTGAAGTTGTGGCCTCATGAAGCAGATGAACCTCGTTGAACCCTGCCCGATCTCTTGATGTTTCCCAAAGCTTTGTGCTTGTCCAAAGAGCCTATTATTTTTTAACTAGAGGCCCAATGCACAAAATTCATGCAAGGGTAGGCCTTCCTGTCCATGGCTGCCGGCACCAGTTCCCTCCGGCACCTAGGACCTGGGCTTCCCTCTGGCAGGCACCCGGGACGCGGGTTTCCCTTGCAGCCTCGGCTTCATTGGGAAGATCATCCAGTCTAATTAGCGTATTATGCTTTTATTATTATAGATAGTTCCCAGTAGTGAAGTATATGCCAATACTTGTCATTGTCCCAAATGGGAGGATGTAAGCACCTAGATACAGGATGACTGGCAGCCATGCTCTCAGAAAGCAGCTTTTAAAAGTATGCAAATATATAGTCTGTGGGACCCTGCTATCCATCAGAGCCAGGTGATCTGGAGGTGTCCCCTGGTGGCAATTGCAAAAATAAGGGCTCCAGATACTTATAAAAGCTTTTTTTCTGGAGCAAGGCAGGGGGAGAACACCAAGAGGTGTGCAGAACCTATAATCCTTGAAAGCAGCTATTTAGGATACTAGACCTGTGCCAAACGTAAGGCCTGCCCCTCAGGCCAAAGCTCTAAGACAAGCAAAGAGGTCTCGCCTGATCAGCAAAGCTTTTGGCTGTCTGTCCCCTTTCCTTCAGATCTGGTTTGCTACTTTTAGCTGACAAAGGCATAGTTTCCCCACCAGCAGACCCAAATCCAATTCACCTATCTGGCAGCAAAGATACTTGGTTTTTCTGCCTAGCCCCAGGCTGGTAAAACTGAAAATAGGAGTAGAAATATGAGTTGGATATTTCTCTTAAGCAAATTCTAATTTGCTAATAAGCAAATCGACCAAACGGTGGAATGACTGGGGAATGACTGGACACTATGACACAAACTGACCAGCAGTGGTAGATGCTCAACACAGGAGCTGCCCCCTGGTGGTCAGTGTGCTCCCACAGAGGGAGCGCTACCCAGCCAGAAGCCATGCTCATGGCTGGCGAGCACAAGGGCAGTGGTGGGAGCCTCTCCCGCCTCCATGGCAATGCTAAGGATGTCTACTGACGGCTTAGAAAAGGCTAATATGCAAATAGACCAAACGGCAGAACAACGAACAACTGAATAACTGGTCAGTATGATGTGTGCTGACCACCTGGGGGCACACACAGAACCTGGTTGGCACCAGCAGCAGGTGGCAGAGCATGAATAAATGGCAGGTGTCAGCCATGGCAGGATGGTGGAGCAGGTGAGTAAGGGCACCACACCAAGGTGGGCGCTGGTCGCTATCAGTGGGGCAAGCTTCTGCTAGTTACTGAATTCTTTGTTCCTGTGTGCTGTGGTCCCACCTAGCACTCACAACTGCTGCTGGTGCTGGCCCCACTTGCACCCACTGCCGGAGCCAGAGCCGCTGCTCACACCCACTGCCAGCGCCAGCCCCAATCGCTCCATGCCTTCAACAGGTGCGAGGGATCTGCTGTGGCAGAAGCAGGGCTGCTAAAAGACAGGTGATTGGGGGCCTTGAGGGGAGGGGCTGAGTGGGAGTGCAGAGGATGGGCTGAGACCCGCCCCTGTGCCCACCACAGCCTACAGCCCACAGTTCCTTTCAAGGTACATGAATTTGTGCACTGAGCCCTAGTTCATATATAAAAGCAAATAAAATAAAAGGTAAAAAAAAATTGTTTTCATTCCAGCTACTCCTTCAAATGTATAGTTGTGGGATGGGGACATGGAGAACGCTAGTGAGCAGACTGCATCAGTTATCACTTACAAGGCATTATGTACCAACACTATTTATTCTTCAGCAACTCTATGGGATGGGGTGGTAATAATCTCATCTTAACCATGAGAAAATTATTAGATTGGCTAGATAGCTTACTTTACACTTTAACCAGAAAGTAACTAAACAAAAATTTATCTGGCTCTAAACTCTATACTTTTCCACAGAATCATGTTAAATCTTCTAATGTTATTGAGCTAAAATAGCCCTTAACTATCTAGTGCCACTCTTAATTAACAGATGAGGATAAAGATGAAAAATAGGTTAGACTAGAAAAATAAACTGTCCATGCTTACACTTAGATAATTAGGAGAAAAAGATGTCCCAATATTCATTTCAGTGCTACTTCCAGTATTCTATTTTTTCCTTTTCTACAAAAGAAAAAAAAAAAAAAGATAGTAGAATATCCACTACAATGAGGATACTCAAGATTTCTTATTCTTGTTCCTACAGAAAAGCTTGCAGAAAGAGAGAGAACAACCAAAATGAGATCTAGAGGCTATAAAATAAGCAATCTATACCAATTACCAAATAAAGGATTCTTCCATGTAATTTTTTAACAAAATATTTGCATGTCAGAATTAATGTTCTATAAGTACATCATAGACACATCCATAGCTACAAAAATTATAAGAATTTCAAATATTCAGAAAACATATAAAGAATCTGTCAAAGAGCCATCTTTTCACCATTCTTGTATATCCAACCCTACCACTATCATCAAATCTTCTCCCCTACCAGAAATTATCTATATCCTGAATTTGTTACACCAATGACATTATGTACCACCACAGTTTATTCTTTAGCAACTCTATGAGATGGGGTGGTAATAATCTCAATGAATTCTTTCATATTCTTATTATTTTTCTGTGAATCCTACACTGTAGAGAAAGAAGTTCACAGATATGTTATAAAGTATATGCACATAGAATTCAATAAAAATGGCAAAGTGGGGAATTCTAAAACTCCATTCTTCCATAAAAGCAATGAATATGCTGACAGTAACTATCAGAATCAGTTTTTTGGAACTCCAGAATCAAATCAACACAATCTAGGAATTGCTTAATGAAGAATGCAGCTGCAGATTTTTAGGGTAAAACTGGTATTTAACATACTCACTTTCCAGGCTCCCCTCCCCAATTCGGCAATAGTCATGAAGACTTCGGCCTGGTGCAGACTGCTGTTACCAGCGGGAACTACACACATATTAGATCTAATCGAAAAGAACAGTGTGGTTGTGTGCTTTTTCTAGTCTGGTAAATCCCTAAAGATTCAGTTCAAGGTTTTAGCTTTGTTTCACCTTCCCTGGAGCTTCCGCAGAGGCAAAGCACTTCTGGACAGCAGTATTTGTTAAAAGCAATTAAAGGCAAATATATTAGCATAAGGAGTAAGTGTTAGGATTAGCAATAGCTAAACAGAAAAGCCTGGGAATAAAGAAGCTGAAAAATGTTGTTAGGGAAAAGGAGATTTGAAAAGTCCCCATACTAGAAAAACTAGAAGGCTATGTGCATACCTGGGACCCATCACATACTTGAAAAATATGTGAGAAGACCTTAACTATCAACTTGGCTGACCATTAAAATACCAAGCAAATAGAAAGTGAAGACTAATGGGCAAAACTGTAACTGGACTAAAGTTGAAGAAGTGTCTCCAAAACAGAACCATTCTCTACAAATATAAACAGCAGAAAAAGAGCAAGTGGTGATCACCAGGTTAATAATCTTAAAAACAGCATTTGGGCTACCTGAGAAATGTAGGGCCCTCCTCTCAGCCTCCCCCAAGCATGGCAGCTGTGGCTTTTACCATCATACCAAAGCCCAAGAATTATCCTCTAAAGGAACTGGGCCATCTGTCTTTATAATTCTGGAGTAGGCAAATATTTCTTAAGCAATACATACAGTAAGAGTATATGCAAGTTATCCCCAACTGCACAGAAAACATATACCCAAACTGATTAAATATATTATTTCATGATAAAGAAAACCTTGCAAACAAATTTCAGATCATTGAAATCACAGTGAAACTAAAGTAAAATCCATAAAGAAAAGATAACAAGAAAATACCCAACTCCCCAGAAATTAAACAATAGCTTACTAAATTATCTTGGGTAAAAAATGGAATCACATAGAAATCAGAAAATATTTTGAACTTAATGATATTAATGATAAGAAATTTTCCAACTTGTAAAACATAAAATTTTATTTTATAATAAGCTACTGCATAGCCAATATTGCAGAAACTTGTCTGTTTTGTAAAGAGCTAACTAAAATGTATAACTAACATTTTTCTGAATAGAAGCAATTTAATAAGACCAAGAGTAAATATGTTTTAAAGACTTCCTATATGCCAGTCTTAAGTATAATTTGATTCCCAAAATAACTCTATGAAGAAGGTTATAAGTGCTTTTGCCAATACTTTCGATGCATAAACTAGAGTACAAAAGGCTATGTAACCTGCCCAAGATTATAACACTGAAATATAGCAATGCCTGCCTGGATTTCAGCCTAATCTTACATGAAGACATGTATGTTATTAAAGATACCCTTTCTAGCATGTTAGTAAACCCCCTGGCCAAAAACACACACAAAACACCTCATTTAAAAAAATGTTTAACAAGGGGGATTATTCACTCTTCTAAACTCATGACACAAACAAATATATATATAATTAATATATATCACTGGATCAGATATTGTACCCAAGATGGAACTTTGAAAACAGTCCACTGCTCAAGGCAGTGAAGTGAGCACACTTATCTGTTTCTTTTATTTCCCAACGTAACAATGAGATGACAATGAACCATTTACAAAAGAATGAAGGTGCCCAGCCAGCATGGCTTAGTGGTTGAGCATCGATCTATGAACCAGGTCAAGTTCAATTCTCAGTCAGGGCACATGCCAGGGTTGCGGGCTTGATCCTCAGAGTGGGGCGTGCAGGAAGCAGCCAATCAATGATTCTCTCTCATCCTCCTCCCTTCCTCTCTGAAATTAGTAAAATTATATTTTTAAAAAAGAATGAAGGCATAAAAGGGTTGGAATATAAGAAAGGGTGATATTGGTGATCAGAAAGTGAGAAATTCAAGGCAGATATATAGAAAAAAATTAGCATAGAAATCAATCAGGTGTGAGCAAATTAGCAGAGAAATTAGGAAAGAAAAATCACAATCCAAGATACTATAGGTATCTATCCATAGTTTTTTCATGGAGGCCCAAAGAAGAACCTGAATGAATGAATGGTTAAAAAGAAGTGTCTTCATCAAATATAAACAGCAGAAAAGGGGCAAGTGGAGATCATCAGGTTAATAATTTTAGAAACAGCAGGAGGGCTATCAATGAAAAGAAGGGGTCTTTCCCTTTCCCCAGGCTGGCAGTTGTGGTTTTCATACCAAAGCCCGAGAATTGTCCTCTAAGGAACTGGGCCATCTGTCTGGGTACATTCTTTATAAAAGTGTCATTGCCTGAGAGACAAAGAGGATTTAGACTGGACTATCTCTGAATATCATAACATATAGGGATAAGATGGTGAGAAGAGATAATTCCTAACAGAAATTATATATTAAATCTACACAAAATAAAGCCCTCTTTACTTTGACATGTGCGGAGGTTCCCAACCTACAGTGAAAGACCACTACATTGAAACACTTTGCTCACTTACCATATTTTCCGACGTATAAGACGACCCCCTAATTTTACAGTTAAAACATAGGTTTATGCCTATATTCGCTGTATAAGACTACCCCCCACTTCCGAGGCAACACCAGTTCTTTTTTAATAGACCGCCTCTCTAACTCAGCCAATCCAAGCAGGCTTTTTATGCATGCAAATTATACATGTTCTGTACCCGAAGCTACACTGTGTTCTAGTAAAATGCCTGCTAGAGCGGTGGTATAGTGCCATCCTAGATTTCCAAGTGAGGTGCTTTCTATCCGTCCTCTTTTCTCTGTTCCCTCTGCTGAGACCTGAATTCAGACCACTGAAAAAGCCCGGTTGCCTTTTTTTTTCGTTTCAAAAGTCGTCTTATACGCCAGAAAATACGGTACATCGAATGTATCCATTAGCCCCTTTCCTTTTAGGGGAGAGGCCTGTCCCAGGTCTACTTAACTTTAGAGAAAACCACGCAGCCAGATACCATTACTTATTAACTTAATCCTCCATCTCAAAATATTAATGGAAAACCAAAGGCAACAGATATTTGGGAAAAGAGCCAAATAAAATAAAATAAAATAATTCAAGTAACCCTGGTAGAAATAGAGACAATTAAGGGTCAAAATGGTATACTTCAAGTATACTTGAATAAAATAAGAACAAGATGCTTAAAAAAAAAAAAAAGGTCAGAAAACAAGAAAGGATTCTTGTTAATTCTCATTACATATTAATAACTTATATACAAGGCCCAATAAAACAAATATAAGCCTATCTGAAGCTATATTAACAGCCATACCTACTTAAAATATATAAAGCAAATATTTCACATTTTTAAAGGAGGCTTTTTACAGAAATCTTATACAGTATAGACATTTTTAAAAAATCAGCTTTATTTAGTTGGTATGACAGTTTATAACTGGTTAATAAATCTCAGGAGATAAGATTATTGTTGTAATTACACATGATCTTAATTTTGCCTTTTCACCTTTGTGTGTTAGTTGACTGCCTTTGTCAGTAAATTTTTTCCTCTCCTCTTAAAGAAGTACTTTAACATTTCTAGTAATACTGGTTTTTGTTTTGTCTTTTTTTTAAAAATATATTTTTATTTATTTCAGAGAGGGAGGGAGAGGAAGAGGGAGAAAGAGAGAAACATCAATGATGAGAATTATTAATCTGCTGCCTCCTGCACGCCCCCCCACTGGGAGTGAGCCTGCAACCTGGGCATGTGCCCTTGACAGAATCAAACTCAGGACTGTTCAGTCTGCAGGCCCACACCCTATCTACTGAGCCAAACCAACTAGGGCTAGTAATACTGTTTTGATGGTAATGAACTCCTTCAGCTTTTTCCTGCCTAGGAAGCTCTTCATCTCTCCTGTGATTCAAAATGACAGCTTTGTTGGGTAATCTTGGTTGTAGGTCGTAGGTCCTTGCTTTTCATCAATTTGAATATTTTGTGTCAATTCCTTTGGCCTACAAAGTTTCTGTAGAGAAATGAGTTAATAGTCTTATGAGAGCACCTATAAGTTATTAGGTAATTACTTTTCTCTTGATGCTTTTAAGATTGTCTTAACCTTTGGCATTTTAATTGTAATGTCTGGGCCTCTTTGGGTTCATCTTGTTTGGGACTCTGCACTTTCAGTTCCTCCCTTTATGTCCCGGGCACTTTTCCTGCTGCTGTCTCTTCACTGTAGCTTAGGATTAGTGTTTCTGAGCAAGTGAGTCTATGCAGTGGGCTGTCCTTTAAGAGGATGCCTGCTTCTGAAGCCTTCTCTCTCACCCAGACTGAGTTCCAGCTAATTTTCAGAGACATTTATTATGAGGATTCCTCTTTCCAGCAATGCTGCTCCAGACTAGGGAGCCTGGGGTGGGACTGAACCCCTTGCTCCTTAGAGAGGATCTCCATAGCCAAAATATCCCTCCTGATTCTTTTTATTATTATTATTATTTTTTTATTTCAGAGAAGAGAGAGATAGAAACATCAATGATGAGAAAGAATCATTGATGGACTATCTCCTGCACACCTCCCACTGGGGATCCAGCCAGTAATCCAGGCATGTGCCTTGACAAGGAATCAAACCCTGACCTCCTGGTTCATATGGATCAATGCTAATAAACCACTGAGCCATGCTGGCTGGGCCCTCCCAATTCTTAACCACCACAGGTAAGTGTGGGTTAAGGTGCCCATCTGTGTCTCTGCCTTTTTTACCCATCTCAATATAAATTCTTCTCTATATACTTAATATAAGACTTCTGTTCAGCTA
The DNA here is from genome assembly GCF_014108245.1 of Pipistrellus kuhlii. Taxonomy (NCBI): domain Eukaryota; kingdom Metazoa; phylum Chordata; class Mammalia; order Chiroptera; family Vespertilionidae; genus Pipistrellus; species Pipistrellus kuhlii. Next base: position 64,728,048 of record NW_023425573.1, read on the forward strand.
GTATTCAGTTAGTTTTCAAGGGTGGTTGTTCTGTAATTCAGTTGTAATTTTACTATGATCATGGGAGGAGCAAATTCAGCATTGACCTACTCTGCATCTTGAGAACTTGTATCTGTCCATCTTAAATGTCACCCTTTTCATAAAACTTTTAGTAACCAACCTATGTTCCCCTATCCCATTTTCCATAGTAAAACCACTGAATTATCCCCTAACTACCTAAACATTTTTATCATAAATGCCTCTCACATAGAATTAATCAAATTCATTGTAGTTATTAGTATAATAATCTGTAAATCTTACTTCATACTTTAGAACTTTACTCTTATACATATTATCTCACTTAATCCTCTAAATTACCCTGTAAAGTAAGTTGTTTCTTCTATTTTACAGATAGAGAAACTGAAACACTGACGCAATGTGCTCTAAGGTCACAGAATTTAAAAAACAGGCAAACAGACAAAACAAACAAACAAACAAACAAAAAAACCCACCAGCAAGGAGTCATATATTGAACCCAGGACTTAACTGAAAATTCTATTACTTTTCTGAAGAAAAAGGAGCCCTTGTGCACTGTTGGTAGAAATGCAAATTGGTGAAGTCACTATGAAGAACATTAAGAATGTTCCTCAAAAAACTGAAAATGAAACTGTCTTATGACCAAGCATTCCACTTCTGGGTATATATTCGAAGAAAACGAAAACACTCATCCCAAAAGACATATGCACCCCTATGTTCAATGCAGCATTATTTACAACTACAGGCCTAGAGCACGGATTAGTGCACTGGTGGGGTCCGTTGGTCTGGCGTGTGCCCTCTTGCAATCCGGGACTCCTTGGGGGATGTCAGATTGCCGGTTTCAGCCTGAACCCCACAGGCCAGGCCAAGGGACCCCACTGGTGCACAAATCCATACACCGAACTGGTTTTGGCCCGATCCCCACAGGCCAGGCCAAAACTGGCTCTCTAACATCCCCTGAGGAGTCCTGGATTGCAAGAGGATGCAGGCCAGGCCAAAGGAATGCTCCAGTGCATGAATCTGTGCACCAGGCCTCTAGTACGCATACAGGTCTTTAGTTTAATCTCTTCCCACCCTCTCTCCTTCCCTCTGATATTCATTAGTCTGTTCCATGTTTCCATGCCTGTGTGTTGAGCATATTCCCCCTGGTGATCAGTGCTTGTCATAGCTACCAGTCAAATGGTCGAACAGTTGCTGAATCTTTTATACACACACACACACACACACACACACACATATATAGCCAAGACATGAAAGCAACACCAGTGCCCATTAATAGCCGAGTGAATAAAATGTTGTGGCATATATAATAGAATAGTATTCAGCCATAAAAAAAAGAAAAAGAAAAAGAAATCTTGCCTTGCCCACGAAGCTCAGTTGGTTGGAGAATTGTCTTGTACACTAAAAGGTTTGATTCTCTATTAGGACACATGCCTAGGTTTTTGGTTCAATCCTGGTCAGGGAATGTACAGGAGGCAACCAATCTGTATTTCTCTCTCTAATCAATAAATATATCCTTGGATGATGATTAAGAAAAAAGAATGAAATCTTACTATCTGTGACAACATGAATGGACCCTAGAGGGCATTGTGCTAAGGTGAAATAAGTCAAACAGAGAAAGATAAATGCCATTTATATGTGAAGATCAAAACAGAAACAGACTTATAGATACAGAAAACTGAAGGCTATCAGAGGAGTTTGAGGAATAGGTGAAAAAAGTGAAGGGATTAAAAAGTATAAATTGGTAGTTACAGAATAGTCATAGGGATGTAAAGTTCAACACAGGGAATATAGTCAATAATATTTTAATAACTATGTATGCTGCCACATGAATAATTGAATTACTGAGGGATCACTTTGTAAATTACATAACTGTCTAACCACTATGCTGTATACCTGAATTTAATAAATATTGAATGTCAAAAGAAAATACTATTAGTTTTCCAATTTATCAAATCTCCTTGAGATTATTATATTTTTGTCTTAAAAAAAAAAAATCTTCATTGATTTCAGAGAGGAAGGGAGAGGAAGAGATAGAAACACCAATGATGAGAAACTATCATTGATTGGCTGACTCCTGCATACCCCACACTAGGGACTGAGCCCACAAACTGGGCATGTGCTCTGAATGGGAATCAAACCCCGACCTACTGGTTCACAGGTCAAAGCTCAATCTCTGAGTAACACAGGCTGGGCTATTTTCATCTTTATGTAACCACTGCCTAGTACAGAACTTGGCAGCGAGTAAGCAAAGACATACTGATAGGGTTTGAAGACAACAGCTGAAAAAATATTACATATTTACTAGATAACAAGTGTATTGCCTTCTAAAAAATCAAAGTATCAAATATAATTTAGTATTATAAAATGATCCAGAAAAAAATCATCAGATTAAGAATTTCGTTTCTAATATTGGATGTAGGTGCAAATCCTAAAGCTGTGTGAGTTCTCTGGGACTTAGTTTTCTTATTTAAAATAAGAATAATAAAGGGAATTATCCCAAATAACTGATATATTAAATGGGAATATATGGAAGACACCAATCACAGTGTCTGGTACATAGAAAGCATTTAGTAAACCGTCTTAATATGTATAAGTATTAAAATAAAATTCAGAGATAAAACTAGTTTACAATGCAGTAATAATCTCAATGAACTATGAAGGAGAACGAAGTTACATCTGCCTAAATATGTCTTTTGAAAAGACATATTTTTCAACCTGGAAAACTTGGCTTTGCATCAGTTATTACACATTAGCTATTAGCTCTGTTGCTCACAGATTGCTTATCTCTAACAGATTCCATCTCCTTTTTCAGGCAAATAATGTAGAGGTGTAGTTGGAAAAAGACAGACTGATGTCCAAAATGTCTTAGGACTTGTATAACCTTCAAGGGAACTTTCTGGAATTAATGGAAATGATCTATATCTTGACTGAGCTGTTGTTACACAGGTGAATACGGTGTTAAAACTATTGAAATGTAAGGTTTGTGTATAAAACAATGCAAAATTATTTTATTTTTTAGGTTTTGTAACTCTTGAACAAGTTAATTTCCTTTCCTGACCCTCAGCTTCTTCATCTTTAAAAAGAGAATAATTCCTTACTCAGAAAGATTATACAATAGTGAGGCATTTGTTCTCTCTCCCCCTCTCTCCATGCCTCTCCCACTTCCTTCTTTCCTCAGCATTTTCTCTCTCTGAAGCACGCTCCAGTCTTTCCCAATCTCCTTTCCCTAAGCCCAATATATCCTTCCTTTCTTTCTCTTAAGTTCCTTCTTTTGCCTCTGTAACTTGTTTCCTGAACCCATGCAGCCTAGCTGGCTCACTTTTTCTACTTCTGACTTTCTAAATTAAATAAACTTTTGTTTTTATTTGAAAAAAAGAAAAGATCATAGTGAGTAGCCCCAGGCGTTTTTGCTCAGTGGTTAGAGCGTTGGCCTGCAGCCTGAATGATCTCGGGCTTAATTCTGGTTAAGGGCACCCCATACCTCCACTGTAGGCTTGGTCCTGGCCCTGAAGGAAGAAGTGCCTGCTGGAGGCAAACAATCAATGTGTCTCCCTCACATCGATGTTTCTCTCTCTGTGTCTTTCCCCCTCCCTTCCATTCTCTAAGGGGGGAAAAAAAATCAATGAGAAAAATATCGGTGGGTGAGGATTAACAAAAAATAACAAGATTATAGTGAGTTTAAAGGGGATAAGGTCTGTAACATACTTATAGTGTCTGCATAGTTAGCTGCCAATTCTGGATCCACTATTAATCCTAGGCATTTTTCCAAATTCACCTGAGTCCTAAAAACATTCACCCAAAACAAAAGCTGTATTCTCTCCCTCTCCCAACCACTTTTGTTTTAGAAAATTATGGCTAACATTTGTTTAAAACTTTGCCCCCATAAATTTTTTTGTTTTTGTTTTACCAAAGTCAAATCTTTTGCTTTCATTCTCCACCTCCTGCTCATTTAGCAATATCTAGAAATTTTTACCTTAAATCACTGGAGACTTCTTACCTATCCTGCCCAAACTTAACCTGCTACAATTCCTTCCTCAAAAGCCAAATGTGCTAATGAAAAGAAAAAGCAAAATAACTAGTTGCCAGCCCGGCCAATGTGGCTCACTGGTTGAGTGTCCACCCATGCACTAAGAGGTTGCAGGTTCAATTCCCAGTCAGGGCACATATCCGGGTTACGAGTTCAATCCCTGGTGAGGGCCAGGCAGGAAGAAACTGATCCATGATTCTCTCAATACTGATGTTTTATCTCTTTCCCTCTCCCTTCCTCTCTGAAATCAATAAAAGTTTATTTTAAAAAAACATTAAAAAAAAAAGTTGCCAGAGATTAGAGTTGTAATAATCACTGAAAAAGTCTGAAAGATATCTATCAATTTTGCATTACCCTCAATAGCCTCTAAGAATCAAGAATAGTCCCCAAATATCCTAGTTAGCTTAAATGACCCATTAAGAAATGATCATCTACCAATTTATGTTAAAGGTTATATAGTTCATTTCCTATATTACCCTTTAAAATACATTAAAAATTTTTTTTAAATATATTTTTATTCATTTTTTTCCAGAGAGGGAGAGGGATAGAGTTAGAAACATCAATGAGAGAGAATCATCCATCAGCTGCCTCTTGCACACCCCCTACTGGGGATGTGCCCGCAACCAAGGTACATGCCCTTGACCTGAATCGAACCAGGGACCTTTCAGCCCGTAGGCCAACACTCTATCCGCTGAGCCAAACTGGTTTCGGCTACATTAAAATTTGAGTAATTAAATCCATACTTTGAAAGCACAATTGTATTAAATTAACAGTTCATTTTACTAATTTTCAAATCACTTTTTTTTTTTTAATCCTCACCCAAATATATTTTTCCATTGATTTTTAGAGAGTGGAAGGGGGAAGGGAGAGAGACAGGGTCAGAGATACTGACTGGTTGCTTCCCCCAAACTGGGGATCAAACCTGCAGCCCTTGACCAGGAATTGAACCCATGAGCCTTCAATGTGTGGTTAGACACTCTAACCACTGAGCCACCAGCCAGGGCTCAAATCACTTTTTTATAGTATTTAAGCAAAACTCTTGTTCTAAAATTCCAGAACACTGGAACAATTTCACATTTGTCTAGCATTTACTGAACATTTATTAGGTATCTACACAGGTTGGGCTCTAGACAAACAAAGCAAAGCTTAGCCAAAACCAGTTTGGCTCAGTGGATAGAGCGTCGGCCTGTGGACTGAAATGTCCCAGGTTCGATTCCAGTCAAGGGCATGTACCTTGGTTGCGGGCACATCCCCAGTGGGGGGTGTGCAGGAGGCAGCTGATCGCTGTTTCTCTCTCATCCATGTTTCTATCTCTCTCTCTTCCTCTCTGTAAAAAATCAATATATTAAAACACACACACACACACACACACACACACACACACACACACACATCCCAAAGCAAAGCTTAGAGAGGCAAATACCTAACCAAAGCAGAAAAAGTAGAACTACTAAAATAATATTCTTTTCTTATGCTGTTTTTCCAGATCACTTTTCCATCTATTTGGCAACTGTATGAGTCCAACGTTATTTTCTCTTAATGTCTTCCCTTTGCTTTCACCTACCCTCTCTTCCAGTGAGGCTCCCTTCAGGACTTCAGCACCTGCTCCATTGTCTTCTTCACTATTCCTACCATCCATCATCTTGTATAATTTCACTTTTGTGGACTTTTGACCTACCATACCAGCACAGTTCCTTGATCTTTGTGAATGATTGATCTCACCCACTTAACATATTAGCAATCCTTTTTCAAAGATTATGACTTGGAACTTATTACCTTGGAATAGTTTGACCCACTATGAAAATAAACTTCAGTATATTACAACTAGTTCCTGATGTTATCAATTTAATCCCTAATACCTCTATTACCAACACTTCACTGAATCTTTCCCATTCTTCTCTATTTTTTAATTGTTTTGGGTGGGAGGGGGCAGTTAATCCTCAACCAAGGGTATTTTCTTCATTGATTTTAGAGTCAGTGGAAGGGAGAGAAAAACATCTGTGTGAGAGAGACACATCAACTGATTGCCTTCTGTATATACTCCAACTGAGGCCTGGGATTGAATCTGCAACCCAGGTACATGCCCTTGTCTAGAAATCAAATCGAGATCCTTCAGTGTGCAGGCCAAGAAGCCATACTAGCCAGGGCTTCCGTTCTTCTTAAGCCATTATCCCCATTATGGCTTCACTTCCATATCATCTCAAAACCCAAAATGCATCATTTCAAATACTCTCTAGCAAGTATGCTTAACATTTCACTTTTTTTTTTTTTAACCACAACCATTCTATAAACCCTTCACTCTTCATCAATGTAATTAATTACCTACTGTCTTCTCCTTTATTTTCACTGCTGAGCAATGTTGTAGAAAACCTTTTAAAAAAATCAACATAGCAACTTCTTCTTAAGTGTATACTTTCATTAAATACATACTTCTGTTTTTTAACTAAGGGGTTTGTTGAAAAAAAGTCCTACCAAATAAATTAAATTAGAAATTCAGTTTCTCAGTTGTACTAGAGTCATTTTAAATGCCACATAAACATAAGCAGCTAATGGCTACCATAATAGAAAGTGGAGATTACAAGACATTTCCATCAATGCACAAATTTTATTAGATAATGCTGCTCTATACATTATATGGTAGGCCTCAGACACATTTCAGCTCACATAACCTCTATTTTCCCAATGACACCACCTACTGCCATCTTCGTGACTTCATGATTCTTGCAAGCTGCAGCATTAACACAAAACAATAGGCTGGTACCAAAGTGGACAATAGAGCAGTGGCATCAAATCTCTCTTACCATCACTTAAGACTAAAGAAGTTAGTTGCCTCTAATCATTTGTGTCCTGGCCCACTTTGAATCCCAATACTGTCATTAAAGGAAAGTGTTGGAAGAGAGGTGTACTTTAGTTCCTTTCAGATTTTAACACTTGTTAAAGATAGAACTTATCACTTGTCAGCTTTTTTGCTAAGATCGAATGTAGTATCTGTTATTAGTTTAATATCTGATACGTCCTCTATTCGAGGAAAATATTTTACATGAATTTTTGGAACTAGAAGATGGAATAGAAGCTTGCTCCCTCCATTCCACACATTGACCTGGTATTACAGTACTTCCATGATAAGTGCACCAAAAAATCAACAAAATCAAAAGCAAAAAAAAAAAAAAAAAGAAACTCATTAATGCACTTGTATCTCACCTATTGCTAGACTATAGCATGACAATAGCTGAACATAAAAATCTAGCAAACTACCCAGGTTCATTTTAATGCAACTATTAATAATAGTGTTGCTTTTTTCTAAATTATCTATTATAATCCTGGCCAGTGTGGCTAGATTGGTTGGGTGTCATCCAGTGCATAAAAGGTTGTCGGCTGATTGTCCGGTCAGGGCATATACCAGTTGCAGGCTTGATGCCTGGAAGGGGGCATGCAGTGACAGCCAATCAGTGTTTCGCTCTCACATCAATGTTTTCCTTTCTCCCTCTGCCTTCCTTTCTCTAAAATAAATAAATAAATAAATAAATAGATAGATAGATAGATAGATAGATAAATAGATAAATAGATAAATAGATAAATAAATAAATAAGCTTAAAGTATATTACAAATGCTAAATCAAAAAAAGGTTATTGGAAAACAGACATAAACTAGGACTATCCTAGGCAAAATCAGGATAAACCATTATGCTTAAAAAAGACAACAGGAACTACTATGTTTTCCACCTTAAAATTGTAAAATCTGAGAAAAAATTGACAAATAGCATGCATTAGGGTAAACAGTAGTAGGGAATATATGCCTATATCAATAGCCTATATGCCTATATCATTAGCATTAAAATAGCTTCATTTTTCCTAAAGAATAAATTTTGCCATATTGCTGCATAGTTTACAGAAAGAAAAAAAAAGACAAAGAAATGAAAAGAGAAAAAGAAAGCAACAAAGCCATATGATCCAGGAAGAGCAATGTGTAAGGGGGCCCTGGATTTTAATCCAATCTATTCTAAAATGAAGTAACACATAGTCAAATTAGACTTAAAGGAAGCTATTGCCATCTAACTACCAGCTCTATCTCTCTCACAAAGAAATGTTTTGTAAACAAAATGAATTGTTCTTGTACCTCACAGAAACTTTTCAAGGACATGAATGCCATCTCAGGTCCTGTGCTGATGAGTTAATAATTCCAAGATTCTAAGGGGACAACTGCAATACTTTCAACAAAAAAGATAAATTAACAAAAATAATAATTCCAAGATTCTTATGAGTAGCAATAAACAGTAAATTAATATGAATATACAGAACACAAGTATTAATCAAACAGCCATTCTACCTTGAAATAGTACTTTGCAGCAGTAAGAAATTAAGTCAGATATAAAAGTATTAGCTACAAAGAGGCATATAAAATATTGAAAAGAAAAAACTATGGGCTTATCTGTAGTTATGAGTCTATATATATGTGTGTTTTAACAAATGAAATCAACAACTTAATTTTATGATGCTCAAAAGGTACAAGAATGATGATTCCCTATATGTGATTCTAACAATTTACATTCATTGAGGAATGTGGAGACTAATCAAAATCCTAACACTGAAAAGAATACACAAGCACAAATTTTTTTTTTTGCATTCTTGTTTTCACTACACAATTTGATCTGAGAAACACATATTAGCAACACTGCCCCTGTGACACAAGGGAAAAAATCCATAAGTAACAAGAAATAAAATACAAAACCACTGCATGCTGTGGGCATACTTATGGTAAAATTTTCTCAATTTTACTTTCAAGTTCTGAAAACTGAATAAGCTCTACTACGTATACAGTATTTCCCTCATTTAAGTAGTAGTAAACCTCACAAAATAATGAATACAAATTACAATCTAGGTAGAGACTCAAGTAAAAGCAAGTACATTTCAGCATTGTGTAATTAAAGCTTCAGATCAATGTTGCAAACCCACTCAATAAAAGAGCCTATAAAACTTTTCCCCAGCTTGCAAAATCTTAAATCCTTTCCCATGTTTAGCAATAGTTAGGCAGAAATGCACCATTTGTCAGAAAGCCAATGGACTATACAGTGACAAAGCAACCAGAATTATCCAATGGTTTTTGTAAAAATAAACATGTCTCTATTACTTTCCCTTGGTGAGCACATGCGATGGGTAAGAGTGGAAAAAGGAATTATGTTTGTTTTTAAAAACTAGCCTATCCACAATGCAATACCCTTTACAGTTTACACTCACCAGAATAGCTAAATTAATGAGACAATATTAAGCAAATGTTGCAGAGTAGTTGGAACAAATAGAACTCTGATTCCCTACTAATGAGACTATATAAATTGGTACAACCACTTTGGAAAGTACTAGATAACATATACTAAATCAGGTTCACCTGATATTTAGTAGTTACATTTGAAAAGTAATGGCCTACCCTAACAGGGTAGTTATGAGGATTTTTTTTTTTAAAGTGTAGCCCAGTTGGTTAGAGCATCGTCCTTATATGCCAAGGCTGTGGATTCGAAATCTGTCAGGGCACATACAATAATCAATCAGTGAATACATAAATAAGTGGATCTCTCTCTCCCTCCCTCCCCATCTCTCTTTCTCTCTCTCCCCTCCTCCACTCCCTCTCTCTAAAATCAATCAAGAAAATTTTTTTTTAAAAAATATGTAAAGATTTTAACACTGAACATAAGCACTCAATGATCAGATGGATTAATAAATCCCAAATAGTAAGCCTTCCAATTCTATTTCTAATTCATCACTGTAGACACAAAACCTGGCATTTAATAGTTGGCTCAATAACTATTTGTGGAGTACGGTAAATGAATGACGTGAGCTCAAAACAGGAAGAAAACAAGGAAAAAGTGGGAATGAGGAAAAAAAGCATGTTCAAAAGGTCACAACCTATTTTTGTTATCAGGGTATATAACAAGATTTTTAAATCTCAACACAAAGCAATAAAATCATATACACATAAAACCATTAAAATAAACAAAAAAACGCCTCAGTATTACTTTTCTTCCATATACTTCACAATGGAAAATTGGGATGTTTTAACTAAAATTAAAACATGTTTCTTTAATATTGAAACTCTTTAAAATATTTATGAATGAATTCTTTATGAAGTTGAAGGAATCATATTAGTTATTTTTAAGACATTCACCACAGCACATCAATATTCTGACTAAATATGTCATAACAGATGCAAGAAAAGCAGATTTCAGCTGAATCTTCATAAGTATTTTTATGAAAATAGAAATGCAATTTAAATATCAAAATTGTCAAGACTGCAATCTTACATTAGTTTTCAAAGACAAATCAATGAAATACCTTAACATTCATTTTGTGCACAAAATATCAATGAATGACTTGATAAGGCCCTTTCCCCCTCCACTTTAAACACATCATTTGCTGATCTATCTTAGATCAGATACAGCATTACTATTTTTCATTAATCAACATTTTGACAAAGCTCTAAACTATGTGGAAAACACTACTCTAACTTGTAAATGTAACTCATTCAGTTCTTAAAACAGCTTGAGATAGACACTGTTGTCATTTCTATTTTACAAATGAGTACATTGATATAGAAATGCTAAGTAACTTGCCTAAAGTCACAAAACTAAAGCTTTAAATAGCAGATGGATACATACTCTTAGCCTCTATGTTAAGCTGTCTGGAGAGCTCTGCAATAAAACAGTACAAAATTTATTCTGACTTGATGTTGGGAGGTTAGCTATTTTGATGACCCTGGGTGATAACCATAAAACAATGCAGCACTAATGCCACATTTCTTTAATTCTAAGAAACCCATTTTATGTTCCATATTTCAACATTTCTGAAATCGATGGCATTTTACAATTGTAATTGATAGTGCCCTCTCCAATCTAAAATAATGGAGCATATGGTAATTAATGACAAGTGCCACTGAAAATTTATATCATCTACACCTCATGGGTTAGTAATAAGAAGTAAATGAAATAAAATAAAACTAAGATACTTGATACTGTCTGGTATAAGTGCCTTAAAAAGGGTAGTTCATCCCTTTAAGCCAAAATGACCTATGAGGAAATTCTATTAAAGCTATTTTACACAAGAGTAAGTTGTCACTCAGTTCCATGTTTAAATAATCCTGCTTACATTCCAATAGGAAAAATACTGGTTTCATTACACAATTTGATGAAAAAAAATTTTTTATAAAGGACTTGGGGTGGGGGTTGGGGCGAGGCAGATAAACAAAAGAAAATGGAAATAAAACACTTGAGGAAATAAAAGAATCGACAGCGAAGCATAAATCAAGATACCCCAAAATATCACTTGGCTCAAGCCAGTTCTCAAATGCCATTGATAAAATATTTACAAGAAAAAATGTTTCATGTTTTCAAAAATACACTTGGAATACCATCAAAAATGACCAAATCTGTTTAGTGAGTGCCTATATCCCACCTGAGCTTCTCTAACAAAACTAGACATAATTGAACTGCCATGTCGAATAACTGGTTAATAAAGGTTCAAACTGATCCAAAGAGTTGCCAACAACAACAACAAAAATAACTAAATAAAATCCAATTTAGCCCGGCCAGTGTTGCTCAGTGGTTGAGTATTGATCTATGAACCAGGAGGTCATAGTTCAATTGCCAGTCAGGGTACAATCTGGGTTATGGACTCGATCCCTTCAGCTGGTCAATGATTCTCTCTCATCATTGATATTTCTCTCTCTCTCCCTCCTTACTTCCTCTCTGAAATCAATAAAAATATATTTAAAAAAATAAAATTCAATTTATTTAAGTATTTGATAGCTTCTTGTATTGATGTTTGCCTTGATGATTTCAGGATGAAATTATATTAAATTTTGTGTCTGATTTTGTTTTTGTATGATAGGATGAAAACTATTTACTTTTAGGGGAGTTTCCCACTGCAAAAACACCAAAAATTGTATCCAAATCACAATGGAAAAAAAAATGCCTGAGACAACTGCACTCTTTACCTTAAAAATCAATTATTTGAGTGGCAGAGACAACACAGGGAAGGAAGAATACAAGTATATTTTACACAATAAAAAAACTTAAATTTGTCTCAGAAACCATATCCAGACCTAGCTGGTTTGGTTTAGCGATAGAGCATCAGCCTGGGGAATAAAGGGTCCCCCCAGATTCGATTCTGGTCAAGAGCACATGCCCAGGTTGCACACTGATCTCCAGTAGGGGGCGCACAGGATGCAGCCAATCAAGGATTCTCTCTCATCATTGATATTTTTCTCTCCCCTCTCTCTTCTCTGAAATCAATAAAAATGTGTGTGTTTTTTTTAAAAAGAAACCATACCCAAACAGAAAAGAATTTTTTCTTAGTTAAGAAATCTCAAATAATATTTTAAAAGTTTCATACTAGTTTTCAGTTTTACTACAATCTTTGAAATCTTGTATTACTAATACATGAGTGAAACCCTTCTTTTTTCATTTTGAATTGTTATTTCCAATTATTTTTACTCCTATATATAACAAAGGATGAAAGCAAATATGAAAACTCCAAAGAAATTTGTGCATGTCTGTGTGGGGTATCTTCTAAGCACATCATATTGCATAGATGAATTACAGTATTCCCTCCATACTTTTGCTTCAGGTATATAAACCACCTATCCCAACCAAAGTTTGATGGTAATTTAATTTCATATTTGTAGATAAAATTTTAAATCTATCTTTACATATGTAAAGTTCTGTTTCACAACACAATTCAGAACATAAAGCTGATAATTATTATAGAAAAGAAAGCCTGTTTTTAAAAACCATAATCCTATATAATAAAGGGCCTAATATGCAAATTACTCCCTCAACTGGGAGTTTGCTATGATGCGTGCTGACCACCAAGAGGTGGTGCAGAACATGGTAGGCGTCAGCGACACAGTGCTGGCATCCGGCGGCAATGGAGGCCCTGACAAGAGTAGGACCACAGTAGGATGGTAGAGCAGGTGAGCAGGCAGTGCCAGGCCAAGGCGGGTGCAAGTTGGGCCCAATCATCCTGCAGATGACAACCAACAGTGGCGGTGTGGGTGAAGGCTGCCGCCCAACTCCCAGACACTGAGGGAGCCAAGCGTGGCCCAATCGCCCTGCCTATCTCCCCGCAGCTGGTGACTAGCATCCATTACAGAGAAAGGGCAAATAGCAGAATTAAAATACTAGAGATCCAATGCATGAAAATTCGTGCAAGAGTAGGCCTGGCTGCCAGCACAGGCTTCCCTCCGGCACACAGGACGGGGCTGGCTTCCCTCCGGCCCAGGCTTAGTCAGGAAGGACGTCTGGAATGACTTCCGAAGACCTCCAGTCTAATTAGCATATTACCCTTTTATTATTATAGATTTCTTCTAATTATTTCCCTTTCAATGTGCACAAATCCATGCACTGGGCCACTAGTAATACATAAAAAGCATATACAGTTCTTACAGAAGAACTTAGTTATATTTAAAAAACTAAAAACCAGGGAGAAAGCAAGAGTAAAAAAAAATATTAAAGCCAGTAAGAATAAAAATAAATTTTCAAAGTTATAATTTTCTTAGTATAAAATTTAAGGGAGACTGCCTTAGTAGATGTTTCTACAATAACACAAGAAAGGTATATCCAAAGTTTTGATCTAACCTATCCCCTTTTATTTTAAAGCAGATGTCTCCTAGAACCTTTATTTACTGTGTTTTCAAAATCCATTTTATTACCATTTTCCCTTCTAACACACTATTTTTATGAAACTTTGATCTTGCCAATTAAGATTTTGCCAATTATAGTTTTCTTCAGAAAGTAATCCCTACAGATGAATTGTTTTCACTATGTTGGAAAAGATAATTCTAAGGATGTTGAGATGTTGCGACAACTAACTAAAATAGCATTTAAGGTATCAAAGGATTATTATACTACTGAGCCTCAAAGCGCCATCATGGACCATGTATCTGAAGTTTAGCAGTCCACTCTTTTTTTTTTTTTTTTTTTTTTAGCAGTCCACTCTTAACAAGGTACTCATTTAACTCTCTAAATTGGAGAAAAAATTATATGCATAAGATTTCTCCCATTTAAAAAAATATAACTGAAGCATAACTGAAATACTATTTAAGTAATACTATTGGTTACTCAATAATTTTATAAGCATAGGTGTAATATATAAAATATAAAGCTAACCAGCCAAAATAAAATACCACCTTAGACAACAAATGCCACAACAAAGGTAATATTTAATTTTTGAAGACATTCAAAAGATATCTCCATGTTGGGTGACTATGAATGTGATAATATTAATTGAAAGAGAAAAGAGGTACAAGTTCAAGAGAAAAACTTTTGAATGGCATGGCCAACCTCACTAATATACCATCCATATGCTATAGCCACAATTCCTTGCACTTGCATGCTTTCAAAATACCTAGAACATAATTTCTTTAAACTCTTCTACCACTGCACTGCTGTCTCCACCTCTCCACTAGTCCTTTGGAAACACTGTGGAAATGTCATTTTCTTTAAAAACCTTCCCTAATGCGGCAACCTGAGTAAACTGCTATGACAGCTTTGATCACACTATAATAACAATATTTAATTGTTCATTGCTCATAGTCTCCAAGCTCTAATGATATTCCAAAAGTCTAGTATTCAATGCCTGATAAATAGTACTTAAAATACATTTTCTGTTTGAATATGTCTTGAATGAGTTGAGATACATATAAGTATATCTAGATGTTGATAAATAAAAATGAATCTGAGCTCAAGAGGGTACAGATGATTCTATAGATTTCAGTTAGTTCTAAATTTAGGACTGTTGCTTTGGCAGATTAAAACAAAATTCAATCAAATACTTTATAGATGGACTACTAAGAAATACATAATTTTGTTCATGTTGCTAAATATAATGTGTACATTTTAGTTCCCAACTTAATTGATTTTTCAACTTCATTCAACATGGTTCATTAGCCACTCCCTCCTTTTTCAAACAGTCTACTGCCTTGGCCTTAGTGATGCCAAGGAAAATTTTCCCCAACTTCTGCTACACTTTCTCAGTCTCCTTTGCTCCATTTCTTTTTCCCCACGTTTAAATATTGAAGATTCATAGGGAACTATTTCCCTGTATCTTCTCTCTATATACTTTCCTCTTAGGCAATCTCACCCCCACCACCCACACTATAACATCAATTATAAGCTATACTGACTATTCCCACTGTATTATGATCAATACTCACCCCTTCCCAAAAACTAACAAACAAAAAAACTGGTATTTTCCCAATATTCCCAATGCTAGATACAAGAACCGCTTACCCAGAAACCAGCCTTCTCCTCTCCCTGGACCCCAAATCTAAAACATCATCAAATCCTATCAATATTACTTTGCAAATATTTGTCAAATCTAGCTACTTTATCTCTATCACTGCTATACTTGACCAAGATTCCATCATCTCTTGCCTAAACTGCTATAAAGCCAAACTCAATTCTACTCAAAGTGGTTTATGGACCAACACTGTTTCATGAACTATTATTACAAGGTAAAAACTAAAGGAGAGCATTTTGAAATTTTTAATAGTAATTTGACACTGCCACAACATTCATTTTATTGTTATTAAGGTATCAGTACGTATTAGAAACCAAAACAAAACAAAACAGGTCCTTAACCAGATAATTTTGAGTAGCACTGGCCCAACTGGTCTTGGTTTTTACAGTTGCCTCTCCAATCTGTCCTCTGCAGAGGAGCCAAGTGTTTTTAAAATGAAAATCTAAGTAACTTACTCAGCTGTTTAACATTCTCCAGTGCTTCCCATTTCTCTTAAGTACAAAATGCTTAACAATAACTGACCAGAGTGACCTGTTCCAGTCTCATTTCACATCACCCAGCCTCCCGTGCTAAGGTCCAGCCCCAACAGGACCCAGCCTCCCGTGCTAAGGTCCAGCCCCAACAGTTCTAGAGAGCTGAAATCACCAGCAATACTTGGGTAAGTCCAGTGGATATTTCAGGTTTCAGTCTAAAAGCCCTTTCTTCAGAGAAGCTTTCCTTAATACATTAGCAGGCTTTCACTGTTTACAATAATTTTTCCTTTGTAGCAGTTATCTTAACTGTAATTGTAATTTTTGTAATTATTTGTTTAGTTTCTTTATTCCCCAGCAGACTTTTGCCTCCATGAATATAGGTACACTCCATTTGCATGTGTCACCAGCGCCTAGCACAGTGTCTGGCACAAAATCAGTTGTTCAATAAAAGTGAATAAATCCAAGTCAGGAAACAAAACAGTGAGTAGGACCATCAAAGGTAAATGCTTTCAACATCTAGTCATATATAACACTTAGGATAAGTCTGTGTATAGGCGCTTTACAAACAAATCTTTTTTTTTTTTTTTTTTAGTTTCCTAAACAATCTAAAAATAGAGAAACCTATTTAAAAATATATATATAAGAAAGAAAAAAGAAAAAAGATTTTTCAGGAAGATGAACCCCGTCTAAAGTAACTAACATGGAACTGGAAGGTCTGAGAGGTGATAGGTTCTACAACCATGTTTCCTGGCTCTGCTGCTGACTTAGCTGTATGATTCTGTGGAAATTAAGTAATCTCTCTGTTTCTCAATTCCTCATGTGTAAGACAGAGATATAATAAAGCCTTCTTCAAAAGATTGTTATGATGTTTAAACAAGTTAATATATATAAATATTTGAAACAGGGCTTGGCATAGTGTTTTATCAATGTTACAGATTATCATTATCTTTAATATAACCGGTATTCCCTATATTATTATTCTCTGACAAAGCTTTTGTCAACCAAGGTTCTGTAAGAATGAAACCCTACAGAAACTGAACTAAGTAACTATTTCCTCAGTTCTTTCGCTCAAGTATGGTATATAGCTAGTACCATTTTAGGTGCACAGAAAAGGAGTTACTTCATTAGTAGTTTGGATGCCTTAAAGTAGGGGTGTCGAACTCAATCAGAGAAGGGGCCAAAATCTAAAATCCAGCCTAAATCGTGGGCCGAATGGTTTACTGAACAGTCATAAACTGTCATTGTGATGGAAACGCAGCGGAGTGCAGTGATGACAGCGAGGTGCGGGCCACATTGCCAGGCCTGGCGGGACAGATTTGGCCTGCGGGTCTTGTGTTTGACACATGTGCCTTAAAGCATTAGGGCTTGATATTCACTGAACCCTGGTTGGGAAGGGCTGCCCTTGTGTATCCCCAATGTCTAGCATGAAGAAGGTGCTCATTAAATATTTTTGGCAAGAATAAATATTTTCAAAACCAAAGAATAGTGCTTAGCACAGAGTAGATGCAAATGCCTTCAAAGTTCCCATAAACTTTAAATGTATGATTCCAGAGGAGTCATTTCTTCTTGAATGAGATCTGCTGTTATTATTCAAAGCCAAAATACAGAAAGTAGAAAAGCCAAGAAAAAACCCAATGTTGGGAGGAACCACGTGGAAATAGTAAGAGGTAAAAGGTGGGGAGAATTTGGATATGCAGGGAAAGGCAAAGGTTATTCTAGGCCAGGAAATAGCTTAAGCAAAGGCCGTGTCACCTAAAGTTTGGAGTACATTCCACCTGACACAAAAGTGATATTAAGCCACACGTGGGCAAACATTTTTTTGCTGGCAGTTGCATATGCACATAATTTTATGTGTAATTAGGACAATTTGAGATTTCAAAATTTTACTATTTATAACACTAACCAGAACATATTTGATATTTTTTAAGTGAGTTGTTTCAAAAAACGTATTAAGAAAATAATACACAGGAGGTCAGCAAATAGCACAAAAATTGTCAGGGTTTTAAAGAGTAAAATTTGGGAAACATCAAGGAATGGTCATGTGAATGAGCATACCATGTTTCGAGAGGAAAGCCACCAGTCTCCTGAATGAAGCCAAAGCTCTACCTTGAGTAGCAAGTCAACATAAAGGACAGATGAACGTGAAGAACCTCACCAATTTTGAGTATTTAATTTGTAGTACTAAAACTCATATCTATAAAATCCTCATTTTCCACTGCAATATTTCTGCTAAATAGTTCAACTTCATTTACTCTCAAAGGTAAAATTTTAAAATTTCTAAGCAGGTAACTGAAATTGGGGCTGACCTGCTTGGAGCCTGGTAACTTACTTGAAACCAGGGAGCTAAAACTCTATTATTTTTCACACCAGAAGGACTTATTTTATACAATTACAAAATATAAATCCTATCTATATCAAAAAGGGTATTAAATGAAAAAGAGCAAAAAGCCCAGCTTTGGATTCCTACCTTCCTCTCTCAAAGTTATCAATAGTAAAACCGAGAGACAATACTAAAGAACATTACTGGATGCCTACCATGCGCCAAGCTGCACTTTACCTGCCTTAAGTCATGCAATTACCACCACCTTCTTAGGAAGTGTATCCCCATCCCCCTTCTACAGCTGTAAGGACCCTGAGGCCCAGAGCGATTCAATGTCTGGTCCGAGGCCAGCGCTGGTAGGTGGCGAGGCAGAGGGTTAGGTTCTGGCAGTTTAGCTAGAGCCTGACCCGGGCACCATTTCTCTCAAGAAGAACAGGGTAACATTTGAAACATACTCCACCTTTCCCATTATGGCAGGAGAGATATAATTTTTTTCAAGACTTGAACCTTTCACTACTCAAGTTTCCCCTCTTAAGAAACAAACGGTGGACTCGGCTGTAAGTTAAAACGGGTAAGGTGGGTATTACAGTGGAGCAATCCAGGCCCGGGCTTACTCCGATGCAGACAAAGCATCCGAAGACCCCAAAGTGCGGCAGAATGACAGCATTCACAGAGAAAGGAGCCAAAAAAGAGTTGTGGTGAACAAAAACAAACAACAACAACAAAAACAAAAACGAATCTTATTTCTGCTTTGAGGGAGAAAAGCCTACCACCCCCTGCCCTCTGGGGGGAACCGGGAGAAAGGACGGCAGGAGGGAGTGGAATGAGGAAAAGTCAGGACCCGGCCCAGACCCTCAGTGAGCCTGGGCCCCGGTGAAGGGAGGAGAGGCGAGGGCAGGGCTGGGGGGGGGGGGGGTGTCAGGGGGCGGCGGGCCCGGCCGCTGGGGGTCAGGGGGCGGAGGGCAGGGCCGCTGGCGGGGAGGGGGGGGGGGGGCTGGCTGGGGCGGGGGCATTCACCCCAAGATGGGTAACCGGGGTGACAGTTCCGAGTGTCTGCAGTTGAGCTGGGGAGGCACAGATGCGGACGCTGGCGGGTGGGAGAGGCAGGTACAAACGGACGGAGGAGTGGGAGGAGGATGGGGACGGGGAGGAGGGGGGCCAGGCCGGCGGAGGGAAGTCTGGGGGCTCCCGGGAGGCGGGGCGGAGTGGGGGAGTCCCAGGGGAAGGGAGCCTCGCCCGGGGGAGGGTGGGGGGCGGAGGGTGGGGCCGAGGGGCGGGGGAGGGAGACCAGCCTGAGAAGGGGGGGGCCGGCCGCAGAAGCGGGGACCCCCACCAATGGGAAGGGGCGCGGTGGGGGGGGGAGAAGGAGGAAGAGGAGGAGGAGGCCGGCTCCAGAGCCGGGAGGACAAGGGCGAGCGGCCAGGGCCGCGGCGGGGGCCCCGGCGGGGAGGGACCTACCCGGGCGCGCGGGGCGGCGGCGGGCAGTTCTGGCGGCGGCTCCTCTCCGCTGCGGCTGCGGCGGCGGCTGCGGCCGCGGAGGCAAAGGTGATGGCGGCGAGTCCCTGTGGCGGCCGCCTCCGCCGAACCGCATCCCTCCTCCCGGCCCGCCCTCCTTCCCTATCTCCCGGTCCCAAACTTCTTCCCTGGGATAAACAAACCCGCCGCCAGGGGCGGCCGCCTGCGCCGCTCCCGCCCCCACCGCCCCCCCACCCCCCGCCCCGGCCCGGCCGGGCTCTGGCTTCCGAGTGGCGACTCCCGTCCCAGCCCAGCCCGCGAGGGCGCGTGCGCGCGGCGGCGGCGACGTTGTAGGGGCTCGCTAGGCGCTTCCTCCCTCCTCTCCGCGCCGGGACTTCCGGTCCAGCCCGGATCTACTGCCGGGTTTTGGGAGTAGCCGCGGCCGCGCCGGGCACTTCCGGTCCAGCCCGGATTCACCTCCGGGTTTTGGAGGTAGCCGCGGCCGCGGGCGGGCCCCGGGTTCCCAGCCGGCGGGCCGCCTGGGAGAGGAGGCGGAGGGACCTAGCCTTGGGGGACCCCGCTTGGGCCCAGCCTGGACCTTTCCTCCCCTAAAACCTCCTCACTATCTGGCTGAGCCACGTAGCGTACGAAAGGCCAAAGCAGTTTCTGCGCTCCATTTCCTTGGGGCTGCCCGGAGAGAAGGACCCAGGTGCGAGCTCAGCACTGTACAAACTGCACAAACAGAAACAGCGGCCTGCGGTCTCCAAGGAGAGCAGCCTGCGCCCTGCGGGATGAGTTTGGTTGGATGATGAGCTCCGATGGCAGGAGGGAGGGGTCCGCCCGCCGAGGGGTAACCAGGGGGCTGGCGGCCTCCCCAGATGGGACTTTGGCAAAGACAACTTCACCAACCTCATCTCTTGAGACGTTTGCTTCAAGTTTACGTTACCAACCTGGAGTTTAAGGAAACGGGTGGTAAAGAAAAACTTTATTCGGCAAATAATGGGCAAAAGATGATTGATCCAGTTGCCTAGAAGATCCTCATTAAAGAGGATTGAGGGACTTGCCAGAGCAGGCATGAGTATCATGTAAGGACCCCCGAGTCATGCCACCGCAACTGGGCATCACTCAACTGATTGCTTAGGTGGATTTTCCAAGAAGAGAATGGGGGAAAGAGAGGGGAGGGGAGAGAGTACGTATTATTTTACTACTGTAAGCGACTCGTATGATCTTTTTTAACCCCCTCAACTTTACAACTTCCTGATAGAAATCCTTCTCATCTCACAGTTCAAGCAACTGAAAAGCAGAAAGAATAACTCATCCAAAAGAAGTTAAGGAAATTCCAGGACAAATGGAATAGGGAAACTAGGACAGATAAGCAGCAGTTTGCAGCCACCTACTAAACCCTGTCTTCCCTAAACCAAGGACATTTAAGAGTAAATGGTCTGCATTTCTCCTCCCCAACCAAGGGTAAATAGCTTAAACGACCCCACTCAGGGTGACAGATAACTGAAGTCTAATTAGGTGCCATTTGCCAACCAAGGACAGACAAAGGAAGAGAATAAGTCTCATTTTGGTAAATCAGCATAAAGCTGATGAATGTCCTATTCTCTCCTAAAGCCCAGCCTTCAAAACTCCTGAAAATGAAGGTCCCAGCACATCTCAGCAGGCAAGTGCCATTCCCATCCTCCACTCCTTCCCCAAAGGGTCCCTTACCCCCTAACCTCTAAGCCTTAGAGTCTAAGGCACCCTATGAGACTTGCAACCCAGGGAGCTCAGAGGGTCAGTCTACTGCAGGGACAACTAGCAGTAGGCTAACCCTCTGAACCTGTCTCCAAGGCCCCCTTTTCTCCCACTTCCCAGAGAGCCAAAGCAGCTCAGCCTAAGCTCTCTTGTTGCTGCTTCTATGCCCTTGCTTGTTTCATGGTCCTAAGTATATTTTTGCTGTGGTCAATAAATTATTGCTTTCTTTTCTACACTTTGTCTTTTGATTGAAATATTTTCCTAAGAAGACAAGAACCGAGGTCTCCTCATTTCGTCAGTAACAATCCCAAGTTTACTGAAATTTGAAGATCTCCCTCGCTCAAATTAATACTACATTGGCAATCTTACATATTTAATATACAAAACGTGTGTTTAAAAATAGCAGTAAAATGCCCTGCCGGTGTTATTCAGTGGTTGAGGGTCCACCTATCTCTCCCTTTCTCTCTGAAATCAATGAAAATATATTTTAAAAAATAAATAAAAATAGCAGATAAAGATAAGATCAGCCGTAGAGGTCAAAGTTGTCTTAGGCCAAGAGTTTAAAAACAGAAGTGGTGCAGAGACAGGTTTGGCTCAATGGATAGAGTGTTGGCTTGGGAACTGAGGGGTCCCGGGTTCGATTCTGGTCAAGGTCATGTACCTTGGTTGCGGGCATATCCCCAGTGGGGGGTGTGCAAGACTCTCTCATCGATGTTTCTAACTCCCTATTTCTCTCCCTCTCAGTACAAAATCAATAAAATATATTAAAAAGAAAGAAAGAAAGAAAACAGAAGTGGAAGTGAGCACTGGCATGCTGGTGACTTGATGGGGAGAGAAAAATATTAGTGTAAAAATTCATATTCTCCAAACATGAAAAAAGAATAATTAAAGTTATTTGCTATACTCATGTGGGCCTTTGTTTACGTCATGATATGTGACAGAAACAGCGAAAATTAATACATGTAATTTTTGCCTAGGCCTTTTAATTATTTCAATCCCTTAACATTACACCCTGCCCTCTCTCCCACTGGCCAACCATTAGGCACTAGTAAATGTAAAACACTCAAGGAATCAAACTATCATAAACCTTTAAGTAGATTTCCAATTGGGAGTTAAGGAATGAGTGGTACTGATGACCCTTGACACTTGTCTGAGTTCTAGTCAGGGAGTGGTTCAGTAAACTAGACTATTATAATAGGCTTTAGTTTATTGCTACTATAAAAACAAGAGTTTTATCACGGGTGTACAGCATAGTGTACTTCCACTTGTCCTGTATCAGGCTTAAATCACTTAAGGCATTAGCATTATAATCACCCAACTAACTCCTTAGACATCAAGAAACTATGATACTCATTTTGCTGCTCCTTTGTCAATTTTCTATAGGAAACCATTCAGACTCCTCAATGTATGTGGCTGATTTGGGAGCTTTACTTTATTATAATTAATAGGTTGGCAGTTAGGAAAGATCAGAAAAGCCATTCTCTGAGCTTAATGAGCTCCGATGAGGACCACACTTTGGATCTTCTTGGCTCAACCCTATGAGCCAACAGACCTTCCCACTGAATCCATGCACTGGTGGAGGGCATGGCCTGCGGGGATGGTCTGCTGTAGGAGTGCTGCTCATTCTGGTCAGCTGAGCAGCACTCCCACTGTGGGAATTCATTGACCACCAAGGGGCAGCGCCTGCATTGAGCATCTGCCTCCAGGTGGTCAGTGTGTGTAATAGCAGCTGGTTGACTGGTTGTTCTGGTTGTTCTGCTGTTCAGTTACTGGGCTTTTATATATATATATATATACATACACACACACACACACACACACACACACACACACATATATATATATATATATATATATATATATATATATATATATAATAATAAGAGAAAACCACAAAAATGATCTCTTCTATAAGACTATCCAAAGTCCTGCATCTCTCCAGTCATGCCCTGAGAACTCTCATTCAAGGTCACTTACAGTTGCTGGAAATCTTTTACTGTGCCAGGATCCGCCATTGTTGCCATGATCTAGTAGTCTCTGATGACCTCTACTTTAAGTTGGCCAGCTAGCTCTCTCTGCTGGTGCCCTGGACCTGCCCCTTTGGTGTTCTCAAGTAACCCGAGCCATTTCTGCTGATTCTGGACCCTGGAAAGAGTCCCAGGGCAAGTCTAGAGCTCTCCACTGTGTTCCGCAGCCAGAGGTCACCAGCCTCTGCAGCAGCCCCACAGGGCTCTGAGGTGCAGCTGCCCAGCCTCCTCCTCTTTTATCTCTGCTCAGTCATCACAATGTCTCTGGGTCAGGGGCTTTGGTCACACCCTCTGCCTAGCAGGGCAATTTCTGGCCAGAGGATTTAATTCAAAGATCTGACCTTGCAAGCCCACAGGGTGGTTACCTGTCTCTTTATTCTTCTTCTCCCTAAAAATTGGTGTCACTCCATTCCACTCCCCTCTGACCCTGACTCAAGAAATGGCAATTCCACCCTGGCTGGTTTGGCTCAGTGGTTCAGAGCGTTGGCCCTCAGACCTAAGGATCTCGGGTTCAATTCCCGGTCAAGGGCATGTGTTGCAGGTTCCATCCCTGGCCCCAGTCCAGGTACATGTGGGAGGCAACCAGTTAATGTGGCTCTCTCACATCAATGTGTGTATGTGTGTGTGTGTGTGTGTGTGTGTGTGTGTGTGTGTTTTCTCTATCCTTGGATGAGGACTAAAATAAAATAAAATGAGTTCATATTAAAAAAAAAAAAAGAATTAAAAAAAGAAAAGAAATGGCAACTCTGTGGCTGTTTTCTCTGGTCACATAAAGGGGCCCTGCCTGCAGCATAACAGATGACCTTCTGTTTCACTCAGACTAAGACACCCCTCCTCCCCAAGGGGAGGCATATAGACTGGGCCCCTTGCTCTCAGACCAGCATTCTGGGTAAACTCCTATGGTGTTCCTGGGATGGCCCTGCAGCCAATCAGATACTAAGTGAACCCGCGATTCTTGGAACCTCTGTGCCTTAGGGGACCTTATCTCCCTGACTTCCCACTCTGCTGCCTCAGAAAACCTGAATTCTCCGGCTCAGCCCTCCCTCCTTTTCTTCCACTTGCTAGCTTTGGAAACTAAGCCCTGCTGTCTAGCTGGTGCCAGTCCTGCACTCATACCCCAACACAAGGCTGAGGGGCCACCTGTCTCCACATGGTTCTCTCTGCTATTCAGAGCCCTTTGCTGCCAGCGCGCCTGCTGGATTGGGCACCCTGGTATGGCCATTTCCAAAATTAGAAATGGGACTGTGCCATCTCTGGGGACACTGCCTCTGCACCTCCCAGCACCTGGTAAAGTCCAACCTCTGGCACCCATCCCCCAAGTCTCCTCCTCCCTCCCTCTCTTTGCTGTCCTTGGTGGTTTGGGTTTTGGCTTCCCCTCCTGACCCGCCCATCCTTGACAAAAATTTAGCACACTCTTGACCTTCTCTGTCTGAACTATGCCAGGCTGGAGAAGGGCCAGCTCAAGGCCATATAAACCCCGGATATGAGGCCTCCTCTCACATACTAACAAACATTGGAAAACAACGTAACCATATTTCACAAGAAAAATACAATGCTTTGTTATGTAAAATGAAAGGTTTATATAATGTTTTTCTTGAAATATTTATTAGTTTCATTTTACAGTTTTCTTTGTACTTGAGAGCCAAGATGTTTTCTTTTTAAGCAATTTGATAAAACCTGGAAAAGCTTACGGGCCTCTGGCGCTGTGCCTATAGTGAAAACCTGTGCCTTATAAAAATTAAAGGGTTATTGCCTTCAAGCCTCTTATCGCCAGGAGACTACAGCTTCGGACTAAGGTATTTGTTTGCTTGACCCTGTGGATATCATGATGTGCTCCACACTCTGGGCTCTGGTAAGTCTGCAGCTGCAGCAAGCTCTCTGCCCATCCCCCACCCCACCTCCAGTTCAGGTCCAATCCTGTATTTTGGATGCTTCCTTCTTACCTTATCTGCTGGGACTAACCCACAAAGCTCACTTGTGTCCGAAGCAAGACAGCTGCCAGAAGTCACACTTTACATTTTCCTACTTAAGTGCCTGCTCACATTTCTCTGTGCTCTGGGTGTCTCCTTCTGTAAAGGAGGCCCTTTAAGCCTAGTTACACATAGCATCGCTGATACACTTCTCTGGATGTTCTCCTGATCACTCATTATGCAAATTGGATATACACAAGAAAACAAAGATGTCCCAGAAATTACCCCAGATTACTTCTCTTTAAATAGTAACCGTTACTTAGTTGAAAGAACCATTGGAAGTTTGGCTTTTACTTTCCAGGATTTCCAGTTTTTACACTAGTGGTTCTACAATTTCAAAATACTTTTTAAGAAATGAATTATGCATATTCAGAGCACAAGAGTGAGCCAGTTAAGAGGGAATCTATTGTCTCTTTGTCTCCCTTTTCATTTTTTTCCTCCCAGAAAGAAAATTAGGCAAGCTTTTACAAATTGTGTTCTGCTACAGTCTACAGTTTTTTTTACCTCCTGGTCCATGACCTCCTGAACTTCGCCAGCCAGGTTATAGTCTACAGTTTTGAGAGAAAGGATAATGAATGTTTGTGGGGTTTTTTTAATTATTTTTTAAATTATTTTTATGTTGTCAAGAGCTCAGCAAGAATTTGCTTCTATTTTGAATGTGGAGCCTATCGTGTGCAAAGCATGTCACAAACTTTCAAACTTCCTTTCTGAATATCTATTAAGAGCTGTTTTCTCTCTTTTCTTATTTCTCTCAGTTGTAATCACTTAATCATAAAAGGTCTGGATATTTTTTTAAAATATATTTTTATTGATTTCAGAGAGGAAGGGAGAGGGAGAGAGGGTGAGCAACATCAATAAGGAGAGAGAATCATTGATGGACTGCCTCCTGCATACCCTACAACCCAGGCATGTGCCCTGACCAGGTTGAGCTGTGACCTCCTGGTTCTTAGGTAGACTCTCAACCACTGAGCCATGCTGGCCAGGCAAAAGTCTGGATATTTACACAACATATCATTATGCTTCATTTGTCAAGTTTCTTCTGTCTTCTGAGTTTTATTTTTATTTAATGAATTTATTTATTTATTTATTTAGTATTGAGTTTAGAGAGAGGTATGGAGGGAGAAAGAGAAACACTGATTTGTTGTTCCACTTATTTATGCATTCATTGGTTGATTCTTGTATACGTCCTGCTGGCATCAAACCCACAATCTTGGGGTATAAGGACAATGCTCTAACCAACTGAGCTACTGAATCAAGGCTATTTTACTTATTTGTTTGGTCCAGGATAGACTTAAGACATGTTTTCTTTGATTTAAGTCCTGGAATAGTCACTTGATGCTTTGAGCTAATTCACAATGTCCTTCCATTAGCATAATGTCCCAGCAATCTGTGCCTCACGAGCCACACGCTGCTCTTTGGCCCCCTGAGTGTGGCTCTTCCACAAAATACCATGGCCTGGGCGGGTCTATTTTGAAGAAGTGGTATTAGAAGAAGTTTAAGTTTAAAAATTTTGGCTCTCAAGAGAAATTCCAATCGTTGTACTGTTGATATTTGGCTCTGTTTACTAATGAGTTTGCTGACCACTGTCCCAGGGCATGTGATGGTTCTGAGCCTGTTTGCCTTCAGATCCATCCCTGCCTTCTCCTCTGATTCACATCTCAGCCAGCTCCAGCTGGGCCAGGAATCGAACCTGGGACCTTTCAGTCCGCAGGCCAACGGCTCTATCCACTGAGCCAAACCGGTTTCGGCAACCTCTTACGTTCTTACTGTTTTATCATTTACAAAATTCTGGGCTCCAGCTGGGCCAGGCTAGTAGAAAGCACTGTCTGGAACCTGTAAGGTGAAGGGAGGGAAAAGCCAGTGTGTTTATTTCTTCTGCTTTCTTTCTGCTTTAGGCACCATCTCCAGTAGCAGCTGTGTCTGCTCTCAGGCTCCATCTCCTACAGGGAATCAGCCCTGAATCCTAGCAGTATCACCTCCTCCCTTCAGCCTCCTTAAAAGTGTAATGGCTTCCTGTCGTTGCTAAAACCTAATTCTTCTCAGTGTTCCCATCCCCTGTGCAATAGATTCCTTCTCTCAAATTCTCAGTCGCAAGTAATGCATGTGGTTTCTGTTTTTCTGCTTGGACTCAGCACATTTTATATTTTCATAGGGTCTTTTCCTGTTTAAAGGGGAAGAAATTATTTTTCACAGGGAAGTAGTCACTTTAAACTTAGGGATCTATGTTTCTCCATATGACTTGACTGTCATTGTTCTTTCTGCTCCTTACCTCCCATACTTGCTTCTTCCTCCCATAATACCCAACCCATGCCCTGCCCTCTCCCACTCGTCATACTTAGAGCAAATGGCATCTGTCTTCTCTAGTCATATATCCCACAGATGCAAAATAATTTACTTAAAAAAATTCAAAACCATTTTTATATAATGTTCTAACAAGAATATCACAACTGTGGGATAGCAACAAAGTCACTAGATTTTCCATCCAGAATTTGAGCCTGTGTGACCTTGCTTGAATCACCGAGCCTCTTCCTGCACACCAGTGCCTTTGAGAGTAAACCAAGAAAAAAATGAGCAACAAATGAGAATAGAGCACATGAAAGAATTTTGTAAATGATAAAACAGTAAGAACGTAAGAGGTTGCCGAAACCGGTTTGGCTCAGTGGATAGAGCCGTTGGCCTGCGGACTGAAAGGTCCCAGGTTCGATTCCGGTCAAGGGCGTGTACCTTGGTTGCGGGCACATCCCCAATGAGGTGTGTGCAAGAGGCAGCTGATCTATAATTCTCTCTCATCGATGTTTCTATCAATAACTCTCTATCCCTCTCTCTTTCTCTCTGTAAAAAATAAATAAAATATATTTTTTTAATAAAGGTCTACTACTATATTAAAATTAAAAAAGAATGTAAAAGGTTATTACTTAAAAATAGTAACTAAGACTAGTTACTTTTTTTTGAAACATGTAATTTTAAAATTTAACAACAAAGGTATTTCCCATTTGGAATTTAGATAGAATAAGAAGGAATCTTCGAGGGGTACCCCTACAATGAGGGATAGTGGTATTATGGTGAGAGATATGAGATTCAAAGCTGAACTTTTGTGTAAAAAAGGCAAAATAAAAAAAGATCTAGAAGCCATAAAGAACAGTCAGGAAGACACTTAGGTTCCCACCAAGCCCAGTGTTATGAGACACCCGAGAGAAGAAATTCACTCTACTTGTGAGGACTACAGGGGAAGCTGCTTTCCAGGGAAGAGATAGGGGCATGTGGAAATGCATGGACTAAGTTTTAGGATGTCACAATGACTAGTGACTTGAAAGCTATAGAGAATTAGTGTCGAGGTAAGAGGGATGCGATAAAAGTCCCAAAAGGGAGGGACAAATGGAAATAGAATACACACGGGGAAGCTAAAGGTGGAAGGCACTTTGAGAGAAGAGGCTGAGGGGTCTCTTAGGTGCCTAGAGAAAGCAGCATTGATTGTAAGTAGTTTATATTGAGGTGCTGGGGAAACTAGTGAAGGAAGAGGAAAATGATCTATGGAAAAGGAATCAACCAAGAGTGGGTAACTGGAGCAAAACCTTGTGGGAATAAAAAATGGAGAAACCTAAGAAAAGAACAAAACACATTCTTCACAATCTCAAGGGTGAAAGAGCTAAGGTAGATACACAACATCTGAGAGTTATTGATGGAGGACTGCGTATCTGAAGGATATGGGCAAGGTACTGATGGGATGTAGAATAAAGGTTTATCTGTAGAACATATATGATAAACAGAATTGCAGGGTCTGAGGACAAAGTATATTTGTAATTTCAATAGGCCTCTTCAAATTGTCCATCACAAATTTACATTTATACTAAAAATGTGTGTTTACTTCTTCATACCCTCCTGAAGTCTGTTTTAATTAACTCTAATCTTCTAGTTAAACAAGCATTTCAGTGTAATTTTAATTTATCTTAATAAGGAGTAAAGTTGACAATCTTAACATATGCATAGAAGCCTTTTTTATTTTTTGAAAACTGCACTTCTTACAGGTTATCAGTCTTTTTCTAATTGAGCTGTAAAAAAAGCAACCCTTTACTGGGTGTAAATGTTTTTCCAGTTCATTGTATATCTTTGGAATTCCTTTATGGATTTCCGTCTATTTCTCTCTAACTCCACTGCTGGACCAAGGCTCCATCAGCTCCCACCAAACCTACCAAATCTCTGCTTTCCTTCCTGTCTCTTGGATACCATTCTTTCTCTACAAGACATAGTGGCCTTGATAAAATATGAATCACATCATACTACAACCCTATTAAAAATGCCCCAAGGGCTACTCTCAGAACATTTAAATCTAAACTTCATATCCTGCATACTTCTTCGAACTAATCTTCTATTGTTCTGTCTAGAGAATAATCTTCTTTCAGACCCTTGAACAAGCTGAACTTGGTTGTGTCTATGGCTTTTGTGTTTCGTGATTAACATTCCTTCTGACTGGAACGTCCTTCCCCATATGTCACAGGATTTATTTCTCCCTCAGTTGGCCATCAGCATGCATGTCACACCAAGAGAGAGGCCACCCCTTCCCTTCAGGGTCAAAATGGTACACACACACCTCTACCCATACCCCCAATTTCCATTTCTCCTCTGACTCTTTGTGTTATCTTCATTTTAGTACTTAGCATAATACCTAGAATATAAGAAATTCTTAATATTTTACACAAAGTATGCTTCAGAATAAAAGGATGTTGTCCTACATTCAGATTCTTATAATTATTTCATATTTAAGGGAGTTTTTGAAATTATTTTATTTTAAACAAGTATTGTTTGGAGAACACAAACTGAAATAGCCAAAATCAATGCTAGTTTTAAATGCTTTTATAGGTCATTGGAACAGTTTTAAAGGAAAAAGGGAAGGGGAGGGAGAAAGCACAATAATGTAAATAGTTTAGTTTATGGGCTTGTATGCATATTCTATACTTGCTATATATTCTGTACATGTTGCCCAGAAATATTCTTACCTGTAAGTATAAAATTTAAAAACTATTGTTTATAAAAAAATAAAAATAATTTCTTAATTATTAATTTCTATCAATCATATAGAATTTATATTTATTTGTTTTAAAATATCATAACCACAGCCCTGACCGGTTTGGCTCAGTGGATAGAGTGTCAGCCTGTGGACTGAAGGGACCCAGGTTGGATTCCAGTCAAGGGCATGTACCTTGGTTACAGGAACATTCACAGTTGGAGGGTGCAAGAGGCTTCTTATCGATATTTCTCTCTCATCAATGTTTTTAACTCTCCATCCCTCTCCCGTTTTCTGGAAAAAAAAATCAATAAAATATATTTAAAAATATCAATTTTTGGATAGTATTTATGGATTTATTTATTAAGCATTTTTATTGATTTTAAAGAGGAAGTGAAAGGGAAAGATAGAAACATCAATGATGAGTGAATCATTGATTGGCTGCCTCCTGTACAACCCCCACCAGGGATTGAGCACACAACCCAGGCATGTGTCCTGACCAGGAATTGAACTGTGACCTCCTGGTTCATAGGTTGATGCTCAATCACTGAGCCAACCTGGCCAGGCTGAATCTTATTTTTTAAATGTTTGCATTTTTACAAAAAATATTAAAACCAAAGATTTTATTCTAAAACAAAAAAGAAATACACATGGTCACATGCACAGGGAGCTGGTGGTGTTAATTTACCAGATAGAGGCCTTTTCTACACTGTTCATGCAAATAATCACATCTCCAGTTTTACAAATAATGTTGAACCCATAATATAAAAACATATTCTTTAATTAATTTAATGTTTTATAACAAGATGCAGTTTTATAATAGTAAACTGTATTTTTCATATTCCCATTTTCCACTGGATATGAAGATTTCTCAAAAGCTAGTTGGAGATGGCCATCCAACCTTCTTGAGGGTATTTGTGAACATATCCCTTCCGTCATCTTGGTGCATTTGTGTGGTTATATGGAAAACCAGGGTTTTGACTGAGCTCTGCTTAATGAAGAGTGATGGCATTATCTGCAGCAAGGGTAACTAACAATAGTGTAAAGCCCATCATCCCTATTTGGATGTGTTGAATCCTAGCTTTCCCATATCTTTCATTATCCACCCCTTTTAGACCCATTCAACAAGGGACACATGGTCCACAGCAAATTTTTCCCATATCGCACCAGCGTGTGCTACCACATCTTTCTGTATACTGTTTCATTTTTCTATTTCTTTGTTTACAATTCTTGATTCTAGAATTTTCACTCAGATTAGGATAGATTCACTATGACACAAAGGAATTCTATAATTATATGCATTGGTATGAGAATCTAATAATTACCAAGAATGCTTCTTAACATTATTTACTGTTTTCTTAAAAGAAAAAGATGTGTTTTATTGCCACAATATTCTATGAAACCATTGTTTGTTTTAAATATGAAGCTATTATTGTGAAGATACTCTTTAATCATCGTCATCTAGCTTGCAAATATCACAGAACTGAATTACTAAATTAACGTCCATGACCTAGTTTATAATAATATGGCTTAAATCAGCCACTGTTCCAAAAGAGAAACAGCATGGTATGGTGCTGGATCAAGGCTCTCCGTGAGAAGCAGTTGTCCTGAACCTCATGCCCTTTGAATATCAGTGAGACCTCAGCATAACATTGAACTTCACTCCATAAAATTAAGACAAGAACATCACTACATTTTATTGGTTAGAACACAGAAGATAGGGCAAGATGATATCTTCAGGTTCCTTCTTTTTTTAAAAGTATATTTTTATTGATTTGAGAGAGAGAGAGAGAGAGAGAGAGAGAGAGAGAGAGAGAGAGAGAGAGAGAAACATCAATGATGAGAGAAAATCATTGAGAATGTGCCCTGACTGGGAATGGAACCATGATGTCCAACCACTGAGCCAGGCTGGCCAGGCTTCAGGTCCCTTCTAACACTAAAATCATTGGCTGATTTAGAATCAGGGTCACTCATATTAAGAATTGAAAGTTGTAGAAATGACTTGTCTTTTTTGGGTAGAGACCTATTTGTCCTGAAATAATATGTCTATTTATCTGAAACTGCTAGCTAGATTTAAAAACAAAACAAAACAAAACAAAAACCTATCCTTCTAAAAAGAAATTTAAAAAAAAAGTATCAAAGCCACCAAAAGATCTTTTTACTTCCATTGTTAAATACCATGACTCCAGAAAATAGAAAGAAAGAAGAAAGGAAGGAATGAAGGAAGAAAAGAAGGAAGGAAGGAAAGGAAAGGAAAGAAGAGCCAAGGAGTTAATGTTTTGTGAGTTAAGACAGCTCTTTAAAGGCACGACACCGTATCTTTTCCTTACAAATGTAACAGAAGGATGGCCAAGGATTTACTCCAAGTTTTCCAAATCCAGGTTGCTGCACTGTTGACTAAAAGGAAAGCAGTAGGCCTGGATTGCAGAAAAAAGTCTTCTCTTCTGAAAAAAAGTACTAGTAGAAGGACAGCACACTTAGATTTGGAAAAGTACTGATTGATAGAACACCCTCCCACTAACATTCAGATCAATTGGGATGGAACGGGGGGAAAACACACAAAACCTTCAGCCAGTTCATTAAAAACATTTCTGTTTGAAATCTCTTTGATTTGTGGTTTTTCTTGATGACTTCTCCAGACATCTGCTTTTATTCTCCTACAAGTTATTTCAAAGGATAATGAAAGGTGGGTAGAAAAGATTTTTCATGCTCTGTGAGGAAAAGAAAGTATACATTATTTTTGTCCTTGCTTTGATCATTCTTTCCATGACTCTCCAGTCAGCTTCATAAACTATTACTGAGATCAAAACATAATTCCTGTTACCGCTCTGAACAAGTATCTGCCCGAATACAGTGCAGACGTTTCTTTCATTGGCCAGCTCAGGAGCACAGTTTTTAGAAATATATAGCATAGAACTCCTATAACCCTGTTCATTAAAAACGGTTTTATCACTGACAAGGGTTCCTTGGATTCTCAGCATATAGAACAGCTTTGAAATAAGACTCAAGTGTCATTTCTTTTCATTAGCTACAGAGGTGTACCTGTTGTCCCTAATGATCTCATTTTCCCTATTTTTGTTGTTCTCAGTTTCTCCCAACTGGAGACAATACCAGACCCAGCTGACCGCAATTAATCTAGCAGAGCCTGGTCAGGTCAGGAGATCAGAGCAGTTTTGTTCACACCACATATCAATAGAGCCTAGAACTATTCTTCCTGCTTTGTAATTGGCATGAATGTGGAAAACTCTTGGATTGGAGCATAAGAACATTTTGTGCAGGTTTCCCCCCCCTTCTCATTACCCACTGTATTAATACAATCATGAATTTACTCTGCTTTCTTTGTTGGACTTGATATTCTCTCTGGGCTGGAGCTCACTTGGCTGACTCCAACTCCCAATTTGACTAGCCCAAGTCTCTTTTCTGTAGACCCTGGCTCCTGGCAAGGGGTTTGCTGTGAGGGAGTGATAATCAACATCAGATATGGTTTCCGGTTGTTGTTCTCCGCCTGACTGATGGGGACCCTCAGTTACTCAACCTTGAGGCCGCCATGTCCTTTGGCTTTTGGGTGTTTGACTTTCTGGCTACTCCCCCAGAAGCTAGCTGCTCGAGACTGGTTGATTTCCTCATGCCCTGCTCTTCACACTATCAGTTTCTCATCATTTCTTGGTTATACGTGTTGCTAAGGTACCAGGAAGTCTCATGTTTTAGTCTACCCAGTTTATGATACTATGACATTTTTTCTAACATGCACATATGAATGCATGTGCTCCATTATCTTAAGATACACTCACTAAAGATGAAGGCACTGTATCTCCAACTTTCCCTGTCCTCAGATTCTCATGCGGAAGAAGGTAGTCTTGAAGCTACTTGAAAACCCTTGAAGTGACTTCTCAATCCACTCTAGAGAACCATAGTTACTATTTATAACCAGTCCAGCCACTTCAGGATCTTTGATATGCATGAATGACACTTCCTGTATCTACCCGAGGCTGATAGAAATCACTTCTCAGAATTCCATTTCATGATGATTTCTGGACCCCCCCAGAACTTCACAAGGCATTCCTTCTCCTAAAAACCCAATTAGTTCCTAAAGTTGGTTTATATTTAGTCTTTGACTCAGTTAAGCAAAACCCATGATGCTGATATCTAAATAATATGATTTGATTTTTAGGTTCTGACAGCTGAGAGATATCAAAGTTGTTCCTCTAGAATTGGAGTGTTATTTCCCACATCAGAACTTTAGTGCTGCTGAGTTTCTTCCCATCTTCTAAAAGCATTCTTCTATCAACACGAGTTGGCCTCCTAGAAATCATTTCTGGCATCTGGCCCAGATCATTTCTTCAACCTTAGTCAGAAATAAATCTTCATTTTCTCTAATATACCAAATCATAGCAAAGAATTCATTGCTCAGAATTTTTATTTTAAGTATGTCCTTTGTAATGGAGATTAGATTCTTTTTCCAAACACAGAATATAAAGTTGATGATAATCTCAGGAAAAAGGTATAATTATGGCACATCTAGGGCACTGGAAAGTGTTCTTGGTGTCCCTACTTCCTGTGCTCACAGTGAACTGTTACAAACTTAAGTGTTTGTGCAAATGAATGGTTAGGCAACTTGTATGTTTTTGTCTTGGTCACTAAGAACTCCAATTGATAACACTGTTTTGAAATCTGTCTGGCTTTTATCTTTTTTTCAAGCTTCCAAGCTGATACATATGAGTAATTTTTACCTTCTGGATGTTTCTGTTTCCCTTACGGATGTTAGGCTACCTATCCAACATGGCCCACAGCTGCTATGCAGTTTGCTTGATCCTATCTTCCTCTTTTTTTGTTTTTGCTGAAGCATATTTTCTGGTAGTTGCTTGAGAAAGGTTTTATGAGAGTATGTCAGGGTTGAACCAGACAAAACAGGACCCATGGGAGATAGACACTAAGGGATTTTTGCAAGGAAAGGGTTTATGTGATGTGGGAGCTGAATAGGCAAGTCTGAAATCCATAGGGTAGGCTGTCAGGACAGGCAGGTTGGCAGTCTCAGATACAGGCTGATGCTGCAATCCACAGGTGGAATGCTTTACTTCCTCCAGAAACCTCAGTTCTGCTCTTAAAGCTTTTCCACTGACTGGATCAAGCCTACCCAGCATATCTAAAATAATCTATGTTTCTTAAATCTAACTGATTATAAATGTCTACTTTCCCTATTCTTTCTTGAGATTCTAAAAGTTGTCTAAAGGCTACAAGAAAAACTTGATTAGCCATCCTTATTCAATGAGTGTACACCCCAGGTGACTTAAATACACTATCCCTTTTTTGTTGAATAACTTGCTATGAAACTTTACTTTTGGTTCCTTTTTTTTTTCTAGTCTCAGTTTGAATCACTGCTTCCATGAACACATCCCAGCCTTTCTACAGATAATAAATGGATATAATTAACTTACCGCTTTTTAGAAAATCTACTTTTGGTTTCTTGCCTGGATTTTTTTTATCTCCTCAGGAAAAAGAAAAGATCTCATGAATGTGGAACTTCTACAGCTGGCTACTTTCATCTACTGTAGTCTCCTCTTATCCATGGGGCTTATGTTCCAAGACCCCCAGAGGATGCCTGAAACCAAGGATAGTAACAAACCTTATACATACTATTTTTTTCTTATGTGTCCATACTCATGATAAAGTTTAATTTACAAATTAGGCACAATAAGAAAACCCTGGCTGGGTAGCTCAGTTGGTTAGAGCATCACCCCGATGTGCCAAGGTTTGGGTTCAATCCCCAGTCAGGACAAGTAAAACAACAAATTGATGTTTCTCTCTCTCTCTCCCTCTTTCTCTATCTCTCTTCCTCCCCCCACTCTCTAAACTCAATGACTAAAAATTTAAAATAAATAAAGTAGGCACAATAACAGATTAACAACAATAACAATAAAATAGAGCAATTAAACAATATACTGTAATAAAATGATGTCAATGTGGCCTTCTACCTCTCAAATACCTTTTTTAATGGTACTCACTTTTAGTCTTCTTGGGATAATGTGAGATGATAAAATGCCAATTTGGTGAGATGAAGTAAGATAGATAAAACATTATGAAGTAAAATAAGGGTTACTTGAACACAAGCGATACCATGACAGTTGATCTGATAACCTAAAGGACTACTAAGTGACTAATCGGTAGGGAATGTACACAGCGTGGAGACACTAAACAAAGGGACGATTCACACCCTGAATGGGATGGCACAGATTTCATTAGGCTATTCAGTACAGCTTGCAATTTAAAACTTATAAATTATTTCTGGAATTTTCCATTTAATATTTTCAGACAACCATTGACCATAAGTTACTGAACAGATGAAAACAAAACCAAGGATAAGGGGAGAATACTGAACTGTGTGTGTTTAATTCTCATTACATTCAGTCTCATATTTTGACCTTTTTCTGATCTTGCCTAAGATTCAAAGAGTTCCTCATTATAGCCATTCAGATAATATAAACTATACATAAATTTGAACTTCTAGTATGAAAATTCTAAGAACCTGGACATTTTGTTCTTTAATCATTAGAAAGTAAATTATAAAGTTTAGCATCCAATTTGCTACTTACTACTATGACAAATTCCACCCTAAACAGCATGGGAAAAATGCGTTCCAGCTTCATCCACATTAGCAACAAATTTCAATTCGTAACCTTCCCCAGTTGGCTTTAGAAGTACTAGCAATCCCTTCCCATATCCTTATCTGCAGGTTCAGCTTCCAACCAAGTCCCTGAGACATATGGTTCTGTATTTCTTGGAAAGTTTGCTGCAATTCATTACTATGTTCAAAATCCCTTGACTCCAGCTACAATGCTGGGGTAATTACTCCAATGTGGAAAGGAGTCAAATGCATGCGAACGTGCTTCTCCAATAATTTCTAATCCAAATCTCAAAGTAGCAACACATATCGTTGCTTAGATTTTAGAATTGTAGGATGGAAGCCATTAAGTGTTGCGTATAATGCTACTTTGGACAGTGAGATTGGACTTTATTCAGCTTTGCACCCTTGGTATTTAAAAATATTTCTACACCAAAGAAAGGGCTGATCTGCATTACTGCTACTCAATAGTAGCTTTGTCAACAAGCAACTAGATAAACCAAATGAAATATTCACAATCAATAAGTAGTTGGGGCAACATTACTTATTGTCAAACTATTTTAATGCATAGACTCCATCTTAACAAATGATTTTATGTGTAATCCCAATATATGAAACAGGTAAGGAAAGGATTGCTCAGGTTCAGGAGTATGAGATGCAAGTGAGTTTAGCTTTCTCTTCATATCATGGTGGTCAGCAGAGTACATCTGTAGAATTTTAGAGCTCCTCAGAACAAGCCAGGAAAACCATAAATCTATATTAGTTCCAAGAACACTTTGCTTATTTGCTTAATAATATATTGATTACTTTTGCTATGTAAGGTGGAAGCCAGTAAGCACAGTTGATGAGCCAACTTTTGGGAGGACTCATTGTACATAGCCTTAAAATAAACATCCAAAGGAAGAAATTACCATGGAAAATAAAATATTTGAATCTGGAGAGAATCTTCAATGAAAACATAAGGGGGGCACTATTATGAAAAAAAAACACACACAAAAAAACTTGAATATAGTTGCAACCAAATATTTAAAAACATACTAAATAGAGCATATCTAACCTTGTTTCATCTGGGAAACTAAGTAGAGCTAATCTTGGTAAGTATATAGATAGGAAATGCCCAAGGTTACTAAGAGCTATCTGCATGCCAAATAGTTTTAGAGAAAAGATCTAGTTGTGCTTACCAGGAAGCCATTAAACATAATGCTGTACTCACCAGTACTTTGGCACAGTTGTTTGGCTTGTTGTAAACACAAATATAACTAAGACACACCAGGATCCTAAAATGCTTTGAGTCACCAAGAGGAAATTATACTACATCCAGCAGAGATATAGTTAGATGATTAAAAAATAGAATACTAAAGGCCCAGTGCATGAAATTCGTGCACTGGGAGATGGGGATGTCCCTCAGCCCAGCCTCCACCCTCTCCAATTCCTTGGAATGGGGCCTAAACTAGCAGTCGGACAACCTTCTCACAATCCAGGACTGCTGGCTCCCAACTGCTCGCTTGCCTGCCAGCCTGATCATCCCCTAACCACTCCTCTGCCAGTCTGATTGATGCCTAATTGCTCCCCTGCCAGCCCAATTGCCCTCCCCTGCTGGCCAGGTAACCCCCAACTGCCTTCCCCTGCAGGCCCAGTCATCCCCAACTATCCTCCCCTGCCAGTCCAATCACCACAACTACCCTTCCCTGCCGGTCATCTTGTGGTTGATCACGTGGGGGCATCCATCATGTGCAAGGGCATGAGAGTCACCTTCCATTGATTGCCGGTCACCTCCTGCTCCTGAGGGCTTCCAGATTGTGAGAGGGTAGGCCAGGCTGAGGGGCCACCCCCTCCAGTGCATGAATTTTCATGCACTGGGCCTCTAGTATAATAATAAAGATGATTTATAGCATGACTGTGTATTATTGTTGTTAGAAATCTGTTGGGAACCTAATATGGCATACCCATATAAGTAACCAGAATATCTGTAGGGTGTAGCTATTGTATTAACTGACTGTATCAAATAAGAGAAGTTCCTATGTACAGTGCTAAAGAGAAGCTAAAGTCATTGAAAGGACGATAATTCTATATATTAAAAGGCTAATATGCAAATTTCCCCCTTGAAGAGGAGTTCAACTGGAAGTTCAACCAGTGGGTAGGACTGGCTAGCTAATTGCCCATGGTCCCTCCCCCTAGTCAGCCCCTCCCCTGATCAGCCCCTCACCCAAATCAGGGGTGGGGCCAGCCAACCAACTGCCCATGGCCACTCCCTCACCGCTTGCCCAGCCCTATTGGCTCAGGGAGGGTCGGTCAGACCCCATCTGTGCATGAATTTGTGTACTGGGCTTCTTGTCAAGAATATAAAGCAGAAAGGTTTTGGGAACTTTGAAGGTTGAAAGGTTGACAAGGAAAGGTAGAAAAGGGCATCCTATCTAATAAAAAGGTAATATGCAAATTGACTATCACACCAAGACATAAGATGGCTGCCCCCATGTGGACACATGATGGCCACCACAAGATGGCCTGCAGGGGAGGGCAGTTGTGGGAAGTTATGTGTGACCAGGCCAGCAGAGAGGGCAGTTGGGGGCACCAGGCCTGAAGGGGAGGACATTTGTGGGCCATCAGGCAAGCAGGGAGAGCAATTAGGGGTGACCAGGCCAGCAGGAAAGGGCAGTTGGGGGGGGAAGGTCAAGGCCTGCAGGGTAGGGCAGTTGGGAGTCAGCAGTCTTGGATTGTGAGAGAGATGTCCAATCACCTATTGGTTGGACATCCCTCAAGGAGTCCCAGATTGGAGAGGGTGCAGGCTGAGCTGAGGGACACCCCCATTCCCCCATGCACAAATTTCATGCACCGGGCCTTTAGTCCTATATAATAAAAGGCTAATATGCAAATTGATGAATGGAAGAATGACTGGTTGCTGTCACATGCATTGACCACCAGGGGCAGACGCTGGATGCAGGAGCTGCCCTCTGGTAGTCAGTGTGCCAGAAGTCGGCTCACAATTGGCAAGCACAGTGGCAGTGACAGCAGCGCCAAGGATGTCTGACTGATGGCTTAGGCTTGGAGCTTAGGCCTGCTTCTCGAGCTGCCTAAGTTGTCAGTCAGACATCCCCCTAGGGTTCCCAGACTGCTGAAGGGCACAGGTTGGGCTGAGGAACCCTCTCTCCCCCAGTGCACGAATGTTATGCACCAAGCCTCTAGTTAACTATAAGATGAATAAGTTCTGGGGATTTAATGCATGACATGGGGACTGTATTAACAATTTTGTATTGTATACTTAAAATGTGCTAAGACAATAGGTCTTTTTTTTTTTTAACACACATGCATAGAATGATAACTATGTGATGTGAATAATGTTTTTAAATATATTGTATAATTGTTTTACCATGTATACATATATCAATCATCATGGTGTACACCTTACATTTACATAATGTTATTTGTCAATTATATTTCAATAAAACTTGAAAAAATTAAAATTAAAAAGAAAAGAAGCATGGAGGGTCTTGGAGAGTATTATGCTAAGCAAAATAAGTCAGTCAGAGAAAGACAAGTATCACATGATCTCACTCATATGTGGAATCTAATGAACAAAATGGATGAACAAAATAGATCCAGAGACATAGAAGCATAGAACAGGCTATGGAATCTCAGAGGGAAGGTGAGGGAGGGCGGGTGGGTGAGAAGTGATCAACCAAAGAACATGTATGCATATGTGCATAATACATGGACAGACAATAGGGTGGTGAAGGCCTGGGGCAGGGGGTGAGGGTGGGGACGAGAGCTAGAAGGGTCAATGGGGGTAACAGGGGGCATATGTAATACTTTCAACAATAAAGATTTAAAGAATAAGAAGAATTATCTCTTTTTGTTTGCACAGGTTTAAATTCACTTTGATTTTCCAATTGGCATTTTCCTTCCAAAAGCTGGTTTGTACTTCAATGACAATGGCAATTATGCTTCCTTTGTAAATCTATTTGTGTGACCTTGGCCAAGCCAGTCTAAATATAGCACAGAGCACACATTTGCTTCTTCTTCCAAAAGGTGGCTGATTTTGGTGGGAGTGCCACATAAATGGCATTCAGATATAACAGTTGTATCTCCACACAGTGGTGAGCCAATCCCCAGTACTTCTAAAGGCTTAATGTTTAGATTCTAAACCCAATGATACAACCATACAGACTAACCCTATCTTGTCAAGGCATGCATCCTCTCAATAATTAGCATATGTAGCTAGTTTTTTAAGGGAGTTACTTGGGCACTATCAGGCTGCTGTGGGGCATATAAAGATTGATCCAATATAGCTCTCCCCTAAGGATCTTGTTATGGTTATTCTTATATCTCCCCTTCTGCCCGTTTCTGAAAATTTCTCACTTTTCTTCTTGGAACACCATGTTAAGATTAGATTTGCTTCCCGGGACTGGCCGGGCTTAGAAAAATGAATCTCCAGCTTGCCAGGATCCCCATACAGACTCTGCCAAGTCAAACGTAGTGCCAAAGGGAATGTGTGCTTTGTTTGATCAGCACTGATTTCTGAGCTGGGGCCTGGAAAAAGAAAACATGGATTTTGTCAGTATCTACAGAGCCAGAGAAAAGTGTCCTGATTGCAATCTGTCCTAATTACAGCTGTGCTGGTACCAAGTGTGGTGCTCAGAACATCTACTGTGGTCTCATAGCAACCCAACTCAATTTCTCCTTGCAGGAAATGCCAGGGCTTTTAAAATAGATTAGCTGTACAACTTCTCAAGTATTTAATTCGTGAGTTGGAAGTGGCTTTGTCTTTGATAACTTCGCCTTCCTCATGAAAATCCTATCTCTACTACCTACCCAGAATGTCAGGTTCCTTCTGATCCCCAGGATGATCCTTAAATACCTACCTGTAACTCATGATGATGATTGGATTCAACATTATAATTGCACATGCCTGACTTTTCCACTCTGTCATCAGCCTCTTTTCTGGAGTTTCTCCCAGTGTGCATGTCATATCCTGTTAGGTAGATTTTGAGCCTATAGGAATCTCA
The DNA here is from genome assembly GCF_014108245.1 of Pipistrellus kuhlii. Taxonomy (NCBI): domain Eukaryota; kingdom Metazoa; phylum Chordata; class Mammalia; order Chiroptera; family Vespertilionidae; genus Pipistrellus; species Pipistrellus kuhlii. The sequence goes on from NW_023425573.1 coordinate 64,769,987, forward strand.
TAATTTTATGAGGAAAGGTTACATTTAATTCTCTGTCATTTTCAGCACTCAACACATTGCTAGTACTTTGAAAAGATGAAACAATTCCTTAACATACATAGGTGTAGGGCATTTATAAATTTTAAAAATCTTATGTTTGTTATCTTTTGCAATTCCCTCAATTACCCTGTAAGGTATGGCAAATCCTTTGACAAATAAGGAAACTGGGGTATAAATGCTAAGTGTTTCCACTGATGTCACAGAATTAGTGACAGAACCAGATTTAGGATCAAGTTCCCCTGACTGCTAGTTTCAGACATTTTTTTCGTTAAATATTTTCTAGTCACATCCTTATTCTCTGAAAGCTATCCCTATCAGAAATCTTATTTTAATTAGAGATTTTATCCCTTGAAACCTTGCTGTGTGGCTAGCATTTACAAAACCATGCTGAGTGGAGGCAGTGAACACTGTCTGGGTTGCTCAAAGTAGTAAAAAAGATGGACAAAATCAGCAGACAGATTTTTTTTCAATGACTCTTTGAGACAGGATCGTGCAACCTCAAATCCATCTGGACACCAAGTTATGATGAAACTGCTCATCATGAGCCTACAGGTGCCTTTCTCACAGCCACTCCAGCGTGGCTTTACCACTAAGTTCAAATAGTGAGACTTTGCTTCATGGAGCTTTCTGCCATATCTATGGATCTATGATCCTGACTTTAATTTTAGAACATGGAAGGGATCTTAATAAGGATCAGGAATCACATTTTACAAATGAGGAGAGAAGATGTGAACTTGAGTGACCTGATCTATCAGAGTTATGGAGCCAGTTAGGCTTCTTTATTCATTAAATGATTCACTCAAAAAACATTTGTTTGAAAATTTGCTTTGTTTCAGGAACTATTCTGGGCACTGGAAATATAGCACTGGGGGGAAAAAAAGGACAAAAATTATTGCTTCAATAGAGTTCATATTCTAGTGAGAGAAGATAAATAGTAACTAAAAATAAAAAAGTAAATTATAGAGTATATCAAATTGTGACAACACATGAGCAAAAAATAAAGCAGGCATTTTTAGTCTTCTTGGGTTGCTAAAACAAACTACCACAGACTGAATAGCTTAAAAATAACAGAAATTTACTTCTTCTTTTCATACAACATTGAGCTTTAGGATTTATTTCTTTTTCCTTTAAAAAATTGTATTGGGTTTTAGAAAGAGAGAGAAGAAGGGGAAGGAGAGAAATTGAGAGAGAGAGGGAATGAAAGAGAGAGAGAGAGAGAGAGAGAGAGAGAGAGAGAGAGAGAGAGAGAGAGAGGTGAGAGTGGAACATTGGTTGACTGCCTCATGCACTCTTCTTACCTGGGATCAAGCCCACAACCCTGCCATGTGCCCTGACTGGAATTTGGACTAGCTACCTTTCTATGGATGGGACTATCCCCAACTGAGCTACAATGGTCAGGGCTAAGATTTTGACATTTGAATTTGGGGTTGGGTGGAAGATAGGCACAGACATTGAAACCATAGCAGCAGAAAAGGGAGATAAGGAATAGTTCTGGGAGCACTGAGTAAGTTTTAAATAGGGTGACCAGGGAGGTATTTATTGACAAGGCGATGTTTTTGAGCAATAACATAATGGAGGTGAAGGAGTAAGCAATGAGAGTAGGTGGGGAAAGCCCATGCAAAGCTTCTATAGGCAGGAACATGATGACATCTTTGGGAGACAGGACCAGGTGGCTGAGGCAGAATGAGCAAGGTGCAGAGTAGTGAGATAAGAGATCTTAGAGGTCATGGGAAACCAGAACTATGTAGGGCCTTGTAGGCAAGGGCAAGGACGACTTTGGTTTTACTCTGAGTGAGTGAGATAAGGAGATATTGGAGAATTTTTAGCAGTGCAAGTAATATATTTGGGCTTATTTTTTAAATGGATTACTTTGTTGTTGTTTTTTTTTTGTATTGAAAAGGGATTAGAGTGAAGCCAGATTAGAGCCTGGGAAACCAATTGTTAGGAGACTTAAAATAATCCAGATAAAAGAAGATGGTGGCTCAAATCAGATGATAAGAGTAGAAATAGCCAAAAAGAGATTGAATTCTGAATATTTTGAAGGTGGAGCTAAGAGGGTTTACTGAAGTATTGGGTGAAAAATAGAAAAATCAGAGATGACTCCAAGGTTTTCTAGCCTGAGCAATTAGAAATGTAGGGTTGTATCTAACTACAACAGCAAAGGCTACAAGAGAAATGGGTTTAGAGGGCAAGGAGTAGTTTGGAGGGAGACAAACAGTTCAGTTTTAGAAATGCTTTGTTTGAGATGTCTATTAGATATCCAAGCAGTGATGTTAAATAGGCAGTTGAATGTAAATGTAGAGTTTAGAGAAGAGAACTAGACTAGATAATTTAGTGATAACTCATCAGAGTATCAATTATAATTAAAGCCATGAGAATACCAAGGGAGTGAATATAGATAGAGAAATAAAAGAGTCCCAAGAATTAGGCCCTCATATACATTTAGTAGATTAGTCTAGAACTCAGTCTTATGATAGCTTTACCAACATGAATACTGGTTTAAGGCTTATATAACTAGTTTAACTCTAAGGTGGGCTACTGAAGCCAGCATATCAGAAAGGTACCAAAAGAATTCAAAGTTTATCATAAAACAAGCTTGCCTCCAATTTGAGATGTACGGGGGTGTTGTTCATATTCATGAGAGAAGATGAGGCAACATTTCACAGGGTTGCCTCCACCCCCAACTTCCCGGATCTGATGCTAATTTGTTCCTTATTATCTTTGTGCACTTTCTCCACAAACTACAACCCTTTGCACAAATATCCCCAGCAGACTGAGTAGTGGCCATTTTCTGGATTCCTACATCTTTGTAAATGTAATGCTTTGTAGGACTTTAGAGCTTTCAGATAACTTTGATTTTTTCCCCTTGTAGAATGAGAAGATTTTCTGAGAGTAAGTTTAAAGGTGGTTGAATTCACTTTTTATTCCTATTACTTAGGCACTGCTTCTCAGATTGTAGTCTATGTAAGCATCAGAAGTTGCTGATTAAAATGTAGATTCTCTTGAGTCTTATCTCTAGAGGTTCAGATTCGTTAGGTTTGGAGTGGAGTCTATGGCTTTGCACAGCAGGTGATTCTAATGCTGATTGATAGAAGAAAAAATGGTAACTCTTTTGGGGGAAGTTTATGGACAAATTTTGACCTTAAGAAAGTCCTAAATGTGGATTGTATTAAGTCAAACAAAGAGTACACTATAGAAAGGAGGATGTGAGTCCATGTAAGGGAGATTTTCCTAATAACTAGCTTTATCAAGTCATGGGAACCCTGCTTGTGACTAAATGTGTATTTTGTCATTGAAATACAAAAATACACACGAGTTATCATGTTCCTCCCTACAGAGGCTGTGCACAGATTTCCTCTCTGGGAAATAAAATTTTGCTACTTGACTTCTAAAACCACTATAAGTTATTTTAAAAAATAAAGCAGGAATGTCTAAACAAATAATCTGTTAGGTCCTTACCAACTTGCAGATTCTTTGAGAACCACAAGAGAACTGGCCAATATTTTCTTTTTAAAAAAATATATTTTATTGATTTTTTACAGAAAGGAAGAGAGAAGGATATAGAATTAGAAACATCAATGAGAGAGAAACATCGATCAGTTGCCTCTTGCACACCCCCTACTGGGGATGTGTCCGCAACCAAGGTACATGCCCTTGAAGGGAATCAAACCTGGGACCTTTCAGTCTGCAGGCCAACACTCTATCCACTGAGCCAAACCGGTTTCAGCTGGCTCATATTTTCATCCTGATTTTTTTTTCTTTTTCTTTTAACCCAGAGACTTTGTGGTGGGGTTGAGCAATTTGAAACTCTTTCCAGATATACTGATAAAATTTTCTTCCTACTGTGGGTAATATAAGAATGAATCAGAGTTGATATGACTAGGATTGCTATTAACTTTGAACAGGCCATTTAAACCCCATGAATAACAGCAAAAGGAACTGTTACATGAAAGGTCTGTACTGAATGATTTCTAAGCTCTCTCTCTGATTCTAACTCCTCAAAGTTCTAAAACAGTGAGTTCACACAGCCCTTATCTGTCCTTGTGAAAAACTGCCTTATTTGCTGGAAAACTCATAGAATCATTTCTCTGTTCCTCATTCCCTGAGTAAATTCAGGGGCAACCAACCCATCATGCACCAAAAACCATTGCTCTTTATTCCATTTTAAAATAATTTATAGATAGCAAATACTTAATTCTAGCAAATGCCTCATTATAATCAAGAAAAACAGTCATGGCAGTTTGCAAAAAAGAAGGTTTTAACTTCTATGTAATATGCTTTTCAAAATTCTTTTCAAAATGCACTCACTGTCTAATTTTGAATTCTCAGTGTCATTTTATTTCCCCTCTGAGTGTTCTGTATGTAATGATTTGTCAGTCAATGGCATCCTATAGGTACATCTCTGTCAAAATTCCAGAAGCACATTAGCAGTGGTAAAACAAAGCCTTCAGAGGTAGGCATATTTTAGTGTCAGATAACATTCCCCTTTTAGGCAATGTTTGCCATGTGTCTTTGAATATCCAGAAATTGTATTATCTCCTTGTAGCAGAAGGCTCAGTGTTTTCTAATGTAATTATGTGATGAAAGAAAGTGTAGTTTAGAATGAATGATATTCTGCTGCTTATGTTTTCAAATGATTTTAATAACAATAAAACAGGTAACCATAAGTAACATATTAAGAGAATAATATAAAGCTACATCTAACTTTCAGTACTGCGGACTTTCTAGCATAAGTATATGTAATCATCAAATGGGATAATTTTGTTTGTGACTTACAGTGATAATTATTTATTTATTTTAAGTTATTTTCATTTTTCAATTGCAGTTTATATACATTATTACACAGTCAAATCTTGGTTATTGAATATCTCCCATCTTGAACAATTCGCTTCTCAACCCAACAATGCTTTCATGCTGATATCTTTATGATCAGTCATGTATCTTCCAGGCACCAAACGAAGGAGAGAATATGACAGTATGAGTCAAGTTACTGCTATTAACATCTCAGGAACTTGTGCTGTAAATATTTTCATGATTTTTTTTTGCCTTTGTTGCTGCTTGTTATTATTAAATTTTCATTTCTACTATACATTTAATTTCTTTTTTGTTAAATTTTCATTTACATCTTATGTCCTTATTGTTTTTAAACTATTTATAGATTAAAGAGTTTATTAAACATGTATAGTATCTAAGAAAGGTTAAAACATGAAATCATTTTGGGGTTTGGAATGGATTAATTCAATTTACATTATTTCTAATTGGGGAACAAATGCTTTGGTTTCCAAACAGCCTTCTGGAACAAATTAAATTTGAGAGCTAAGTTTCAACTATATTAGTTTCAGGTGTATACTTCAGTGATTAAAGATTGCCAAACTTATTAAAGTGATCATCCCTATAAACATTGTACCCATCTCATATCATACATAGTTATTAGAAAATTATTGACTATATTCCCTATGCTGTATTTTATATCCCATGACTATTCTGTAGCAACCAATTTGTACTGCTTAATCCCTTCATCTTTTTTACCCATTTTCCCAAAACTCCTCCATTTGAAAACTGTCAAAATATCTTCTGTATCCATGGGTCTGTCTCTTTTCTGCTTTTTCATTTATTTTGTTTTCTAGATTTAATCATTGATAGATATGTACTTATTGTCATTTTATTGTTCAAATTTTTATTTTTTTCTTCCTCTTAAAGAAAAACTTTAACATTTTGTATAATACTGGTTTGATGGTGGTTAAATCCTTTAGCATTTTTTTATCTGTGAAGGTGAAGCTCTTTATACTTTGATTCTAAATAATAGTTTTGCTGGGTAGAATAATCTTGGTTGTAGGTACTTGCTTCTCATCACTTTGAATATTTTTTGCCACTCCCTTATGGCCTGCAAGTTTCCTGTTGAGAAATCAGGTGACAGTCTTATGGGAGCAACTGCTTTTCTCTTGCTGCTTTTAAAATTATCTCTTTATCTTTAAACTTTTGCATTTTAATTATGGTGTGTCTTGGGGTGGGCTTCTGGACTTATCTATTTCCTTTACCAAGTTAGGAAAATTTTCTATCATTATTTTTTCAAATAGGTCTTTGATTTCTTGCTGGTTCTCTCTCCTCCTCTGGCAACCCTAGGAAGCAAATGTTGGCATGCTTGAAGTTGTCCCAGAGGCTCCTTATATTACCCTCATTATTTTGAATTCTTTTTTCTTTTTGCTGTTTTTTGTTTCTTTACATTCCAAATCAATTTTAGGCTTCATCTAATACTTTACTGTTGATTCTCTGTGAATTATTCTTCATTTCAGTATGTGTTTCCATAATTTCTGAGTGATTTCTTTTTATGCTGTTGATGTTCTTACTTAGTTCATTGAACATTCTTATAACTATTTTTTTGAACTCTGTATCTAATAGATTGCTTATCTCCATTTTGTTTATTTTTTAAAATGGAGTTTTGTTCTGTTCTTTCATATGGGACTTATTTATTTTTCTCATCATTTTGGCAGCCTTCCTATGTTTGTTTCAATGTATTAGGTAGAGCTGCTATGTCTCCCAGACTTGGTAGTGTGGCCTAATATAGTAGGTGTTTTGTAGGGTCCAGTGGCACAGCCTCCCCAATTACCCAAGTTGAACACTCAAGGTATACCTGCTCTCCTCCCCAACCCCAGTGTTGGCTGTGTGCATCACCCTGTTGTAACTGTATCTTGGTTGATGTTGACACATCAATGGGAGGAATTTACCACCAGAGCCATCAGATGCAAGGACTGGCTGCAACCACCTTCCACTGTCCCTGACCACCATAGAGGATTAGCTATGCAGAGGCCAACCCCATGGAGCAGGAATTACTTCAGGAGGGATCTCCTGCCCACTAAGTCAACTCCTTTAGTGTGTTGGTTGTGGAAGTGGTTAGGTGGTGATGCTTCATTGTGTTATAAGCCTGTTCTCTGGGTGCACTGGCTTTGGGGCCTCCTGAGAGGTGTAAGTCAAGGTCAGCTGCTGCCTCTGTCTGCCTGGAGCCACTAACATGAGCTACAAAGTGATCTGCAGATGGCTGTTACTTGTGCTGGGCTTAGAGGTGTCCAAGAGAGGCCAACCTGTGAACCTGTTTTTGCTGCTGCTAGTGCCAAGGCCTGGGGCCACTTCGGAAGAGGTCTGGGGGCATGTAGAGGTCAGATGTTGCTTGTTTGAGAGATTTTAGGACACATGAACCATGATAGACCATTTGTATAGAAAAGACACTGAAAATAGCTTGGGTGATCCTGAAAATTGGATGGGGCAAACAGTGTTAGCCAGGTTGATGGAGTGTCAGATATGGCACCTGCCTGTGGGCTCTGTGGAGATAGGGCTCATCAAAGGAACAATGGCCTCTGCCAGCACTTATTTCTGGGAGAAAGCTGCACCCCCACCTCTCCACCTGATGCTGGATAATTCAGAGCCTCTTCCCTATGTCTCTGGTACCTTTCAGTTGCAGCTCCAGCACTGGAGCTCAGAGGGAGTGAGTCTGAGAAAGTCCATGAGTTGGTCTTACTGAGACTCCAGCAGCCCTCTCTCTTTCAGCTTCAATCTCTGCTCGTTTTTACAGCTAGAAATTATAGGACTTCTCTTACTGACACTGGACTCCTGGGCTGGGGTCCTGGTGTGGGTCTTGGACCTCTGCTCCACCAAGGGACCCTTACACTGAGATAACCCTCCCAAGTTTTATCTGCCATACATGGGTATGGGACCAACCTGCTCTGTGTCTTCACCCTCCTACCAGTCTCCACGACACTTCTTTAATTCCTTAGTTTTAGGATTTCTGTTCAGCCAGTTCTGAATGATGGTTATTTTGTGATTTTGATGTGGTTGGGGGAGAAGGTGACCTACATTTGCCTATGATTGCATCTTGACTAGAAGTCTCTAAATGGGATAATCTTAAATCAGTTTAATTTATTGGGTTTACCTGAAGCCAACTTTTTCCCTATAAAGTTTCATAAATATAAATAAAACATTGTGATATTTCATTTCATTATTTCATTTCATTTTTAGCAATCCAGCATTCTTTTCTTCCCCTCATTGTAGCACCATTGTTTTCTCTTAAAAATTATTTCTCATCTACTATTTACAATCTTATTAACTGTTAACCGAAGTCCCTACTCTCACCTGGTTAAGGGATGAATGCATGAACTAATTGATCAACTCCCATAATGCATCGGCTCCCATAAGACTGTCTTCTGATTTCCCAAGATTTGACTCTTGAAAGGAGAATTAAAAGGTAAGAAAAAAAAAAAAAAAAAAAAAAAAAGGTCCTATTTGTCACCCCAGAGGAGAACTGGTTCCTGACTGGTTCCTGATAGCTGCCTCTTGCTCCATGAGTCCCTGGAGCTCTTTGCTGAACACACTTGTTCAATTTCTCCTTTGGTTTTGTGAGTCACCTCACATCTTTCTACAAAGTCCTTTTATTTTCCAAGTTTTATAGAGCTGGACTTTATTGTTGCAACTATAGGTCCCTGACTAAAAACAAATATTTGCACCTCTTCTCAACAGTGTTTGCTTCCTAAAGGATGATACAGAAGTTTTAACACTTTATATCATTATATAAATATAAAATATTTACTCCTTCCTAAGGATATGTGTGTGTATGTGTACAGGCTTGTGTGTATCTTGGTTTGCAATTACCAAAACTCCACCAGCATCATGAGGAGGTCTTGATCTTTCCTAATTAAGGGAAATTATTGGACTTAAAACAGGAAACAAGTGTATTCAGTCTCCCTTAACACTCCCTCCAGTTCATTGGTGAGTTTATAAGCCCCATTTTAGTCAAAAGAAAAGAGAAAAGCTTTTTTAAAGCTGGTAAACAATGCTAAACACATACTAATTTCATAACAAATTTGTGCTTGATATCTGGAGAAAGAACTTAGCTAGTTATCGATAAGTTCTATTAACTCCCATGAATTCACCTTAGATATTTATTTAAATTTCCCAACAGTAAAGTGAAAATTTGTCATCTACCTTATAAGATTGGATAAACGTGAAATGAGTTATCCTTCCATCAGACAGAGAAAGACAAATGCTGTATGGCCTAACTTATATGTGGAATCTAAAAACATTGAATTCATAGAACAGAGAATAGAATGGTGGTCATCAAGGGCTGAGTGGTGGGGTAAATTGAGAGATGTTGATTGAAGGGTACAAACTTTCATTTATTAGATGAATAAATTCTGGGGAGCTAATTTACAGCAAGGTGACTCTAGTTATCAGTACTTTATTATATACTTGAAATATGCTATGAGAGAAGAGCCTTAAGGTTCTCAATGTAACAACAACAAAATGGTAATGGGGAGAAGTATGTATTAATCAACTTCATTGTGGCAGATATTTTATAAAAAGTATATCCTATATAATAGAGAGGTAATTTGCAAATTGACCATCACTTCAACACACAAGATGGCCGCCACAAGATGGCCAGCAGGGGAGGGCAGATATGGGTGATCAGGAAAGCAGGGGAGGGCAGTTAGGTGTGACCAGGCTGGCAAGGAAGGAAAGTTAGGGTGACTGTGCCTGCAGGGGAGGGGATTTAGGCCTGCAGGAGAGGGCAGTTGGGGGTGACCAGGCTGGCAAGGGAGGGCAATTAGGGGTGAATGGTCCAGCAAAGGAGGGCATCTGGGGGAAACCAGGCTAGCAGGGGGTGACCAGTCTGGCAGGGGGGATAGTTGGGGTAACCAACCCAGCAGAGGGGCAGTTAGGGGTGATCAGGCCTGCAAGCAGGTGAGCAGTTAGGAGCCAGTGGTCCTGGATTGTGAGAGGGATGTCTGACTGCTGGGGTTCTGGATTGGAGAGGATGCAAGATGGGATGAGGGGACCCCTTCCCGTGCTGCATGTGCACGGATTTCGTGCACCAGGCCTCTAGTGTATTATAATGATGGTTCTCTATTCCTCCAAACTTTGAAGAACTAAGCTCCTTTGTAAAGGAATCTGAGGCCAGCCTGACTTCTTCCCCCATGATAGTTACTGGTTTTCTCTGTCCTATGCTTGAATATTTTTCTATTTTTGACAAAAGCATTACTAGCATGATGAGAATAGCATAAATAATATAAAATTGATGTTGACTGCTCTGCAACAAGTTTACTTCAAACACAGCATGCTTCTTCAGTTGACAGAATTTATTTTTTTTCATTTCAGGGAAAATTTTTTTGTTTTATATTTTCAAATATGTTTTATTGCTTTATTGTTTTTTTATAACCCAATATTTTTATGTCAGATCATTTTTATCTATCTTTCATATCTAGAGCTTTTCTCTAATCTTTTAGGTTTTTCTCCTCCTCCTTCTTTATCTTCTCTTTTTCCTCCTCCTCCTCCTCTTCCTTCTTCTTTTACATTTATTATTATTTATAGCCTTTTCTCTATGAGAGTAATACAATATTCAGCAGAGCTTTATAAATTTTTATTTTCTCTTTTGAATTTATTTAATTATTTATTTCAATTTGACCAGTATCAGTTTCCGTTATTACAAGTCAAAATCCTGGCAAGAAATATGATTCACTCTATATGCTTAAAAGGTTAAGATGAGAGAGAGAGAGAGAGAGAGAGAGAGAGAGAGAGAGAGAGAGAGAGAGAGAGAGAATAAGTGGATAATCACTTATATTTCCAGAGAGATGTGTGAAAGCAGTGAGATGGGGGGAAAATACCTAGACTTCTTCCTGCTCCCACCTGATACTTTCTGCCCACTTGCAAACCCCAGCCATGGTAGCAAGGCTAATAGGTCTCTGGGGTCAGCTCCCCTGAACCAAAGTGGGGCATAGAATGGGAGTGATAGTGGTGGGAAGTTAGCCAATAAGAATAGCCAATACATATTTGTCAATTTATATTAGTTTCTTAAAGGATCATCGAGATTTTAACTCTTCAATAAGTCTCAAATATTTACTCTTTTCCACTGATGCTATATGTGGGCATGTGCACATTTGTCAAGTTTTCATTAGTGTCTTCATGAAGCCTTGATCTTTCCAAATTTGAGGGAAGGGAAGGGTATACTCTTCAAAACAGGAAACAAGTGGTATTCTAGAGCAGTGGTTGGCAAACTCATTAGTCAACAGAGGGGCAAATTGCAGCTCACGAGCCGCAATTTGCAGACCACTGTTCTAGGGAATCTCCTAAAAAAATGAGTCTACTTCATTTCCTGAGTTCATTCAGCTCTATTTTATTTAAAGGAAGAGAGAAGAAGCAAAGGATTTTACAGCCCAAGAAAAATGTTATTTTTCCTAAATTATTTATCTCAGATTATCAAAAAATCTCTGCATCTTATACTGTTGTTTCATTGATCAATTATTGAGTCATTTAAAATATGAATTTATACTCATTACATCATAGCTTGAAGCAATTGTGAGATATTTCCTTTTCATTTTAAGCTATATTTTCTTCTATGTTGGGTTCTTTTACTTTGCGTTAAATATTTGTTTTGGCCATGTCATCATTTTCACCTTGATCATGCTTTGGTAATACTCCAGTGACACAGTGTTAATGCCTTCTTCCTACCATATGAGGAAAACCTGTTTTTCTCACATCTACAGGTGGTGGGCTGAGTATTTTATGTTATGTCCTCTTTTCAGTAGCCTGGGGCAATGATAGAAGCAAGGGGCCAATTGAACTGATGGAAACGTGTACAATCTTCATCTTCATTGGACTCTGTTCTTCTCACGAAGGTTTCTAAAAGTTTGGCACCACACTGCTATGTTCCAGTCTCAAAGAGACAGCCATCTAGCTATTTTTGGCAACCAATGTTAAAGAATGTTGGAGTAAAGAATAGGCCATGCATCAAGAAATGAAATAAGTTAACTTTCCTATTCTAAGTCAGAAGATATCGTCTAGATAGACAGCCTAGATTTTTTTTTTCTTCTGAGATGAAAATAAATCTTACTTGTCTCTCTTTGAATCTATTATCTATAACTAGCAGTTACATAGTTCTATTCTGGTATTGGATCTATGAATTAGAAAGAGGATGCCAACAACGAATTTGGAGAAGCTCATGAGCATCATCTGAGAAACATCTAAATAAAGAAGTTGGGTGAAGATGTTTCTGGGCAGTACAATGGGAAATGAGTCAGTGAAAGGAGCTAAGAAATAACTGGCTTAATTCAGTTCACATTCCCATGAGCTCCAGAAAGAAATCCACAGAGTATTAAGCTACACAGATTTTTGTCATAGTAATTTGATTATATTTTGTTTCTCTCTAGTAAAAAAAAAAAAAAAAAAAAAAAAAATCTTTAGAAATATTAAAGAAGTTCTGTGTAAAGTGGCCATGTATTTTTTTTTTTTTCCTGCCTAGCATCTATCTGGTACTTTTGTTATAGTTTTGAGTGAAAAGAAGATGGGGATGGGGTGGGGGAAGGAGATGAGAATTATTAACTGTAAAAATGATGTAATCTTCCTGTGGCTTTCTTTGACGCTTTGTCAGAAGAATTTGCCCAGAGCAAAACAGAGAACAAGTCAAACCCTTGAGGGCATAATTTGAGCACTTTGATTTAGCCATGCCTGAAGTTCATTGTTTGAACTTTCTAGTTAGAAATCTAGACAAATTTTTGTTTGTTTCAACTATTCCTAGTAGGATTGCTGAAATAATTTCCTTATTAATATAGTATGCTTCCTAGAGATTGTGAGGAAGGGAATACATAGAATTTGGAAATAGCTAGATTTTGGAAAAGAGGACCCTGTTGAGAAGATGAATGTAGTCAACGAAGAAGGGGAGCAGATGAATGGAAAAAACACAGCAGAACAAAGAATAACAACAAAAGTGATGAAGAACTGAAATCTCAGTGACCCTGCCAGGCAATTTGATGATGACAGTTGTCGTCCCAGTTCATTTGTCTGATTTTCCTAGCTATGTGAGTGTTCTTTGCTTTGTTTCTTCTCAACTAAGTTTCTCATGAGGTAGAGGAAAACATCAGGGGATTTTTTGATGGAGAGAACCATTAGGAAGTGAGGATGGGAGTGTTGTTATTATGACTGTTTCTGTGCTTTTGATCTTTGCAGGAGACTGAAAGTTCTTTGGAAACATGGATTGTATCATGTATTGCTTGCTCATCCCAGTACAGCAGACCCTGAGATAATGGCGTTTCACTATAATGTTGATGAGATGCTATAGGAACTTAATTCTTGCTTTTAACGATTAGCCTTTTTCATATTATGGCACATATAAAATAATTATTAAAATTCTGTGGCACATAAAATATATCATATTTTTTGCTAATCTGACAAAAAATTAGGTATAATTGTGATTCACTCATACCAGATGGCTATTGTTGTGTTGGCTGTTGTTATTTTTTTATTTGACACTCTAAGGGAAATGAGGTCAGTGCTCCTGACTAAATAGTCAGGCATTGCATGTTAAAAATTTTTGTAGCACACTGGTTGAAAATCACTAAATTAACCTATGATAAAATTGATTTTGTTAGAAGCCATTTCACTAAAAGTTACAGAGATCACTGATGATGTTAAGTTAGGACTTACTGAATATCCAATGCTTGATATAGTGCTAGATGACCATGGAACTGAATATATGTTTGTGGCAGAAACTAGTAACTTTATCTTAGGCTCAAAACCAGTTGACTTAGGTCTGATAGAAGTGTCTTGCTCAGAGGAATGACATAACAGAAGACTCAGAAAGGTTAGGAACCAAGTGTCAGCATATAGCCTAGAGGTATCTTTAGCTCTTGACCTACTCTGACATGGCTAAAAAATTGTTTCCAGAGAGAGGGAAAATAACTGCATCGTGTAGTATGCATCTATCTTGTATCAAAATATAATGTGCTGATTTTGTGAATAACAAATAGTCTATAGCCCCAAATTTTAATTTTTAAACCATCACTTAGTGACTAATAATATTTTGCCTTTTAAACTTCTGAATGATACATCATGGGTGTTTCATGAAAATGTAAACTTTGGAGTTCTGAAGAGAAACAGTACTTCATTCTTTTTTAATATATATGTACATATATATACATTTTTATTGATTTCAGAGAGGAAGGAAGAGGGAGATAGAGAGATAGAAACATCAATGATGAGAGAGAATCATTGATCAGCTGAATCTTTGATCCACACTAGGGATCCAGCCCACATGGAATTGAACTGACCAGGAATTGAACCCATAACATTCTAGTTCATAGGTCAATGCTCAATCACTGAGGCATGCAGCCCAGCGCTCATACTTCTTTTTTTTTTTTTAATGAAAAGTTGCAAAAAATATTTTGAAATATTGTGATAAAGATCTGAAACACAGTTCAAGATTTGCTTATCTGATTGCTTGGCCAGTTATTCAAAATTAGGCAATAGGTTGGAAAAACATGACATCATCATTTGAGACAGACTTTGACAAGGTTATACAGCAGGAGAATTTCCAAATGAGAGGAGGGGTTGAGGGTCTGGGTGAAAAAAATGTAGGGATAAAGAAGTACAAATTGGTAGTTACAAAATAGTCATGGGGATGTAAAGTATAGCATAGGGGAAATAGTCAATAATATTGTAATAACTATGTATGGTGCCAGGTGCGTATTAGACTAATTAGGAGAATCCCTTCGTAAATTATATCAATGTCTAACCACTAGGCTGTACACCTGAAACTAATATAAAATAATATTGAATGTCAACTTTAATTGAACAATTTTTTGTTGTTGTTAGTCCTCACCCAAGGATATTTTCCCATTGATTTTTAGAGAGAGTGGAAGGGAAGGGGAGAAACACAAAGAGAGAATCATCTATATGAGAGAGACACATTGATTGGTTGCTGTTGCCTACGTGTGTCCTAATCAGGGCAGGGGATTGATTCTGAGATGGAGGTATGTGCCCTTGATCAGAATCAAACCTAGCACCCTTCACTCTATAGGCTGATGCTCTATCCACTAAACCAAACAGGCTAGGACTAATTGAACATTTTTTTTTTTAAAGGAGAAAAAATATAAGCAGGAGAATTTGATCTTCAGAAAATGTCATTTTCTCTTTCTAACCTGATCCTATTTTCAGTGCTCTCTTTTTCCTTCTAGCTGACCCCAACTAAGAGGATAATCAAAATACTAATTTAGTCATGCTACTTTAGATTGAAAGTGGCCTTTGTCTCCTTGCAGTTAAAAAGAAACAACAGAGCCCAAATGGAGTCACTTGTCGTAAGCCTTAATACTTAACCTAATTTCAGTTTTGGTCTCTCCCAGAAATGACACTTTAAACCAATCGGTCTGGAATTTCTTAATCAACATTAGTGAAGTAATAAGAGCCCCTGCCATCCCCTAAAATAAGGTGACCTTGCCTGAAATAATCCAATCTTTTAACTTGTCTCGCCTTCCTTTTGCCTATAAAAACCTCCCATCTTGCAGAACTCCTTCTGTCTGCTACATGGGATCCTGCCTGATTCATGAATCATTCAATAAAGCTAATTACATCTTCAAATGTAATTGGCTGAATTGTTATTTAACATAGGATAACATCCGATTTCCTTAGGATAAACACATTTGTTTTTGTGATTTGGATCTTTCTTAGCTCAGGGATTTGCCAATGTATTTGTTCCTTTTCTGAATTCACAGTTGTTGCTTTTGTCCCACACTTTGTCAAAGAGGTCTTCTAAATAGCATACTTCTTCCTCAGCTAAGTAAGGAACCAATTGAGAAATAAAACAAAATTATAAGGCAATAGAGCTGATACTGGAAACATTTCCCATTGGTGGACAAGTGGGCTTCCTCATAGCAGTTTCAGACGTCATACTAACCACATCATAGGCAGACAAGAGCAGACCTCCCCACTCTTGGCCCCCATTTGTCCCATAAGCTACTTCTCTATGTACAGCCTGTATCCCAAGCAGAAAGGGAGAAGAAGGGGCTGGACTACTTAATTAAGCCCAGTGTCTCCTTATAAAACTTCCAGTCACCTTAACTTACTCTTCCTCAGAGGAATGAATGAGTTGTGGGTGGGATGGGGTGAGGAAGGCCACGATTGGTATGCATGTGGAGTTCCCTCCAGATGGTATAAAACATAAGAAGTGGAGAAAAAGCATCACTCTTTTTTTGGGTTATTTGAATTTATTTTATTATTATTTAAAATAAATATTTATTATTACAGTTGTTCCTCTGCCCTTCTTCCCCCATAGCTCCCCTCCACCTGTTCCCACCCCAGTGAGGACTAAAAACAACAAATGCCCTTACCCACTTCCCACACTGTCCTCATCTATAGGTATAAGATTTTTGTTCAATCTCTTCCATATCCCCTTCCCTCCAAGAACTGTCAGTCTACTCCTTTTCTATGACCCTGATTCTATTACATTCTCCAGTTTATTCTATTCATCATATTTTTTATTCACTTGATTTTTAGATTCACTTGTTGATATATATTATTACTTTGTTGTCCATAATTTTTATATTTACATTTTTCTTCTTCCTCCTCTTCTTAAAGAATACCCTTCAACATTTCATATAACACTGGTTTGGTGGTGATAAACTCCTTTAGCTTTTTCTTATCTGTGAAGCTCTTTATCTGACCTTCGATTCTAAATGATAGCATTGCTGGATCTTGCTATTCATCACTTTGAAAATTTCTTGCCACTCCCTTTTGGCTTGCATAGTTTCTATTGAGAAATCAGCTGACAGTCCTATGGGTATTTCCTTGTAGGTAACTGTTTCTCTGTTGCTGTTTTTTTGTTTTGTTTTTTTTATAGATTCTCTCTTTGTCTTTCGCCCCTGGCATTTTAATTATGATGTGTCTTGGTGTGATCCTTTTTGGATTAATTTTGTTTGGGGTTCTCTGTGCTTCCTGGATTTGTAAGTCTATTTCTTTCACCAGGTAGGGGATGTTTTCTTTCATTATTTCTTCAAATAGGTTTTCAATATCTTGCTCTCTCTCTTCTTCTGGCACCCCCATAATTCACATGTTGGTACACTTGAAGTTGTCCCAGAGGCTCCTTTCACTATCTTCATATTTTTGGATCCTTTTGTGTTTTTTTTTTTCTTTTCCAGTTGGGTGTTTTTATGCTTCTTTGTATTTCAAATCTTTGACTTGATTCTTAAGATCCTCTAATCTGCTGTTGGATCTCTGTATATTATTCTTTATTTTAGTTAGTGTATGCTTAATTTCTGGTTTGTCCTTTTTCATATCCTTGAGGTTCTCACTAAATTTCTCAGAGGTTTCTAGAAGATTCTTGATGAACCTTATAATTTTGATTTTATATCCAGTATTTTGCTTTCCTCCATTTATTTCATTTGTGATCTATTTCTTTGTCTCCATATTTTGGTTGCTTCCCTGAGTTGATAGAGTGGCTTTGTGTGCTAGGTGTCCTATAGGGCCCAGTGGCTCAGCCTCCCCATTTACCTGAGGTGGACACTCTTGGTGCACCCCTTTGTGGGCTGTGTGCACAGTCTTATTATAATTAAGCCTTGATTGCTGTTGGTATCACTGGGACAAATTGACCTCCAGGCCAATTGGCTGTGAGGACCATTTGTGTCTACAATGGAAGAGCTGCTGTGCAGGAGAGACTCTTATGTGGCAAGACTTTTTGGTGCTCACTGAGTCTTCCCCTTGAGTGTGTCACTTATGGATGTGAATAATTGTAATCTGGTATGGTCTCACACTGGCCACTGTGTACACCGGCTCTTGGACCTCTAAGGAGGTGCAAAGTCAGCTATTGCCTGAGGCTACCCAGCAGGAGCTACAGAGATAAATGTAGATACTTCCTCTTTGTTTGAGGTTAGAAATGCCCAGATGAAGCCCAGCTGTGCAGCAAGGCAGGATGCTGCTTCAGGGCCTTAGACCTTCTTTTGGAAGCTTTGGAGTTCTCTGACCCAGTTGCAGTTTGTTAGATTTTAGGTTGCAAAAGGCAGACCATTCATATGCAGAAGCCATTGGGCACAGCTTGAGTGGAGTTATAAATTGGGTGGGGTGGGTTCTCAGGGAATCACCAGGACAGAGCAAACAGCAATGGCTTCCAGTCCACCCTGCCCCAGAGAGGTCCTTGGATCTTTGTGTCCCATGGCCCCATGCAAGAACAATAAGCCGCCCTTGTGTTCTGGCCCGATGCCAGACAGTCCAGTTTCTCCCATATGAGTTTGGATCTCAGGGTCTCACCCAGAACTGGAATTCAGAGAAATCAGGAGCTTGTATCTCCCTTCTGATTGAAAAAACAAACAAACAAACAAAAAAACCCACAACAGCACACCCAATTGCCAGCAACACTTCCACACCTCTGCACCTCCTACCAGTCTCAATGCACTTTTTTCTTTCCTTCTAGTTGTAAAACTTCCACTCAACCAGATTTCCTGTGGTTCTGGATGATACTTGTTTTGTTTTGTCTTTTAGTTGAAGTTTTGATGTGGTTTGAGAGGCAGCAAATACAGGTGTTTACCTATGCCACCATCTTGGTTATTTTCAAGAAGCATCCCTCTTGTAAGATGGACTGACTTCCCAGCTTCACTTTTCTTATTTCCAAAGCCCAGAGTTCTGTTAGTGAGGGTTTATGAATGCTAGAGTCTTTATTTCCTGTATGTCTGAAAATATCTTTATTTTTCTCTCACTTTTGAAATAATATCTAGTTGGTGGTCAGAAGTTCCACAGATATTCCTCAGTGAATGCTATGGTAGGAAGGAAAAGTGCTAACCTATAAGTGAGGGGTGGGCAGACTAGCCCAGATCCTAGTTATACCTTCTAGCTATAGCCATTCTGTCTTTATTTATTACTATTTTTTTTTTTACGTTAGGTTTCTGCATGTTATTTTGCACAAAAATTTTATCAATAAATAAAGTTTAAAATTATTATTGTGGACTAATTCTCCTTATAATTCTGAGTTCAGACTGGATATTATAAACAATTACACCATTGTGAGCTCTAGACAGTTAGAATGAATATCACGTCTAAATAATGGAAGGGGAGAAAAAAAAGAATAGAAATTTCCTTATTTTTTTTCAAGACTTTTCTTACTATGCCACACCTTTTTCAGGGTGGCCACTCACTCTGTGTATAGGTCATGTTGACCTTGGCCAACGCCATGTTCACTGCTGTTGATTTAGTAGCGATGACTCCAGGCTTGTGCATTCAACATCCTACTGGATTTCACCAGTTGGATGACTCACAAGCTTCTCAAACTTAGGAAGTCCCAAACAGAACAGGTGATTCCACACCCCACAAACCTGTTCACCCTACCCAATCTGCTTTCAGTAAATCGCATCATCTTTTGTCACTTGCTCAAGCCAGAAACTTGTTCATCATCTTTTATTTCTCCCTGTCCTCTCACCTCTCACATCTAGCCCATCAGAAAGCCTTCTTAAAAAAATATTGATTTTAGAGAGAAAGGGAAAGGGAGAGATAGAAACAGTGATGAAACAGAATCATTGATCAACTGCCTCCTGCATGTTCCCTACTGTGGATCAAGCCCGAAACCCGGGCATGTGCCCTTGATTGGAATAGTATTTGGAACCCTTTAGTTCACAGACTGACACTCTATCCACTGAGCAAAACTGGCCAGGGCCCACCAGCAAGCCTTTTTCATACCAACCCCATAATACGGCTGGAATCGATATCATTCTCTCTGGCAGCATGTGCTCCCCTAAGCAAAACAACACAGCAGCTATTACCACCCATATCCTTTCTTATCTCCTCACAATGAGTTCCCTCAATACACCACCTGCTTTTCCAAAGGTTTACACACTCAGTACACTCAATAACAACACTCTAATAATACCTTTTCTTGTTTGTAACCTTATTTTTGTGGAAAATAAATTTAAAGTCACAAATATCTTCACATTTATCCCAAGAAACCACATTTCCACAAAATATTCTTTCAAAAAAAGTATTAAGAAATTGAAAATATACACATAGTACAACTGTCTTATCCCCAATTTATTTTATGTTTGATCTAATTTCTAATTCATATGGCTGCAAAGCTGTTATATTTGAAGTAAGCTTTTCAGGTGTATTTCCATAATTTGTCACAAAACTCTTTTGCTTATCTGTCTCAGTATTCAACTTTTCAAGATTTCATATCAAAATATATACTTAGGAAAGTTTAATTTCAAACAAAGTACTTAAGCTGCTTTGAACTTGTTTAGTTTAGGCATATTTTAATCTTCTTGCTCTTATATTGGCATGTTACAATAAATGGCCTATTTGAAATTTCATTAAATCTTCTATTATTAGAGGTTCATAACTGCAGCATAAAAATTTTCTCCAGGCTGAAACTTGTTACACAAGGTCACAGGCTAGAAACAATTAAAAAATTAGTCATTAAGCAGTTTATTTTTTAATGCAAACTTGTCATTTTCATTATTTTTTTTTTATTAAGCTGCTTAACCAGATCTATATTCCACAGGCTAATACTCTTAAAATGTTTTTGAAATGTTCATCTGAATCCTGTTGGAAATAGAAGACACAATACTTTTCCATTTTAGACAGGAATGGCATGGCTTCCCATGCCCAATGTCCTCCCGTCCAGTATTCTTCTGGCTCACCATTGCCACTAATAAAGCTGCATTCCTCTCCCATCACCTATCTGAGCAGGATAGAGAGTTGAATTCTAATAATATTTTCAATACATTTTCCTTTTTCCAGCCTCCACATTCACATTCTGTTAAAGGGGTACCAGGTACCACTAGTTTCTGAGCCTCTTCAGGGATCTGCAAAGAAAATCAAGTTGTTTCTTGGTTAATCAGATGGAATAATGATAAAGAAAACAGTTACCTGAATTTATATGATAATCATGCCTACTTCAAAGAATTTTGATGATATTTCTTTTAGTCCACCAATATTTATTGAATGTCTGATATATGTAAGACTCTGTTCTAGGTGTTGTTGGTATAGCACTGAACAAAACAGAGATAAGAAATGCTAATGATTTTTCTAAATGTCTGAGATATAAAAAGCACCAATAAATGTATGTTGCTCTCATTATTATTTTCACCTTCATTATCACCATTATTCTCATCAGCATCAATATGGACTAAAGAATATCTGGAGGGGTCCAAGATCATAAAATATTTGTAAATCTGGAATATAATAAATACTTGAAAGAACAGTGAAAATGAAAAGAGAAAGGGGAGTAGAATTAACCCAGTTTTCACGTATTAGAACTAGGAACAACTGGTAGAAGAAGGGAAAGTATGGCTTGATATAAAAATGAATTTTCCCAAGTTGAATGAGATGGCTGAGAGGGAGTACTCAGCTCTCATAGGTGCGCCTCAGGAAGCACCATCAGGAATGTTGTATTGGGTATTTCTATTTGGGAGTGATATGTTGGACTTGGGAGTTTCTAAGATCACTTACGGACATAAAATGAAGAAAATCAATAACATTTCTAAAAATATAAAGCAATCATCCTGCTTTGAATTTTGACTCATTTGTTCTTAGATGAGTCACTTCATTTCTTTGAGTGTCAGTTTGGGGTTCTCATCTGTAAAAGATGAAGCCATTCTCAATGACATTTAATGGGTTTTTTTGTTCTAAAATACTGAGATTAATTAATGAAAGCCACCTAAGAAACCTCTTCCCACTTATTTTCTGTTTCTACATTTCTTTGGACTAAGAATGTGGAAAGTTCTGGTCCACATATAGTATATCTTACTTTTATTTTCCATTTAACTTTAAAGATTAAAAATATATGAATTATATCTGAAAAAAACCTTGAGCTTTGCTAACAAACAAAGGTGGCTTGTTAGCAAAACTGCATTTCAGAGAGAACAATGTGCAGTAAAATCAAACATTTAGTCTTGATTCTAAAACCTGAGCTATTAGAAGTGAACAAAATTGCCAATAATTGTTGATATGAGAAACAGCTCCTGCTTGGCAATCAGGATGCAAATTCTGATCTGCACTGAGGGCTCATTTCGTGGAACCTGGAGGATTATTGAGAATAAGGCAACCTTTTCTAGCATATGTAGCTTTTTAAAAACTATTTTTCTGTTTTTCTTCACTGCTCTGTCTCTCTTCCTTGTCTCTTATTTTCCTGTGCCATTTATTTTTGTTCTTTCTAACTCACTAATTATTTAAGTGTATATTATGTGCTCAGTATAACTGATGAAGGATAGGGCAAAGGAATATAAACAAGTGTAAGACTTGGTCCATAATTTGAGGGATTTGTAGATTATTTAAGGAAAGAAGATGGAAACTAAGCTCTTACATTGGCATTGGCATTGTATTAAGTGCTGTGAAGTGTAAGATTCAAGCCTTCACATAGATTACAATCCAGTATTTGGCAGATATTACTCTTTTTCCCCCTTTTGTTTAGTTTTAAATTAAATGTATTGGGGTGACATTGTTTAATAAGATCATATATGTTTTAAGTGTATATTTCTATGATACATGGTCTATATATTGCATTATGTGACCACTACCCACAGTCAAATCATCGTCCATCACCATATAATTGGGATGTTATTTTTTTAATCCTCTCAACAACTGGTGAGATACTTAGCATATCCTCATTTTGCAAGCTAGAGGATAAAAAATGTGTTCATGTGTGTCTGACATTTCTTTTTACTACATTGTGCTGCCTTAAAAGAACAATAGAATATAATTGGATCAAGTGTATTGTGTGGTGGAGCAAGCTATATTTATAATAGGCAAATGAGGAAAGGAAAATAATATTACAGATTGTTGGAAAAGAGGGGTGGGGACTTGAGTCATTTTCTCCCTTCATCTTAAAAATATTTATTAAGCACTGTATGCTAAGCATAGTACCATACCTAGCTTAGCTGCTTGTGACATACAAATTTTAAAAAGCACTGATGCCCACAGAGATAATTATAACCTAAGTTTTATAAAGTATGTTGCATAGTGGATAATAGCCCTATTTCATAATATCCTTATTTTCTTTAGTTCCATGGACATAAATTAATTTCAATTTCTTGAATTAAGATGAACCCCTAAGATCTTAAAAAAAGTCAACCAAGATCTTTGCTTTATGTTTGTTTTACACTTTAAAGGAATATTTAGTACATTTGTTTCTCAAATTAACTGAGTATAATATTTACCTGGAAAACTTCTTACAACTAGGAATTCCAGAAAAAATCTGGAAATCTATATTTTTAACATTATCACAAGGTTATGTTTATCATCAGCATATTTGGGAATCACTAATTTAGCCCAAAGCCATTTGAAATTTAGCCTTGGATTTCTTTTGTTTTGTTTGTTAATCCTCAACTGAGGATATTTTTCCCACTTATTTTTTTAGAGGGAAGGGAAGGAGGAAGGAGGAAGGGGGGATAAAGATAGAGATGAGATGTGTGTGTGTGTGTGTGTGTGTGAGAGAGAGAGAGAGAGAGAGGGAGAGAGAGGGGGGGGGAAGAGAGAGAGAGAGAGAGAGAGAGAGAGGAGACAGGGTGGAAGAGATACATTGATTAATTGCCTCCTTCATGCTTCATGACCTGGCCAGGGAATCATACTTGCAACCCAGGTATGTGTCCTTGACCCGGAATCAAACCCAAGATCCTCTGGTGTGCAGGCCGACACTCTAACCATTGAGGAACACTGACCAGGACTAGTGTTGGACTTCTTGATAAGCAATTCAGACTTGCCCAATCTATGCTGGTTTGATGCAGAGCTGCAAACATCAGTCAGGTAACTGGGATGGATGGACTTAAATTGGCCTTAAATTTTGATGGGAAAACATCATTCTGAACATATTTAGATGAGAAAAATTGAACATAATTATTTTTTAACATATTAGTGAAAAGAAAAACAGCAACTCCAATTGGTGCCATTTCAAAATGCTTTTGAGAGAAGAGAATCAGATGGGGAAATGAAAAAACAGTGGCAGTAGTATTCATTTTACTTTTATGCCTGAGTATTTGAAGCAATTCAAGTACATAGGAATTATGAATCTTTTTTAGGGGGGAAAGATTACTGGTGTGTTTTCTTCTCTCTCTCTCTCTCTCTCTCTCTCTCTGTCTCTCTCTCTCTCTCTCTGTCATTTTAGTTTTAATAGAATTTCAAGCTGGATAGCATAGGAGTAACCACAAATTGTAGTGAAAAAAATTTCAGATATTGCACTAGGGCAGTTAGTGAAGAAAAAGATCTGTTTTATATATAAAATACCTGATATATATTTCTTAATGGTGATTATGTTAAGCTTTCTTAAACCCAGAGCTTTTTCTTTTATTTTTTTGACAAAGGGCTGCCTGTGGTACAGGGAAGAAAAGGTACTTTAGTTTTTCAGGCCTTAGTGGTAAGGACTAATGTGATCTGTCCTGGATATTATCCAATATGCTAGGTTTGGGTTGGTCTTGGAATTAATTTACTATGCTTTTCATTTTCAATCTCCGTCAAAGAAACTTCACCAACAATACATATTCTATGTATTTTATAGATGACTGTGATGGTTAAATGAGATAATGAGTACAAATTCAAAGAGTTCTTAAACTCCAATGATGATAAAAAACCACAAATTCTGAGAATTTTGTTTTCAAAATGGCCTGAAAATCATGATTCCACACAGTTTTTAAAAACATATTTGGTCAGGGAACCAAAAAAATATTTTGTCAGGGAACCTAACTCAGACAAAACCGAGTCCGCCATGAATTCCTGAGATCCTCCCATTGCCCACATTCTCTGAGGTGACACAGTTATAAGTCCACCTCATCACCAGAGATCATTTCAGCATCCATGAACACAAGCACTGTGGTGTGGGAGCCACTCTGGCCAACCCTCCTGTTCCCTGCTCTACTGGCTTAGCAGCTCAGGAGAGACTGCCCCTATCTACTGCTGCCATTTGTACCCTTTTCATGAGCCTGTAACTCAGCAGCTTATCTTCTTTCCTAATGTAAATGCCCTGCTGTTGCTCCCTTGGAATGCCAAGTGGGAAAATGCTGGCAATGCAAAGGTTAATAGAAGCGCTGACACAACCCTAATTACAGCAGCTCAAACCTATCTCTATAATTGTAGTTAACACTTATCTCAGTTTCTCATACTTGGTCAGCCCATTGAGACCTGCCTCCTGCTGAGGATGAAAAGGGGGCCTCTGGAGCTGCTTGAACAAGCAGGGTGTGATAGAGCTATCAGGCTGCCTGCCACTGTTGGGTACTTGTCTTAATCGGTATTTAGGCAAAACACCTGGACTTCTGCAAGGCCCACCACTCCCCTCCCCTCCTCAGCTCTGTACTGGTGTCTCGTCATTCCACTGACTGGGAGGGACAAATGAAACTGACAGGGATAAGGTGCCAGTCTGAACTGGTTGCCAGACAGACGCTTGACTGGAAGTTTCCCATTAGGTCATTGTTTATCCTCATTTGAATATATGTTTATTTTCATTCTTAGGACGGCATTGGAAACGTGCCCAACTCATCTACAGTAACTGAGCGTAGCATTTAAAGCCCACGCATGCTGATGCTTGTTGAGTGTAATTGGCCATGCTGCATAGGGATGGCGTTGGGAGGGTGGAGATGCTAGCTTTGCAACTTTGGGATCACAAGTCAGCTAATTTAATGAGGATGCAAACTCCTTACTGTAAAAAGAGACTCCACTGAGATTGACCATCACCATTGTTTATCTCATAGTTAGCATTGAACTTTTACCTAAATTCTGTACCTTTATGGTGCCAGCTAGACCGAGTTATTGGATTAATATGAGTAGGGGAAAAGGTTGATAATGGGTTTCTAAATTTAATTTTCTAATCTTTGTGTGTTTGGTTCTGCTTAGAGATTTCATGGAGTTACATTGTATATGAAATCATCTATCTATTTAGCGATCATCTACCATCTATCATCATCTAGCCATCTATTTATCCATATCCATCTTTCTTTCGTTGATATATGTATGTATGTATGTATATATGTATGTATTTTGGGATTTGTATAAGCTAATTATAGGTTACCTGTATGATACTGTTATGTATATGATTGGAGATATATGTGTTCAATATTTTTACCCTAATCCTGGGAAGGCCATGGAGCTAATATTTTTCAAATGAAATTGTGTATATAGAAAGACACTTCTGTCACTATGCTGAATACCTGAAACTAATACTATATTGTATAACAATTGTAATTGAAAAATTAAAAGATACATTAAAAACACATTTCTGCAACTTTCTGTTGATTTTAATTCAAAAGCAAAGGCCTTTGCCACCTTTTACAGACTCAGATCTAATGCAGAGGTTTGCTTTTCCACCTCAAGTCACTCCCTTTCCCGGCAGAACTCAATGCACTCAAGACCTCACTTCTGTCATCCAGTTTGATAACTTATCCACACCGATGGTTTAATAAGTTATTTATTTACAGTAGCATTTTGTTTGAAAGGTGGAGTATATATAGAGAGAAGAACTGATCTAATACAATAAAATGGGCACTAAAAATGACAGAATTCCAGGGATGGGTGGCAACAATATTTTCAGCAACATGGTCCTCCAAAGTAATCATCACTCCTATGATCGGCTTTGGGAAAGAGGTCCCTACTCTGGACCATGAATAGTACAGCCTGAGTCATGGGAATAAGTAGGTGTATGAGTATTTTGGAATATGAGTATAATCAGGGAGATGAAACACAGGTTGAAGAAATAGCTACTGAAAATCAAAACAGCTCTACAGAACATTGTAAAGCATGGCATAAAGAAAGGAAACACCCTGAATAATTAAATAGATGTGTAAATGACAGACCTAAAGCTCAGTTGTAGCATTCTCACATGGCTAATAATATTAATAATTATAAGCCAGCATTTATTGAGCTTTTATTATGTACCGGAACTGTGTTAAGTGTTTTATTGTGTTATAAAATTCTTACAGCCACTCTGTGAGGGAGGTGCAGTTTTTATTTCCACTTTAGATGAATATCTGAGGTATAGCAAACTTAAATAAATTGTCTGACATAATAAGTTGTCTAAGTTGGATCAAACCCAGGTGACTCTAATGCCAAATTTGGGGTCTCCAATCAATCAATGCTCTATGCTACTTCCAACAAAGCTAGTTCAGAGTTTTTTTTAATTTTAATTCTCTTCTTAGTGGGTTATATATGTATGTTCAAGTCAAGGAAGGAAGAATGGTTAACTAGGAGACAAATTACATGTATCTAAACCACGATCTCTATAAACTACAGTATTACTTAAGTATCTTTGCATTATCAGGATCAGATCAGATAAAGAGAAAATAGTTATATTTGAGACCCATGAAGAGAAATTTTAAATAAAGCACTGAATAAAATGTGTGGTAAGGCTCTACTTTGATCTCTATTTTTTTGAGGGGAAAAAATTATATGTGCTTTATTTTAATGAGGAAAATTGTATATTTACTTCTTTGAGCTTAATGTATGAACTAATTCTTTGAAATTCTGGGTTATGAGGCTCATTTGGAACTGGAGTTATCTTTTCTTCATTGAATTTCAACTCTAGGACAGGGATGGCTTTTTGAGGCGGTGGGAGAGTGACTCTCTACATGAGGAAGTGGGATGCAATAGAGGTGAGGCTGGCATTGGACGCCTGGATTCAAATCCCAGCCCTGCCTTTCCCATCTGTGTGTGACCCTGGGCAAACCAAATCATTACACCCCTCTAAAGCGGTGGTGCTCAAACTTTAGCACCCTTATTCAAACACAGAGTGGAGGCCCCTCTCCAGAGTCTGATTCAACAGGTTCGATTGGACCCAAGATTTGCCTAACAAGTTCCAGGTGATGGTAACACTATCAGTCAAGGACACTTTGAGAAACTCACAATAAATTCTATGTGTTCTCATCTTGGGAAGTGGAGACAATGGCACCTATCTCATTAGGATTTAGAGGCAGAATTTTAAATGGATTTTCTTACCTATGTGTGTACACCCCACAACATGACCACCTGTTTGTGTAGTGGTTAAAGTCTATCATTCACATCCTCTACTTGGATTATAAAAAGAAAGGATATTGACAATTCAAGTGTCTTTGGAAAGGTTCACTGAAAACTTATCAGCTACCATATTTGCAAAAGCGGCAGACATTGGAGAAGGAGGGAGGACAGAACCTGAGATCTGTGCCTATGCCGACAGGGAGAAGGTGCCTGGAACAAGCCTTCCTTCCTTGATGGGTCACGGTGGGGATGGTCTCTCCTGAGGTTCAGCATATTCTAAACAAATAGCAGAGAACTGATCCGACTTCATTCATTTATTTAAAATGTGCTTACTGAGTATTTGTTTATCCCTGTGCTGTGCTGGACTCCTATAACACAAAGAAGAGGAAAATATGATTCCTGGCCCTCAGAAACTCCATTAAAAACCCTTTGGATCTTTGTTTCTAGATTAAATTTCCCAGCTGTTATTTTAGTGCACATCATACTTTATAAGACTCACAAATCTAAGTTAATATTCCACATGTATTGAATAGCACATTGCTCTCTGCCCTTTATTAGGTTTTGTGGATGGTACAATGAAAATACAGTAAGGATCTCTGAGCTCAAAGAACTAAGAGTTTATTAAACAATTTATATTTAAATATTACACACTACCAGTGCTTAACTGTATATATACTAAAAATAGAAGAATAGTCAGAGAAATAAACCTAAGGAAGATTTCCTTGTGACCTAAACTGGTTCCTTCATGTGTGGGCCATGTCCCCTTATAATTCAGAGGTGACTTAAGATTGAATCATTAAAACTATGACTTTTAACCTTAATCCAAACTTGGAGTCTAACTGAAATCTAAAAATTGCTGAAGTATATGGCAAACAGAAATATGTTTGGCATTTAAAAATTTTTTTATTATTTTTTTAAATTGAATTTACTGAGGCAGCATTGGTTAATAACATTATATAGGTTTCAGGTGTACAATTCTATAATACATCATCTGTGTATTGCATTATGTGTTCACCACCCCAAGAAATATGTTTGACTTTTCTCCATATAAGTACTATTTTAAACTTCTATATCCACTCTTTGTGTCCTAAAAATTCCAATTCATCAAGCCATTTGCTGACAATGCAAATGAAGCCCCTTAAGTTTGTTTCTTGATTCTGAATGTTAAGTGACTCTACCCAAATTTGGATAAAATTTTAGCTTTGCATATCAGAAAAAATGAATACACAAAGCTTACTGTACAGTTTGATTTCAGTAATAAAATCCTCTTGGTAAATCTCTGGATATTTAATTAAATGTGGCATCCTTGATAGGCAACATTGACACTATTGACATAAGCATATCATTATTGTGTTCATTCAGTGAATGGATACTTAAAGTCTATTTTGTTCTACCAGAAATGATTTTGTACTGATTTTTGCACACGTTCTAGCTTGACTCCATTCAAATTGAAAGGCTCTCATGCTCAAAGTTTCAATTGGAACCAAGGAGATAGGCAGAAGACACAAAACAAATCTGTCATCATTTATTATAAATAAATCTTATAAAATAAATTTAAATACATACACTATATATAATTACAAAACATTTATGTATTTTAGGTTTTGAGATTAAGGATCATTAAATTTGTGTAGTTTAATATATTTATTCTAGAGGCCCAGTGCATGAAATTTGTGCATGGGTAGGATCCCTAGTCCTGGCCAGGAATCAGTGCTGATCTGTGGGGCGACTGGCAGGATGATGGGGTGGCTCCCCCACTGGCTCCTGCTTTGGCTGGCCTGGCCCTATCCACTCACTGGCCCTATTCCCCACCACTACCTCTGGTTGCCTCCTTCTGCGGGGCAACTGGCAGGGTGATTGTGGGGCCCCCACTGGCACCTGCCTTGGCTGGCCTGAGGCCTGTGGGTTGAGAAAAGCTCCTGCATTGAGTGCCTGCCCCCCTGGTGTTTAGTGTGTGTCATAGCAACCGATTGTTCTGCCATTTGGTCAATTTGCATATTAGGCTTTTATTATATAGGATAATATATACTTTACATATATAAAATTTAATATTTATTTATGGCATTATTTATATCATGTAATATAATATATGTTTATTATATATATTATATTATATTATATTATATTAATTATATTATAATATATTAAATTGTATTTTTACATTAAATTTGTATATTATAGTTTGGCAACACCTGACAAATTGAAAGAAATTCATGAGACCAGTTGAACACTAACCAGTTACAAGAATAGGGGTAGGACAACAAGAGTAATCCCTACTATCAGGAAAAGAGAACAATGGGAGGCACAGGGCAATTACTGGTTCATAGACATTTTGCAATACCATTGAGCAAGATGCTTTCTTTCTCTAGAGGGGCACTGTTCTGTTTCTGTTCCTGTAAGTAGATTCTCAGTCTGTTGTGTTCTCCAACCTTTAGCTCTATCTTCTTCCTACCTTTTCCATTATCATCTCTGAATATGATCTCCTTGGGACTAAGCAACCTCTCAGCCTGCTTCCTTTTGTGATAAATTGTCTGTTGTTGACTTAGCACCTGGTCTTTAAGGTTGGAAACTACTTTCTCAGAGTCCCCTTCTATGTATGGCATAGGAGAAAGTAGGCCAGTTAGATGAATTTCTATGAGATTTGGAAAGCAGAAGAGAGCAGAGGACACTACTGTTGTAGGGTTGTTTGTTTTTTTTTAATTTAAAAAATGTATATTTTATTGATTTTTTATAGAGAGAAAGGGAGAGGGATAGAGAGCTAGAAACATCGATGGGAGAGAATCATCGACTAGCTGCCTCCTGCACACCCCCCACCGGGGATGTGCCCGCAACCATTATACATGCCCTTGACTGGAATCGAACCCTGGTCTTTTCAGTCCACTGAGCTAAATCAGTCTTGGCTGTTGGAGGGTTTTGATGGTCAGACGTGAGAGGTGTTTGGTGGGCCTCCTGTACTGTGCTCTTGCTCCAGGTCATCTTGATTGCTAGCTTTACTGGCCAATAGCTGCCTCAAGTCCACCAATTCTGAATATAGGCCCACAGAGGCTGGCACAGAACTCTCCCTCAGCTCCTCCTCTGCAGGTCCTCTAGTCTTTCTCTCAGTGAGATGCACAGGCTTCTTGTATTTACTGCAAGTCTTAAGTTGTTCTTCTATGCCAGTGCTTCAGGAATCACTCACTAGTGACTATTTCTCTGATTCCTCAAGCCCTACTTCCAAGCTCCAACCATATTTAGTTAAGTTCAAATTACTATATTAAATCTCTTATCCCTTGTAATACTTATAGAGGTTCTGGTTTCCTGAATAAATGTCAACTGATACACTGTCCATAGAAAGTTAAGAGCTACAAGGCATGTATGTCTCAAATGATCATTCTTTTTTAGTCCAGAATGAGTGATCTTTTGGAGTACAACTCTCTAAAAGCTGACATGGCTTATTCTTATCTAGTTGATTTCATTTAGTTCCTTATACCAATACCCACATCAACATTTATTTTGGATGCCTGCTTCTTTCTCTAAAGTTAATTGTGTACACTTTAAGCCTATCGGATTTTCATAGGGGAGCCACACCTTTAGTCCATTCTTCCTCTGTTATTAGTCCAACTGCAAGGAATTTTGTTTGCTCCCTAAATTGATTCAGAAGTTTTAAAATGAGTTTTATGGTCATATCCTTGATTTTATCCTTCCCATGGAGTTTCCTTTTAAAAAAATATATAGATTTTCATTGATTTCAGAGAGGAAGGGGAAAAAGAGGAAGAGATAGAAACATCAATGATGAAACAGAAGCATTGATTGGCTGCCTCCTGTGTGCTCCCCTCCCACCCTCCAAGGGCAGGAATCAAATTGCAACCTCCGGGTTCATTGGTCAACTTTCAACCACTGAGCCATACTGGTCACGCTAGAGTTTCCTTTTTAATTGGTCTTTTTTTTTCACCCAAAGCTCTCTCTTTTAGCTCAATCTTTACCAGTTGTAGAAACAGTTGCATCTTTCATCACTATAAGTCCCCAAATTTCTGTACTCTATTTCCTTTTGCTCTTGCTTTTATGCTATTATTTTCTGAGTTCATGTCTTTCTTGTAGTAACTTATCAAATACTATCATTATATCTTCACTTAAAGGCACAAGCTCATTTGGTGCATCATCTTTGTTCCAGATTATTTCAGTTTGCCACTACAATAACCAGAGCCATTTTCTCACTGCAAACAAGATTCATTGCTGTCCATATCCAGGCAGTGAAACTAATACCACCTATTTTGAGTTTTGTTCTGGTAGAACCTCATTTCACTTTGGGATCAATAAGAAACTTACTTCTAGAGCAGTAAGGTTAAGCTATACTGTGCTGCTGTTATGTTATTTAAGCAATTGTTTAAAACGAGAAGGATTTTTTTCTCACTCTCAGTACAGGTTTATCAAAGGTCAGCCAACATCTGTTCTACATCTTATGACCAAAACTGAGGAAGCAATAGTGATGGTAGATATGTGCAGTCTCACCACAGAGAGAAAACAGCACAGTAGAATCACACACAATGGCACCCAAATCTCCACCTTGGCAGTGAGTTTATCAACACAGGGACATATCACTTTTCCTGCCAGAAGGTATTTGTCAAATTATATGGTCATTCCTGACGTCAATAGGGCGGGGTTGTATAATTCAATCACAGAATGGGCACTGTTGCTCACATAGCTATGTCTGATATATTATAAGAGGTGAAAGGTGTAATCCTCCCCAATGTAGTGGAAGACAATAGTTTGATACGTAATACAAATTGTCTCATCACTTCTCACAAGCAACATGGTCAGTTAGTTTTATGCCTGTGTTCCAGCTATAGTGTGTTTTAAACTGTATATTGGATTCTAAACTCTATGATGCCAGAGACTACCTTGTGTCAAACCCCGCCCCCCAAACAAACAAACAAACAACACACCAAAAAAAATCATACTCAGAATTAAACTTGAATTAAATTGAAAAAAATATTCATTTAAGGAGTATCATTGTAAATAATGTTTGCTTGGTGATTAATTGAATTTTTTTTTCTAAAAAATATTTGTCTGCAGAGTATGGCAATTTTTCTTTCTAAGAAATATTTGTCTGCAGAGTATGGCAAGACATCTAGATTTTCACAAATTTCCCAGAAACTATTTGGAAAAAAAATCTTGCTACAAAATATATGCTTGCCTGAAATGTGGATTTAAAAATGGAACATTTGCCCTAGCCGGTGTAGCTCAGTTAGGCGGGCATCTTCCCATGCACTGAAAGGTTGCTGGGTTGATTCCTGTCAGGGCATATGGCATATGCCTGGGTTGTGGACACAATCCCAGGCAAAGGACCATACAGAAGGCAACTGATTGAAGTTTTGGTGTCATGTCAATTTTTTTCTCTATTTCCTTCCTCTCTCCCTCAAAAATTAAAATTAAAATTAAAAAAAGAAATGGAATATTTGCTTTGACTTTCTTTATCCTCCTAGCTTATATTGCACAACTCTACACATTCTTAGCTATTTTACAATTATTTGTTGGTTTGCCCTTTACTATTGAGTCAGATAGTAGACATCTTTTAGTAGGAAAAATTATTTCATGATAGACTGCAAGCCGAAGTATATTCATTTTTCATCTTCCAAACATTTGTTTGGTACTTATTTATCATTTTGCAAAAGGTGACACATTATTTTGCAATGGGTTTTTGTAAGATTACTCCTTTTCCCAAGCAACAAATTTTAAAAGAGCCAGGACATGCCATGAAAATAGCCTAGGCACAATTTCCAAGGCCAATGTAATGCGATAGCATAGGAAGAAGTGTGCCATTGAGTGCGGTGGCTAGAATAACTGATATAAAATCTTCCCTTGCACTAGTAAAAGAATTTATTAATTCCTTTACTGTGGCCTTGTGTCAGACAGAATGTGCTCCTTGCCTTCCTGACTTGGCTATCTGACTTGCTTTAACCAATGGGAAGTTAACTAAGATGGTACAAGCAGAGGGTTGAAATGTACTTGCAAGGCTGGGCTTGCTCCGTGTGCATCTGCATCACCAGGAAGGACATGCTGCCCAGTGCTGTTTCCCCTGCATGGTGGGTGGTCCCAGAGGCTCATGGCCAGGCTCCTGAGCCAGAGTTTCCCAGCCCACCCGCAGGCACATGAGCCTGAAATATGATAGTTATATTTGTAAAAATGGGGAGACAAAACATTTTGTGTAACATTTTTAAGGTTGATTTAAAACATTTAAATATTTAGACATATATATATAAGTGTCTCTCTCTTTCTTTCTTTCTTTTTTTTTTTTTTTTTAAATCTTGGCCTGGACTTTGCAAAGGTAAAAAGCTGGTCTACAGTAAGTCAGATAATAGTCCATCAGTTCAGTGATAACCACTTCTATCTGTAGTCTGATTTATATGCCTTCTCTGCATTCATGTGTGTGTGTGTATGTGTGTGTGTGTGTTTGTGTGTGTGTGCACACGCTCACGCACGCACTAGGAATATGTGGGGCCATCTAAAGTGTGGAACCTAAAGAGAGGCCTGGATTCCCTGAGGGAGGAGATGGTAAAATAGTAGGTCATTCACAACATTAGTGCCATTTTGAAGAAATTGGGTGATGGGACTTTTAGTTGTGACATTGTGGGTTTTTATCATGTCAGAGGTAATTGACCAGAAGCATCACATAGTCATTAAATTTGAAAAAGTAAGGCAAGTACAATAGATTTAATGTTTGTGTTTCCCCACACGCCCCAAAACCAAATTCATATGCTGAAACCTAATCCCCAATATAATGGCATTGGGGGCTTGGTGGGGGGGCTTTGGGCGGTGATTAAATCACAAAGGTGGAGCCTTCATGATTGAGATAGTCCTCTTATAAAAGAGGCCTCAGAGAGCCCCTTGCCCCTTCTGCCATGTGGGGACACAGAACCAGCAAGCAAGTTCTCACCAGACACAGAATCTTTTGGCTCCTGGACTCCCAGCCTCCCGAATTGTGAGAAACAGAAGTCTGTTGTTTATAAGTCACCCAGCCTGTGTATTCTGTTACAGCAGCCTGCTGAACTCAGGTCTAAGGAATCCCCTTTCCTTTCCTTACCTGAAAGCCACTCTTCCTCCGAGGTGCCTCACAGCATGCTGCTCTTTCCTGTGTGCCTTGAGCTATGCTTCAAGGCTGTGACCGATGTAGATTTAAATTTAAATCTAATTACTGAGTAAACCTGTTAAAACCCAGAAGACCTAACAAGACATTTTGTTCTAGACCTTGAAGTCCTAAGGATTGGTTTTAGTTCAGAGGAGGCGGGGGAGGGGGTAGGAAAGAGAAGGGTTAACAACAAAACAAACAAACAAAACCCATTTTCTCCTCTGAAAAAGATTTCTCCAGAACACAGGCAGTGCAGATTTTGTCTCTTGGCCTAGACAGATTCTTAACACTTAATTCTGGTTCTTCCTCTGATTGTTCTGATGGAGATGTAACCCACTTAGTTGGATTTTAAGTATTGCATAGTTTTCCAAATAAGTTTATAATGTTAAGGACATGCCCAGAACACCCAGGACACAAACACCAAGGGGGTGGGGGGCAGGTAGGGAAAACACTTTTACATTCCAAGATAATGACATACACATAACCCTGCTTAATCAAATTCCCAGCTAATCATAAATATCAAGGTCATTTGAACAAATAAATTGCTTTTGCATACTGAAACTCTGATTTAAATTCTCAAGCCTTCATAATTTTAAAATCAATAAACATTTATTATTGTTCCCATTTGTACCTCTGAATAAATCACTGTGTAATTTTACCTCTTAATTCTCAAAGGTGTAATATAAAAATATTGATTTTAATAGTTTCTTGTGCTAGTAAAAGGATATGTAATTTATACACACACAACCTTTTGGTATAATGCCTAAGGCAATGATATTGTTGCTACAAATAAAGAATGGAAACCTTTTATTTTAAAAAATTTTTATTGACGTATAAACAGTCACATGGACTTGTGCACGCAAAGGGTAAATTTACAACTTGATGGAGTGGCACAAGGTAAACACATCTGTATAGTCAGTTTCCAGATTAAGAAATAATAAAGAATACTAGCTCCTTAGAAACTTCCCTCTTCCCCCTCCAGTCACTATTCCCTGAAAAAGATAACCCCAATCTGATTTCCAACACCATTGATTAATTTTTCCTGGTATTGAATTTGACATAAATTGAATCCCACCATAGAAAAAACTTCCGCCCTAGCTTGTTTGGCTCAGTGGGTAGAGCATCAGCCTGCAGACTGAGGGTCCAGGGTTTGATTCTGGTCAAGGGCACATGCCTGGTTTTTGGGCTCAATCCTCAGTAGGGGGCGTGCAGGGGGCAGCCAATCAATGATTTTCTCTCATCTCTATCTCTTCCTCTCCCTTTCTCTTTGAAATCAATAAAAATATATTAAAAAAAGAAAAAAGAAGAAAAAAAACTTCTGTCCTGGCCAGGTAGCACAGTTGTTTAGAGAATTGTCCCAATTCACCAAGCTAAGGTTGCAGGTTCAATCCCCAGGCAGAGCACATACAGCATTCCAGCAATGAATGTATAAATAAGTTGAACAACAAAATCGATGTATCTCTCTCTCAAATCAATCAATAAAATTCTTTTAAAAATAAAAACTTTTGTGCCTGCTTTAAAAAAAATCCTCAACATTATGTTTATGCAGTTCATCCACATTTTTTGATTTAATAACT
Source organism: Pipistrellus kuhlii (assembly GCF_014108245.1). Lineage (NCBI taxonomy): Eukaryota > Metazoa > Chordata > Mammalia > Chiroptera > Vespertilionidae > Pipistrellus > Pipistrellus kuhlii. The sequence continues at coordinate 64,806,428 of NW_023425573.1, forward strand.
ATTTGTTTATTGCTATATAATATGCATTTGTATGAATGTGCCGCAATGACTTTATTTCCCATTGATGCACAGTTGTTTCTAGGTTTTAGCTATTATGCATAGGGGGTTATAAACAGTCTTGTACATGTCTTTTGATGAGCACGTGCATGCATTTATAGCTGTGAATTACTGCTAGGTCAAAGACTATGCCCATATTCAGCTTCAGCTGATACCACCAAACTGTTTTCTGTAGTGGTTGTATCGGTTTATGCCCCTAGTAGCATTCCTGTTCACTTTCTCAACCACTTGGCCAACACTTGATTTTCCATCTTTATAAACTTAACTATTCTGGTGGGTATGTTGTGGTATCTCTTTGTGGTTTTAATATGCATCATTTCTCTGATGATTAATGATGCTGTGCATATTTTCGTAAGTTTATCTGCCATTTGGATATCCCTTTTTGTGCAGAACCTGGGAGAGTCTTTTGCCCATTTTTTCTATTAGGATGTTTGTCCTTTTATTTTTAAAATTTAATTGTAGATGTACATTTTGTTTATAAAGTAGACATATAATCCAGTGAATCGCATTTAGTGTCTGAACATACAGTCATGCAGGATTACATAGTAATGTGTCATTTGGTCAAAATAAAATTGGTTCACAACAAAGAAAAATTGCATGAAAATGAAATTCGCTCATATGTACCATTTTATGTAATCATATTTTTGAGCATTTGAGAAAGGTTTTGCAAGTATATTTTTAGCAATTTATATCTTTTGTTTTGTTTTTTCTGATTTTTTTTCTATGTTGCTCTCAGTTAATAATTGTACCTCTGACATATCTAAATATAAATATTAGTGAAAATCTAAAAATAAACATTTAATGGATGAAAAATTTCAAAATATTAGTAAATTATTTACTGGATGTTTATTTAAATACCTTTGATAAAGACTGTTAATTGTTTCCTAATATTATTTCTCCTTTTATTTAATGACTAGAGGCCTGATGCACAAAATTCATGCAGGAGTAGGCCTTTTTTCCTCTAGCTTCATCTGGAAGGTGGTCCAGTTTAATTAGCATATTACGCTTTTTTTATTGTTATAGATAGGAATTCTAATTTTTACCTTGGGAAAACATAAATTATCCTCCCATCTCCTGTTGCCATTTGCTAAATTATAACCAATGGGCATAAGACTATAGTTATAATATCTTAGAAATGTTATTAAAGGGTATAGAGATACTGTTTTTCCCACTGTTTTCCTCCTGATAAATGAAATTCATGACTAGAATCTGAAGCTTGAGCAGCTTTCCTGGGCCATAGGCTTTCTGTCCTCATGAAGTTTCCAATCTAACAATTATTTTTTGACAAAAATTATCTGACACCAAGGTAAGCTATGTTTTCTCAAGAAACCCAATATAGAGATATTTTTGGAGGGCCATCAATCTTTTATTTAAAACTAATTATAATAAATTAAAAATTAAAACAACATGAATTGATATTACATAAAATGTGAAAATGTCCCCATCATTGCCACCCTCATGCCACAGTCCTGCTACAAAGAAGTAAACATAGTTGACAGTTGGATAGTATTCTTACAAATATTTTTCTATGCATTAATAGATATATAGTTCCATAATCACTTACAATAATTAACAATATATTACAGATATTATCTTATACTAGTCCACTTAGGTTTTTCTCATTTTTTTAAACAATTACTCAGTATTTCCTATTTCTATGTATTATAATTTATTTAACCATTGATGGACATTTAAAAACTTTTCAAAGTTTTCTTCTGTTACATGTAATCTACTGCAAACATCTATGTACATCTTATTATTGGTTTATGTTATTTATATTAACAAGAAAATATATGGAAAAATAAACTTATGGGTCAAAAGTATGCATATTAAAAATTTGTTGGAAACTGGGAAATCACATCTTTCAAAGGTTGCACCAATTTAGAGTCCAACAATAGTGGATTTTATTAATCTTTTTAAGCCCTTGACAATAGTAGGTTTTATTAATTTTTTAATTGTTTTCATTAATCCTACTTTAGCATATTTTTTCCATTGATTTTTAGAGAGAATGAAAGCAGAGAGTGAGAGAGTAACATCCTTCAAGCACCCTGACCAGGACCAGGAATCAAGCCTGTAACGTTCATGCCACGCTCTATGAGACCCTTCAGTCTGCAGGCTGACACTCTAACCCAGCGTTTTTCAACTGCTGTTCTGCGGCACACTAGTGTGCCGCGAGATGTTGCCTGGTGTGCCGTAGGTGCAGACAAGACAAGAATTTTATAATTTTTCACTATTTTGTTTACTTAATATTTCATAATAAAGTAATTATAAAATACTTTCTTTGTGCTTATTTGATTCCTATTCAAGAGAATTACTTTATATATAGTCAATATAGGCACAGAGTTAAATTTTTTAACATTTTCTTTTTTTTTTTTTTTTTTAAATATATTTTATTGATTTTGTACAGAGAGGAAGGGAGAGAGATAGAAAGCCAGAAACATCGATGAGAGAGAGTCATCGATCAGCTGCCTCTTGCACACCCCCTACTGGGGATATGCCCGCAACCAAGGTACATGCCCTTGACCGGAATCGAACCCGGGTCCCTTCAGTCCCCAAGCCGACGCTCTATCCATTGAGCCAAACCGGTCTCGGCTAAATTTTTTAACATTTTCTAATGGTGGTGTGCCTCGTGATTTTTTTCATGAAACAAGTGTGCCTTTGCCCAAAAAAGGTTGAAAAACGCTGCTCTAACCACTATGCAAAGCTGGCTAGGTCAGGTTTTATTAATCTTTATTTTATAGCAATCAGCTTGGAAAGACATGGTACCTTTGCATGAACTTTCCTGTTATATGTTGGCCATTGAATCTGTGTGCCATTCTGCCATCATTCCTTCCTAACACCAACTATAAATATTAAAATAGTATTAAATACAGTGAAGCAGGCATTGTTCTAGTGACAAGAACACTGTGAGGATGCCTGGTGAGAGTGGTTCAATTGGTCAAGCATCGTCCCCTGCTCCAAAAGGTTGTCAGTTTGATTCCAGGTCAGGGCACATACTTGGGTTGTGGGTTTGATCCCCAATCCGGGGAGCACATGGAAGGCAACTGATCAATGTTACTCTCACATCTCTCTCTCTTTCTTTCTTTCCCTTTAAGGATGTCCTCAAGTAAGGATTAAAAGAAGAAAAAAAAAGAACACAGCAATAAAAATAAGAGGCAGAATTCTGCCTTCACAGAGCATGCACACTAGGTAAATAAGGAAATAAAATAGTTCCTAGGAGTGCCATGTGCTGAGGAGAAACTTATAGAGCAGTGTAGGAGCTAGGAGCATAAGGGAGGCTGGGGCCCAGGAACTCAGTTTCAGAGAAAGTGGGCAGAAAAATGCTTTCTGGGAAGGAATACCAAGGGACTAACAAGCAGAGATTGAAAGAGGGAAGAAATGCCCCTATGAAAAGCTGGGCAAAGACAACTCATGTCCTGAAGGGTCAACCTTGGCTCTCCTGAGGATTGGTTGGAAAGTTAGAGATGTTGGAGAATACACAGTGAGAGGAAGAAGAGTAGATGAGCTCAGAGAAGTAATAAGTATCTGCAATTACAATGCGCCCCTTCCAAAATTTTTTATATTCTTATAATAATCCATATGAGAAGAGACTAAGTTTTGAAATCAACATATTCTCTCTATTTTCCTTAAACCTGTGTGCCAGTCTCAAATCACTTACCTCGCTTATTCTCCTGGAGTCTCAGAGACAATTTTCTTTACATTTACACAGAATATAATATTATTTGCTCTAAATACAAAATTTATCTTAACCCAAACATGAAAGAAAATTTGCTTCTAATCCCACAGTTGCTTATACAAAACTGATTGGCAAGGTTCTCTATGAAGGTTTATACCTATTATGAATTCTTCCTTACACAATCACTGGCTCTTAAAATTAGTCTCATTACTTTAATTTTACACATAATAAAAATGACACACTTTGCTCTCCACCACATTGGGAATTAGAAGATGGGCATTCCAGCTTATTTTTACCCTTTGCCACACTCTAACTCTGTGATCTTGAATATTTCTGAATCTTCCTGGAACTAAGTTCCAATAATTGTCAAAATGATTTTGAGCCAAAACCGGTTTGGCTCAGTAGATAGAGCGTCGGCCTATCTACTGGACTGAAGGGTTCTGGGTTAGATTCCGGTCAAGGGCATGTACCTTGCTTGCGGGCACATCTCCTGTAGGGGGTGTACAAGAGGCAGCTGGTCGATGATTCTCTCTCATCAATATTTCTAACTATCCCTCTCTCTTCCTCTCTGTAAAAAAATCAATAAAATATATTTAAAAAAATGATTTTGAAAGGATTAAATTATCATTATCACTATCATTCCCAGCACCAACTATACTATTTGGCACATGGTAGATAATAATTTAATGAGAGAATGAATTCAACAACATTGTTCCTCTAGGGAGCAGTTAAATGCCCCATTAGACACCTACTGAGTAAAGATGACATTTTCTTCCCTATAATGTTCGATGGATGAAGGAAGGATCAAAATGGTGTGGTTAACTCAGCAAACATTCATTAAGTCGTCCTATATGCCAAGCGCTATGTTAGGTACTGGAATTCTAGGAAGGAGTAGAGAGAATCTTTGCTCACGGGTATTTATATTTATGTTGAACTACACAAGGAAACAAATGATCTACTTATTGATAGGTTTTCTTATATTTCACATATTCTGTGAAATGTTAGGACTATTAAAAACCATTAGAATTTTTGGACCTTGAGTTCAGATAAACTGGATAAACAACTCCATCATGAACTGGGTTTAGTTTAAAGTATCTTTCTTCTTAATTCAGTGAAGCCAGATTTGCAATAAATGAAGAACAGTGAGCCCTTCTAAATCAGTGAGTGGCAACCAGGTTCTTTATTGGAATTATTTGAGGAGATGTTAAACATCTACAATTCCTGGGACCCTCCCTAAGAAATTCTGACTTAATTGGTCTGATATGGGCCTGAGTGTGTTTTTTTAACAATTCTCCAACTGATTCTAATATGTGGATAGGCTTTTATAATTATGAACTATACTAAAGGCCCGGTGCATGAAAATTCTTGCACTGGAGGAAGGATCCCTCAGCCTGGCCTGTCCCCTCTCAGAGTCCAGGAGCCCTCAGGGGCAGGAGGCAACCTGGCAATTAGGGAAGGGCAATGCCTCCATCACACTTCTGCTGCTGCCACTGCCGGCAGTGCAAGCCTCAGCTGAACCTGGTTATCTGAGCCTCAGGTGGCCCTGGGTGGCTGGGCAGCCACCATCAAGGCTTGCCTGTGCCTTGGGTGTTGGCTGGCAGTCACCAGCTGAGGCTTGCCTGTGCCTAAGACAGGCTCTGGGCAGCTGAGGGGCTGAGGGTGGGTCCAGCCTTACCGTGTACTTGCTACAACCCCGGCTGGGCTGAAAGTACTTTGGAAATCCAGTGGCAGGTGCTAGGAGTGGCCGGACCCACCTGCAGGTCCCCAACCCCAGCGATGCTGAAAGGACTGGGGGACTCCAGCGGGGCTGAGGGGACTAGGTGCTGCCATCTTGTGTCTATCAGCACCATCAACTTTGTGATGGCATGAAGGTCAATTTGCATATTTTCTATTAGATAAGATGTATAATATATAATTATGTTTTGATAAAACAATGTTGAAAGGATTTCATTGTATGAATTCTGTGCATTTTAGGGGCAACAAATTTCACATGTACATTTAAAATTATCCCATCTAATAAAGATGGAATATGCTAATTTACCATCACACTGTCGCAAAGATGGCAGCACTCACAACCAATAAGGAGGGAATATGCTAATTGGCTGCCACACCCTCAAAGATGGCAGTACCCATAGCCACAAGATAGTGGCACCCAGTCCCCTCAGCCTGCAGCATGCCTGCTTCCAGAGTAGCACAGTCTCTTGAGCCCCCAGCCACTCAGGGCCAGCCTGAGGCACAGGCAAACCTTAGATGGTGGTTACCTGAGGCTCAGGTAGCCAGGGCCAGCTGAGGCTTGTGCTGCCGGCAGTGGCAGCAGCAGAGGTGTGATGGGGGCATCACCTTCCCCTGATTGCCAAGTTGCCTCCAGCCCTTGAGGGCTCCTGGACTGTAAAGAGGGGGCAGGCCAGGCTGAGGGACCTCCTCCAGTTTTATAGATAAACATGATTGAACTTTTATTTGTTTTTTAATGGCCAGCAGTTAACAGAGATGGGGGAAGTAAGAGAGGGTCAAGGGGGGATAAATGGTGGTGGAAGGAGACTTGACTTGGGGTGGTGAATATGCAAATAATGTACAGATGATGCATTTTAGAACTCTATCTCTGAAACATATCTACTTTTAGTAACCAATGTCACCTCCAATAAATTCAAATAATGACAATAAAAAACATACAGTGCTGCTGGTTACGCATATGAATTTTGTTCTGTAAGCAGTGCAGCCTGGTTACCTAAAGCCCTTGGACCAGGAAGTCTCTGAACATGGGCAATGCTTAAACTGGAGAACTCTTGGATTGCAGCCCCCATGCCTAAGCCATTTAGAACCTATGGCCCCTCATACAGAGAAATACTATTTTTTCAGAGGGGTCTCCAGGAAAATGAGCACTAATGGTCTTCAGTGAACCCCTGACATTTAAGGCAACATTTTCTATGTGGCATTTGTGGGTGTTTGGGAAGGGATGGTCTCTAATTTAAATCATGTATTCACAGGGAACTGTGAACTCTCCCAGGAATGCTAACTGAATACTTCCCAGTAGTATGGAAACACATGAAACATCTTAAGTTTGGGGAAGAAAGTGGTGGGTGCTGGGGGAAAAGTGCTTCATGTCTCTAAAAACCAGTCTGATAAGAGTTAACAGGGCAGTTCTTGACACTGCAGAAGAAATTCCAGAGTGCCTTCTCTTTCTTCCCACCACGTTTCTAAGAATGACTCCGTGGCAGGGTAAGGTGAATGTCAAACTTTTAATATATTCACATAACTTTCTTTTCTGGAAGTGAGTCATTAGAGTTTCTTCCTACTGCACTTTCTGTTCCTTCAGAATTCATTCACTTCCAGCATTTTGAACCTTTTTCATGTACTTATTAGTGTTTGACATTCCAATTGCATATGTTTGTTTCTTTGCTTATTGTCTGCTTTGTTCAGTAGATAAGCACCATTGGGCCAAGACCTGTTCTTATTTCCGTTATTTGATTTTTCACTGATGCTGCTTAGGACGATGCCTGGCATGTATTAGATGCTTATGAAATGTTTGCTGAGTGAGCCATGCATCAATGGAAGGTGTCATCAGCCACTGTCCACTTCCCTCTCTTGGCTCTGGGAAAATGATTCCAATGTTCATTCACTGTGCCAGTTCATGGCTCTTTCCAGGCCAGACAATTCTAACAGAAGGGATATTTCAGAGTAAGGAATAAGAAGCTCAATATAGACTGCAGCACAATTTGCATATAGTGATGGCTGATTCCATGCCATTCAGAGCTCTGGCAAACCTCCTAAATGATTGATTGCTTGATTAACTGAATGACAGAGAGCATTTGACTCTACTCCCTGCAGTTTATGTATAGACTGGCTAGAAGTACAGGGAAGTTCAGGAGAAAAAAAAGCAACAATACATTGAAATGGGAGTCCAGATATTTGGGATCTATATTTGGCTCTGCTGCTGTGAGACCTGAGAGTAATCAGTTTAAGGAAGTGGGTTGAACCAGCTGATTTGTAAGGTTCTTTCAATATTTATTTTTTTGTGATTCTAGAAATGTTTGATTTCAAACAAGATAGGAAATAGTAGGTACTAGGGATTTATATTCAGGCTTCACATTTCTTATAAATCTTCATAACAGTAGCAAAACAACAACAACAAAGGGATTTGCTTTCTGTGTTTAGGTTCATTTATAAGCAGTATAGGAGAGTCTTTTACGATTTAAAGGTCAACACACCCAACCCTTTTGGTAAACTGAGTTCTTGTTTTTTTTATGATTCTTAAGTATGTTTAAACTTCTCTGGGACATTGTGAAAATTACTCCTTTTGTCTTAAGGGAATCCAATTCATTCCCCTTACAATGGTTGGGCTAGGTGTCCTTTTTGACCTTTCATAGGCTCCATGAACTCACTTGTATGCTAATACACCCCCTAGCATTTGTCCTGCTGTAGTTTCTGCATCCCAGAAAGACTAGGAGTTCCTAAGGGTAGGCATAGTTAGTAAGTATGTAGCCCATAGTAGGTGTTCTTTCAATGTTGGTTAAATTGATTAAATCAATGAATAAATGAATGGAACTTGCTATGGCTACAGCTAGATAAATAAACAAATCAAATTTTGCCTAGCTTATAGAAGTTAAAATAAGTTTAACACTTTTACAGTTGGGATCATTTTTTATTTTTAAAAACTCACTCCCCCTGAGCATCAACACTTGACACTAAGGTTCAAATGGCTGCTGAAGCAGGGGGTGTAATTTTATTCTTCCATGAGAAAGCACAAAATTACAGTGTCAGCTAAAAATCTCAGTAAATGTTAGAGCTAGAGGAATGTTGACTATCACAGTCACTTCATTGGTAAGCCCAGTAATTAAAGTAATTTTTCCATTTTCTGATAGGAAATCCACAATTTCAATCTCTCGTACTTGAACTAAGAACAAAATTGAACATTTTTGTTGCTTTCACTGTTTCCTTAGTCTTTCCAGCCTGGCCACACTTCAGGAACTTAATACTTTCAATAGTACCATCTCCCTTATACACCTCCAAGTACTCCAGTGAAGTTCACTTGTTGCTCTAGGCTTCCCCCATCATCTTTCCCCCTCTTTGCACAGTCTTCTTAATGGGCTTGCAATTCAGGAAATTGACAGGAGGTGTGGAAGAAGTGGAAAGGCAGCAGATGGAGTGGAGGGAGGAGGGACATGGGTATCTGGAAATGGCCTGGGAGCAGCTACAACCTAGTGGCGTAAGCCTATAGATGCACTGCTTGACTCTGAAGAAGTTTATACAGTTATATACATAATCTCATGAATATTCTCACATGACAATAATATGGTACAGTCGCAGAGCATTTTGCAATTAATTCATGAGAAAGGTAATACAGGGTGAGAGACAGCCTGGGTTGAAGTATTGGAATCACTAGTATAATAATTTACTGTAAATGATTAACCAAACTATGAGTTTTTGACAGGCTGTTTAACCTCTTTAAACTACAGTTTCCTGATCTATAAAATGGGGTGTATTGATTTGCTAGGGTTACCAAAACAAAGTACCACAAACTGGGTAGCTTAAATAACAACAATTTATTTTCTCACATTCTGGAAGCTAGAAGTCCAAGGTGAAGGTGTCAGCAGAGTTGGTTTCTTCTGAGGCCTCTCTTTAGCTTGCAAATGGTTGTCTTTCCCCTCTGTCTAAACGTCTACACATGACCTTTCCTCTGTGTGTGCTCCTGTCTGTGTTCAAATTTTCTCTTCTTATCAAAACATTAGTCATATAAGATTAGGAACCATTCTGAAGACTTCATTACAGCTTTAAATACCTTGTAACCTTGTAATTATGGTTACATTGTGAGGTACTGAAGGTCAGAACTTCAAAGAATAAATTTTGGAGGGACACAATTCAGCCCATAACATGGAGTATATGGTATAACCCTTTTAGGGTTGTCTTGAAGATCCAGTGAGTTTTTATATGCAAAATACTTTTCAAACTATAATTCACTCTATAAATGAATAGCCTGCCATTTGGCAATATAAATGTTTAAGCCCTTATTTTTAGAACCCACAAGCTGGACAGCTCTGGCACTTGCAAACGCTTAGTTTCCTGGATTTGTTACATGGTGGTGATGTTTAAATGCCTACGTTAACATACTTCTACATATTATATGTTTTTTTCCTCTTTCAGTATTTCATGAACCTTCTTTCTCTCATCATCTCCCACCAATCAAGTATTTTCCCTGGTGTGGGTTGCATAAGGAAGACAGAGTATGTCTGAGAAGTATGTAGACATGGATGAGTCCTGGAGGGAGGACTCTCCACGCATTTGGCTGTGCCCTCCCAGAATGGTACTTGGGGATGGTTGTTTACAGAAGGAGTGATTACCACGGTGTGGGAGTGTAGAGTGCAGGAACCTGGATCCAGCCACAGCAGGCCTGCTAACGCTGCCAGGCCCAATGGGCTGAAAAGATGGCATGATTGTAGAAACGAGAAGGAAACAATATAATCAAACAGAGAAGGATAATTCTGTCTGGAAGCCAGAGGGAAGAGAACCCTGTCAATGAGTCCCATTCAGTTCAGACTCCAGGACAAAGAAGAGTGTGGTGAGGGGGCTGAGAATTAATTAGGCCGGGAAGTTATTTGGGAGCCATACTCTGATTTCTTGGCACTACACAAGCTGCTAAACCCTTGGCACAATCATGGGGAAAGAGAGGAATGTGAGCACAAATTGGTTAATATGGAGTTTCCACCACTTAGCAGAATGGAGACTCGAAATAGAAAATAAGCTGAATTATAGAAAAAGACATATGTTATACTTCCTGCAAAACATATGTTTTAGATTGAGAATTGTATCCACCTCACTCAATAGTCTTTAAATCCAATATTATATATACCCTATACAGGGGTATCTACATATACATACACATGGAATACATAGGCTTTTCCACCAAATGACAATCAAAATGACATTTACATGGGGGTACCAAATAGAGGTAAAATGCTGGCAAAGGGAAAGGAAGACAGAGATGAGTAAGAACTCAGTAGGAGTGCATTACATCGGAAATGTCAAGCAAGAAATGAGAAAATGGAATTTGAAATGGCAGGAACCACTAGTATTTTGAGTCGAAGACTTCTTGACTGACACCACGCCATTCCAGGGAATAGCAGAGAAGCTCTTTATCCCTGTTCAGAGGCCAGGAAAGGCAGCAGCAAGTAGCCACCCAAGGAGACGATAAGGAGATGACGTTGGTCCCTGTGAGCCACCAAGAAAAGTCTGATTTTCTAATTTCTTGTTTTCCCTTTCAGTGTACCGACAGCCTGTTGTGCCTTCATTCTTCACTGTAGTCCCCTCATTGAACCTATTTGGATTAAATTTATAATAGACACCAGTTCCATGAGTGTCTAGTATAAATTTTACAATTATTGTCTGTAGTTTATTGAAGATGTTGACACTCGACCCCAGTTCTTCATGTCATAGAAAATGAAATATACAAATCCAGTCACATTTCTTTGACAGATTATTCAGTCACTCCATCTTGGAACTGTCAGAGGATGTTTCACAATTTTTTCCTTCTTCTTCCTGGCATGAAGCTCTGAGGGCTATAAGCCGTGGTTATTGGCAGCAGTAGTAAAGAGGGAATGTCCATGGTTAGTATTATATCATGTATGTTCACAATCTACTTGCATCCTTTAAGTTATAGCTAGTATTATCTGTTCCTTATGTTGTCCTCATTGACCTTGGCAATCTGTGAAGTGTAGTCACATCCTCAGCTAACCTCCTGAAGGACAGTTCACACACTTGGTTGCAGGGTCCCCATGTCCCAAACCTGAGATTTTTCCCCCTCCTCATCCTTTCAACTTCACATACACACTATTGAAAAGTATAAAATGTCCAAATGAGAGTATATGGTACATGCAATATGCTAATATTAAGCTAATATAATAAAGGAAAGATCTGAGAGAGAGAGAGAAAGAGAGAGAGAGAGGGGGGGGAGAGAGAGAGAGATTTTCTTTCTAAACCTAAGATATTTTTCAACAAACATAATTTTAGATTCAGAGTAATATAGGTTCAAATCCTGTTTTGGCTACTTATAGTTGTGCAGTATTGGGTAATTTATTTAATATTTCTGAATGTATTTACATAATATCAAAATCAGGAAATGGAAGTCTACCTCATGGGATTTTTGAGGGTCTTAAAGAACCTAAAACACTATAAATGCTTCACAAATGTTACCTATATTTCATCTCATTTTTTTCATGATGCAGATTTATTGTAGGCAAAATTAGAGGAAAGAATTAACCATAAATTAAAATGTAGAAAAATGCTTTTCAGTTATTCTTCTTCTTTCTGGTCTTGAAAATCTCCCAAGTCCCGGAACCTGAGGGAGATAATTTGGATGAGGGTTGTTGCAAAGATCTTCAATTTCAGCTCCTCTTCCAAAAGCAGATCAGGTATAGTGGATAATATCTTTGATTCATATTGGTGTCTTGTAAAATTAAACTTTATTGACAAATCCATTGCAAAGAGTCAATAGTTTGGAGGGTTGGATTATTATTAAAATGTGCAATTAGACAAAATTTGTTAGTGTCCTGTTAAACCAGAATAGCTGTACCAACATTGTAGAAAACAGTTGATTTAGCTCTTGAAAATACAAATAAGGGACTAAGAACCAACTTTTAAATCTAAGAGTTAAGTTTCCAACACAATCAGAAAATAGTTTGTCTTAGTAATGACTTATCTTGTGAATGTGTATATATAAATGACTAGGGAATTAAATATCTCAACAAATTGAGAATTTCTTTCTTAAACTTACATGGCAAAACAAGGATGGATAATTTTTAGTTGATAGGATTGAAACACACTTTACCAGATTTTTTTCAAAGACGTTTCTGTGGAAAAGGTGCCATCTTTTTTGAGCCCTTTCTAGCTTTGGAAAATTAGCTTTACTCGGAAGCACGTAGAACAAAAGCAGTGACTATTTTATTTTCATTTTCATAGTCACAATGTCCTTAATTCCATAATTGATGTTATAGTGATTTGATTATAATCAGTTTGTGGGATTATTAACCACTCTAGATTTCTTCACACCTCATTAACTAGCAAACTAGGCACTGAGTGTGGATAAAAACCAGTTTCTCATGAACTGCTGCTCAGTATTGCAGAATCTTTTTAGTTTTATGATGCCATTTCCATTAGAGAATGAGTAGATTTTATATATTTCCCCCTTTTAAACACATGTCAGGATCACATTAGAATAATTATGCCTTTATCACCTGGCTCCCAATTATTTCTTTCCTAAGAAGTAGCAGCACCTATTCAGGTTTCAAATAGCGGCAGGTTAAAAATTACCCTTGGCAGTGCCTTCGGTGGCTGTCTTCCCTTGCTTCAACAGTGTTTGGATGGAAAGGACCCAGGGACAGCCCTTCTTCCAGCCTCTGACCGCCTCCGACCTCTTTTCCAGTCACCCACCTCATCCATGCTCAGCCTGAGACCAGCTGACACCATTTTTTTATACCTTAACTCCTATTTTTTTTTCTTGATGAAATGATTGAACTTGTTTGGATTCTTATTTTATTTTATTATTATTTTTTTAAAAATATATATTTTATTAATTTTGTACAGAGAGGAAGGGAGAGAGATAGAGAGTCAGAAACATCCATGAGAGAGAGTCATCGATTAGCTGCCTCTTGCACACCCCCTACTGGGGATATGCCCACAACCAAGTACATGCCTTTGACCGAAATCGAACCCAGGACCTTTCAGTCCCCAAGCAGACGCTCTACCCATTGAGCCAAACCGATTTTGGCAATACCTTAACTCCTATTGCTGAACAACCTTGAGCTCCCAAATTCATTAGAATTATTCCACCAAGGTGGAGGTTGCTGTTGACCACCTGGTCAACCTAGATCTGTGGGCCACCCACACATCTAGGGGCTTCTATTTGAACCTTGACAATGTGGGCTTCTATTTAGACCTTGACAATGCAGCTCTGGAAGTGGACAATGCAGACCACTTCTTCCAAGAGTTGGTGGAGAAGAAGAGAGGGCGCTGATCATCTCTTAAAGATGCAAAACCAATATGGTGGCTACATTTTCTTTCTGGACCTGCTGAAACCTCAGGATGAGTGGGGTGAAACTCAGGTCATCATGGAAGCCACCAGGGCCTTGGAGAGGAATCTGAACCAGGCCCTTTGGAATCTGCATGCCCTGGGTCTACCTGCACAGACCCTCAGCTCTGTGACTCCCTGAAGAACCGCTTATCGGATGAGGAGGTGAAACTCATCAAGAAGATGGGCTACACCTGACTCACCTCTGCAGGCTGGCTGGCCCCCAGGCTGGGCTGGGCCAATATCACTTTGAAGGGCTCACCCTCTATCATGACTAGGAGCCTTTGGAGCCCAGAGCCTTTGAGGGACCCATCGGCATTCCTCCGGTGTCTGGCTTTTGCCTGAGCCTCTCCCTGAAACCACTAGCCATTCTTTTAACCACCCTGGATCTCTCTCCCATGCATTGGGCCAAATGGAAACAATAAAGCTTTTTTGCAGAAGAAAAAACAAACTGTTTCTTAACTCAATTTCCTAAGCAGGTAGAACTAGTTTAGCTAAAAGGGCACTGCTTAATTTGCTTGGTATTTTGCTAATAAGAGTGCCAGGAAAAAAAATTAGTTGAAAATTTAAAATTAGTAGTTGCAGCTTGGTTATTATTATTGAGAAATAATAAACACTGAATTTGATTGCAACTTGGGAAGGTTATGATTAGGGAAGCAGTCCAGGTTCAGCCATTTGAGAGCGTACTTGCTCTCAGGTGACTTGTAAATGTTATGGTTTGAGGGAACTGGATTCCATTAGCGGAGTCAAAAACCTGGGAGGGAGGAACATGGGAGAGAAAGTATTCCATCTTACATGACACTTAAGTTAAACAGCTATTTAGACGAAGAAGAGGAAGGTCATCATTTAGAACACTGTTTTATCAACAGTACAATCTTCACTGCTTTTTTCTTACTTAAAAAATGTGAATGATGCTTATTTCCTGTGGATGGCCAAATCACTTTTCTTTTCCCCGTTTTCTAGTGAATTATCTTTTCCTTTTTGTTTATAGAAACTTTTCACATTATATAGCTTGCGGGGTGGGGGGTGGGGTGGGGGGGTGGGAGGGGCTTGTTTTGAATACTTTCTCTTTGTTATTGTATGTAACCCATTTGTGGATCTCTTATATTGATTTTATTCTCCTCTGTCTCCTGTAGAACCAACTAGATTTTGAGGGAAAGAGATGAGGAGATAAATTAAATTTCAGATATTTTTTGAGAGCTATAAAATGGGAGCTCAGAAAAGTTAAATGATTTAATTAAGCCAATAGCTCTGTTCCTAAAATTTATCCTCTGGGTCATTAGGTATGCTCTAAGGCAGGTAGAAACACACATACATGCACATACACAAATGATTTAGTGGTCAAATCAGTTTAGAAAAGGCTGCATAATATGTAAGTTCTCAGTGATAAACAACACGTATTATATACCAAAGACAGAAACATTTGTGTAGTAGAGCAATTCACTTAATCTATTCATCTTATTTTAATGCAGTTTTTTTTGTGTTTTTATACTAGTACCTTTTGTTTATTTAAGATTTTTATTTTTATTTTTTAAGTTAAGCACTAGATACATATAATTTTAAAATTTTAAAAATGTTTTTCAATAAATGCCTTCTTGGAACTTCCTGGCTTTCAGTTCAGAGGAGGCTTCGGTGTAACTTTCTTTGGTCATCCAGAATCCAGGTTTACCCAACAGCAGCCACCTCTACCATGACCCCCAAGTTCAGCCCTAAAAATATCAAAGACATACTCCTGAGATGCACTGGTGGGGAAGTGGGTGCCTCTTCTGCCCTGGCCCCCAAGATCACCCCCTGGGCCTGTCTCCAAAAAGGTTGATGATGACATCTCCAAAGCAAGCGGGATTGGAAGGAGCTGAGAATTATGGTAGAACCGATCATTCAGAACCCCCACAGGCCCAGATTGAGTTTAGTATCTTCTCCTTCTGCCTTGATCATCCAGGCCTTCAAAGAACTACCAAGAGACAGAAAGAAGCAAAAACAAAACAAAACAAAACAAACAAATAAAAAACATTAAGCACAGTGGAAATGCCACTTTTGATGAGACTGTCAAATTGACCAACAGATTTGGCACTGATCTTTAGTGACAGAACTCTCTGGAATGATTAACTAGATCATGGGGAGTGTGCAGTCTATGGGCAGCAATGTTGATGGCTGCCACCCTCCTGACATTATAGGTGACAGCAACAGTGGTGCAGTGGAATGCTGGGCTAGCTAAAAATGACAAAGGAAAATGTTTCAATTAAAAATTATTTGACAAACGAACAAAAAAAGAGTTTCCTGAATGATAGCCCACAAGCTCTAAAATGACACAATTCATTGCCATGTGGTTCTAAATACTTTGATTTTTGCATTGACATTTTATATTTAATCTGTAAATTGCTGAAGATATTTTTAAGAAGTATCTTATTACTCCATGTATTCCCAGAAGGCCACAGCTAATTCACCTTAGACATAACATGGCATGAAATGAAGTAGGTTCTTCATAAAAGCTGGTTTAACTGAACTGAATTTTTTTGAAATCAGTCAGACTATGATGAAATGAAACTAAAAATATATCTCTTGAGTTTCTGAGTCAAGTTTATTGAGGTATGGTTACATATGAACCTGACAAGTATATAGACATGTAACTACTGTGACAATTAAGACAGAAGATTTAGGTGCCCACTCAGTTCCTTTGTGCCTTTTTGTAGTCATTCTCCTCCTCCCATCTCCAGGCAACCCTTAAACTCTCTTTTGTCATTATAGTTTTGCCTCTCCAGATTACCATATGAGTAATAGAGTATGTTACCTTTTAAAATATATATATATATATATATATATATCTTATTGATTTTTTACAGAGAGGAAGGGAGAGGGACAGAGAGTTAGAAACACAGATGAGAGAGAAACAACAATCAGCTGCCTCCTGCACACATACACACACACATACACACACACACACACCCACCACTGGGGATGTGCCCGAAACTAAGGTACATATCCTTGACCAGAATAGAACCTGGGACTTTTCAGTCCACAGGCTGAGGCTCTCTCCACTGAGCCAAACCGGTTAGGGTGAGTATGTTACCTTTTATGACTGTCTTCTTTGACTTCATGCATTGGAGATTCCACCACATAGGATGTAACAGTAATTCATTCTTCTTTTACTGGTGAGTATTGTTACACTGAATGGCTATAACAGTTTGTTACCCATCCACCAGTTGATGGATATTTAGGTTGTTTTCATTTAGGTTCTTCTGAGCATTTAGGAATGAGGCTGCCAGATACCTTTGCATATAGGTTTCCTGAGGACATCAGCTTTCATTTCTCTTGGGAAAATACCTGGGAGTGAAATTGTTGGCTTTTCTGATGACTGTATGTTGGCAATGGAATTAGAGGAGGCGGAGGAGAGGGTAGGTTCTCAGAGGCCCTGGTGCAGGAGAGAGTTTCCTGGTACTTCCCAGCAGTGACAACACACATCTAGTGGGATCCAGGGGCTGTCCCAGTACTGTGTCCTCTCCAGGGTAGATTTCTTTCTTTGACATTCTCCCATCAGCAGAGGGCCTTTCCCTGTGCCTGGGAGTGGCAGGGTTTTCTCTGCCCCTCTCACAGTGGCTTAAAGCTTTTGATATTTATGAGAGGATGGTCTTGGCAGGGTGACTGGGGTTCATGCTTCCCCCATAGCAGCTACTGTTGCCCTTCTGCTGGCCTGTACCACCTGGGGGGCCTCTCAGGTTATCCCCGGGGTCACCATCTTGGCATGAGCACTTGCTGGAGTCCATGGAAAAGAGCCCGGTAGTAAGTACTGAGGCTGCCAGGGATCTGTCTTGCCACTACCCACACTCCATCTTTGCCAAATTCTTTAAAAGCCCAGCTCATTTTTTTTTGCTTAGCTGCTTGGCAGCCAGTGCCTTCTCTCCATACTCTGCCACCAAAGAGCCAGGCCAATGGGTGCCTGACTTAATTCAATTTTATTCAAATATAAAATTAAATAAAAAGCCATTTGACATTTAATTTCCTGTAGGCTAATTCCTGTGGGTTTTTTAGTGGGACGTCCATGGAAGGAAAGTTAGACGATTGCGGTGAATCAACATCTGAATCCAAAGAGGCGTGGTTCTCAAAGTAGCCTCCCACAGAACACTGGGGTTTTGCTGCAACATTTCACAGGGTTGGCATTTGCCCAAATATCAGAAAACAGTTACATTATGGGTAAAATTTTTTGAATTCTAAATTTTTAACCTCATAAGTTGTTATTATTGTCAAACCTAGGTTGTGTGCTCAGGGTTGTGTGTGGCTGGGAAGCAATGGCACATTGGACAGCTGGCCATATTGCTCTTGTGATGATAAAGTTCTTTCATCACATCACCAGGCAATTGGGTTATCTTATATGGTTTCAACTTGATAAAATGTTTTCATAAAAATGGTTGTGCATTCTGGGAGTGAGGAGACCTGTATTATTTTACAGATGTCTCAATAAATACATATTGCCCACAGAAACTTGCAGTAGGCGTGTGGAGAACATTCTGAAAAGCAAAGGGGAAGATGCAGCCCCAAATTAGGATTAGCAAAAGGTCTTTGGTTTCCGTCTCATGTTATTTCTGTTACTGTGCAAATTTTTACTATAGTGGCTCCTGTTATTTTAAGTCACTTGAAAAATCAAGATTCTAGCCAAGTCTATTTGGAGACCTGAAGGAAAGACATGTTGAGCCTAAATATAATACAATCGATGAGAGGGAATCATCCATCAGCTGCCTCTTGCTCACCCCCCACTGGGGATATGCCCCCAACCAAGGTACATGCACTTGACCAGAATCGAACCTGGACCTTTCAGTCTGCAGGCCAATGCTCTATCACTGAGCCAAACTGGTTTCAGCTGTCTGTATTATTTTATACACACATAATTTTAAGATAACCTGTTAAGTTTTATTTTATTTTTTACTGTTTTATTCTCCTAGGTTTTGTTTTTTAAGTAACTTTTTTTTTTTAAACTTGAATTTAATACATCTTTTCCCAAAATGTCTTTCACATCTGACAAGCATGAATGTCAGAGCATCATTTTAGATCAGTGTAGGTTATATCGCAAACTCGGCCATAATGTAGCACCCAGAATTCTGAGCATGTCCTTAGGGCGGGCAAGCCTCTGCTGCCCAGGGTGCGGGTGACTCTGCAGAGCTTTCCCCTTGGCTTCTGTCTCCGCAGAGCCAGCAGAGGGAGCACCGCCTCTCTTCATCTAAACAATCTAATGGCTTTAAATCATGGAGGGTGGTTCATGATTAAATTTTTTTTTAAAAAGATGGAGTTTAAATGAAGATGTAAAGTTCAAAGTATGAGTGTCATTAGTTGTCTCAAATAATGCTGGCAAGTTGAAACTGCTTTAAGGTGGAAACATTCTGTCCAAGACTACAGGTCATTATAGAGTGAAACTGGGAGTTACAGAGCAACCTCACCACAACAGAATTTAGAACATACTAGTTTTCATTGAAAGTAGAGGGGAGGAGAAGCAGACAATGGCTGGACTTGTTTCATAAATATTTTTTGAATACCTACTATGTTTCAGATCATGCGTTAAACTATAGAGTTATAGAGATGAATCAGATTCAGTCTGGGAAGTCAGATAGGGAAGAAAAGTTTGGAAAACATCACAAAGAAAATAATGTCTAACTTCTAAATAAGAGTTTTAAATAAAATGTTGGTTGAATGAATTAGAGATAATCATATGTGTATGAATAATACAAAGTTAACATTTTTATATGGTGTTTTAGACTTATGGTGCTTCCATGTACATTACTCATTTAATTTAGATTTAGGAGGGATTGAAAGTATCACAAATAGTATGTTGCAAAGCTAGGTCTTTGATTTTCAATCCTAGAGCTTTACCATTATTTTTTTATGCTCACTATGTAAGATTTTTACAATTTATCTTTTAAAAGCAAGGAATATCTGCTTGCTAATATATACTTAGAAAAGGATCATATTCCTTTAGTATTAAGTAACCTCTTTTGGATGTTATTCTCCCAGTTACTAGAAACTATTAAGTATCTATGTTTATAAAATCAAGAAGGATGACCAGCCTAACAAGAGTTTCCTTGATGTCATTAGACAAATATTAGACGGAGGAAGTACAGGGTCTTGCCATCCAGAAATTTTATATATTGAGAAGGAAGAATCCAGAAAATTTTAGTAGCAAGTCTGACAGAATAACTGGGATAGTATACCATGTATATCTGTGCTCCAAAAAGTTTTTATAAAGTTTGTTAGATTAGGCAGTTTACCTAAAAGACACTAGAGATCATAAATCTGTCTTGGAGATCATAAGTAGGCTCCCAGGTCTATCAACAACCAGACTTACACTCTCCAAGGATGGACAAGAACTCAAAATGAAACAAATGTAAATGAAGCATGTGAGGTTTTGAGAAATTTGACTTAAGTACTAGAAAAACTACCACTGACCCAGTTTTATGTTAGATACAGACTATTTCAATTTTGTTCTATTTTTTAAAATTATTTTTCCCCATCATTATTTATCTCCCCAATACCCTTTTTCCCAACTCATCCAGCTACCTTCATTTCCTTCTGCTAATCACCATACTGTCATCTGCATAAATGAGTTTGTTTGTTTGTTTGTTGTTCCCCCTTTGACATCTGTCAGTCTGTTCTCTGTATCTATGGGTATGTTTCTATTTTGTTTGTTAGTTTATTTTGTTCATTAACTTCCGCATATGAGTGAGATCATGTGATACTTGTCTTTCTCTGACTGGCTTATTTCACTAAGTATAATACTTTCCAGGTCCATCCAAGCTGGCATAAAGGTTAAGATTTCCTTTTCCTTTTTTTTTTCTTCTTTTTTTTTGACAAGTAGTATTCCATTGCGTAAATGTACTACAGCATGTTTATCTACTCATCTACTTATGGACATTTGGACTGCTTCCAAATCTGGGCTATTGTAAATAACACTGCAATAAACACAGGGTTACATATATTTTTTCAAATTAGAGTTTTGGATCTCTTCAGATATATTCTCAGAAGTGGAATTATTGGGTCCACACCATGCCAATTCTTAATTGTACTTCAAAGAATTAAAGATTTAAAAAAATTGGTATGGGTTATAATACACATGTGTGTAATCCCATCAGCTAATGTACAATAATTTTTTTAATGATCTAGTATAGAAATTAGATCAGTAAGTGACCTGGATTCTGAAATATTTATTTTGTTTCTTCTTAAATTATATTTTATTTTATTTTTACCATCACCATTTATACCCCCATACCTTCTTCATCCTCTCCTCTCCACCTCCACAATCATTACATGAAATATGTCTGTGAACTCCACTAGACTGACAGTTCTTCAAAGGTAGTGATCAAGCTTAATCATTCTTGCATCTCTTGATCAGGCACAAAATAAGTTCTCAAAAAATGTTGAATGGATGAATAAATCAGTGAGTGAATGGATGTTTAGTAGAAACATAGGATTGCAAACTTTACTTTGGCCCACTCGATCTATCTCCATGATCTATTGAGAAGTTATATATTATAAGAGATCCTTCATATTCTAAGAGTACTTATTTAAGGTGTTCAATTTTCCATATTTCCCCAAATCTCACCTATCAGGGGTGATTTTGGTTTCTGGCAGAAAAATGGCATTGAATCACTCATATGTCCATTTTCAGAAAGAATATTATGGCCAAGACGGTCCTAGTTATCACAGTAAGTTTATTGTTAAAAGTTTCACCTTTGTACTATAAAATGGCCTGAGAATTCAGTCACATTATCTTGAGGTCTTTCTCTCCCCAGACACCTTTTCTGATAGCTTAGTCAGAAAAACTCAATTATAAGGGAGATATTGATAGAATTCTCTGCCCTGGAACATAATTGGGAAGGAGATTAAAGAGAGAAAGAAAGAGGACAGAACAGGTAGAAAGATGAGTTTGTTAGGAAGTAGGCATTCTAAAGAAAGTTTCTTTCTCCAAAATCTTGACCATCTCAAGTGTTTCTCATCCCAAATGTCCCCCTTAAAAACATTCTCAGCTAAGCCACTACATTATAGTCATCATGTCCCCTCAATCCTCTGTAACCTGTGACAGTTCCTCATTCTTCTCTTGTCTTTCATGACTTTGCTATTCTTGCAGAGTCCTGGTCAGGTATCTGTAAAATGCTTTCTCATGCTTAGATTGAGGTTGTGCGTTTTATACCACAGAGGTGATGTCCCCTTCTCTTCTCATCCTATGAGGGGACACATGATATCAATATGCCCAACTTCCGGTTATATTAACCTTGATCACTTGGTAAGTTGATAACTCTCAGGTTCCTTCACTGAAATTTATTCTTCCTCTTCCATCACCTATTCATTAGAAGTGAGTTAATAGTGAGTCACCAAGTTCATTTAAGAGTAGAGGAATTGAGTTCTGAGAGGAAGAAGTACTGAAGAATTTATGGATATATGTCAAAGCAAACAAAGATTTAAGTATTTTTAAAAATATATATTTTATTGATTTTTTACAGAGTGGAAGGGAGAGAGATAGAGAGCTAGCAACGTCAATGAGAGAGAAACATTGACCAGCAGCCTCCTGCACACCCGCAACCAATGTACATGCCCCTGACCAGAATCGAACCCGGGACCTGTTTCAGTCCACAGACCGACGCTCTACCACTGAGCCAAACCAGTTTCGGCAGATTTAAGTATTTTGGAGAAACTCCTTTGAGAATATGCCAATATTTTTACCTTTTGAAGTTTGTTTGTTATTGTTACACCTCTTTAGGTAATACACCCTTGTGGCTCAATTCCCAGTGGGCAGCCAAAGGCAGCCAATCAATGTTCTCCTTCATCATTGATGTTTCTATCTTTCTCTTCCTCTCCCTTCCTCTCTGAAATTAAAAAAATATATATTTTAAATAAATAATTAATAAATAAAACATGCCTAGGTGTGGTTTTATTTTGCCTTTTTTTGTTTGCTTGTTTGATTCTTGGTCTATACTCTGCATGGTGTTCTCTGTGCTTTGTGGATCAGTTTGATGTTTCTCATTAAGTTTGATAAATTCTTAGCCATTATATCTTTAGATATAATTCTATTCCATCTCTTCTTTCTCCACACAATTTCCATTAAGCATGTGTTAGACTGCTTGACATTGTCTCACAGCTTTTGAGTTCTCTATTCTGTTTTGTTTGTCTCCCCTCCCCACTCCAAACACACACACTTTTCTATTTGTGTCTCAGTTTGGTTATGTTGAATCTACTGGTTAGAACTTTGAAGTTATTCTTCATCTCTGTAACTACGTTTTAAATTCATGTCTATCATTTCCATCTAATTCTTTCTCAGTTTTCATCTCTGCTGAAATTACCTGTCTAAACTCGTATGTTGTCTACTTTTCCATCAGAGCCTTTAACATACTAAAAACATTTGTTAAAACTTGGTTCTGATCATTGCTTTGTATTTTCAGAGTGCTGTTTCCCCTCCCTTGTCTTTACAAATAACTCCCAATCTTTTGTTGATAACAAGACCTCTTGTATAGGAAGGTAGATACTGAGGTAAATATTATTCATGCTGGAATGTTGGCATACCTTTTCTTCTGGTAGGTTTGTGAGCCTGCTCAGGACATGGGCTACATTTGAGTTTTGTTGTAACAGTCCTGCAGTTAACCCCTGTGCTGGGAGGTTTTCAATTCCCCCAGGAGTTCCTCTAGTGTTGAGGGTGTGGGCTGGTGTGGCAACAGATGCTTTCCTTATGCCTACTCTCCCCTTGGTCATCCCTTTGTACTGTGCCCAAGAGGTAGTCTGTTTGTACGTCCCAGCCATGTTCAATGCTCTTTTTACTTGATTCTTGTTAACCTGGTGGTAGGTGGTGGGAGAAGCAGTTGTTCTCTGATTTTCTAATTACGCTTCAAGCTGAGTCAGGCTCTGTGTCCCTGGGTTTCTGGAGGCTTCTCAGGTGCTTCTGTCCCTCTCTGAGGGGTAGTGCTTTCTTTCTTTTGCTCTTTTGATTTACAGCTGCAATAGGTTTTCACCAGTGCCCCGAGGTGACAATTTTTACTGCTCTTCCGCCTGCAGATTAAGGCTTTTGCTTTGTAAGGGAGACAGAGTGGATGGGTAGAGACAGAGTTTTAGCAGCAGCTACTGTTTATTCTCATAACCAGCACCGGAAGAGAAACTTTCTAGGGATTCTCCCTGTTTTCTCTGTGAGTGCCTGGAGGGGTTCATGGAGTTGAAGCCTGCAAGAGGGTGTGAAGGAACCAATTGCTGAGATCCTAGGGGTTTTGCACTCTCATGCTAGTTCACCCTTATCCTCCAGTAATTTGTTAAAAATAAATGTAGCTCTATCTTCTTTCCAGGCAAGACAGTGTCTAGTCTAGTGTCGTCTGCCTCAGCTAAGCAAAAAGTTGGTCTCATTTCTCTTCTAAGACATCTGTCTCCCCAGGTATCAGGTGACTTAGTGCCCCTGCAATCTCAGTTCTTTACTGGATTCAAGAAAATGAAAATTTGCTGCTTTTACAGTCTTAACTACAAGGTTGGAACAACAGCACTCTTCCTCTCTCTTTACATCTCTGAGCTAAAAAACACTTAGCTCAATTTTAATCATCATGTGTGCCACTTTCTTGTCTTTATTCCTCACACCATTTTTGTCAGAACTCATTGTGCATGAGCATCAACTGAGAAGTATGATAATGATTCATATTTCTGTATCTCACCTCCAGAAGCTGTGATTCAGTAGTCTGAGGTGGACAAAAGGAAACATGCTAAAAAGCTCCCCAGGTCTCTCTATGCTAAAAGGGACTTTGAAAGGCAGTTTCCTCTCAAAAGGAAATTCTCATAATAATTTCTCAACTTTGTATTTCTCATTGTGTCTATGTCTACACTTTATATATGTTAGCCTCTCAATAAATCTGCAAAATATACATTGAATTTGAACTTGATAGATAGGATCAGAGATGGGAAGAGAGAGCCATCCCTTGAAATACCCTACCCTTTTCCCACATTTATGAAACTTATTCATAATTCAAGGTTCAGCTGAGGTTCCAAAGCTTCTCAGAGTCCATAGAGCAGGAGAGGACTTTTGGGGTAGCAAGTCAAAAAACCTGTTTTTAGATTGTAGTTTTCTCAGAAATTAGTTGTGTAATTTGATTATGGCACAAACTTTCACTTTGGCTTTTATTAACAAAATATAAGAATGGAATAGACTTGCAACATAAATATGATTAATCATAAAAATCACTTGGGGAGATGCTAATTTTTACTCAGAATGTTTTTATACACACACATCATTTAACATGCATGTATAAACACACATGTATAAACATATATGCACATGCATAAACATCTATATTGTATATCTTACATATATAACATATTTATGAATTACAGATCTCAGTGCCTTCATTCCTGAAAATGTTGAATCTTTTTAAGAAATATATATTTTTATTGATTTCAAAGAGGGAGGGAAAGGGAGTGAGAGAAAGAAACATTAATGATGAGAGGGAATCATTCATTTATCGACAGCCTCCTGCATGCCCTACACTAACTAAGGCATGTGCCCTGACTGGGAATTGAACCATTGACCTCCTGGTTCATAGGTCAACTCTTAACCACTGATCCTCGCTAACCAGGCAGAATCAATAACCTTGAGGTATTTTATTTTTAAATTCTCTAGATGATTCCAGTGACCAGTCATGTTCGGAATCCACTGGATTAAATACTTTCTAAATTGTCAAGTCCAAGAATTTACCTCCTTCTACTGAACTCTCCCTAAGGCCATGTTTCACTACAACATAGTACCTAAAAGTATAATTATAATAGATTTAAGATTCGTTGGTATTCTCAATGTATTGCAATATATTTGATTATAGAAACTGAAGTCAGGGAGGAGAGGAAAATTAGAGGTGAGTGGGGGAGATATAGTGGTCTTGGTCTTAGCTTGGATAGACTATCTTGGCAGAGGGGTTTTAAATACTTGAATAGTTGACAAAGGAGAACTGGCAGAGAAGAAGGGGGCAGTAGTCAAGGTAACTAAGCAATTAATGGACATCTGAGTTGGGAGTTTCAAAAATGTGGAGGAGGAAATGACACATATGTGAGGGAAGAGTAGTGAGAGGAAGGGAGAACTATGAAGGGAGGCAGCTGCGTTTCTAAGGGCTAATGACAGTTTTCAAACAGAGATAAATTGGTTAAAGTTTGATAATTAACAAATAGGTTTAGCAAAAAGAGTCCAGAAAGCTTTACTTTCTGGTGATCAAAAGGAACTGAGTGAAGTTTTACATGGAGGGCAGCTGGGGTCTGCAGCCATCTTTGTGAAAATGAATCTGTCTCTGCAGCATTTGGACCCAAAGTCAGTTGAATCTCTGAGTTGCCTTGATTTGTGGTTCTGCCTGTTCTGTCTCAAAGCCTAGTTTTCTTTCCTTTCCTTTTCTTTTTTTAACAAATAAATTTTTAATATACCTAAAGTGCACAACATGATGATTCAATATACATATGTGTTGTGAAATTATTCCTACAGTCAAATTAATTAGCATATCCATCACCTCATATAGTTATCTTTCTATTTTTTGGAGAACATTTAAGATCTATTCAAGTACACAGCACAGTAGTAGTAACTATAATCACCGTGCTGTACATTAGATCCTCAAAACTTATTCATCTTCTGACTGAGTGTTTGTACCCTTTGATGAACCTCAAAGCCCACTTTTCCAGTTTCTGCTTTCTTCTGTCAGCACCTGCTATTCTTCTGGTATGTTTTAAGTTTGCCAAAACTTATCTTTGATGTTTGAATTCCTTGCAAATATAATGCAAACCCTTTTAGTAAATATGAATGAAAGTAGATCCAGAATTCTCATAAAGAGAATAATTTATCTCAGGTGCTACTTCATATAAAAGGCCAACAGAGATTTAAAAAAAATAAAGGTTGGAAAGGCAAATGCAAGGCTAGGGGAAAGTAGATTAATAATAATAATAATAAACAGTACAATAATTAGTAAAGAAATAAATAATAACATAAGATTAGCCCTAACTAGTTTGTCTCTGTGGATAGAGTGTCAGCCTGCAGACTCAAGGGTCCAAGGTTTGGTTCTGGACAAGGGCATGTACCTTGTTTGTGGGCACATCCCCAGTAGGGGGTATGCAGGAGGCAGTTGATCAATGTTTCTCTCTCATCAATGTTTCTAACTCTCTATCCCGCTCCCTTCCTCTCTGTAAACAATCAATAAAATATATTAAAAAATAATAACACAAGATTAAACTCTGTTCATGTACTCACAACTGCAAACCTACTTTTGCCAACCCCTGTATTAGAGACAGTAGATCCTCCAGGAACTCCCTGCAGGAAATGTTACTTCACTATGGGTTCAGTTTCTGTTTGACCCATGCTTCTATTGTCAGCTTCTGTGATAACTTCACTGCAAATAGTATCTGAGCAGGTTCAATGAGCATTAGTTTACCTGTAGTCACATAGGTTATATAGATGAAGATGAAGCCATGGCAGGTTGAACAAGGAGGAACAATCAATTCCCATGGCACACAGGCTACAGAGATCATACGACAGGAAATACAGATTCACGGTATGAGAGTAGACATTAAAAAGGGCAGGCACAAATTACATAGATGTATTCAAAAGTCTAAGGTTTGCCTGGCCAGTGTTGCTCAGTGGTTGGGTGGCAATCCATAAACCAGGAAATCATGGTTTGACTCCTGGTCGAGCACATGCCCAGGTTGTGGGTTCCCCGGTAGGGGGTGAATGGTAGACAGCAGATCAATGATTCTCTCTCATCATTAATGTTTCTATCTCTTTCTCCCTTCCCCTTTCTCTCTCTAAAGTCAATAAAAACATTTATTTATTTATTTATTTTATTTATTTATTATTATTATTATTATTATTATTTAAAACATTTTTTTAAAGAGTCTAAGGCAGAACACCTGGAAACCTGATAAGCATATAGACAAAGGATAATGCTGGAGTGTCCTTTCCCCCATTTGAATCCACATTTATCCACTTATTAGCTTGTAACCAAGGCAAGTTGCAATAGTCTCTCATCTCTGTTGCTCTGTTTCCTCATGCATAAAACAAGGATAAATGCAACACCTACCTTAGAAATATTTACTGAGAATATAATCCGTTAATACAAATGCAGTGGTTGGAACAGTGGTGCATGGTAAGTGTTTAATAAATGGGAACTACTAAGAAAGCATTGATAAATATGGTTAGGGTTCAACAATAAGCTTCTCTTCAGGTATTTGACCCTCAACATAGGTAGGAACAATGGTGAGTACTTAGTCAAAATTGCCAGCGAGTGGATGAGGATCAGGAATGGTTTTCTTTCAAATTCAAGTCTAAATTAGGAAACAAATAAATGTGATATAGTATACCCTGGAGGAAAACTTGCTCAACCTGCATGGAAGAGACCTAGGTATAATTCTCCTTTCCTTTCTACTTAAAAATAAAATCTACTCCCCCATAATGGCAGGCAAATCCTTAAACTCTTTGTTCCCTCATCCATTAAATAGGCACATTCTCTGTGTGAAATGCAATTATCTATATAAACACATTTTGCTCAGTTATAGAACGTTTTTATTATTCAGGACCCTATTAGTTGCAAATGATAAAAACTCAACTCAAACTAGCTAAGAAGGTAAATGAAGTTAGCTGGCTGATGAAACTGAACAGGATATTGGGTATTTCACAGGCCTGAGGGACAAGCCCTAGGAACCTCTTGGAGGAAATACCATTCAAAGTCACTTGGATGGTTTTTTTCTCTCCACTAAGACAACTTTGTGGCACACCTCCAGAGGGTGCACTGTTCAGATGGCATGTCAGGGGAATGGCCCCCCATAAGGCACATGATAAGGTGAGGAGTGAATGGCTCCCTTTGGAGATGTAACATGCTCTTATTTCTGATTTTGCTTCACTTTGCACCTTATTCTCTTATATACAAGTAGGTTTCCCGAAGGTGGGAAATATGGTCACAAGTATGTTTCCTAGTTTGTATCCTCCCAACACCGCAGCAGAAAGAAAAATTACCATTCCTTTTAGTTGAAGTAACCTGTATCCAAGAAGAAACTGACCTGAACTGGGTCATATGCATGTGCATGCCTAGCCCTGACTCTCTGTGGCCTGGGGATGGGTCCTCTGATTGTAGCTGCCTGGGTCATGAGCTCACCCTTGCTAGTATGTGTGGAGGTGAGGGAAGCATTTGGGATTGAAAGCCCAAAGAAGGGAAATATGAAAGACAAGCTATAGTTATGGTAGACCATCACAAACAAATGCATTGTTTATTATCTTCTGATATTTGATATTATTCACCACCCTTCTCCCCTGCATTAATGTGGAGAATGTGTTGTGCAGTAGTTACATGCCTATGCGGTATATATTAAGCGGACATTTTCCTACTGGGAAACAGGCTTTTTGCTGAATTAAGATATTTCATATCAGCTGTACTATATTTCTTCCCCATTACCCTTTGAAGCTCTCTAATACTGCCACGAATGAGAAATTACTTTACCGTACTACTATCTTCGTGTGGATATGCTTTTTAACAACCCTGAAAAGAGCTGGTTTCTAACTATCTATTTAATAACCCTGAAAAGATCTGGTTACTAAAAGAGAAAGAGGTGAAAGTAGGAATTCAATGGGCATTCGTGTACTTAGTAAGTCTCTTGAGTGTGCTCACACACACAAAAAAACAAAAAGTAAGTGCGGCTTCGGGAAGAAAGCCTGTGTTTATCAGATGTTCTTGCCAAGGCACATAAACAAATTGTACTGGGACTATGGAAATGATATGTGAAAATGTTTCTGGAAATGTAAACAGGAGTATTATTCAGTGAGCAAAACACCTGGACTGGGAATTGATAACCTTGTGAGGGCCGGTAGAAAGATTAGATAAGTATAGATGAATAATAACATATATAAAAACTGAAGGTGAACAAGTAGTCAATTCAAATTTATATAACAATAAAGAGTGCTTTCTCTTTCCCCCAAATATCTTTACTCATCTCTTTTAAGTTTCTGTCTATTTTAAAGACTATCCCTTCTAGTCTATATACAATCTTATTGATGGAATTGTAGCCTTTGATTTTCTTTACACCCAGAATTTTCATTGCTATTATAATCCCTACCTAATAGATAAAGAAACTGTGGCACAGAGAAGTTAAGTAACTTGACCAAGCTCACAGAGCTGGTTAGTGGCAGAGCCAGTATATGGACCAAGACAGGGGGCTCCAGAGTACATGCTCTTAGTGATTTCACCTTGCCAAGTTGTCACTAAATTCTAGATTTTAGCCGAAACCAGTTTGGCTAAAATCAGTGAATAGAGCGTCGACCTGCAGACTCAAGGGTTTCGGGTTCAATTCTGGTCAAGGGCATGTACCTTGGTTGTCGGCACATCCCCGGTAGGGAGTGTGCAAGAGGCGGCTGATCGATGTTTCTCTCTCATCGATGTTTCTGACTTTCTATCCCTCTCCCTTCCTCTCTGTAAAAAAAATCAATAAAATATATTTTTAAAAAATTTCTAGATTTTAGTACTTGAATTGAAATCTGAGGCTTCGTCAAATTCTCCTCTTGCAGAAGAGTTTGTGTAATCAGATAAGATTATTATACTCATCCAAGTGTTATAAGTTTTTCCAAACTTATAGAGAACTTTTATGGTTTATCTGAGCCAAACAATATATACCAGGGAACAAGATCTCAAATACCCCCTATCCAATGGTTAAGTGCAGCAACAAGATTATAATTTTTTGAACATAGAGGTGTTCCAAATTTAGGGCTAATCTGAGTGCTACTACTGCCTTGCTAGCTGTGTGAATATGGCCATACTCAGATTCTTCACTTGCAGTAAAAGGAACATATTCCCTGCTTGACCCACCTTGGAAATAATTGGGAGAGAAAGAGACGACAGGAAGTGTGAATTGAGGAAGCATTAAGAAAACTGGCATCATGAAAATGAAGTGAATTGAAACCAACACCAGCTTCTCACGATCTTTTGTCATCTCATTTTCCCGGTATTTCCTGTCTAATTTAGATCATAAACTCTCCAGTCAGAAACCGTCACCTCTTTATACAGGGTACTGAGACTGGTGTTACTGTTTAATAAAAACAGAAGACGCAGCAGCAAAGGTTTGAAATTAAATCCACAGACCTAAGGTGAAACTCATATTGAGTTCCAACTTCAGTTCATTATGGCAAAGTTAAGATAAGGGCATGGATTTATTTTCCTTGATTTCCTAAGACTAGTATAATGTAGTAATTAAGAGAATGTGGCCCGGAGTCAGATTTCCTGAGTAACAAATCTGTCTTGGCTTCTTAACAATTGTATAATGTTTTCAACATGCTATATTTTAAAGATTACAAGAAATAGCATTTTACATGCTCACATCTCAGAAATTAAGATGACTCATATGACAAATGGCACTTTGCGATTGCCATTGGCTGTGTGGCAGCTGAGAAATAGCTGGTGTTCCCTGAGCATGGACATGGGTGCATGCATACACTCACATATATATTGTAAGCACACACATTCGTGGTCATTGCTTTACCCAGTGTCATCACTTTATTTGAGTTATGGACATTGATATTAATGCACATCCTGAGTTAATTTGCCATTTAAATTGTCTTCAGAAAGATTACGCAATGCATTTGACTTTAAGACAAAAGGTTATTGCATACAGGGAAACAGAGCAGTGGGCCTTATTTGTAAAGCAAATATTCATCATTAGAGGAATGATTATCATGCCAAGATTTTTATTTTTATTTTTTTGCAAAGAAACATGTGCTTAAGATATCCAAGGAAGGAAGATATCCACAGGTAGCTGAAACTGTGTTCATTTTGTTACAAAGATCAGCCAAAGGATTGCTTGTCACACACCAAATCATGCAACTGAAAGCAGGATGAATTCTGAATCCCTTGGACTAAAGCTTTCCCTTGGTATTTGCAAGCGCTGGGTTGTAGAACACCTGTGGATATCAGGTCCCATATGCGAAATGATGTAGAACAATTCATATAGTCAGCCCTTGGCATCATTTGATTCCCAACCACGGATGGAAAACTGTTTTTAAAATCCAAAGATACAGAAAGCTAATTGTATTTTTAAAAAGCAATGAGAGGCTACTATTATACAAAAGTGCTATCAACAAGTATACTATATACAAATTGGAAGTGGCAAGAAAACATTACCTCATAATTTCTTCGGCAGCATTTTGTTTTCACATCCTATATAATAAAGAGCTAATATGCTAATTAGACTGAACAGCTGAAGGACCTTCTGGACATCCTTCTGGATGACCTTCTGGACAAAGCTGGGGCTATGAGGGTAGACCGAGGCTTCGAGGGCCTGTGAGGGGTGAGCCCCTTGCATAAATTTCATGCATTGGGCCTCTAGTTTATATATATATTTAAAAATCATAGTGTGCTGATGGCCTCTTTCAGATGTTGAAATATAAATTCATAGGCTGTGTGAGGATTACATGAAATGACATAGGTAAAGAGTGATTGCTGTGCTGGACACATGGTAAGTGTGTAATACATTTGGCCATTATTATTATCATCATCATCATCAAATTGCAAAAGTCTTGCAATTTCATATCAGCTCTCTAATAAATTAATGGGATGGAAAAAATTCGAGTTGGGTGCATTTCATTTGGGGGGAAAGTTTAGTAAGCACTGTTAGGGATTAAGGTGGGGGACAAAAGGATAAGTAAGGTGGAAAGCTCTGCACAGCAGCCCCCCTGGGGTGATTTTTCTTATCTTTGACTAGAAGGTTCTCTGGTGTTTTCTTAAGAAATTGCTACCCAGAAACACAACAAACACTGCTTCAGCTGTGTTTCTTGAGCCAAGAAAACTGGTGACATTTCTGTGTATCACCTTGGCATTTTATTCAAGAAGCGTAGCGCTAATTTCAGTATATCTTGTCACAAAAAGAGATGCAAGGCTTTAGAATTTGTGATGTTAGCATCTATTTGGAGCTGCAGTTCATGTTAAGGACTTTCTTGAACAGTTCTAAAGGAAACGCATGTGGGCTTCCACACACTGAGTTTACACAATGTTCAAGTACACAGTGCATTCAATCTCTGCATTTTATTTCTTCATCCAACTCAAGTTGTTGGGTTCCTCAAAACAAAAAGGAAGACTTTATAAAGACATGAGTAACACTAATTGGGCTGTGATTTTTTCCCCCCCAGAATTCATTTCTTGATTGGAAAATCAATATTTTGAGAAACTTTCCTGAAGTTTCTATTAAAAGTTAGTTCTTATTTCTTTTAACGAATTAACTTCTGAAGTTTGAAATATCTACTTGAATATATTTGACTTTTATTAATCAAGCTAACTAAATACAGAAAAATGGATTAAGTACATATCATAAATCACCCTTCTTCATACACAAATGTTTTACAGTTACTCTTTGTGGAAAACAAGCAGAGATTGGGTATATTTGATCTTTACCACATATTATTCCAAGAGTGCAAAGTTGCTAACACATGACATTTGAGGTTTCACATGTGAAAAATCTTTCTTATGACCAGAGGAATTATGAAAATTTTAGTATAAAAATAATTCTGGGTTTGTTCATTTGGTCAAATTATTTTATCTTGTTTTTGTATGATAATTTTGATTGATGCAATCCAGTTTGTCCTTTTCTTTCCTTTGAAAACTGTGTTTTTTTTCTTTTTTTTCTTTTTCATTTAATGTTATTTAATACAACCGAGGGAAAAGTGCATGACTATGTATCTAATTATCTTTTTGTTTCTTCTCTGAAAACTATCTAGATGTGTTTTGTTGTTGGGTACCATAACTGTCACAAGACCATTGCTCTGGTAATCAGGCTACCAGTCATGATACAGTGCCTCTGGACAAGTAGACGTGTGGACGTGTGTCACTGCAAGTTAACTTGATGTCCATTTGTTAATATTCTTTTCAAAATTTATTTATGGAGAGGGAAGGGAGAGAGAAACATCTATTTGTTGTTCTACTTATTTATGCAGTCATTTGTTGATTCTTGTATATGCTCTGACTTGGGATAGAACCTTCAACCATAGCAAATGAGGATGATGTTCTAACCAACTGAGCTACCCAGCCTGGACCTTAATAGTCTTAACAAAATGGAGATGGGAGAAAAATGTGCTCTGGGACTTCTTTGTTAATTTAAATCCACCCCTCATTGTCTAAGTAAGCACGTAAGGAATGTCTTTTTTAATATAAACGATTCAAGCCGAAACCAGTTTGGCTCAGCAGTTAGAGCGTCGGTCTGCGGACTGAAAGGTCCCAGGTTTGATTCTGGTCAGGGGCATGGTCAGGGGCATGTATGTTGGTTGCAGACACATCCCCGTTGGGGGTGTGCAGGAGACAGCTGGTAGATGTTTCTCTTTCATCGACGTTTCTAGCTCTCTATCTCTCTCCGTTCCTCTCGGTAAAAAAATCAATAAAATATATTTAAAAATATATATATAAACAATTCAAGAAGATTCTTCCACTTTTCACTTTTAGCTTGTTTTCTCCAAAAGGTCAAATAGATAACAGAGGAATGGACATGACCACTGCATATGGCTCAGATCTTCAAATTTATACTGAGGGTCTGTCAAGATGATAAAATTTATACATCAATATAGATAAGATATAGATATAGATATAGGTAGATATTTTTTTCATTTCCTAATTTCTCTAAATGTTGTTAAAGCAAAAAAAATGGTTGGTACAAAAGTAATCAGTAATGGTAGAACTTTCTGCAAAATGTTTCTTTTCATCATTATCTATTGGGCTTGAAGTACTTTGGCTAGTGTTAGTTAAATGACAGAATGGAAGGGAATTAAAAAAACAACCCCACAACAATTCAAGTGTTTTATTGTTTTATTGATAGTCTATTTTTGAAAATCCCTTTTTAGCTCTGGGAATGTAAAACAATTACCTTTCAAACCACTGAAGTGCAACCTGAATATAGTTAATACCTCATCTAGCTTCCAAGGTGTAAATTAATTTTGTCTACAGGCCATCAGGGACATTTAATATTCTTGTTAATAATCAATATTCTTAAAATGTTACTAAATGTAATAGAAGATGCAATCTAACAAAATTTTTTAAATGCAATTAGGAAATAGGGCATTATCTTTATTTTTACTAGAGGCCCAATTCACAAACTCATGCACCAGTGGGTCCCTAGGCCTGGCCTGCAAGATTGGGCTGAAACCAGCTCTATGACATCCTCCAAGGGGTCCCAGACTGCCAGAGGGCACAGGCCAGTATGAGGGATCCCACTGGTGCATGATCGGGGCCAGGGAGGGATGCAGGAGGTTGGCCAGCTGGGGAAGAACTGCAGGAGGGCTCCAGGATGTGTCTGGTCCATCTCACTCAGTCCCAATCTGCCAGACCCCAGCAGCAAACTAACCTACCGGTCAACTGTCTGTCCCCTGGTGGTCAGTCATGGCATAGTGAATGGTTGATCGGCCTTAGCATATCATTAGCATATTTTATGCTTTGATTGGTTGAACGAATGACTAGACGAGCAGGCACTTAGCATATTCGGCTTTTATTATATAGGATTACAATGTTCAATACACTTTTCTCTGATTCTCAAGTTGACCAGTTTATGCATTAATTGCTCTTCTATCAATACTCTAATAATGAAAGGAATCAGTACCCACCCACTTGCTTTCACTTCAAAATCACATGCATTGACAAGAAATCCAGGGGCCACAGTATATTCCCCCAGCAGCCTCCAGTTCTCTGCTGGGAAGGAGAAGCAGTAGGCACAGATCATCAAGTCAGGAAGGATGGTTTAGTCAAAGTCTCTGCCATAGGAATGACCTATCATAATAATTTTTAGTGGAATGCTTGAGCAATGCATGGATTCAATATTAGAATAAAGATAGGACTAGCTCTCTTTATGAATCACAATTTAAAATATTTTATCTTCCTCCCTCCTTGCTCTTTCCTTTCTTCCTCTTTCTCTTCTTCCTCTGTCTCTTTCTACTTTTTGGTCTCTTTCTATTTTGGTCTTCTACTTCCTTCCTTCCCCTATCCTCTCTTCATGCACTCTCCCTTGGAAAGCATATCTATATAATTCAGGACATGTCAATATACACAGAACTCCAATTCTCTAATCCTAGCCCTGTCTCTTTACTGTAAATCCCAAACCATCATTCTCAGCTGCCTTCTGGACAATTGTAGTTATGGTTCTTTAATTCTTGAGATTTCAATTATTGTATTTTTAAACTCATTTCTCCTCTCTCATTCTTCAAACCAGCTCTTAATGATCTTGTTCCTATTTCAATGAATGATCTCACAATCTATCAGTTATCTAGGCCTCAAACTGCCAGTTATCTTTGACTTCTCCCTTGCCTTTCCTCCCTACATCCAATTAGGCTTGAATCTTCTGACTCAACTTTTGTTACAGCCTTAGATCTGTCTTTTTATTTTTATTTCTAATATTAAGAAGTAGACCCTTATCATCTTTCATCTAAGTTGGTCTTCTCTCTTCCTTTCTCTGGTCCCTACCAATCTATCTTTCACACCATGTCATTTCACATCTAGATAACACAAGGAAAGTATGGATCTAGGGATTCCAGAAATAGACTTACACATACAGAGTGGGGCAAAAATAGGTTTATAGTTGTATGTGAAACACATACTTTATTTTTATTATTATTTATTAATTTATTATTGTATTACTTACCATATAAACAACTATAAATCGACTTTTGCCTGACCTGGAATATAGTCCTCTGATTAATGAGGAAAATAATGCTGCAGTGCAGTGGGGAAGAATAGTCTTTTCAATAAATGGTGCTGGGTCAATTGGATATTCATATGAGAAAAAAAATGGAATGTTGACCCCTTTACATATATGTACAAAGTTCATTCCATGTGAGGCATTAGGCTACTAGTAAATGTGGAAGAAAGATAAAACAACCAAAGGAATACACAAAAATTTATTAACTAAAATGCAATGTACTAATAAATCAGATTGCACTAAAATTTAAAAATATAAATGCAGCCGAAACCGGTTTGGCTTAGTGGATAGAGCATCATACCTATGGACTGAAGGGTCCCAAGTTTGATTCCAGTTAGGGGCATGTACCTTGGTTGAGGCATGTCCCCAATAGGGAGTGGGCAAGAGACAGCTGATCAATGATTCTCTCTCATGGATGTTTCTAACTCTCTATCCCTCTCTCTTCCTCTCTGTAAAAAATCAATAAAACATATTTTAAAAAATATATAAATGCATACCACAGAGTGGAAAAAGATGCTTGCAATACATTTATCTGACAAAAGAGTAGTACAAATTATATAATAAAATCCTATAAAATAATAAGAAAAATAAGTAACCTAGAAGAAAAATGGACAAAAGACTTTAACAAGTACTTAATAAAAGAGAATCTACAAATGGCAAATAAACCACGAAGAGATATTAGAGGCTAAGTAACTGAAAACTCAAACCTCACAGAAATACCACTATACACCCACTAGGATGGCTAACATTTAAAAATTTAAACAATAGCAGTGTTGGGAGGGACATGGAACAGATAGAATTTTTATAATCCCTGGCAGAAAAGCAGAATTTATATAATTGCTTTGAAAACTGGGAAGGTATCAACTAAAGCTGACTATATACATACCCTCTGAGCCAGCAATTCCACTTGTGTATAAACACCCAATAGATATGGATAAACATGTGCATTAAACTATATGTGCAAGACTATTCATAGTAGTATTATTCATGAGAGTTCCAAATTAAAAAGCTACATCAGTGTCCATTAATAGTACAATAATAAATGTATCTTATTTGGTTTTTGGATATGCACACATTCTATCAACACTCTTTGAAAAAACATTTGCTTCCATAATATGCCTTCTCTGTGCTCATTTTGTGCTTCACTGAACTCCTATTCATAGTGGATCCAATGGAATTAGATTATCAAATCTCAAAGGATTAAAAAATTATTGCTATTTATTTATTTATTTATTTATTTATTTATTTATTTATTTATTTCTTCTTTTATTTATTCAATAAAATGAATGAGAAACAGTATGTATAGACTGGAACCAGCATATCTAGGTTTAAATACCAGTTCAACACTAAACATCCATGTGACCTTAGGCATGTTACTTATTTTTTTCCTCTGTAAAGCTGAGATTATCAAGTTAGACACGAGCAGCTGGGGTGGGGCCTGCCCTGGGTCCTGAACGAGAGAGTCTCACTGACCTTGCCTTCAGCCCACCTCTCTTTGGACAGCCCAGCAGACCCCCAAAGGGCAGGTTCAGAACCAGCCCATTCTTGGCGCAGGCACAGAGGAAATCCACATGACCTCAGTGAGACCTCACTAGGGACCTGAACTAATTATAATAAAATTTGCATTGCGGTTTTGACACCCCCCTACCCACCGGGTTTTTCTGCATGCATTATGACTAAGGACATATGCAGAATAAATAAGTTATGTAACCTTTTTTCATCAGTCATCCCTGAATGAAGGTGAACATCTCCACCCTGAAAAAATCCCTCTTTTAAACCATATAACCCAGGAATTCAGGGCCATTGTCTCTCTCAGCTGGCGCTCTCCTCACCTGGAGGGTACTTTAATAAATCCCACTTTGCTTTACTTTCATTTCATTGACCTTAAAATCTGTTCTGTGTGGAGGAGAAGAACTGAAGTCTCAGCCAGTAACCCAAATCAGTAACATTATATTGAGAGAAAAAAAGGTTGTTGTTTTTTTTAATGATATGTGGTAATGAGTTCTAGCTATTATTAAACCAACACTTACTATGTGGCAGGTGCTATGTTATATATACATCATTTAAATTGTTTCTCAGGCCCAGCCCAATATGACTCAGTGAAGGTCATCAGGTGGATTCCTGGTCAGGGCACATGCCCAGTTGAGGGCTCAATCCCCAGTAGGGGCATGCAGAAGGCAGCCTATCAATGATTCTCTCTCATGTTTGATGTTTCTATCTCTCTCTCCCTCTCCTTCCTCTCTGAAATAAATGAAAATATATTTTAAAATAAATAAATAAATTGTTTCTCACAATAACTCATGATATTGTTATCACTCTCCCCATTTTACAGATGACAAATCTGAAAGTGCCTAAGGGGACCCTTCTCAGCCATGGTGGAGCCAGGTTGAAATCCTTGATCATCTGACTTCAGAGCTGTGCTTTCAGTGTCGTCTTGTCATTCCCTCTTCGGCTGCCAGCAGAGCCCCTGCTTCAGTGCTGGCACCCAGATGGTCCCCTGCAGAACCATGTGGGGAGCAGATTGATTCTGGTGGAGTTTCCAGCTTTGATTGCTATCTTAATATATATATATATATATATATATATATATATATATATATATATATATTGATTTTTTGCAGAGAGGAAGGGAGAGGGATAGAGAGTGTGAAACATTGATGAGAGAGAAAGATCAATCAACTGCCTCCTGCACACCCCCTACTGAGGATATGCCTGCAACCAAGGTACAGGCCCTTGACTGGTATTGAACCTGGGAGCCTTGAGTCCGCAGGCCAACGCTCTATCCACTGAGCCAAACTGGTTAGGGCTGATTGCTATCTTGCCACAAGGTGTGGGTGCCCACTCACATAGTGGTTTCACAATACACAGCTGAAGGCAGAGACTGTGCTGAAGCATTTTTTTCCTCCTTGTCGCGTAAGATCAGGATTGGGTATAGCATGCTGACATATATATTGTTCACAGCTTTTTTCTGTTCACTAAACTTTCCAATTAGTGTCCACTTCAATGGATGCCAGGAATATTTTCTTACAAGTCATGGAGTCGTATTGAATGGTGGTAACTATGAAGGCTACAGTGACAGGAAAGACCTACAATATATTCTTGTTCTTCCCCTTGCCTCATGTTGCTTAGCAAACACTGGCAGTGAAAAAATAACGCTTAGGTTAAGAATTTCCTGATAAAAAAGGACCTGAGCCTCCCCCCCCCCCCTTTGTGCCATTTTGTTGTTCAAAGTACTTCTAATTTAAATGTTCCATTTCCTTGCATTTTGTTTGTAAGATTACAGTTGTGTT
Source organism: Pipistrellus kuhlii (assembly GCF_014108245.1). Taxonomy (NCBI): domain Eukaryota; kingdom Metazoa; phylum Chordata; class Mammalia; order Chiroptera; family Vespertilionidae; genus Pipistrellus; species Pipistrellus kuhlii. Next base: position 64,846,179 of record NW_023425573.1, read on the forward strand.
GGGTGCCCTCGGGGTAATGTGTATTGATTAGCAAATGTCTCCAGTGCATTTCTGCTCCTTCTACTTAAGTATAGAACAAAATGGTGTGGGTTTTCTATCTTTCATTCCAAATGTCATTTGCTGTGAGCTATTTTCTTGTACTCAGTTATTTTCTTTTCCTTTTGTTGATCTTGTTTTGCATACATTTTCTCTTTTTACCAAATTAGTTATAATACGAGATTATGCTGTGTTTTGAGGGTGAATTTGCACGTGGAGACTGATATTTTATTTTGTGACAGGAAGATTAGACTACTTTTTCTCCTTCAACAAAAGAAATGCCCCAGTCGATGAATAATTTAAGTCCTTGAATTCTGAAGAACATATTTGAGCATTTCAGGGTGCAGCATCTTTATTTTATGTTTCCTTCCCTGAGGCAGGAGAGGTACCAGATATTATAATGGGAACTCTTATCAGTCCTGTCCCTTCCCTGGGCTGCCTGGTGACGAGAATGAGAATCTTACCTCTAAGCGGATTTGATTCATGGACAGGAAGCGAATTCAAGGAAGGCCGCTGTCACCCTCACTCAATCTTCATTGTCAGCCTAGGAACACAGGCTTGCAGCTTCCCTCATGCTAAGCCAAGATGGTGGGTTTTTCTGTGAGAACACACTGTCTCTGAAGTCTTTCCAAGTAACTCCAGGTTCGAATCAAGGGGTTCGGACAGAGGTTCTCTATCTAGTTCCCTTTGAACTTTAGCACAGCTCAGGGGTAGAAGGGAATGTTTCTAACTGTACTTTGGTTCTGGTCTCTGGTTCAATTTTTTTTCTTTCAGTATCTGTTGTGGCATTTCAAGCTAGCTCAATACAAAATATAGTGTGTGAGCCCTAACTGGTTTTGCTTAGTGGTTAGAATCTTGGTCCCCACACCAAAGGGTCTTGGGTTCAATTCCCGGTCAAGGGGACATATCTTGGTTATAGGCTCCAGTCCTGGCCCAGTAGAGGTGCATGCAGGCGGCAACCAATTAATGTATCTCTCTTACATGAATGTTTTTCTCTCTCCCTCCCCCTTATCTCCCTTCCACTTTTTCTAAAAACCAATGAAACACATATCCTCAGGTGAAGATTTAAAAAAATAGCATGTAAACATGAAAGAAAAGTGATGATTTTGCTTATCAACAATTCAGAATGTATTGGTAGCAGGGATAATTTATGTTGAATTTATGTTGAATTGGATATCCCCACCCAAGTTTTAAGGCCATTGTAGGGGGTGCTAAGTCACTACTACAGCTAGTTTGCTTTTTAGAATGGATTGGGCTTCTTTACAGGTTGGTTGTTTGGAATTCAGGATCTTCAGAAACCTGGTTTAAAATGCTTAAGTAATTCCTAGGCTTGCTCTTTAACAGCTAATTGATTAATAATTGCCCGAAGCCAATTCTAGCATGTCAGCAGGGCTGAACCATCTAGAAATGGCTGAGGCAAAAAGGATGCATAAAATGATTGCTTGCTGCCAGACCGCTGAGGGTATCTTATTCTACATGTTATTACCTCCTGCTGGCCAATCACCTGAACAGCCGAAGGCAGTTTCTCCCAAACATGATTATCTGACAATGAATTCTGTATACCAAACCCTGGCCTTTGAAGTGTATAACTAACTTGCCTTTTTATTAATTTGTGTTAATAAAAAGCAAAGGGTCCCGAGACAAGAGAGAACTTGATTTCTTCAGCCAAGCTCCTCTGGTCCCCCAAATGCCTTCATTACGTAACACTTTGGCTGCCATAGTACCTGACACAGCAGGTGTTCAAAATGTTTGAATGAGAAAGCCTGTTTTTTTAAGAAATTATTTGTTTATCTGAAAACTTTGTGTGTTAGTTTACTCAAATATGCCATAACAAAATACTATAGATCAGGGGTTTAAAACAACAGAAATTAACTTATCACAGTCTGGAGGCTGGGAAATCCAAGGTCAAACTGCGAGCTGATTTATTTTTTGGTGAGAGCTCACTTCCTGCCTTGAAAACAGCCCCCTTCTCATTGTGTCCTTTTGTGGTCTTTCCTCAGTGCTTGCACAGAGAGAAACGACCTGTCTGTTGTCTCTTCTTATAAGACACTAATCCTCTTGGGTCAGGGTTCTAGCTTTATGTTCTCATTTAACCTTAATTACTTTCTTATTCCTAATACTAGAGGCCTGAAGCACAAAATTCGTGCAAGGGGCTCGTCCCTCACTGCCCCACCTGCCTTGGCTGGTCCTTACAGTCCCAGCTGGTCCAGAAGGTCATCCAAATTGTTCTTTTGCTGTTTGGTCTCATTAACATATTAGCTTTTTATTATACAGGATAGCCATACTAGGGAGTAGAGCTTCAACATATGAATTTTGTGGGGACACAAACATTGAATCCATGACATTCTGTGTCAGGTACTCTATGGACAGTAGCATGTGGAGGTGAATGAGACATTACCTTGTCTTCAAGGAACTAAGGACCCAATGCAGCAACTCTCAACTCAGTGATGTGGAAAGAGAAGGACTATCAGAGTTACCTGTGGAGTGTCTCCCAAACTAACTTGAAGCCACTCTAGGAACCCCTATATTTCTCACTTTACAACCTGCTTACTGAGTGTTTCCTAAGCCCTAAGTGTTTCTATTGCTCAAATCATAAAAATGTTGTTATGCAAATCTCCCTCCCTGCTCAATAAATTAAGCTATGCCTGATGGCTAGGTAACAAGGAAGAGAGAGAAAAAAAAAAAAGACAAAGAGAAACACTGATTTGTTGTTCCACTTATTTATGCATTCAATGGTTGCCTCTTGTAAATGCTCTGACCTAGAACCGAATCCCAAATCTTAGTGTATCAAGACATTGGATGCTCTAACTGAGCTACCTACCAGCATGCTGTGTCTTTGTTTTGTTTTGTTTTTTAATTAAAGAGAGAGGATTTTAGAGTTTCCTCCCTCTGAAATTTATCTGCATGAATTGGACTTAATTGTGTAAAGTGATTTGATAATTTAAAAATGAATACATTATTAACACTCTAATAATTAATATTTAATATATGCTAATGAGAGCTCACACTTATAAGCTATTCAATTTTTTTTAACACGATCTTTATAATTTATTGCAAAATTTAATGAAAACTACCACCTACAGGAAACTCCACAATTTGACCATGGTTTTGTAATTTGTATCTTTGGTTCACTTTTTTGTTGGGAAAGAACTGGTAAATTTGTTATATTGAACTAGAGGCCCAGTGCATGGATTTGTGCATGGGTGGGGTCCTGTGGCCTGGCCTGCAGGGATCGGGCCAAAACTGGCTCTCTGACATCCTTTGAGGGATCCCAGATTGTGAGAGGGCAGTTCTTGGGTGATGCATCCTGGAATTGGGCTCCCTCCTCTCTGGTTTCAGATGTGTTACCCAAGAACCACAGCTGCCAAGTCACCACAGCTTGGCACTTCCTGCATTAAGTGTCTGCCCTCTGGTAGTTAGTGTGTGTCATAGCTACTGGTCAGAGGGTCACATGGTCAGATGGTCACTTAGGCTTTTATATATATTGAATGGCCAGATTATTATGATCTCTGAATGCATACTATCTGGCTACTCAGTGTATATCCTGTATAATAAAAGGCTAATATGCAAATTGTCCCCTTGACTTGGAGTTTGACCAGCAGGAAGGCTGGCCAACCTCCCATGTCTCTGCCTCCTGGCCAGGCTGGATGGACCTTACCCTTGCACAATTTCATGCACTGAGCCTCTGATATGTACACACACACACATACACACACACACACACACACACACACACACACACTGAGTGGCCAGATCATTATGCATTCAGAGATCATAATAATCTGGCCACTCAGTGTATATAGATAGGTCACAGAGATAGAGGAAGTGGGATTTATTTCACATGTCTAAGAATTCTTCAGATCTAGGAGAAATTGGGGAGAATGATCTTGAATTAACATGGAGTTTCCTAGAATGGGGAACTATTCCTTAGGCTGTAAGTTTTGTTTATACACCACAGTATCTGAGCATCCAGCCCACTGCCTAGCACAGAGAAGATGCTTACAAATATTTGTTGAATGTATTAATAAACAAATAGATACAAATCTGCTATTTAGCCCTCCTCTTTCTCTATCCTGGTATTTCTCTGGTGTTGTTGTCTATGAAATTGACAGTTCTTTCATTAAAAGAATGAGAGGTAATAGTTCAATGGCTTTAGAAAAGTGCCTAAAATATTATTCCTTTTGTTATATGAGGAGATATAAAATGTATGTTAACGGGAATGTAAAATACAGCATAGAGAATACAACCAATAGTATTGTAACAACCATGTGGGTGCTAGATTTATTAGGGGAATCAATGGGGATCACTTGGTAAGTTACATAAATATCTAAACTCTATGGTACTCACCTGGAACAAATATAATATTGAATGTAAACTGTAATTGAAAAATTAAAAAAAGTAAAGTGTGTGTTAATAAAAACATATACACACATTAGAATCTAGATGAAAATTAAATTTATTTTATGTAGGTAATCTTTTATTACACTGCATATTGCTATCTGTTAACAATAAAAATTTATAATGCTGTCTCAGCATGTTTTCCCACAAAAATATCTTTGGCTCTAGCTACTAGGCAGAATGAACCATTTTGGCAGAAAATAATAGGCATGTACAGAAGAACACTGGCATATCTTTTATGGGGGATGGGGTGGAGGGAGGAGAATATAACTGATTGAATGTTAATATACTGCTAACTTGCAAGAAATAAACTTTATTTCATTCCAAAATGTGATGTTATTACTTAGTAGATTCAACCTGTATATAATCATATTGCTAAATATTTCTTCTCATAAAGGTGCTAGAAAAATAATAATATTCTTAAGAGTTTTCCTCAGGCAGTAAGTATTTGTAGGAAAACATGTGTAGTTATATCACACTTTTAAATAATTGGGTAGGATTTTCCCATCACTCACCCCCTAAGTCTTTTTAAATAGGGCCACAAGATCGACTTTACCCTAGAATTAACAACCTATTGATGAGAAGACATGACAGAAACTAGAAAGGCAAAAATTGTTTTGTCACCAATCAAGGATGTTTCAATTTCAGCTTATGTTGTTTGGTGCATAAAGTGCCTCAGTTGTTGCTAGTGATTGATGGGGGTTGTTTTTCAAGTGCTACACTGTGAAACTGTTTTATATAGCTGAGAGAGATGGTAATTTTTTCTTACTGATTAAAAAAAATAGTTAAAAAATAAACTCTGAACTTGCAGAGTTATTTCTGTGGAAAAGAAGAAAACAGCATAGGATATTAAGTATTAAAAATTCACTCTGAATCTCAAAGCAACTATAAAAATGTATTCATATTCTCAGGTGGTGCATTTTCTTTTTTTCATAATGAGATGTACCAAATTTATTTAGGTTAAGTACAATTCTCTACTTTCAAATGCTGCTGGAAGGAAACTTATCTTCTATGTTGGTGTTTAAAAGGTTAGCAACAGCCTGGCCAGTGTGGCTTGGTGGTTGAGTGTGGACCTATGAACCAGGAAATCATGGTTCAATTCCCCATTGGGGGCACATGCCCAGGTTTAGGGTTATTCATGACTCCCATCATTGATGTTACTATCTCCTTTCTCCTTCTCCCTTTCTTTTTGAAATAAATAAAATTATATTTAAATAGAAAGTAAATAAATAAAAGGCTAGGAACAGCAATCTTGTGCGTTGAGAGACTGTTCACCTCCATTGTGACTGGTTTATAAAGAATAAGAGGAAGATGAAGGTGATGATTTGACCAGAAGTTTTCATTGTTTGTGGAGAGTGAGCAGCAATCATTATTGCTTTTTAAAACTATACAAAACCAAATTTTGTTCCCTGTCCCCCTACTTTCTGCTCTTGCTAGGGTGCAAGGCAGAACTCAGAAAAGCACTTTAATTATTTCAGTAACTAGTATTTACCTAGAAGAGCTCTATTTTAGAGAAAAACTATGTTGGAAGAAGTATTGAAGGCTTTTCAGTGTTAAAATTGCCTGTGATAATGCAGACACTCCAGGCACACTCCACATTTTTTTTTTTTAAAGCATGGTCCTTAGGCAGGGCCAAACTGTGACAAAGGCTTTCTCTCACTTCTCTTTAGCTGTTATTGAGTGCCAGGGATGAACTAGGCATAGTGTGCTGTGCAAGTGACTGACATTATTAAGCTTGGTCTTTGTTTTCAAAGTAAGCCAGTCTAGGTGGGGCAAGGCAGAAATTTATTTGTGAATGTGTGAAAATAGGATTAAGACAATAGGGAGAGTTGGGCCTTGAGAAACTGGAGGATGCCTGCCAAATCCTTCAAATTCTGTTGTTTACCAATATTGTGCTGGCCAAGCCAGTCACTGACGTGACCTTTGGCCCTGGACTGCGTATTTGCGACCTTGGATGGAGGGGTATGGACTATAGTCAAGCAACCAACCCCAATACAATATGGCATGTGTTTACTAACTACAAGTATAAGCTTAACTCCTATGGAAATAGAGAAGGGGCCACGATTATTTTTTTCTAGAGATATTGGGCATAATCTCAGAAAAAAATGACATGAACTGTGTTTCTGTTTTGAAACTAATATTTATTGAGGGCTGATTATGTTGGACACGAGGCACACATGATCACATATGAGCAAAAGGAGGAACACTTTATTTCAAAGAGCGGGCAACCACAAGTAAAAGGTGGGAGGTTTCAATGTGTACGTCACATTGGCATTGGCATTTTGGAAAGAGAGAGGAGAATTACTAACTTTAAGTCATGTTGTAAGAGTTTTTAATGTCCTTCTGGGAAGAGCTTGGTCACTCAGCAGGCTTGGAAGGTAATTGTAGAGAATTACCTGGGGAGAGAGTGCAGAGAATGAAGATAAATGCCAGAGGACAGGACATTAGGGAGTGGAGAGGCTGAGGAAGTAGGCCATTGGAGATGACTGAGAAAGAATGATTAGTAGTCTAGAAGGAACACCCACAGATAATTTGACTAAGCTAGCTTTCCTGGGTAGGTCACAGGAGACAAAGAGCCCATCCAGCCCCCAGCTTCTCCAGCACTCTTGGTCTAGATGCCAGATATGTGAGTGAAAAGGTCATCCTGTATTTTTCAGGAATGTTATGGTGGCTCTGATCCATGAATTCGTTAAGAACCCAGCAACCTTGTTTCACTGCCTTATTCTCCCCCAGGTATTGCCCTCATTTTCAGTAGTGATGTGATGTTTCTGGAACAAAGGTGGAGGTAGGAAGGAAAGAAAACAAAGAAATATCTCTGCCTACCTATGATAGGTTCCTACATAAAAATTATATGTAATTATATATCATTGGTCAGAACTTAATCACATGGTCATACATACTTGTAAGGAAGACTGAAAAGTGTAATGTTTATTCAGTGAAATCATGTATCTCACACACACACAAAAAATCAATTACTATTAAAGGTGAGCAGCAATTAGTGGTTTCTTCCAAGCAATGATATTGAGGAAATCAAGAATTTTATTTAAGTTAATGTATTCTTAGAAAAGAGTAAGGTATCAGAACATTTTAGAAGTTTGTAGATTTAAAAAAGCATTTATATTATTATCTCAAATTGTAAGACTTTTGGGTCCCTATCTACTTTACTGCAAAACTTCTTAGTATTTCCAGGAGTTTTTCTTTCTAAATATCTCTGAAGCTCCCCAGGGGAGCATGTAAATATTTATGAACCATTTCTTTCAATTTCTACCATGTAGCTTCCTTTTGGGGGTGCAGAAACTGATGCCCTCCTTGAGGATGAATGCCATAATGACCACTCTCTCTGAGACCTTCATTGCTACCATTAGTGAATCCAGAAATCTACCACCGAGGTCAATTGATTTGTCCCAGCAGCAATAGCTTCATCAGAGATAAAAACTCTTTCAACTCAGAGCCCCTCCCTTTGCCATGGCCCATAAAGTACACTCATATAACCAAAATTAATTGTGCTAGTAGTAATTGATTTTTCAATGGTGTATGTGGGGGGACCAGTACTCTCAACTCACCCATAGCTTTGATAATCAGATATACTCAGGCTTCCAAATTCCTTCTATCTTCTATGTTAAGTTTCTTCCCAGGTGTCCTATTTTCTTAGAATCTGCCTTGGTTAGGCCTTTGCCAGCTCATTGACTTATTTTAATATTTTTGAATGTCAGTGGAGAGAGGTCATAGTCTCATGGATTCAGTTCCCTTACCCCATTAGTCTTATTTGTCATTTATTCATTTGTTTTTATAAACAGTTACAAAGAAGAAGGCAAGTTGCTAACCTGGCAGCATCCAACTATGAAATGAATGCACATGCGTATATTGGGAAAGACATGATAGAACCCCAAAGATTGAAAGATTCTAAGCACCAAGTTCATTTTGTGCTCTATGACACTAGGAGTAGAAAGAGGATTCCACAGGAGATAGAGCCAGGGGCTAGGGAAGAGCAGTCAGCAGGAAGTGGTCTGGCTAGGGGAGGAAAGGTCTCTGACAGGTGTGGTAAATAGACAATGAACTGGAGATGTGTCCCTGATGGTTGGTGACTATGCTTCACAAGGGAAAGAAAGGGATGACATTTGGGAATGAGATCATGCTCACACAAATCAAAGAATACCTCTGACAGAAAAATTGAGTGGGCTCCTGAGTCTGATTCTGTTCCCTGGTTTCCTCCCAAGGCCAATTATACATATGACCATTTTGAAAGTTTTTCCTGAAATATTTTTAATGACTACCATTCATAATTAGTTAAATTGTAATATCAAGTCTAAAGAAGTGACAGTTTCCCTGTGGTTTTCAGAAGCTATCTTATTAATTAACTGCTTTGGGATATATTAGCTTTATTTGGAAAGAATATTAGAAATTCTCCGATTATCCCCCAAGTATTTTGCTGTGTGTTTGTTATGTATATCTTGGGTCTTTAGAATTTTAACCTTTTAATAGGGGCTAATTAGCAAAACAAGTTAATAATGTAACATTATGGAGTAAATGATTTGAACATGATTTCATTATAATATTCTCACATGGTTTAGTGGACATCACAACCTACTCCCTGTTTTCTGGATAGAGAAAAAGAAGGAGGAGTAGAATATTAGCAGCAGAACAAGGTATTTGTAAACATGATTACTGACAACAGGTGATAACTGGCATGATCACTACAGCTTGGGTTTCCCAACAGGACCACAGAGAACAGCAATAAGAAATTCAATATTCCCTTCTTTGATATTCTCAATTCAGGCATCCAGCCCAGGAAGAACTGGGAAACTAAGAATGTAGATATCAAAACTACAGACCCTGATGAGGGTTTGGTAAGAGCAAGGCAATGCTTGAAGGAATGTCTCAAGTAAACATAATAAAGCAGGAAAGATTTTGATAATTACAACTGAGTGATAAGGTAAGGGCTTGAAAGAACCCTGAACTGAACTCATCTGTGAAGTTTTGTATAGGTTTTAGAGGGAGTCATCATCAAGAACAGGGAATTGGAGCTCATTCCAGATCCTAAACTTGGGGGATTCTATTTAGTTTGACTGCAGTCACTCCATACTCAATGCAACCTCAGACTTAAGACAGAGAAACATTCTCTTCTGTCTATTCTCTCACTACATGGTTGTGCAGTTGTGCTGAAGGGGGGAAAAAAGACTAATATAACAATAAGTAATATTTGAATGCAATACTTATAAGTGCTTCATACACATTACTTCACTTAATTCTTAAATCCTAATATCTTTACATATTAGAAAACTGAAATAAAGGTACTGAGATTTGAGTCTGTCTTTCTTGAAAGCCCTTAGCTTTTAAGATTTCTATGTAGAAAAATACCCTGTGCAACCCCCTAAAAAATGGGAAAACCATTTTCTTACCCTATCTCCCTCACAAGTATATAACTAAGCATTATTTGACAGTTGACATTTTTGAGAATTTCTTTCATGTGGATTTTAATTCATGAATAATTTACAATAGTTTCCTAGTACAGCTGTGGTTGTGGCCATCTCCAGTGAGAAATGTGTGTGGAGGGGATGATGGAGCATCACAGATAAATGGAGAGCTCTCAATTTCCAACAGATTTTGGCTTAAGTCTAGTTTTTCATTATATTAGATATAATACTAGAGATCCGATGCTCGAAATTTGTGTAAGGGGCTTGGCCCTCCCAACCCCAGATCATCCAGAAGGATGTCTGGAAGGACATACAGAAGTTCGTTCTGCTTTCTGGTCTAATTAGCATATTACCCTTTTATTATCATATTATAGATGTTTTCTGCAGGAAGGTTACTCATCTTCTCTGTCCTATTTTCTTCATATGTGAAATAGGGGTAATAAATAAAATAGAGATATTTTGAGTATTAAATGAAATCATGGGTCTAAGGAGATATGGTCCCTGATACATGGAGCTTAAAGTCTAGTAGGGCTGGGTACACAGACAAACCAATAAAACCAAAGCAAAAATGAAAACCACACATATGAAATACATTAATAAAGTATAAAGTTTTGTGAAAAAAGTAATGGTTTTTATTTGAGACATAAAGGTAGGAAGGGATATCATTCAAATTGTACCCATACTTTATCTTAAATACAATGAGAAGTCTTTGAAGACCTTTTAAGAAAAATAACATCAGGTGATTTTTACTTTGACTTGATCATTTTGGCTGCCCTGTGAAGAATGGAAGGGCAAATTCTGGGAGACTAGGTAAGCAAGTAAAGTGAAAAGAGAGATGGAGATGGATTCAAGTAATATTTTGAAAGTTGAATTGATCAGACTGTATAATGGACTAGATATGAGTAAGGGGAAGTAATGGGTTAAGCATGAGGCTCGGGTTTGTGACTTTAGCAACAGAGGATGGAAAGTCTAAAGATGGAGCAGATTTGGTTATGCAAGAAGGATGATCAAGAGTTCAGTTTGGACATGTTAGATATTAGGAACATCTGAGATATTTAAGCAGATATATAGAACAGGAGTGGACTGCTACATCTGTACTGGACACGAGTATTTGAGAAGCACCAGTTTGTACGGTTTCATAGCCATGAGAAAGGATGATATGACTGAAGGGACATGTACAGAGGGTAAAAAAAATGAGCCAGCCCTAAATATACCAATATTAGAAGATAGAGAAGCTACTTAAAAAGTCTTAAGAGTTATGAAAATAGTAATAAAATGAAAATATATTGTCTATATGGCACAATTTTATACTTTAATAAAATTCCAAAGAAAATTTAATTTTATACTTTTCTAATCTACTAGTGGCCCGATGCATGAAATTCGTACAAGGGGCTCAGCCCTCACAGCCCCTCACAGACTCAGCCTGCCTTCATAGCCCTAGCTTTGTCTGGAAGGTTATCTGAAAGGATGTCTAGAAGGTCGTTGAGCTGTTAGGTCTAATTAGCATATTAGCTCTTTATTATATAGGATTTGTATCTTGTTTTTTCAAATAAGATAAACATTTCTAGGCAGAAGTTATGATTCTTCTTTCTCTAGTGCTTTATATTACAAAAAAATCCAAGAAATATTTTTGTCTGATATGAGAAAAGAGGCGACAAAATAAAGATTCTAACTTACATCAGAACACTGGAAGTCATTTTTACCTTTCACATCAAATTCTTATAGTTTTTAACAAATTATCGGAAAGATTTTAGCCCATACCTTTGCCTAAAGTGAAGGAAACTTTTCATAGCAAAACCATTTTCTTTCTTGTCTACTTAAATCAGATATCTTATTTGTTAGTAGATCAAGGCCATTCATTTGCAAGAAAGACTCCAAATCAGAGGTTGACAAAATAGGCAAGTACCTGATTATGTTTCTGGACCAATTCAATGGCTAATCAAAACCATAATCTTTACTTGATTACATTTAAGAAGGGTATCACTTCAGTTTTGTATCAGTTTATAATGAAAGCAAAAAAATTTATTCAAATACTTCATAGCCTTTATACAACCTGCCCACAGATACAGTAATTACTGAAAGGCAAAAAGAAAAGTAGGGAGAAAGATTATTTCTAAGAGAATTTCAGTTTTAACGCTTAGTTAAATTATAGTTACAAGATTTTGAGACATCTACGGGGTAAATAAAAGTGGTTTAGTTGAAGATGACACAAATTCACAAATTTAAAAGAAATAGAGGTAGTTGTGTTTATCACTTGATGCTCTCACCTCTGTTTTTCCCCCCTTATCTATTTAATTGGGCAAACTGGACATTTATGGGATAAAATTTTTAAGAAAAACAAAGCAACCAACCAACAAACCCCCTCCAAGCTTCAGTCTTTGGTTAGCATCTATTGTATCGCTCTGGGTGGATTCATGTAAATTATAAGGTATGTGTTTTTTTCCCTTAGATTCCTAACATTATTAAAACAGTAGTCAATAATTAATGTGTTTCTTAATATTTATTAGTAGTTTAATACAAAAATACGAAAAAGAAGTTTTCCATAAAACTGCTTTCTAGATTATTATGGTTGACATGAAAAAGGAGCAATATAAAAATATGGGGAGAAAATACAAAACATACCAAGAAGTATAAAGTGAAAATAAAAGCTTTTATCTTCCAAATCCAGCCTTCCTTACTGAAGGTTTTCTGAACAGTATCTATGTATATTATATATTAACTAAAGCAGTGGTTCTCAACCTTTCTAATGCTGTGACCCTTTAATACAGTTCTTCATGTTGTGGTGACCCCAAACATAAAATTATTTTCGTTGCTACTTCATAACTGTAATTTTGCTACTGTTAATGAATCTTAATGTAAATATCTGTTTTTTTTTCTGATGGTCGTGACACACAGGTTGAGAACTACTAGCAGGGTCACCTAAGAACATCAGAAAATACAGATATTTACATTATGATTCATAACAGTAGCAAAATTACAGTTATTAAGTAGCAACAAAAATAATCTTATGGTTTTGGGTCATCACAACATGAGGAACTGTGATAAAGGGTTGCAGCATTAGAAAGGCTGAGAACCACTAAACTAGAGGCCTCATGCACAAATTCATGCACTGGTAGGGTCCCTTGGCCTGGCCTGCACCCTCTCAGAAGCCAGGACCCCTCAGGAGATGTTTTACCTCTGGTTTGGCCTGATACCCTGAGGCCAGGCCAAGGGACCCCACTGGTGCATGAATCCATGCACCAGGCCTCTAGTATGCATATAAGATCTTTGATTAATCTTTCTGCCCTCCCTTCCTCCCTCCCTTCTGAGATTCATCAGTCTGCACTATGTTTCCATGCCTGTGTATTTATATATATATATTGATATAATCTATAAGATATATTTTTACATATTGTGTATACATGTATTCACACACATATGCCTCCTGGTAAAACTACTAAAATAAATTTCAGTTACTGAGGTTATCTGCATACCAAAGATTTTTCTAAATAGACAAGCTTCTGTCAATTTCCTTTTATTTCAAATACTTTTCTTCTTTCCTTTTCTCTTTTCATCCTTCCTTTATTTACACATTTGTAAATGATACATGATATAATAGACCGTATTGCCTTCTACCTAATTTACTGAATATGCCTCTACATTTTCATTTAACATAAAATTTTAAAGTATTTGCTATAATAGTAATGATATCATAATGTTTCTGGAGTCAAAATATCTGAGTTAAAGTTTTACTTTCACAACTTACTAGCTGATGATCTTGAGCAAAATTTTCAGTCTTTCAGTTTCCTTTTCTATAAAATGGAGATATAATAATGCTGACCCAAGAGGGCTATTGTGAAGATTAAATGAGCACATATAAAATGACTAGAACAGAGAATAACTGCTCAGTGCATCAATATCTGTTAGCTATTACTATTTTTCTTCTATTTTCACTTGTAAAGATCCTTTTGTTGGTTTAGAATATGTAATATGGACTCAAATGTATTGCTTGTTTTAGTAAATCTTTGATTTTAATTGTCTGCAGTTTTGCTTTTGAAAAATTCTACCTTAAAATAGAGTCAGTTCTGTTGATAAATTCCTCTCTTTATCATTTCATCTAAAATAAAAATCCCTAGCCCTAACCGGTTTGGCTCAGTGGATAGAGCAAATCAGACTGAAAGGTTCCAGGTTCAATTCCAGTCAAGGACATGTACTTTGGTTGCGGGGCACATCCCCAGTAGGAGGTGTGCATTAGGCAGCTGATTGATGTTTCTCTCTCATCAATGTTTCTAACTCTCCTTCTCCCTTTCCCTCTGTGAAAAATCAATAAAATATATATTTTTAAAAAGTGTTGTCTTATAAAACCCTACCTCTACTGTTAAGGCATAGGGGTAGGTTTGTAACTAAGAGCAGTAGTCCAGGAATCAGAGAATAAACTCGTTGCCTCTTGGAACTATCAAAGGCTAACTGAGAGAATTAGCCTGTAAAGAAGGTTTTATTATATCTTCACTATCCATTCTGATTTACACATATTCTTAAACCTTCTCCTTAATTAGTTTACTAGAGAGCTGATGCACAAAATTCATCCAAGAGTAGGCCTTCCTTCCCCTGGCTGCTGGCAACGGCTTCCCTCTGGCACCTGGGACCTGGGCTTCGCCCCGATCCCAGCTTGTTTCTCAGGATTTCCGGAATGACATCCAGTCTAATTAGCATATTACCATTTTATTATTATAGAAGATGCCTGCCTAAACTAACCCCTGTAACTGTGACCCAACCACTTTGGTAGAATTGAGCTTTATCATGATGTTATTGAAGTATAGCTAAGAGTACTGGAAGAAGTGGCCCTTAAATATTATAACTTGCTATTGATAACTTTTAAATTATTAATACATTGTATAAGGGGATTTAGTTTCAAATTTTATGTGGGACTAGCTGCTTATGTCCAGTGAACCATATACATTCTTTGATTGATCAGCTGATCATATTTGCATTTTTATGTTGTTTGTTAGAAAGGTTAGATAAACGTGTAGGCCACCTATTGTAATGCAATTGTTTTGACCTTAGCATACACTTTACATGTGTGTGAGTGAGTGTGTGTGTGTGTGTGGGGGGGGGGTATTAACTTTACTTCCAGCATCATTCATTTTATGTCTTATCCTTATTTTGATTTCTTCTTTAACACACACACACACACACACACACACACACACACACACACCCCTCCTGTCTGTGATCCTATCTCCCCTCACTGTACTTCAGTTTTCTGAATTCTCACTGAGGTGATTCTCATGGTTATCTAAACAACGCCAGTATTCACTCCTTAATTACTGGCCATACCACCTTTCAGAATGGAGCCTCCATCTGACTCCTCAGCCCAAGCACACCCATGGGTATTGTCTCAGCCTCAGATTCTGTGCAGGGCAGATGAGGTCATATGTGAGGATTTAGATTGTCTGCCTAAGTCAGCAGATGGGCCAGCCGTTCAGAAGGGAGAAAAGCTTAGCCAGCCAGTTGGAAATGACCGGGGAAGTTCCACAAGACTGTATTTCTTTGGGACCGGAAGGCGGATGACCCATAGATTCCTGAGAAGGTTTTGAATCAGCAATATATTATACCTTTACTACACCGAATTCTCCTTTTCCTCCTGAGCACTCAACCAGGCACTCCTCATTTACTGACCTCGTAAAATTTCCACTAATGGATGGAACTAATTGCCCCCTGGATTCAGACCCGAGTTCTGCTGCCTCTACTTTACTATTACAGACAGGATGGTGCCAACATATTCGATTATATACGTGAGAGGTCAGGGACAGTCTTTTTCCTTCTAAAACATACAAATCCACTTATATTTTAAAACCATACTTTTAAAAGTTTTGTTTTGAATTGCTGCAATAGCCACATTTCTTTATTTATGTTTTGTTTCTTCTCAGTTTTATAAACTTCTTAAAGTTCTGGTATTATTAAGAAACAATACCAATTCGGTAGTTTTCGAGTCCTTAGCAAAGAAAGCCATTTACTTGGGGGGGGGGGGAAAGGGGAAGTAAGAAAACAATTTCCTTGGATTTGTTCATCTGTATCATTTTTTCTACCACTTTTAAAGTAGTAAAGAAGGAACAAGGAACAATTACCACAAATATCAGCATTTAAGCACAACACTGCTCAATGTTTTAATTTTGACCTAAGGCAAAGCAGGTAAGGGGGCTGATGCAAAAGTAATCTGAATTACCTGGAGATCTTTTATAAAATATGATGCCATTTGCTTTATTCCTTAGTGTTTGGGATAGAGAAATGAGGAACAGATGGGAGTGGCAGAGCAGTATTTCTCATGCTCTCCCTGTTTCTGGTTAGAAAGCACTGGACTCTTTGAGAAAAGGTATTTGCTAATTTGCAAATATTGTTTGTGCTGGGCCTCAGCTTGTTTGCTTTCTGACGCAGGCATGCTTTCCTTAGGACCTCTGAATGAGGGGATTGGGAGCCATCTCTGCAGGCTGTTTCCAGGCTCTTGTGTCAGCTGATTTCCACTTAGGTTTAGCCAATGAGAGGCACTGACAGGAGATAACGGAGAGGAAATGGGAAAAGCCAATTTCTCTCCCCTCTTTATCTCTGTGTGTGAGTCTCTCTCTTCCAGGGCTCCATTCTCAATGGCCAGATCTTCCATAGTTCCAAATTCTTCCAGGTAACCCTGGTGGTTGGGGTCCAGTCATCTGGGTTCCTAACCACAGGTTGCCTCACCATTTCTAGCTCTTTCATCACCTGGAGAACAAATTTCCTACATCAAGTTTCCTCTGTATTAAATACCTGAGTAATTTTATTTTCCTGCTTCAAGCTAAATTATATGCCTTTCTAGCATTTAAGGTCTGTATAGAGAAAACTGAAAAGTGAAAGTAGACCTGTGTTAATATTTGTTCAATCACAAGATGGGGGGGAAAAATCCACAAAAACTTTGTTAAGCAAAATTGTACATTTTATGGTTTCCACAGGTAAAAGACCAAATTTAATGGTATTTCTCGAATTCATCTCTCTGGGTTGATTTCTGTTTGTTTGTCTTATCCCCCCTGGACTTACATCATTTTTCATGTTGGTCTCATTGGGTCAGAATACAAATTCCAAAGAATTTACTTTTCTAATACTTACCAGCCTTCTGGAGGTGGCCAGTCTGGTTGCTGGGTCAGCTGCCCTGGCTCTGTGCACGTCCCTGATGAAATTTCTACCTGCCTCAGGCTGCTCCATCCAGCCCATTGAGCCATCCTGTTCTGGTGTAGCTTCTATGCCTTTTGACTTTATTAGAGAGATGCTGCTGTTTGAATGTGTTGACAGGGTTTGTCGTGTGATTTGTGAAGTTTAAACAAAACCTTAGGAAATGAAAAAAAAAACTTCATTTCCTAATGGTCCCTAATGACTTGCAATGAACACATAACCCTTCAAGCAATGAAGTAAGTGAATAACCAGTTTGTTTTGAAATGTAAATAAAGGCTTTGTTAATTATCCATTCCTGGTGATTATCCTAGTTGCCTAGTAGAAACCCCAGCTTAATATAAATTTACAAAAAAGAAAATCCACACATCTGGACGTAGAACTAAGCAATAAGTTCTGGTAAGATTTTAGGGGGTCAATAAATAGCACTTTTCTTTTCCCTTCTTCAATTTTGAATACATTTATGTAAATACAGCAAAGAGTCAGAAAGACAGAGAATGCATATCAGCTTTATTATTGGAAAGGCTGGAAAAGTCTTTCCAAAGCAGATATTATACACTCACTGAGGACTGTTGCTTTATACCTCAGGGAATGGGATGGAGCTTCAGAACTGCTTCTAGAAAGTAGATCTTGGTCCTGACCCATGTGTGGTTGTCCCCTGCTTCAGAAATAGAGGATGCACTCATTGGAGTTAATCCAGAGCCAGGAGAAATGGCTCACGGTGAGCCTGGTTAATTGGTTTTCATTTTCAGCAATGCGATCAAGCTTCCATTCAGAAGTGAGTTCAAGCTGGAATGCTGAAACAGAAATGAAACGGTACCTCTCCAAACACCTACACAATGTCTAATATTTTTGAAAATTACATATAATTTTTTTTGCCCAGGTCTTTTAGCTATTGCAACCCTTAATATTATATTCTGCCCTCACTCTCACTGGTCAACCATTAGACACTAATAAATGTGATATGCTCAAGGAATCAAATTATAATAAATTCTTCCAGCAGTTTTCCAATTGGGAGTTAAATAATGAATGGTACTGATGACCTTTGACACTTGACTGGGTTCTAGTCAGGGAGTGGTTCAATAAACTAGACTATTATATTAGATTTATATTTTTTGATCTAAGAAAGTTTTATCAGTGGATAAAGGCTTCATAAGTATAATACATTAAAATGTAAAACACATAGCAAAGATCTCCCAAAAATCAGCATAATGATTATCACTTAAGTGGGAATTCAATACAAAATTCTTAGTGGATTTAGCCCAAGAATGACTGTAGGAAATAGACCAGGCCATTAGTATTAATGTCTGGTGGTTGTAAGAAGCACAAACAAACTTTTCAAACCTTACTCTAGTCTAGAAGCATGCTAATGCAATAAAAAAAAATATTTTCATATTAAATGTTGCTATTCTCCCACAGGGAGCTTAATGTGATTTTATATAATGTCTAATAAAACAGAAAACTACATTCATGAAATAGAGGGCAAAGTTATTGGTTGGGTAAGTACAACAGAAAACAGAGAGAAAGGATCCTCATGCTCCTGCATACTTCCTTTGGGATAATAGGCACTTATTAAGGCGCTATTCTTCCAGCTAAGACATTTTAATTTCTTCTCAGAATTTTCTGGAAAGTGTTTTAACCCTTAGGAATGATTGCCATGAAATTAAAGATGTGGAGTGGAGAGGTAGGGTGGGTTTTGCCACATTTCCAGTCGGGCTTGGATCCTATAACTGAAGAAGTGTTATCTGCATTTAAGTATAGCTATACTTTGTGTTAGTTTTTCTGTTGTTTGTAAAGCCTATTTATTTTATATTTTAAAATGACCTCAAATTTAGAGAAATTTCAAGAATAATACAAAAATGTTACGTAATCTTTATCCATATGCCTTAATTCTTTATATTTTGCTTCATTTGTTTTATCGTTCTTTCAACCTTCTCTTCATACTTATTTAGTATGAATACCTATATAGTCTATATATATGCAAACTTTGAACTATATGAAAATTGCAAATATAATGCTGCTTTATCCCTAAATACCTTAGTGCATATTTCTTAACGCACTGTATGCCATACATGTCTGTAGACACAAGTGGCAGACCTTCCCCACATGCCACATGTGTCTATAAAAAAAAATGTTTTCCCTAATGGCAACTCTGACCAACTTTAAAATAATTTTTTTTTGTGTGAGAATTTTCAGCTGAAAATATTTAAGAACACCCTAATTGTGAGTAATATATTTATTTTTATAATATTCATTCCCCCAAATTGATTTTTTGAAAATTAAATTCAATATGTCATGGAGTGTGGGGATGGTTTTCATTTTTGATGCATGGTTAGCTGGTTAAGAATAAGGCATTCTCTTCCATAACCATAGTGCAATTATCAAATTTGGAAAATTAAACTTTGATACAACTCGATTCCTTTAGTGTTCTTATTCTTTAGATAATTAATAACAGATAATACACGGAGTTGCATAGGACAAATGGAGAACTGTGTTCTTTTGTAGATTTCAAGAACATGTGAATCTTTTATCAACTCTGTTTATTCTGCAAGCAAGGGCAGCCTTATGTATCTTCCACAGGATTACGCCATCTTATGCCAGTGATTTTCAAATCTGGCTCCAAAACAGAATTATCCAAAAGAATCATACATTTTAAAAGGCTAAAAAAAAATTCTTAAAATGCAGGTTCCTGGGTTTACCGCTAAGAATTTTGATTTGGTAACTTCCAGGTGGAGCTAGGGAATCACTGTTTTGAAGCTTCCAAGTGATTCTCGTGGAAGCCAAGGGGGGCGAGTATATAGCTCAAGAAGCTTGAAGATGATACTAGATGTAGATAGGCCCTCAAAATACCTTCCATCTGTAAATTACAGAACTCTAACATTTTCTTTGGTAGAGCCCCTCATTTTGTATTCTTCCTTTAAAAACTAACTGCTTCCCAGAAAGAAACTCACTACAGACTGATTCATTTGCCTCTCAGCATAACCATTATAGCTTGTTGCAGTTTAGATACAAGGCTTTTCTTGAATCACATGATCTCACACATCTAGAGGAAATAATGAACAACATAAACAGACCCAGAGAAAGAGAATCAGAGATCAGACTCTCAGACCTCAGAGGGAAAGTAAGGGAGGATGGGGGTAAGGGGAAGAGATCAACCAAAGGACTTGTGTGCATACATATGGGCCTAGCCGTGGGCATGGACAACGGGGGTTGGGGGAGGGGGAATATCTAGGGAGGGGTTTGGGATGGAAATGCAGGAATAAGGACAATTATGTGAGACCATAATCAATTAAAAATAAATAAATAAATAAATAAATAAAAACAAAAACAAAACTAACCGCTTTTACAAGGGTCTTGCCCTTATGAACAAATGACACTAGGACCGAAGGGATTGATGGTTTCCAGCACTTTCCTTCTGATAGGGGAGAGAACACTTGAGAGAACTTGTGGGAGAATAAGGAGGCAGATGACAACAGGTGCATGGAAGGGTTCAGAAAGTCAAAGTGAGGACTAATAACAAAATAAACAAAACAAAAAACAAACAAACAAAAAAGAAAAAAAAAACTGGTCCATTTCATATGTGTGCCCAAAGTTAGTATTGTCTGCAAGTCAGAATTTAATATTTCCAAATTGATACTTGATTTTCCAGGATACTTTGGGGATAACTCCTTTTTTAAATGTTTTTGGAAAGACAAGGGACCTTTGCTTCCTGCAATTACTGAACACTTTCCAGTGACTTGAACTTTTGACTTTGCCTTCTGTTTTGTAATATCAACAACTCTTACTCATAATCTTTAATCTTCAAAGAGAATATGATTAAAGACTCCAGAACATAGAAAAAAAAAAGAAGAATTATATTTACTGGTGAATGTCTCCCTAGGGTAATCAGAACTCCAGACCTGATGTGGCTCATTTCCTGAGGGGGAAGGGTCCTAACTGGCCTTAATATTAAAAACCAATAGCATTCTTTATGTGTTGTAGGGTACTGTGCATATTTATACTAATCACTGGGTCTATTATTCTTATTCTGGTTTGTGTAATATCTCAGAAAAAAAATTGAATAGATATATAAGAACTAGAGGCCAGCTGCACTAAATTTGTACATGGGGGTGTGGGGGAGGGTGTTTCCCTCAGCCCAGCCTGCACCCTCTCCGTTCTGGGACCCCTTGAGGGATGTCCAACTGCCCATTTAGGCCCAGTTCCACTGGGGATCAGGCCTAAACAGGCAGTTGAGCATCCCTCTCACAACCCAGGACTGCTGGCTCCCAACTGCTTGCCTGCCTGCCTGCCTGATTGCTCCTAACCACTTCTGCTTGCCAGCCTGATTGCCTTCTAACCACTCCCCTTCCAGCCTGATTGATGCTTAACTGCTCCCCTGAAGGCCTGGTTGCCCCCAACTGCCTTCTCCTATTGGCCCAGTCACCACTAACTGCCCTTCCTTGCTAGCCTGGTCCCCCTTAACTGCTCTCCCCTGCAGGCCTGGTCCCTCCCAACTGCCCTCCCCTGCTGGCATGATTGTCTACAACTGCCCTCCCCTGCTGGCCATCTTGTGGCTGCCATCTGTGTCCACATAGGGACTGCCATCTTTGACCACACAGGGGCAGCCATCTTGTGTGTTGGAGTGACAGTCAATTTGCATATTACTCTTTTATTAGATAGGATAGTCAATGACCCTAGATGGTTTGGCTGAATGGACAGAGTGTGGACTAAAGGGTTCCAGATTTGATTCCCGTGAAGGGCACATGCCCAGGTTGTGAGTTGGATCCCCAGTAGGTAGTGTGCAGGAAGCAGCCAATCAATTATTCTCTCTTATCATTGATGTTTCTCTCTCTCTCTCTTCCCTTCCTCTCTGAAATGAATAAAAATATATTTTAAAAAAAGAATAGTCAACAAATAAACCATTTCCCCACACTGAAGGAGGTACTTTACTCTAATGAAAAAATTCATTTAATCAACTTTTCCCCAGGAGGATGGAGGGAAATACTGATGATCTGCAGCTTTTGGAGTGTTGCTAGTTTCCAATGTAACTTAGGGACAGGTGCTGTCTGCTTATCAGATACCACATGAGGGAGAGCAGCAGAATCAAATCTACTAAGGACCCAAACGCATCTGGATTAAAAAATAATTTGGCTTCTCAACAAAGAAGCACCAGGGTCCACAACAGGAGTCTTCAGAAGGAACAATTGTTGTAGGGCTATTTAAAAAATACTTTGATAAAGAATGCTGCTTTTTTCTTTACCCTCAATATTTGGATTCTCAAATAAAAGCTGGGTATGAGTCACCTAGAATATAAAGTACATATTCTGGATTCCATTATGATCACTTGATTATGTTCTGGCCAACGGAGTATATGCAAAGTTGGTTGTGAGCTTATAGAAAAAGTCCTTAAAAAAAAAAAAAAAAAAAAAAGAATTTAACCACCTCATTGTTTTTTATAGCTGCTGGCTGACTGAAATGGTTGGTGCTAAATTAGCCATTTTAGAGTATGATGTAAAAGTTCTACAAAGAAGATGGAAGAACAACAAGGTAAAGAAGATATTGGCCTTGGTGATCGTGTAGTCACATATCAGCTTGGCCTAGCCTGCTGACCTGGAATTGTACATGGAACAGAATATACTCTATTTTGTTGAGGGAAATCTAACACCATGGTAAGGGACATAGACTCAGAAACCAGATAGGATTTGATAAAATCTTGGCTCTACAGCCATGTGACCTTGAGCAAATGTAATGAATGGTGCTTCCATATTCTCATTTATAAAATGGGTTAATGATATAAAATGGGTTAATGATAGCACTTCACCCATGAAGTTGCTGTAAAGATTAAATGAGATACCGTATATAAAATTCTTAGAGCAGTGTTTCGCTCATAGAAAGAACTATATAAATAACATCTGTTCTTTTTGAACTTGTTTTTATTTTCATACTTCTGTGATCACAGAAGAAACAAATCTTAATTAATGCAAATGCTTCAGCACATATATAATAGTGCCTGATACAAAGTGGATACTTAATGAATAGTTTGAATGAGTGAACTATTTCTGTTTATGTTCACATGCTGTAACAACCTGACATGTGACTTTAAAGAACTAACCACTTGAATTATGAACAAACCAATTAGAGACCAAAGAGTATTATTAGCCTTATGTTCTGGTGGTTATCTAGATACCATGTTGTCCTTTAGTCACAGAGCCCCAGGAATCAATGGCTATTCTCCACTCCCAAGTTCAGCACCTTCTCACATGGTCACTGCTTTCACAATCCTGTGCACCCATCACAGACAGCATCAAGTTCTTAGCCCATTGCAGTCTCCTCTGCTACTGGCAGGAATAACAGGCTACCCATGAGCCACCGGCTATTAGCATACACTCACAAAAAACTAATCCATTTAATATTACCCAAACAAAGATTATAATTAGGAAGAAAATCCTCTGCCAAGGAAATGACATAATGTCCTGTATTAAAACAAATACCTACTGGGTTATTCAATAATTAAGGAGTGGGGTGCTTAACTGTTCTATTTATTTCCAAGCACCAATAATTTGAGTCGACCAAACTTTAAGAATGATTTCTATTTTGTAGTCTATGCCCATGCTTATACTCCACATGTCTGACATGGTTTTCAAGTAGAAAGGAACATACAATTTCCATTCTATTATTTCCTCAAATAGAGGAATGCCAAGCTTCAGGAAAAACAAAAGATAGCTGCTGTATTTATAGATTACTATGGAAAGCTTTGCTATTGTAGAGCATAGTTAGTTTCAAGTTACTCTTTTATAACTGGTCCATACATTTTTTTTAAAGTTAATATAAATTTAGACATCATACTACCTAGAATTTTATTGCCTTGTAAAGAAGATAAAAGGCTTTATAGTAAAGGTATAAAACTAATAAATGTACTGATGCTACAATAGTATTCCTGATATCTTCTTTTCCTTATACACAAAGTTTAAAACATTTCATTACTCATTGGCCCCGTCTTGCATTTAAATATGAATTCACTTAATTTTACTTTGCAATCAGGTAAATTAGTGAGAGGGAATCTAAACAATATGGTTTAATTGCATTTATAAATTATTCTCTGTCCTTCATGAGCATTCTTTCTTTTTTAGATATTGAAATGTAGTGTCTAAATATAAAGTGCAGAAACATCTGGTTCTAATTGCTGGTTTGAATGATATAGACAGACCTTCAACATTTCATGCTTTTGAAAGGATGCGTTTAGTAGGAGGTACTGAGTCAAAGGTTGTAAAAATTTTGTACCACTAAAAATAGTTGAAATCTCAGGTGCATTTAAAATGGAAATTACCACTTTCTGAGTGAGTAGTTCCTCTTGATGTAAGTTGTATATATGCTAGAAATGGTTCATCAAAACAATCTTTTAGCTTAGTTTTATATCCCATGTACCATTATTCTTATAACCACAGTGCTTTTATTTTTCATGGATTCCAAGTCTTATCAGAACTTGAAATAAACATTACATAATCACTGAACAGACATGTTAAGGGGGTTTTGTGATTGGGGTTACTTTTTAGGTCTATTCTAGTTAATAAGCAGGCGTGGAAAAGCTCAGTTGCCCTCACAGGTTACAGAGGCAGATGGGTTGTTGTACTGGCAGGAGTGGACCCACATCTCAAGTATTTCTGTGACTCAGATCACCATGTCTCACGAAAAACTTGGCTCACCAAAAAGTCCTGAGGTATTAATGTGTGTGTGTTGAAGCCTTTCTCTTCCCTTGGTGATAAAGATTCTTCCCTTAAATACTTATCCCTCTCACAACTCCCTTCTGAGTTTTAGCTTTATTGCTGAAACATCCTTGAAAAAGAAATGTAAATGCAAAGACTTTCATCTGATAGGTGCTAAATAAGTAACTTGTCTTGATGCTTACATCAATGAAATAATCTGATGTCGTAGGACATTATGAAAGAATTACATTTGGAATAAAACCTAATGTATATCTGAATTCAAGATCACCTTACAAAGCTATGCATTGTTCTCATTCTTGAAGGTCAGTGCCCCTGAGAAAGTCAATGCTCTAAGTTCTCAGATAAGGTTTCCATAATTTGTTGAGCCTCTGAGACCATCTGGGCAGTGAACATGCGGAGAAGCTGAAAGTGACCACTTCTGCAATAGAATTTAAAATTCATCTTGACAGATTCCTGCTTTTAAATGATCTGTTGAACTGATTTTGAATGGAGGGTTATGCTGAGCATTTGAAATGGACCAGCATCTCTCTGATGGCAGCAACAATGGGCTTGGTGCTTGGTGGATGGAGACCCCACCAGGCTTAAATACATAGGCTCTGGAGCCAGATTTCCTGGGTTTACACCAGGTTTTGCTACTTATTAGATGTGTTACTTTGATCAATTTACTAGCTTCTTTAAACTCAGTTATCTCATCTGTAAAATGAAGATAATCATAGTACTATCTTCATAAATTATAGTGAGGCCTAAAGGAGTCAAATTATATGAACTGCTTATCATTACTGAGATTGTTTGGGACTCTCTTTTGAATGATTTATTGAGAAGCTAAGATTAAAGTTATATCTCCGTAAGCATATTCTAAACGAAGCTCAGTCAGGAAGGCAGGTGTGAAGGTGGAGTATTCAGGGAAGAAGGTTTGAGTCA
The DNA here is from genome assembly GCF_014108245.1 of Pipistrellus kuhlii. Taxonomy (NCBI): domain Eukaryota; kingdom Metazoa; phylum Chordata; class Mammalia; order Chiroptera; family Vespertilionidae; genus Pipistrellus; species Pipistrellus kuhlii. The sequence goes on from NW_023425573.1 coordinate 64,871,824, forward strand.
ACCCCTCTGAATCAGCACCAGCCATGACTCTCAGTGGCCTTTTTTGGAAGTAGGCTAAAGGCAACTAGCTAGTTAGAGCTCAGATATTTGATCTTATGGACCAAAAAGACTATGCCTCTGCCCCAAAGTTTAGGGTAATAAAGAGTTTTCATGAATCAAGACCTCATAAGAACCATCCAAGTCTGCTAGTAAGAAGTGAGGCTGGATTTCGTTCCCTCAAGATTTCAGTGTGTTCTGGATCCTGGGTTTGAGGAAAGCTCAGATCAGTCCCATCTTTGTTTCATCCATTGTACTTAGATTATAGGCAATATTTAAATAATATTAAATGAATAAACAGAAAAATCTGAAAATACTTATGGCAAAATAGTCACACTTTGATTAGGGGTATTGCAGTCTATATATCTCCCTTTTTGTTTATATTTCATTTATACAATAAATCTATGTACTTTTTGTAATAACAGTTATTTTAACAATGAATTCACAACTGCTCAATTCATACCCTTTCCTAGCAAAGCAGTGGTCATTGCTTCACCCATTTTGTCTGAGGTGCTTCTAATAATGTTTAAGTGAAGATGCTCAGGTCTGATTCCCTGTTTCCTTGGGATTGCTGTGGAGAACGGAGAACAGGCTTCACTGCCAGCCATGCCTCTTTACACAACTATCATTTCTAAGGGGCTCAGACTCTCTGCTCACAATTTTCCGAATGCCTAAAGAACAACCGCCTACCGCAGAGCCCATCATGCACAGCTTGGCAGGGCTCTCTTGTCACGTACTGCATTTTCCAGGAACACGTTCTGTATAGAAAAATGCCCCCCAAGGAGCCGCCACAGTGTGTGTGCAGGCACTTACCATTGACATATTGTGGAGTGATCTGGAATTTATTTGGATAAATAGCCTGTAATATAGTCAGGGACTTCCCATAATTCTGAAGTCAATGAGGCCCTTGGTGATTTTATTTCCCTCACTTTCAGGATAATGGGATTTGCCTAGACTATGGATTTATTCATTAAATGCTGAGTGTAAGAACTTGTCATCACCATCTTACTGGGGGACACCTGAGCGTGGTTCCTCTTGGTAAATAATATGAACACAAAGTGAACACTGTGAGCTATCTTTGTTCTGGTCTTCCCTGGGAAATGTGTGCATGTGGGGGTGTTTCTCTCTTTTCCACATCCATCATGGAAAAGGAAACAGTCTGGTTGCTGAGTGGAGGAGCTGGGGATTAAGAAATTAGAGAAAGAAAAAGAGTAAGATGCAGAAATAGATTTATAAGCTGGGAGCTAGGTGGGCTGTCTTTCTCTCTGATGGAAAGGCAGCGACGACCCTGAGCCACACAGCAGGTTTATTTTATAGGATCAAAGCAGCTTATTTGCATTCTTAAGTAGGACCTAGCATTACTGAATTTCCATATCTAGACCCACCCCTGCCGACACCTGCACAAAGGTTATGTCAGAAACTAAATAACACCCCTGCCTTCTTGGGGGCGGTGTATCCAGGGACCCGACTTTGCCAGTGCTTCAGGCTCAGTTGACAATTTAAAGAAATGTCCATGTGTCTTCCCTGGGGGCCCTCTACATAGTCAGGGACTTCCCATAATTCTGAAGTCAATGAGGCCCTTGGTGATGTTATTTCCCTCACTTTCAAGATAATGGGATTTGCCTAGACTATGGATTTATTCATTAAATGCTGAGTGTAAGAACTTGTCACCACCATCTTATTGGGGGACACCTGAGCATGGTTCCTCTTGGTAAATAATATGAATACAAAGTGAACATTGCAAGCTATCTTTGTCTCGGTCTTCCCTGGGAGCACTGCATGCTCAGCGGCTGCTGGATTGAATTAAGATTCTGCTCATGAGCAGGGAAATGCCTGGCCTGCAGCCTCACTCTGTGGGATGCCGCAGTGTCCGCGGTCCTGGCCAACACTTTCAGACTCCTATACTGTGGGCTCCAAGGAAAGAGGCTCAACATTTCTCACTGTACTAGCTCTGAACCTAGAGCATTTTGGGTTTAATAACTGATAACTTTTAAAAAAGGAAATCTTGATTAAGTAGATTAACTGTTTTGAGCCCCATTTTCCCCCTCTGTAAAAAGGGGAACTGTCAGTAGCCATCTCATAGAGTTGTTGTGAGGAATATATGTGATAATGTTGAAGCATGCTTAAACGTGGCAAGGAAAAATATATTTTTAAAAATAAAGTCACTAGTATATGTTAAGTGCTCAACAATGATTTTTTTCTTTATGTCACCATCATTGTCATTGTGATTATCACTCCAGAAAAAGAGATCTAGTTTAATTATCTTGGTCCTGTTTATATTGATATTTCCAGCCTGAGTTTAATGTTATAGGAAAGGAAAAAGAAATCTAAGGAAAGACAAAAAAAAGTAGAGAGAAGAAGTGAAGGGGAGTATTGAGAAGAGGACAGAAAGAGAAAGAGAAATATCAAGATCATTGAAGTTGTTTCTGGTCCTTGGGTGGCCAATAGCTAACTTAAAAATTTGGTGGGAAGGCACCCTGCAACTGAACATTAGCCAGATGTCTACCTAAAGTCATTCTAAGGTAAGTGGGACACATTTTTACAGGGTTGTATACCTCTGCATCTGTGCAAGATAACTCTTCGTCATGTAGCCATTATTCCCATAACTCTACTTTATACTCTTCCTTCTTCTTTATTGGTGGGAGGTGATGATGATGATGATTATGATGATAATGATAGCAGCAGTAGCTCTCAGTTACTGAGCTTCTATGATGAGGCATATACCACATTTTATTATGAAGACATTAAGTCTCAAGTGGCAGAACCAGAAATCTGACAGTCTCTGGATTTATCACACAATGGATATACACTTATGGCTATGTTTTCAATCTTGGGATCTTTTTGCAACATTATTGTTTTCCCTTTCTTCCCTCCAGATTAAAGAAAAAAAAAAGTTGACTTTAGGATGCTCTGGAGTCAGTACCTTGTTCTGCTGTCAACTGCACAAGAAAAGGGGTGATGAGAATCAGATTACCTTGGTCTTAGAAAGTACAGTTACCTACCTGGCACTCTCCACTTACGCAGAACACAAATCCTAAATTTTCTTGCTACTTCAAATTTCCAAATATCAGAAAGTCAGTGGGAATCTTTACAATAAAATAGTTTCCTACTGCCTCTATCAGGTCAATTCACCAGAGCTTTATTTAACGAAAACTAATGTTTAAAACAAATAGAAGGAAAAGTCAGTTTGTCAAATAGCATTTTGTTTATAATAATTTTTGGTGAACAATTATTGACCACTTTGAACACGTCTTTATATGATATCAGGTATGGAATTCATTTTCATATTCTTGCCCTCCCCCCTTTTTTTTAATCCTCACCTGAGGATATATTTCTTGTTGCTTGCCTCTTATATGCTCCTTGACCCAAGATCCAAACTGCGACTTGTGCATGTGCCCTGACAGGGAATTGAGTCCACGACCTTTCAGTACACAGGGCAATGTTCAAAATAACTGAGCCACCCAACTAAGGCTTTTTGAGTGCTTTTTTTCTATTTTCCTTATTCATCAAGGATCTTGCAAACAGGTGTAGTAATAATTGTGGTTATTTGCTTAAGTCACTATGATGTCTCTTGGGAGAAAACGAATCCTAAAGGGAGAGGAAAGTAGCTCTATCTGGGGACAGAGCACTAGACATTGGAGGGAAGAATTAGTTGTTTTTCCACTTTAAAATTCAAATGATAAATCATTGCTTATTTAGTCATTGCTAGACACAATTGTTTCTAAAAGTCAATCAATCAAACAAGTATTTATTAATTACACGCTCACTATGTAATTAGTGCTATAATTGGATATGTATAAAACTTGATAGCTACTCCATTTGTTTTTCATCTTTATATCCAGAATCTAGAAGAGTGCCTGATTTATGTACATAATCAATTACTAATTGATGGATAAATTAGTGAGTTAAAAAAACACAAAAACGAATGGATAAATGACCTGGTGAATTTATACGCTTGTTGTGGAGGCAAAACAAATGAGGAGAAGCAGCAATCTTTAGTGAAGGGGGAATGTAATTTAGGATTGAATTCTGCACAGTGTGGTAGACTGAGTTAATACCTGGCTTACATTTCTACAATGATTTTGACTTGGTCAGTGACCATACATGTCATTAAAATAAGGAAAGCCCAGAAGATATTTTCAGGTGGTAACATCGTTTGATTTGATAAAAATGAGTTCTAAAATACCTATGAAAAAAATACCTATGAAAGCAGTTAAGATTGAAATAACAGGAGAAGGCTTCAGTGAGGAGATAATATTTGATTTGTATAGAATTTTTAATTGAATGCAGAAAAAAATGGGAAACTAGTATTGATTTTCTTCTATGTAGCAGATACATATACAAATATCATCTTTCAAGAGATATTTTAATCACCATCTTTATAGATAAAGTAACTAGGGTAAGAATAAAGACCAATATCTATCACCTGGGTATAAAGAAATCAGAATTGGAGGCAGGTCAGTCACAGTAATGCCCTGTGTACCTCTTTAAGGAGACCAGACCAGGGCTTATTATACAGGGAGCTCCTAGATATTTGATATGCATATTTACATTGCTTTTGCAAATTAGCTATCTTGGATAGGAAAGATCTCTCACTAAAATGAAGTTCTGTCAGCCTTTCAATCAGTGGCAAACAGTGCTAGTTGCTCTTCAATATCTATCTTCCCCTTCTCTTTTACTAGAAGAAGATTATATTTTCCTTATCTTCTCCCAGGGTCAGCACCATTAGCCCTACTGCTCTGTAAGGGCATGAAAAGGGCAGCGCCTATAGCACTCAGATGCTGCACAGGAGCAGGAGTCGAGGTGAAGTAGGGATCCTATTGCAGCAAGTAGAGGTAGAACACATGAGCCTTGGGCTCCAGCCTTTCCTTCCCCCCACTTCTTTGGGCCAATGTATATGACACAGGTAGAACCTCTTGGAAATGAGGGGTTCCAGGCCTGAGGAAGGTATTGACCTCAAGGGTCAAGATCATTTGAAGGAGGTGAGCAAAGGAGGAATCACCTAAGACTGTAACATGAGAGGCTCTCCCAGGCACAGCACTACATCTGGTACCATCAATTCACCTGGAGCAGCATTAGCTGACTTTGCCCTCCTTTATCATGTAAAACAAAACTAATTTGTAATCCCAATGTTATGGAATTCTTAGAGCCAACACATACTATTTTATTATAGGCCAATATTTGCCAGATGAATCTTCAGCTTTACTTAAAGTGAAATGGATAGACTTGAATACATCACAAACAAACAAGAGAGATAAAAAATAAAGTTGACATTCAAATCAGGAAGCTAGAAAAAATTTATCAGCATAAAGTCAAATCTACAAAAATGGCAATAATAATTACAAAGGCATAAATAAAAGAAATAGAGAATAACATAATCACAAGAGATGCTTAATAAAACAAAACAATGCTTTGAGTATAATACATATGAACTAGTAAATTTGATCAACAGACAGGAGATATAAATACTATAAAATGTAGTATAAAAAGGGGAATTACTGCAGGCATAACAAAAAATAAAAATCATGAGGCTATTGTATAATAACTAACATTACCCCAAAGTATTTGAAAATCTTGATGAAATAAGTTTATGTAAATATAAATTTTGTATGAAAAGAATCATGATACTTGAATATTCTACTGGTAATAACTACCAAAGAAAATAAAAATATTAGTTAGCAACTTGTCTCCTCATTCTCCTTCTTTTCCCCCAAAGGCAGAGAATCAACAGTTTAAAAATGAGTACTATTAAGTGTCAAGGCATAAATAAGTTGATCTAAAACACACAAAAAAAGAAAGTTAGGCAACTCATAATATAGTTGATCTAAATAAGTTGATAAATAAGTTGATCTAAAACACAAAAAAAAGAAAGTTAGGCAACTCATAATATGAAACTGGTTTAAATTTTTACCTCCTCTTTGAGGAAGTCACCTCTTACCAACCCCCCAGGTGATAACAAAATCAGAAAGAGCACCTTTAGCTTCAGGTTGTCTGGTCTTCTTCCATCATACTTCTCAGACTTTAAGGCAACACTATGCAATTGTGACTCTCATTATAGTTTGTGAAAGGATCAAATTCATATAGTACAGTACTTAACGTGGATCAAATTCATATAGTACAGTACTTAAGGTTAGTATTACATTTTACACAAAATGTTAAAGAACTCTGTTTCGTCATCTCCTCCTTTTACTCTACCAAGTTCCTAAGAACCTATCCTGGGGTGCTCCATGGACCTTGGGAATATACTAGGCACAGACTTCCTGATGTTTCTGTATCCAGTCAGCTTAATATGGGGATAGGGGTGGGCCTCAGCTCTCTCTTTGTGCCTATGCAGCCCTTTCTTTGTGATGCTCTACTGGTATATCAGCCCCTTCCGCCTCCGCAAAAAAAAAAAAAAAAGAAAAAAAAAGTGTAGAAGTCTTTTATTATTACTATTTTTATTATTATTTCAATTGAACCTATATAAGAGATAGTCTCTTCTTGTTATGATAAGCATTGTCCTAATAGCTGGTATTAAACCAACCTTTTTGCTTTTTACTGTCCTTTTCTTTTGAGTCTGTATCTCTGATACTTTTTCTTATAGATTTTTTTTTTTTACATTCGCCTACTTGTTTTTTACATGCTATGAGACTATATCTGTTTATTTAATCCTTCAATACACTGGTTTTTCAACTAGAGAAAGTTAAAGTATATAATACTTTAGGCTAATTTAACATACTATTCAATAGTATAGAAAAGGTATAAAACTTTACAAATTTCACATTATTTGCTTCATATATATTCATGTATTTAAATTATATCATGGTCAGGTAAGTTTTATATTAGAAACAAAAGGATGTTTTGATCCAGTATGCCATAATTACCACATTTATGGGGGGGAAAAGAAAATAATTCCATAATTATTTTAATAAATACACTAGAAAACTTTGTTAGTAAGGTAGGACTAGAAGGAGTAGCACTAATCAATCCAAAGCCTTTGTAGATCATTACACAATGCTATGGATATTTCTATAGCATTACCAGTAAAGTGTGTGCTTATATATTTTTTTAAATTCTGATTTTTTAAATCCTTCCTTAGCTGGTAAACTCCCATAAAGTAGATTCTCTGGTTCTTCATTCTCCATGGTGCTAACCCCATCAGGTTGCAAATATTAGGCATTCAATAATGTTTATCCTGTTTTGATTAATAGAACCAAAAAGCCTGGGTTCTGCAAGATGTGGCTTTCTTAGATACATCATTAAATTATTACAGCAGATGTATTGAAATGCTGTACCTGCTATCATCCTTATAAAATGAACATTCACCACTTTGTACTTTGTTATGAGTTTATTTTGTATTTTGCTGATTAGAGGATATTTCTTGTGCTAGATGTTTTGTAGCACCTCTGCTGTTCTGTTGTGTGGTGATATCCTTAGGCCCTAATAGATTCTCTCACAAGAGTTTCAGATTTTTTTTTTTGAACAAGAAAGTAACATTTGTTTGTGGGCTGTTTCTCTTACATCTCCCTCATCACAGACTGACTTCCATTTTCCCACCAGGCTTGGATGTTTTATTTCTATTCTTCCTCTATGTGTTCCACAGTGGTCCCTCGAGTAGTAGAGGCAGTATATGAGGTGAGAAATTAGGCAGTCAAGTACCCACAGAGTCAAATCCTTCCTAACCAGTTATTACCTGTGTGAACTTGGGCAAGTTGTTCAACTTTTCTAGTTCAGCTTTCTTATTTTTAATGTGAGGGTAATAATACTCTGTTTATATTATTTTTGTGGGGATAATGCTAACAAGGACATTTCATACCATTGTGCTTAATTTTTTGATGTGCCCATTTTTTTTCTATGAAAAGTTGATAGTTTTGCATATTTATTGGTCCTTGGGGCAAATCATTGTGGGTTTTTTTTAAGCAAATAAATAGAGAGAATCGACCCATTTCTCACCCTTACTCAGTTATCAAGTCTAGTCACCCCTTGAGACTTGCTTCATTTTTTTGACACATCAATCTGTAATTCTTTACTCAGGTTTTTGAGGTAAGTTTAGAAATAGAGTGAGGCTTTGGAAGGGAAAGATTATGTATCTGGGCATTTTAAAGGGCAGCAAAACAAAGATGAAAGTAGAATTTGTCTTTGGTATGCACTACAATGTCTCCTGAGCCGAATAAATAGTATTAGTGAGAACTCTCTGTAGAATTTCTGTCTAAGATGGCAGAGAGAATGAAAAATCCACTCATAAAAGTGCTGAAAATAAAGAGAGGGGTGACAACAGCATACCAAAGAGTCTGGTAAACTTATGGGAGACAGAAGGGATTTAGAATCATATTGGCAGTTGGATCACAGAGAAGGGAGCCACCACTGAGAGCAAGCCCATGTCAATTGAGGAGGCAGCCCCTGGATTTAGCTTGAGGAGAGAGTTGACATGAGAAAAGAAAAAGGGGCTGAGTCTATTGGAGAAGAATTGTTTATAGAGCAGTAGCTGGAAACCTCGTCCCCTCCCACCCTGAAATGGTCCTTGCTCAGTGCTGCTTGTGTTTCAGGGTTTGCAACTTGCCAGCAGCTAGACTTGTGATCTGTGCAGGACAGTGAGTCTTTCCTGTGTGGGGAACAAAGCTCTGTGGTTTACAAAACCCTAGGAATTAGTTGATGAAATGAACTAAAAATGTGATTTGGTTTCTGCTTATTAGAAGTAAAGCAACTATGCTTAAAACTACCACCACTACCAATACTTTGATTTTGTCCCCCTTACCCCTAAACCTTAAAGAGACTGAAAAGCAAAAGCAAAACAAACAAACAAACCACAAACAAACAAACAAAAAAACAGCAATGATAGAAATGGCTCCCTTACCTTAGCAAAAAATATGGATCCCAGCTTCTCCTATTTTATCCCAACCTCTATGCACCTGATAGCTATTATAGATACAATTGGTGAAGACCCAGCAAATAAATACACAGAAATGTTAATATTAATGTAATATTATCAGAAGGAAGGAAAGAAAGAAGGAAGGAAGGAAGGAAGGAAGGAAGGAAGGAAGGAAGGAAGGAAGGAAGGAAGGAAGGAAGGAAGGAAGATTAATGGCTTCTTGGAGAGAAAGGGATTCTTCCTCTCTGAGATTGGGGACTAGAATTAACCTGGGTCTTGTGCGCCCAGTACCTGTGTGTCTAGAAGGAGACCTTATATCCAGGTATCATTGTCTCACAACTTTTGCTCAACTAATATGAGTAGGATTCAAGCTTACCACTCTAGTTTACCACCAAGTTCTGAATTTACTTGCTTAGGCTTAAAAAACATGTTTTGCATGTGATAACCCTCTCTTCCCAGGATTTGACCTTTGGTCTTTGTTTCAACTATTGTATGATCAATGTGAACCTTTAACACGACTAATCCACCAGGTTGTACATCCCAGCACTCACTCTTCTATCATTGTTGACGAGGATTTATCCTGAGCCCATTGAAGCCAATGAATGTTGCTGGTGTATCTGCCTTTTCTAAACATATTGTTAGAGGGCCAATCTTGATTTAGATTTGTTCCCTGGCTTCAGTCCTCCCAGTTGTCTTCCTTCTTTCATGGTTGCCAAGCTATATACCACAGGCTTCAGGTTTATCAGTTAATCAGAAGAGGAAAAAAAAAAAGACTTGGTATAGAAACCCTCATCAGAGTTAGAGGCTGGGGATTTGACTAGAATTCACCTGGTAAGTGAAATGGATAAATGGCTAAGAACATACAAAGTGATTCTACTTTTAGTCCAGAAAGTGTCTTATTTTTTCTCAATTCAGTTATGTTTCAGAAATCAGGAACTTTTCTTGGATTTCTTTCTCTTAACCAGCAATAAGTTCAAATAACCAAATGTTTACATAAATGAGTTTCATCAAATTCTCTAGTTGACATCAAGTGGTCAGATTATGAGTGGGAACCAGCTGCCAACCTTTTACCCTATAGATGGAACATGTACAAGGATTCTCCTGGAAAGAGCTGGTGGCAGTGGCTGTAGAGACCCAAGGGGGTCTCATTTTTTAAAAAATTATTTGCCTTCAGTATTTTTCACAGGACCCATGTCCAACACGGAGGTGTCCTTTAAAAGTTTTGTACCTTTAGTTGAAGCTTGAGCAACTTTCAAAATTTCTTTGATTTAAAAAAATCAAATTCAGTGTGATGGACATTTTAAAATAGCTGCTAGCACAATTGTAGAAGCTGAAGGCCCATGTCATGTTGACATTGTAGTTAGTCTCTGTCCTTAAAGGGTGACCTCATTAGTGGTGAGCGAGCAAGTGAATGAATACCTTCAGTGTAATGTGATAATCATAATTAGTGGCTAGGGAACAATCTACAAGCTCTAGGTGAGCAAAAAATGTAAATTTCTTTCCTTTTCGGAGCCTCATTTTTATTGCAAGCTTCCATCTCACCACAGCTGGATATCTAACCTCAATTTTTGAAAATTTCCATACCCTGTGGTTGTGCCATGTTCCCATGGGTTTTAAGCAAGGCCAAGGCCTTGAAAGGGGTTCCAAAGGCATACAGGGTATTTCCATGGTCCATGGTTAGTCTAGTCCTTCAGGTCTGGCCACCCTCTGCTGCTTCTGAGCCATGGGACACAGAAATCTTTGCCTGGGTTGCCAATGTTTGTCTTGGCAATATTAGTGCCTGTGTTTCACTCCCACAGACACTGATTCAGTTGGTTTTGCGGGTGACATTCTGTGCGATTTCTTACAGTTCCCCTGGGGTAATTCTAACATTCTGTTCCATCAAGAACCATTGTCTTGGGTGCCACCAAGCCTCTTCCATCTATGGCCTCAATGCTTTCATAGCCCAGCTGGCATGTCCCATTTCCCTCTCCTCCAACTTTGGGTAATGTTTCTACTTTGTAGGGAAAAGAACAACACATATCATCCCTACTGCCCAGACATGCAGGCCATTGCCCTGGACCCTACAATTTAGTAGGCCCTCAATCATTATGTGGGTACCTCTGCTACTTGGGACTCAGTAGTCTGTGCTGCTCAAGAGTAACCTGTACTCTAGGCATCCACTCCTTTGACTAATACCCTTGATGCCTCTGGAAATGTTTCTGGACATTCCTGGCCCTCTGTCCTGGGAAGAAAAGGCAACTGCATCCAAATGACAGTAACACTCATGGGTTGTGCCAGTGCTGAGGTCGGAGAGAGACACTGTGAGGGTGTGCATGGAGGATTTGTGCAGTGGAAGGGTATTCCCAGGAAGACAGTCACACTTCTGATTCTTTCTCTTAGACAGATGGATTGAAGTGAATTCTTATCTAATAAATTCTTATCTAATGAATCACTTCCTAGCAGTTTTGAGCAACTGTTTCTCACGTCTGTTTATACAATGTGTGGCCCTGGGCAGAGGGTCTCAGGAAATAGTTTGATATTCACAGAATTTGTACCTGGTACCTGAAGAACGTTCTTCAGTTTCAAACACTTTATACTGCTCTTGAATTTGTTGAATATATAGATCTATAAAGGCATGAAGCATACTTTTATAGATTAATAAGTGTGACACATATCACATTTTTCCATTACACAGTTGAGAATTGAGTGCTAGAATTATAAATGGTTGAATTTCATAAACGTGTTTAATAAATTTAATAAAAATTAAAAAAATTAATATAGTAGACTAAAGTATATTTTTATTTAACAAGGTAGTATTTGTTAATGTCTTAGTATGTTCAAGCTGCTATAACAAAATACCATAAACTGGGTAGCTTATAAACAACAGAAATGTGTTGCTCACAGTTCTGGAGGCTCCAAGTCTGATATCAGGGTGCCAGCTTGGCCAGGTGAGGGCCCCTCTTGAGTAGCATACTTTTGGTTGTATTCTCATATTGCAGAAGGGCTAGGGAGCTCTATGGCATCTCTTATAAGAGCACTAATCCCATTCATCAGGGTTCTTCCCCTTAGGATCTCTTCATCTCCCAAAGGCCCTACCTACTAATACCATCACCTTGGGGGTGGGAGGACGCAAACATTTAGAACATAGCTTTTAATTATATTTTTATGGATAACTAGAAGTCCAGTGCATGAAATTCATACACTGGGCGGGAAGGGGGTGTTTCTCAGCCTGGCCTGTGACCTTATGAATACGGGACCCCTCACTCTGTACTGCCTGCCTGCTTGCTGTTCCTTACTGCTCGGCTCGCTGTTTCTTATCACAATAGAGGAGGCAGAAGAGGTTCCCGCCATGGCCCCTGAGCTCCTAGCCATCAGCTTTGAGTGGAGCTCCCCCTGTAGGAGCAAATTGACCACCAGGGGCAGCTCTTGCATTAAGCATCTGCCCCCTGGTGGTTAGTATGCATCATAGCAACTGGTTGTTCTGGTAGTACTGCCATAAAAGTTGCTTAGGCTTTTATTATAGACTAGAAGCCCGGTGCACAAAATTCATGCACTTGGTGGGGCAGGAGGTAGGGGTCCCACAACCCAGCCTGCACCTTCTCTCAGTCTGGAAGCCCTTGGCAGGCATCTTCAAACTACGGCCCGTGGGCCACATGCGGCCTGCAGAGGAGTCTGATCCGGCCCGCCAGGTTTTTTGGGCAGTGAGAGCAGCCGAGGTGTTACAGTAGGAATTAGTAGTTCATATAGTCCGGCCCTCCAGCTCTCTGAGGGACCGTGATCTGGCCCCCACTTTAAAAAGTTTGAGGACCCCTGCCTTAGGGGATGTCCAACTGATGGTTTAGGCCCGTAGCAAGGGCAGACCCTGGTGGTCAGTGTGCTTATAATCACTGGTCACTTTGCCATTCAGTTGACTTGCATATTAGCCTTTTATTATATGGGATTTTTGAATATTTTAGAATAAGTAACTTTTTGAAAGTAGTTTATTTTTATCATTTAATAAAGTTTATTTTTCAGAACAGATTTAGGTTCACAACAAAGTTGAGCAGAAAATAGAGAGTTTATGTTTATCCTCTTCCCTCACACAGGTACAGCTCTCTCAACTACTGGTGTCCTGCATCAGAAAGGCACATTTGTTACAGTCCATGAACTTGCACTGATACTTCATTTTCACCCTAAACCCATAGTGTACATTTGGGTTCACTATTGCTTGGTGTGCATTTTATGTGACAAATGTATAATATATTTCCACTGTGGTAGTATTAAACAGAATATTTTCACTGTCCTAAAAATCCTCTGTGCTCTGTTTGTTTTATCCTTCCCTCATCCCTACCTACTGACAACCACTGACATTTTTTCTCTCTTCATTTTTTTTTTCCAGAATGTCATATCCTTAGACTACACAGTATATAGATTTTTTCAGAATGCCTCCTTTCACTTTGCAATGCACACTTAGGATTTTTCCATGTATTTTTATATATCAATAGCTCATTTCTTTTTACAGCTTAATAACATTACATTGTCTGTATGTAGCACAGTGTATTTCTCTATTCACATACTGAAGGACATCTTGGTGGCTTCCAAGTTTTGGCAATTATCAATAAATCTATAAAAATCCATATGCGGGTTTTTGTGTAGACATAAATTTTCAGTTCACTTGGGAAATAGCAAGAAGCACACTTGCTGGACGGTATGGTAAGAATATGTTTAGCTTTGTAAGAAACTAATAAACTATCTTAGAAGTGACCATATTATTTTTCACTCCCACCACCAGTGAATGAGAGTTCCTATTGCTCCACATCTTCACCAGCATTTGGTGTTGTTGGTGTTTTGGATGTTGTACATTCTAATAGGTATGGTATCTCATTGTTCATTTAATTTACATTTTCCTAATGACATATGCTGTTGGACATCATTTCATATGTTTATTGCTGTCAGTATATTTTCTTGGTGAGGCTTCAATTTTAAAAATAAATCTTTAATCTAAATTTTAAAAATAATAATTTATTTTTTATTTTATTATAGTTACTTAAATTTAATTTTTATGAGAAGATATTCAAATTTTCTAAACTAAATATAATTATATTTTACATTTTAATTACTGTCATAAGAACAGAGGCTTTGTAATAATTTTAATTAAATACCTTATTAGGAATTATACTAGAGGCAAGAAAATAAATTTTTAAAATTATATTATAGTTTATAACTTGTGTATCCATATTTTATTATTAATCCAAATATCATTGGCATAAGAATAGAACAACTAGATGTGCACAAAAAATTATACAGCTGTTATTTTATATTTTGCAAACATTGAGTGATTTATAAACTGTCACTTTTTGTCATTATAAAGGTAACATTTTTAAAGAGGATGATAAACATCTTGTTTAACAATTTGCTAGCTTTAGTTCTTTTTGCATATGAGATGGGGATTCCATTTTCACTCTCCTAGGCTCCAGGTGTGTTAAGGTTAGAACTTTACCCTCTTCTGCCCCTCCTGCCTAGACAATTTGTTGACCCCTTCTTTGGGGCTTTTCCAGAAGAAAAGTCCATAAGACTATTTTTAGTTTTCCCCTATTACAACCTCCTGCTGAGGCTGTGGGCACAGAGCCAGACATCTGCTTGAATAATGAATAAAGAGACAGGGTGGAAAAACAGAAATAAAAGTTGTTTTTAAAAAAGATTACAGTTGGGGTCTTTTGGTCAAGATAGCAGCCTAGGTAAATGTACTACTCCCATCCTCCCACAGCCATATCGAAATTAAAACTTAACTACAGAAAAACCACCATTTAGAAGCACCTGAAATCTAGCTGAATAGAAGTCCTGTAAACAAGAATATCAAGAAGAAGGCACCTCAACACACCAGCCACACACTAGGACCTCTCAGTTCAGGGTTCCAGTGTCCAGAAGAGAAGTCCCCATAACGTCTGGCTGTGAAAGCCAGTGGGCATTGTGGCTGAGTGAGACAGAGAGCTGCTGGAGTCCCAGGCATTTCTCTTAAAGGGCCTGTGCACAAACTTAGTTGGACTCTCTTCCTGTAAGGTACAGTGCTGAGGCAGCAGCTCAAAAGGCATCAGAGATACACAGGGAGGAACTGAATTATTTGCCATCAGGGCTAGAGGTAGAGCTTTCTCCAGGAGATAAGTACTGTCAATGGCCATTGCTCCTTTGCTGAGTCCTCCTGCTGCCCACACAGTCAGCAGTCATAACTGAGACTCAATCAATCTGGCTAACAATGTTGATTCGCTGAGACTTGTTGATTCCCTAAGACTCAGACCCACCTGACCTGAGGGTCCACCCAAGCCATCTCTAGTGACTTTTCCTTATAAACAGCCTGTCTCAGCTCAAGCTGTGGATTTTCCTAGAATAGCTCAAAAGTTCACAACCCTGAGCAAGCAGCATCTGGCCTCAGCATGACCCTCCCTCTTGCTAAGTGGTCCCAGCCCCGGCACTAGCAGCAGCTGGCTTCAGTTCACAGCTGGAACTCTCCCAGGCACCTGCAAGCCCAGCACAAGTAGCAGTTACCTCCATATCTCTCTGTAACTCATGCCAGGTGGCCCCATGTAGGGTACAGGTGGCAGCTGACCTGGGACTGCACCTCCCGGGCAGTCACAAAGCCAGTTAATGCAGTGGACAGCTTCAGACTGTGCCTGAGCACCACCAATCATACCCAGTGACTCACTCATGGGCAGACTCATTGGTAGGCAGGTTGATGGAGTCTGGAGATGACTGCTATTTGTGCTGGGCTTGCAGGTGCCTGGGAGAGTTCCAGCTGTGAGCAGCGCCTGCTCTGTATGGTGAAATTTTGCACAGCAGCTCCTTCACTGTAGTCATGGTCAGTCCTCAAAGCCTGGGGGTAAATTCCTTCCATTGATGTGCCAATGACAACACAGGCTAAACTACAAAAGAAAAGTGGACATAACCCTTGTGTGTGTGTGTGGGGGGGGGGGGGTGGTACCTGAAGTGTTCAGCTTGAGTGATCAGGGAGGCTGCACCATTGGCCCCTACAAGTATACCTACTATTGTACATAAGGCAGCTCTACTAATCATCTCTATTTAATACATAGAAAAAAATCACAGAGAGGCATCCAAAATTAGTAGACAAAGAAACATATCCCAAATGAAAGAACAGAACAAAACTCAAAACTCAAAAAAAAAAAAAAAACCTAAACAAAATAAGGACAAGCAATATTACAGATGCAGAGTTCAAAACACTGGTTATAAGAATCTTGACTTCAGGGGAAGAGTAGATAAACTTAAAAAGGACTTCAACAAAGAGAATAGGGAACAAAAATGAATATTGAAAACATAAAAAGAAGCAATAACAATGAAGAATTCCATCAGAATCGATAGAGCTGAGGATCAAATCAGTGATTTGGAAGATAAGAAAGCAGAAAACACCCAATCAGAACAGCAATAAGAAAAAAGAATTCAAACATATGAGAATAGTATAAAGAGCTTCTAGGACAACTTCAAATGTACCAACATTTGCAACATGGGGATGCTGGAAGGAGAAGAGAGAAAAAAGAAATTGAAAAATTAATGGCAGGAATTTGAAAAGTAATGACAGAAAACTTCCCTAACCTGGTGAAGGAAATAGACATACGAGAAGTACAGAGACCCAAATATATTAACACAGAAAAGCCCAGACCAAGGCACATCATAATTAAAATGTCAGAGATGAAAGGCAACAAAATACTTAAAAGCAACGAGAGAAAAGCAGTTGGTTAACTATAGGGGAACTCCCATAAGACTGTCAGCTGATTTCTCAACAGAAATTTTGTAGGCCAGAAGAGAGTGGAAAGAAATATTCAAAGTGATGAACAGCAAGGACATGTGACCAAGATTACTCTACCTTGCAAAGCTATTATTTAGAATCAAAGGACAAAAAGGGCTCCAAGACAAGAAAAAGTTAAAGGAGTTCATCATCACCAAATCAGTATTATAAGAAACATTGAAGGGTCTTTAAGGAGGAAAGAAAAACCAGAAATGAAAATAGTAAAATGGCAATAAATATACATGTATCCATAATTACTTTAAATGCAAATGGATTAAAAGGTCCAATAAAAATACATACAATGGCTAAATGGATAAAAAACAGGATGCTTACATTATGCTGTCTACAAAAGACTCACTTCAGATTAAAGGACACACACACACATTGGAAGTAAAGGAATAGAAAAATATATTTTATGAAAATGAAAACAAAAAGGAGCTCAAGTAACAATACTTATACTAGACAAAATACACTTTGAAACAAAGGCTATAGCACGAGACAAAGAAGGATGCAGCAATTCCATTTTGGGGTATTTATCCAAAGAGGCTTAGAACACTAAACTGAAAAGACATATGCACCCTTATGTTCAATGAAGCATTAAATACAATAGCCAAAATATGGAAGCAACCTCAGTGTCCATCAATCCATGAATAGATAAAGAAGTGGTGCATATATACATGAAATGTGATTCAGACATAAAAAAAAATCTTGCCATCTGCATCAACATGGATAGACCTAGTTGGCTCTCTGCTGGAGAATATGAGGTTGTTTTGTCAGGTTCTTGACATGATTTTTTTTTTTAATCATTACTGACGTATGTCTTTCTTCTGTAAAATGCATCTCATTTCCACGATGGGTTATGTCTTAGCTTCTCTGTCCTTTGGTAAGAGACAGAGCATGAAAGCAGCATTAGCTGTTTGCCGACTCACTCAGTAAGTTGGCCATTAGCCAGGTTTCCTCACAGAGTTAGGCAACGAGCCTTTGTCCCACTTTGTGATGGGAAGAGGAAAACGAATTAACTTGGACATGTTTTGGATGATTTTCAGCATGAAAACCGATATCCATAGGTTTGAAATAAATTTGCTCTCTAAATATTGGCACTCAAAAACTTTTAAACGAAAATACTCTGTGGTGATTCACACATAGAACATTGAGAAATAATAAAATTATAATCATTTCAGAGAATTTTAGGACATTCTGAACAGGATACTTGTGGGTGAAAGTTGACACAGCTCTGATTGTGATTTCTTGAATATATTTTTAAAAGATTATTTTAGAAGAAAGAGTGGGAGGGGAAGAGAAATATTTTGATAGATTTTTCTCATTTCTTTGAAGATTTCTTCATTTTATTAATATAGAAAACACAGGCATAATTTATTTAATGTTGTTCTACCAGGATTCTTATTTTGTCCATACAGAGATAGACCACATCAATTATTGCCAATTTGATCTAGAAGGTTTTTCCCTATTTGGACATAATATTGATAAAGCTAATAATTCCTATAAGAAAAATAAAGTGCTTTTTTCCCCCCCAATACAAATATCTTTACTTCTACATAGAAGGGTGCGCCCACATATGGTCTAGAAGCATGTGCACACTGAAAGTGCTTTTATATTAAACAAGAATAAAGTAACTTAACAAATCTTATGTAGTTGCATAAGATTTTGAAAAACTCTTTTTATATTTCTTAATTATCTTATATAATAAAAAGCTAATATGCAAATAGACTGAACAGCGGAACATCGTTATGATGCACACTGACCACCAGGGGGAAAGTGATCAACACAGGAACTGCCCCCTCGTGGTCAGTGCACTCCCACAGGGGGAGTATTGCTCAGCCAGAAAATGGTCTCACTGCTGGCGAGTGCAGTGCAGTGCAGCCTCTCCCATCTTCATGGCAGTCAGACATCCCCCAAGGAACCCCAGACTGCAAGAGGGTGCAGGCTGGGCTGAGGGACTCCCAACCCCTGAGTGCATGAATTTTGTGCAGTGGATCTCAAGATGATATATATTTATAAAAATAATTTTATATTTACCAATTGTCATTATCCTGACAGTCTCCTTACACATGAGATAATGACTTTGGTTACAAGTTGTGGTATTTCTACAGAGTTTTCTAGATTTGCCTCAGAAAGTTGTTGTTCTACAAAGTCTTGAATTGAAAGAAAGAATTGTCCTGGGAAGAGAACTTGCCACAACCTACCAGAACCAGGAATAAATCATGCATGATCCTAAGATCTTGGAGAGATGCCATCAAGAACTAGAGAAATAGCACCTTCAATGGTACAGCTTCAAAAGTTAAGAAATTATGAGCAGACTCTTCGTGAGGACTTCATTGCCTGGGGGAAATTTTCAGTGGGAATTTATCTCTTCATTTTACTCTGTACCCCAGAGTCCTAATCACAGTGAAAATAGTGTATGCTGTGGACTTACTAATATTTAACAACTAGAGGCCCGGAGCGTGAAATTCATGCACAGGGGGTGGTCCCTCAGCCCAGCCTGCACCCTCTCCAATGTAGGACCCATCAGGGGATGTCCAACTGCCAGTTTATGCCCCATCCTTGCTGACATGGATAGGGCCTAAACCTTATCAGAGGAATGAATGCATCCCTCTCACAATCCTGGACTGCTGGCTCCTAACCACTTGCCTGCCTGCCTGCCTGCCTGCCTGATTGCCCCAAATACTCTACCTGCCTGCCTGATTGCCCCTAACTGCCTCTGCTTGCTAGCCTGATCATCCCTAACTGGTCCCCTGCCAGCCTGGTCGCCCCCTAACTAACTGCCTGCTGGCCTGGTCACCCCTTAACTGCCCCCTGCAGGCTTAACCATCCCCTAACTGCTCACCTGACAGCCTGGCTGCCCCCTAACTGCTCTCCTGCTTGCCTAATGGTTCCTAGCAGCCTCTGATTCTGCCCCCACCACCGTGGCTTTGTTTGGAAGGAAGACAGATGTCTGGAAGATGTCCGCTTGATCCAGTTTAATTAGCATATTACCCTTTTATTAGTATAGACATTTCTCAGAATGAGTTTGCATGTTTAACACAAAATAACCTATGGGTGCTGCTTCAATGTATTTACAGTTCTCTTATGAAGTCACTTTGCAAAGACTTGTTATGCTCTGATTAGCTTATTAGTTCATTCTGTCTGGATTTGATTAGAGAGTTTGGGGCATTGTCTGTCAACTTGCTAGGAATTAGGACAGAAAATGCCTTTGAATTGTCTTTGCTCATTTAACCATGTCTCTGCAGATGTTCACTATTTACTTGTCTTTTATTTGGAAAGCACACTATTTGTGTAATCAATTAGAAATGTACCGTTTTGAATAAACAGAGAAGTGTATAAATAGATTAAAATGCTAAAGAGACATACTTCCCCCTCAACTGAGGGTCAACGTGTATATCAACATTCTGATTAATTCTGAGTGTCAAAAGATCATTGCAGGCTTCCTAGTTAGTTCATGCAGTTCTAATAAAAAGAATGCACAGTATATAGTTTATGAAGGCAGCCTATAATGACAGTTTACCTTTACTTAGGTTATTTGCAAATGATCATAAATTGCCTTTTCTGTAAGAGTGGAAACATGAAAAACCTGTGGCTTTTTGGATTAAATTATTTAAAATAATTATGTAGGAACATTGGTAGTGCTTTCAGGAAGTGTAATGAGAAACTCAACACATTATTTCCCCACAATTCTATCTACTCCTGTTGCTTTAATATGAATGCGCTAGTGAGATGGCCATTGGGCTTTGGAGATAGGCACAGAGCTGCAGCACTGGTAGCTTCAGAGGATACCATTCATATAACTGGCTCCACACACAGCCTTCCCTGGAGTTGTGCCTGGTACCACATGGGGACCACACACAGTGGCCCTGGGGTAAACTAGTGATGGAGCCTGATTACATAGCATTGGGCAAAATTCTTGGCTCATTGACCCTTCAGTTATTTTTAAAATGGAGACTTTACTTGCCAAATATGGTTCTTCTGTGAGTTTTGTGAAGATGGGAGTTTACAAGGGTTTATTTTCATAATAGCATTGAATGTGGTACCAATAGCATAGCAGGTGCTTAATCACTGCTAGCCATGAAAATAGGTAAATGAGATGAAGTCCAACAAGTTGATGAGAGAGGTGGGAAAAAATGATGTTCACTTAGAAACTAACACTAAAAGACAGGAAAAATAAGTCAGTCTGGGAAGCTGGCCTAAGTGTCTGGGGTGCCTGAGGTTTGCTCCAAGTGCAGAAAGTCTGAAACCTTTACAGATTTAAAACTAGTCCTGCTTATGTGTCATGACAAGCAGGAAAACTACATCAAAGAGTTGGTGGTGCTTTTAATTTTAGTTTTAAGTTCTTTCAAAGAAATACATTTCAGTATTGCTGTTCCAAGCCATTTTTTCCTAAAGGCTCTAGTAAAGACTTCATAGTAATTAGTGATGGTACCTATGTGCGCATGCATGCACCCACACAAATATGTGTACAAACACACCTGCATCTTTTGGTTACTTAATTGAAAAATATTAATGTCCATTATATATAACGTTAGACTTTAACAAGAAAATATAAAGTGGAGATTGAAAAATAATTGTTTTCTAGAAAAATAAGAGATATTACAATAAAGAAAAAAAGGTAGAAAAAAGTTCGTGTAATTCAATATAATAAAAATAAAAATGTAATGACAATGATACAGCTATCAATCTTCAATAATTTGTGCTGAATCCAGCCTCAAATGCAATGAAGCTTTTATAAGATTTGTGATTACAGAGTGTAAAATATAACAGATGCTACAATATTTAGATGCCTGCTGGCATTTACCTTTTCCTCTGCACAGTTCATTTCAACTATATGAAAATTTTATGTGCTATAAAAAAGTAGAGAGAAAAGAAATTTATTTGTAAAGTAACCACAGGAGAATTGATAATGTTTCAACAATGTGGTATTTTATTTTCTTCGACCAGATGAACTGTGTGAGAAAGTGGAGAATTTGATGATACACTATTATTTTCAGTTTTCATATAGAGGAAGATGCACAGGTCAAAAAAAATAACATGATGTGGAATTCAATTACTTTCTCTGTGGTATTCAGAGCTGACTTTTTAAAGGATGGTAGCCTCACTGTTCACCGGAGAAATGGCTTTGCTTTGAGGATTGCAAAGGAAGGGTACTGGCTTTGTGACTGGAGAAATGACCAGTGTTATATTAATATTTTGGAGGCAAGATACTTGGAGTTGCAACATCTCATTTAAAAATACATTTTGCACATTACCAAATATTAGTCTTCATTTCGAATATCCTTTTACTATTTCATCTATGATTACAAATGCAAACATGATTTTAAATTCCAAATACTCTAAATTTAAAAAAAAATCAAATTGCCTATTTTTAAATATTTATGTTTCTTCTTTTTAAAAGGTTTATTTTTACTTCCCATTATATCTTTTTCCCCCCAGAAAAATATTGAAAAATGAATGACAATGACAACTAGAAACCTAGAAGTCATTCTTAGATACCTTCATATCCTCCCCACACCCAATAAATCATTAATTTCTGTCTATCTAGTTTATCTCCTAAATAGCCTTTAAATATGTTTATTTATTTCCATCTACTTTTGCCTGGACTCTCTCCTGGAATGATTGAATCTCTTAGCTATTTTTCCTGCACCTACACTTCCCAAGCAAATCTATTTTCATAATGTTTCAAAACGTAAGTCCAACCTTCTTCTACCTTTGATTATTTCCAGGGATTCCCACTGATCTTAGAATGAAGAAAAAAATTCTTAGGGCCCATGAGCACTGAGCTGCTTTGACCTTTGACATCTCCACTCCATCTCCTTCCGCTCTCTCCTGGCCCTCTGCAGTCTAGAGTCCTCTTTAAGGTCCTACCCTCCTCCCCATTTTTAAAAATAATTAGGAACTTTCCCCACAACAATAGTGCTTGAAACTGAAATATCCCTGGATGTGCATGGAGGTGTGCCATGCAGCACACTGATAATTTTTAAAAAGCCTAAATTTCCAATTCACAGCACTATCACTCTTCTTTTGCTTTACAAACAAAGGAAGGTGGACGTTTTGTGATTCTTACTGTGAAACATTTCATCAGGTGTTAGAGTCTCTGGGCACCTAAAAGGGGGGTTCAAACCAAGATCATCCACAAAGACTTCTTTAGTCAAGCAGCCAAATCTTTTCCTTTTTTTTTTTTTTTAATCTGTTTTTATTGATTTCAGACAGGAAAGGAGCAGGAGGGAGAGAGAGATAGAAACATCAATGATGAGAGAAAATCATTAATCGACTGCCACCTGCATGCCCCCAACTGGGGATGGAGCCCACAACCAGGGCATATGGCCTGACTGAGAATGAACAGTGACCTTCTGGTTCATAGGTTGATGCTCAACCACTGAGCAACGCCAACCAGACTATCTTTTCCCTTTTGACACATATTTCTGTTATGGAAAAGTGGAATATTAGAAATGAGGCATTTTGGCCTGCATTGGAATGTTCTGAATGCAGATATTTTGTGAGGGAATAGTGATGGTTTTCCTTTCATCACCTCACTTCTTTCATTCACCAGCTGTGATCAAGAAGCATTGCTCCTGAGGGAGGATCTTTGGAGAGCAACAGAGAGGGTTGGTAGAAATAGTGAAGACAAAAGAATAAAAAAAGAATTTGTGAAGACATCAGTATTTATTTCAGACAAGAGGCAAACTAGGAGAACTTCCAGCTTTACCTTAATTTCTTTCTGTCTTCCTTGTCTATCTACCTATCTTAGGATATTTAAATTTGTAAAAATCAGTCTGGGAAATATAAATATGAATTTTTGTATTTTATTTTTAAAAATTTCATTAATAAGAAAGACCCTGGGGTTACTCTGATTTATCTTTATGTGTTCTGTGTCTCAGTTACACAAATATCTTTTCAGGATCCTGTTTTCAATGTTTTGGATATGTACCCAAGTTTCAGTTATTAATTATTTAATGAACCTCCATATTATTTTCCATAGCAGCTGCACCATTTTATATTGCCAACAACACTATATAAGGGTACCAATTTATCTACATTCTTGCCTGTACTTGTTATTTTTTATTTTTTAAATATAATTGTCATCCTAACAGGTGTGAGATATTTAATTGTAGTTTGATTTGCATTTCCCTGATGATTAGTGAAGTTGAGCATCTTTTTATATACCATTGGCCATTTGTATGTCTTCTTTGCAGAAATATCTAGTCAGGTTTTTTTGCTCATTTTTAATTAGGTTATTTTTTTCCTTTCTTTGCTATTGAGCTGCAGAAGTTCCATATATATTTTGGAAAATGATCTCTTATTAGACGTATGGTCTGCAAATATTTTGTCCCATTTTATTCTGTTACATTGCTTCCTTTGCCACACAGAAGCTTTTTAGTTTGATATAGTTCTGCTTACCTATTTTTGCTTTGGTAGCCCAGGCTTTGGAATCATGTCTACATCTAGGAATATTGACAATGTATGTTTTTTGTTTAGAGTTTTTTCTCTTTGCATGGTCTATTGCTTCTAGGTTGTTTTGTTCCATTATTTCATTTTAGTTTTTATCTTTCCAGTCAAAGGTTTCCTCCACTATATTGTAACCCTTGATAATCTGCTCATATTTGAAAGCTGGGGAAAAGCTGCAGGAAGGGCAGGTAGGACTGGTTGACTGAGATTCACTGCAGGAAGTTGTGGGTTGGCTTTATTGAAAAGCCCCTTATATTTTCTCTTGTGCTGATCGCATTCCCCAGAGACAGTCCATCCAGCCTCCTGCCTGCAGGATAAAGATTTAGCTAACAGTATTCCAAAGCAGGTGAAGAATGAGGAGAGCTGGGAGGATATCAGCACTCCATGAAAAGGTATCCATCCAGTCTCCACATTCAGTACTCGTATGACCCAAGCCCAGACACCCCCTGTTTAAAGCAAAAGCAATCTTCCAGCCGCCTTCTTGGGAGGGAATAAGGCACTTAGAAGAGGGGATCGATATCTGCTTCTTATGCATTTTTCAATATTTATTTTTATTTTGGTTTTCTCTCACTCCACAGCTAGAGGTACTGGGTGCCACCAATCCTTGAAACTTGGGAGACTGTGGCACTTGAAACATGGCTTAAGTTATTAGCTTTCCAGTTTAGTACCTGCTTGTGTTTTATTTTGGTATATATATATTTTTTCTGATT